>NC_063173.1:58352750-58997750 GCF_023159225.1 Perognathus longimembris pacificus | reverse complement strand
ATCATGTTAAGTGAAGTAAGCCAAGCTCAGAGAGACAAATGGTGCATGTTTTCTCTCATATGCAGAAGCCAGATCTAAAATATGCTGGGACATAATAAATTATATAGATCTCTAAGCACTCACACACAGTGAAATCAAAGGGTGTTCTTGGGATTTTTTGTTTTTTAATTTTTTAAAGGTGATATACAAAGGTGTGAGAGTTACATAAACCAGATAGTGAGCACATTTCATTTTGGACCATGTCACCCCTTCCCTCACTCTCCCAGTTTTTCCCTTTTATCCCCACCCACAAGTTGAATAGTTCATTTTCAACAAAGTCCCTAGTAAGTGGCACTGCTGCCTATGTCCACCCTTTGTCTCTCCATTTCTGTGCCCCCTTTCCCCCCAAAGGCAGATACATGAACAAACTAGACAAAAAAATAATAAAGCACTGGTGGCTCATGGCTGTAATACTCAGGAGGCTGAGATCTGAGGATCGCAGCTCAAAGCTAGCCCCGGAAGGAAAGGACATGAGGCACTTATCTTCAATTAACCACCAGAAAACTGGAAGTGGCGCTGTGGCTCAGAGCACTAGTCTTGAGCAAAAGAGCTCAGGGACAACGCCCAGGCCCAGAGTTCAAGCCCCATGACAACAATGGCAACAACGACAACAAAAAAGAAACAGGAACAAAGAAAAAAAACCTCTTGTTTCCATTTCCTGGGGTTCATTTCTATAAATATTGTTTTATATGATCTAATGCACATAGGCATTGCACCTTTGTGTTCCTCTCTTAAGCGTATCCTCTGGGCTGGGAATGTGGCTTAGTGGTACAGTGCTTGCCTACCACGCATGAGGCCCTGGGTTCAATTCTTTAGTACCACATAAACAAAATATAAAATAGAACCTTAAAAAAAAGAGTATCTTCCTTTGGTTTCACTATGTGTAAATGTCTAGTCCTGTATAACTTATCATGTGCCAATGTATTTTAGATCTAGCTTCTGCATATAAAAGAAAACATACACCATTTGTTTCTCTGAGCTTGGCTTACCTCACTTAACATGATTTATTCTAGGTCCATCCATCTCCTTGCAAATGACATTTTATTCTTTCTAATGGCTGTGTAAAATTCCATTTTGTATAGGTATCACGTTTTTTGGATCCACTCATCTATTGTAGGGGCAATTGGACTGTTTCCATAAGTTGGCTATTGTGAACAGTGCAGCAATGAACATGGATGTGCAAGTGTCTTTATGGCATCCTGGCTTGTGAGGTTCCGGGTGGGTGCCCAGGAGTGGTATGTTTAGATCTGTGTTTAGTTTTGTTTTTGTCAGTCATGGGGCTTCAACTTGGGACCTAGGCATTGTTCCTGAGCTTTTTAACTCAAGGCTAGCATTCTTTCCATTTGAGGCACAACACCACTTTCCATTTTCTAGTGGTTAACTGGAGATAAGAGCCTCAGAGATTTTCCTGCCTGGGCTGGCTTCCAACCTTGATCCTCAGATCCCAGCCTCCTGAATTACTAAGGTTACAGGTGTGAGCCACCGGCACCCAGCTTATGTTTATTTTTTTTTGAGGGACTCTCCAGACTGTTGTCCAAAGTGGTTGTACTGTTTACATTCCCACCAACAGGGCAATAGGGTTCCTCCAAAGGATATTCTTAGGGGAGGAACACCAAGGCCCCAATGCCTATGTGCATCTGATCACATAGAATAAGACGTATGAAATGAACTCCTGGAAATGGAAAAAAGTTTTTTCTTTGTTGCTGTTTTTGTTTTCTTTGGGTCTTGTTTGTTTATGTATCTGTCTTTGGGAGGGTAAGGGGGGGGGGGTACAGAAATGGAGGTATTGGTTAAGCACTGCTGAAAATGAACTATATGCCCTGTGGGTGGAATGGGAGGGGGAAACCGAGAGTGAAGGAAGGGGTGACAAAAGTGGATGTACCCCCTACCTGACTTATGTAACTGTCACCCCTCTGTACGTCACCTTTATAGTATATTTTTTTAAGCACTTGGAAACCATTTTCCCGGTGCTTTTCCTCATCGGGCCGCAGCACCTGACCTGCTCCAGCCCCTCCGTCTCTGCGGCAGCCCTCCCTGCTCCTTCCCCCGCCTTCTCCGACTTCGTCCAGGGAAAGTCGCACAAGTTCTCGGCCCATTTCACAGCGGGGGAGAGTGAGATTCGGCGAGGGCAGGCACCTCGCCCAAGCCGTCCCGCCTTCGCGGGCACCCGGGATGTCCTAGCCCGGGGCACGGCCACGCCGCGGCCCGCCCAGGGCCCCGGCCCCGCCCCCGGCGCGAGCCCCGGGTTCCGCACCCCGGCTAACTCCGCGGCTCCGAACGCCCGGGGCCCCGGGGCCCGCCAAGACTCGGAAGGAGCCGCGGAGGGTGCGCAGAAAGGGGCCGACCTTGAGCTGGGCCCCACGTCGCTCTGGTCCCCTGGAGGGCGACACAATGTGACCCCCAAGCCCAGACGCCGCAAACTCACCTGCGGCCGCCGCTCCGCTCGCAAACTCACTTCCTGCTTCCGGCTCCCCCATTCATTGGGGCTTCCCAAGCCCCGCCCTCATTGGCCAATTGGTTCCCGGGACGCAGACGGGCAGTGGCCTCAGCCAATAGGAGGAAAGAGACATCTCCCTGCCCCCGCCCCCGCCCCCGGGCACTACGGGAGTCGCTCCGCCCGGCCTCTGCGGCCTTGGCCTTTTGTGCACCGGCCACGCTCGCGGCGGGGCGGGGACCCTGGGTGACCGGCTCTTCGGCGGCGTGGGCCAGGCCAACGGGACTGACAAGGTCCCCGGGCCCCGAAGCCCCTGTGCATCAGAGACCTCCATGCACACACAGCCAAGACCCCCAATGTTCCCCAACCTGTTTTACTGGACTTGGTGGGCTAGGGAGGGAGGGGGTCTGGAGTGGAGGCTCTTCAGAGAATATACAGCTGTAGGTGCGAGGAAGCAAAGCCACTGCAGTGATCGGAGGTTAAATCAAGCTTTTCTCACACTCGCGCCTGTGCGGGTACTGGAGCTTGAATTCAGGGCCTGGATGCTGGCCTTTAGCTTTTTCCACTCTAGGTTAGTACCTTATCACTTGAACCGGAGCTCCACTTCCAGCTTGTTGCTCTTAATTGGAGATAGATCTTTCAGATTAATCTCCCAGGCTAGGTTCAAACCCCAATCCTTAGATCTCAACCTCCTGCGTAGGATTATAGGTGTGAGCCACTGGTGCCCTGCTGTGTTGACCTCAAGTGGGTCACTTTAGCTCTGTGAATCTTGGCTTCTTCAGCCAGAACACTGAGTTAATAAGTGAGTCCAAGCCAGGAATATCCTAGGTGTCAGTGACTGCCAGCTGGTCAGTGCTGTGTGTGGAGGGAGTGTTTGGGGACTGATGTCCAGCATTCTGTCCTTGTCATGCCTGTGCCTTGGCTCAGGACTACACACCACAAGCCTGTTTCTCATTCACAAGAGTTCCCAAAGCCCTTCACAATAGCATTGCTAGCTGTCCTTATAAATGGGATGACGACTGTCCTTATAAATTGGAATCAATTAAGGGGTTTATGTCCTTAGAAGTGGGAAATCAATTAAGGGGTTTATGTCCTTGCTGTGTCTCAATTGTCAGATGAAGTTGAAACGCACACTTGAGGAGGCACTAGCTGTCCATGGCCACCAGGGGGCAGCTGGAGCAGGCAAAGGATCCAGTAAGTATCCAGGCCCTGGGACTAAACTTTTGGGGGGGTTAATTTTTTTGTTTTTTACTGCTGATAGAACATAGATCATAGTATATGACAGGCAATTGCTTTCTCCCTTCTAGCCCTGCATAATCTCATTTTATGATGGTCAATACTAGCATTCCCTGTACCAGAGCTTGCCTCGGAAGAACTCAATTCATGCAAAGCCTTTGATAGCACATAACATTTAACCCCCTGCACAGATGGGAAAACTGAGAGTAAGAGTTCCGGTGACTTCCATTAAAATACACAACATATCTTCAGCAATCTGTGAGCTGGGGCTTAGCCCTTATTCAGACCTCTCCCAACAGCAGCAATAACAAACACACACACACACACACACACACACACACACACACACACACACACCCCTTATTCATTGGGATCATGGCTATCACCTACCTGGGTTTTCCCCAGGAGAAGAAGGGGAGGCGAGGAATTAACATTAACTACCTACTATTTCATAGGTGCTTTCCATACATTTACAAGCACTTGGTGAGGCAGAGGTCATTCCATTTGATTACCATGGGAACACAGGTTCTAAGATCTGGCAAAGGGCAGAGTTGGGGCAAGGACAGGAGTTCTGGCTTCTCACAGCCCTGAATCCTCCCAAGCATCCACAGACGTGTCTTTTGCTTGTCTCTCCTCCTAGAGCCAGAAATCTCCCACCAGAAATAGGACCATAATGTTCTTCTGCCTGGCTCCCAATGAAGTCAGAAGTGAAAACTAGATCTATTTCTAGAGTTTTGGGGGTGGTGTGGGAAATCCTCCCACCCCCACTCTGAAATCCTCATTTACCCTCCATCCCGCTCCAGCGGGGTGACACTCCACAAGCAAGAATGCAACCACATCTCCCCTGCTACACGTGCGGGTGCTTTCTGGCCCCAACTGGCCGTGTGGCCTTGGGCTGGCAGGTCCCCTCGGGCACCCCCCCCCCTCAAGTTCTGGCATCTGTCCGGAGCACAGGACAATGCCCACATCATGCTGAACTCCCAGCCTTCTCCTTTCTTACCTCTGGAATGTCATCTGCTTGTGTTCCTGGCTCAGTTTCCCTAGGACTGATCAGGAAGGGCCCGGCAATCCCCTCAGCTTGGCCCTCGGCATGGGTGAACAGGGGTCCACTCAGACTTGACCTCCATGGCTGCTGAGGCCCACCAGGCCCTTGTCCAAGTCTCTCCATCTGCACCCTGCCTTCCTATTTCCCCTGCACTGGCTGCTATGCGTGTTCCCTGTGGTGCCATGCTGTGCCCCTCCCCGGGGCTGGCCTCCCAACAGCACTGCCTCTGCACCTGAAGACGCCCATCAGGCTCCAGGCTATCCCCGTGCCTTCCTAGAAGCCCTACATTCTCAAACACCCCAGCCTGGTGGCCCATCCACTGCGTGGGGCTGGGGTGCAGGTGGCCAGTGGGGGGGGGGACGGGTGGTCAGCGGCTGCTGGCTGGCAGGTCTCTCCTCAGGGAACTGGAGAGGCAGGACTTGGCTTGTGGCTAGAGCTCTATGTGGGGCTGGGCACTGAGCGGGGGGGGGGGGGGGGGGCACCTACCAATCTATAGTCTCCAGCTTCTCCAGGAGACAGACTGACTACTTCTCCCAATTTAGCCCCACCCAGTAAAGGAAACCCATTGTGATGGGAAGGGGGCGGTGTTGGGTTTGAATGGTGGCCTGGCCATTTCCTGGCTGTGTGACTTAGGATACGACTTCATCTTTCTGTGAAAACAAGTGGTCTTGCCTCCCTCCCCAGAACATGAGCCCGAGCCAGCAAACCTCCAAGAAGCAGAGCCTGGCACCTGGTGGACGCTCAGTGAACCAAGTTGTTATTACCATGGGCACAGTGCAGGGCACACGGCGGGCGGGTGCTCGGGATGGGGAGCCCTTGGGTCAGAGCCAGGACTCCAAAGCAGCGAATCCTCGTGCTCCCCACTCCTAGCCCCTTGGTTGGCTCCTGGCTGTCCACAAAGAGTCCAGAATCCCCATCCAGCATCTTCTCACCAGTCTCTTGTGCCTCCCATGCAGCTCATGCTTCAGCCCCCTCCGCTTGCAACCCACAGTATGCAGAGCACACATGGCTTCCCGTGGGCCCCCAGGACTCAGAACCCCCACACTCAGCTCCCGTGCCGCTTCCTCCCTGAAGCCTCTGTGCTTCCCACGGCCAACAAAGATGATTCCCCAGCCCAAGCTTTCTCCCATCCTAACGCATCGAACTGTCCGTCTGTAAACTCCATGTCGCTCAGTCCCAGCCTGCCACCCACCCATCCCTCACGCAGGACTGGGGGCCTTTCACACAGTGGGGGATGTGTGCATTTGGGAGCACGGCTGAGCAGTGAGGCTTCTAGGGGGACTTGGGGCAGCAGCGAGGAGGAGTATCTGTTACTGGCTTGGCAGGCTGAGGGCCCAACCATCATGAGCTGGGGGTCAGGGGTCACAGTCCCTTCACTCCCCCAGGGGCACAGTGTAACCGGCATGGTGGGGAATACCCCAGGAAGGGCAAGGCAGGGGCCTGCACTTCCCTCCGTCGGCCTGGGGGCCCGGCTGGTACTGCAGATCCTTCCGAATGACTGGGAAGATGTCAGGAGCCCCCTTGGGGGAGGGCCGCCACCCATCCGCTGCGTCCAGCTGGTGTGGCAAGGTGCCAGCAGGCAGAGTTCCACATGCAGAGCTCTCTGGAGGCTGCAGGAGTGGGGGGACCGGGTGAGCAGGTGGGCACAGCAGCAAGGGCCCTGGGGAACCTAGTCCAGAGGCCCCTGGAAAATGAGGCGGACGCAGCCATGCTCGCCGGTGAGCCAGGCCCCACAAAAGGGGCAGGCAGCATGGAAAGCGTGGGTGCCATGCGGCAGCGGGGTCTGGGCCCAGTAGCGGGCAGTCTTCTCGGAGCAGACGTGGCCGCAGGGCGCAAAGGCGTGACTGGGAGGCCCCGGGTCCAGGCACAGACCAGCCTCCTGGCCTAGCCACAGGGGTACGTAGGGACCCACGAGTCGGCAGAGGGGACATTCACGCTCCTGGGGACCCCGCTCCCGTCGGCAGCCCCAGCCGTGGTAGCCGTGGACATGGCCGCAGCGGACATAGACCCAGGGCTGCTGCTTGTCAGGTGCGGTGCGGCCACGGGCCGGGCTAGGGAAGGCCAGGGTGCTGAGGCCCACGGGGCACTGGGGCCGCGCCGCGTTGGCCTCCTGCCGCTGGGCCTCCAGCTGCTTCAGCGTGGGTGCCCGCAGCAGGCCTGCGGGAGTACGCCACAGCAGTGTGGCCCCACACAGGTCGATGAGGGAGCCATCTTGTAACACGTTGGATTCATTCTCCACCTGCCAGAGACAGCAGAAAGCCCTTCATCCAAGAGGTCCCTGCCCAGCCATCGGGCTGCAGCCCCCAGGCGCCTGCAGAGGGGGCCTGGGCCAGCAGGGCGCTGAGGACGGACACAGCTCCCCCAGCTCCCAGCGGGACTTGGGGATCCCAATCTGGTCCTATCAAGGTGGGACATCTGGACAGTTTCTAAAGTGCTTCCCACCGTTCTCCAATAATGGCAAGGGCCAAAAGAATGCCGGACACTGAGCCTAGAGCAAGGATCGTGGGGATTGTGGTTAACAGACCACCTAGATTTGA
This sequence comes from Perognathus longimembris pacificus, assembly GCF_023159225.1. Classification (NCBI taxonomy): domain Eukaryota; kingdom Metazoa; phylum Chordata; class Mammalia; order Rodentia; family Heteromyidae; genus Perognathus; species Perognathus longimembris. Next base: position 58,990,459 of record NC_063173.1, on the reverse strand, counting down.
ACTGTGACCTCACCATTCACTAACTCTGCATCCCGGGGAGAGTCACATAACCTCTCGGTGTCTTAGCTTCTACTTCAAGCTGAACTCCACAGAAGCTCCAGTGGGTGTCATGAAGCAGTCAGTGTACATAGTTCAAAGGGCTCCCAGCACCTACTAGGTGCTCAGCAAGCAAGTGCTTGTGTCATATTCACGCACACAGGTTTTTGTTATTGTTGCTGGTCATTTGAGATATGGTCTCATCATATAACCAGACTGACATCCAACTCAATCCTCCTGCCTCTGCCTCCCAAGAGATTACTGAGGTTACAGGTGTGCCCTACCATATTCAGTTGATATGTATATATATATATATATATAATATTTACATATTATACTTATATATTATATAATATTTATATACAATAAGTTACATATGTACATATATAATTTTGTTTGGGGTTTTTCTGTGGTTATGAAGATCAAACTCAGAATCTAGCACATGATAAGCACAGGTTTTACCACTGAGCTATACCCCCTAACCCACATGCAAAACCAATGTTCTTTCCTAATAAAGTGAACACTAGAAACTTCTGTTTTCCCCTGAGCTTTTATGTCTCCTGGGCTCACATGGCTACCCTCAGGGGCAGCCCTGTATGGCCCAGGAAAGGAACAAGGCCACAAAGCCCTACTTGCTCTTGGACCCCCTCACCACTCTATCGATGGAGCGCTCTAATCTGTACCACGTGGTACTTCCAGGCCAGCACTGTAAGAACAAATCTAAGGGCCTGTGCCTGTTGGAAGGGGTTAATAATGCCGAACCCGCCCAAATGTGACAGACACGCCACGAGCTGCCAGCACTCTAGACTGTAAACGGCTCACGGGCCAAGTGTCACCCTCATAAGCGACTGTGGTGTTCTGAGCTGTCAGCAGCTGCAAAGCCACAACGCACAATGTGACTATCTCACATCACCTCACGGATCTCAAGAAGTGTGCAGGCCGCACCTGGAGAGGCTCTGTTCTGGTCAGTAGAGCCAGCGCCAAGAGCTCTGCAAGCCCATGGCTCCCCCAGGCAGAGCCCCCCCTGGGGACTCCCTTAGGCACAAGGACTGCAGGTCCTCCATCTCCAGGAGAGTGGGAGGAGGACCTGGAAGGGTTGGGGGTAAAGATGGAGAGGGCCACCTACCAGCTTCCCCCGCTGCTGCGCTGAGCGGCTGTCCCGCAGTGTGTACACGTTCCCGCAGACTGATATCTCCCGCCAGACACCCGGCGCCGAGTCCTCGGAGAAGCCGCCCGCCGGGTGCATCACCAGGACCCCATTGGTGGTCAGGCCATCCATCAGGCCATCGGGGGTCCGCCATTTGGCTGCTCGCTCCTGGGACCACATTGAGGATCAGCTCACCTTTCCTCAAGTGGCCCCCCGGCAGGCTGCATGCCAGAGGAGGCTGCCCCCACTCTACAATCGTGTCCCAGGGAGGACTCCAGAGCACCGGCACCACAGGACCTCCCAGAGCGTCGCTTTGCTATTCATGCTGCCCAGGGACTGGCCCATCACTCCAGGCTGCTCCCTTCCCAAGCCCTCCCCGCTTTCCAGTAGAGAGCTGGACCCTGCCTGGGGTGCACTCACTCCAAGGAAGATGTTGCTGGAGGCGTCGAAGCCGGCAGCATAGATGCGGGCAGTATAGGGTGGCCTGCGGTCGCAGAGGATGCGGCAGGCATAGCGGGAAATGGTGCTCTGGGCGGAAGGGCCCTCGGTGGCCCCTCCTCCAGGGGCCGTGTCTGTGACCACAAAGTCGATCATGTTCTCAGTGGAGCGGCCGATCTGCAAGCGAGGGGAGGGCAAGCACAGCAATCACGTGGCAAGGCCCCGTCTCATGGGCTTCTTGCCCAGCGTCTGCTCTGCATCAGGATCCCCCACAACGATGTGGCAGGGTCCACAGAGGCAGCGCAGGGCTCTCCAGACCCCCTGGGCTCCCAAGAAGCCTCTCTAGGTGCAATTAGCCTCTTGCTCTACTGCCCCTAAAGCTTTGGGGAAAGACTCTCACTCGAAATTGTAAAAAACCGGTCAACTCACGAATAGACCAATAGAAAACTGATGTCCTAGGAATCTTCGCAGCAAACCATAAACATTTAATAAGGATTTACTAGATATGTAAGCTGTCCAGCAGTACTGCCTAGCAAACACAAGGCCAAGTTCAGATCCCGGCGCCCCTCCCCCCACCAAAGCCTCTCTGTGCTAAGCACTGTATGTGTTCACCCATGGGGTGGCTGCTATTAGGGGTCCCATTTTACACACGAGGAAACAAAGGCCCACAGAGATTAACTAAGTCCTGCACAAAGTAAGTAACAGAGCTGGCATCTGAACCCAGGCGTGACAATGCTTACACTGCCCTCTGAACTCGGAGGCCACATGGCTTTCCACTGCATCTTGACTCTCAGTCTTGCTATGGCTACTAATGTGCTGCACCAGCGACCCCTGTGGGGGACACGCTGCTTCCTCACTGGAAGGCCAGGCTGCTGCGCCCAGCGAGCCCAAACACCTAGAAGCTCAGGGGCCTGGAGCTGGGGGGAGGGCTGGGCGTACCTGGAACATGTCTGTGTCGCTGTCGTGCGTGTACTCCACTATGACCGAGTGGCTCCGGGACAGTGTGTACGAGATGCTGTGCTGCCCTCGGTTACTCAAGGCCTGGGGAGGAGAAAGTCGACACTTGCCAGAGCACGTGGCCATGAGAGCTAAGTTTCTCAGTGAAGGCAAACTCAGGGCTCAGTGGCCACTCCCGGGGAGGGTTAGCAGCATCTTGTGCAGGGGGACCCTATACGGGTTACCTAGTCACCCCAAGATTGGGCTTACTGTTCCCATTTTCAAGTCTGGTGCCGGGAGGTCAGACAGAAGAACTGATCCACAGCCACTCGGCTGGATCCTGCTAAAGGTCAAGGGTCACCATTGCTCGGGTGGCCCAATAAGGCAGAGAGTAATGACACGGTGGGCAGCACCCCTGCTGGGATGGAGAGGGGGCATGCGCACATAGGTCTGGGAAGACTGGAGACCTGGGCCAAGGGCACAGAGGACAGAACGACGGGACGGTGCTTGGTCTACTGGCATAAGCTGCTTGCCTTGGAGACGAGCGGCGTGGAGATGTGGTGCATGACGTCTGGCTTCACTCCGTTGGCATGTGGCCTGCGGCTCAGTGCCAGGCGGCTCCGCCGGCGGCCCTTATCCCCACTTGCCAGACACCCATTGTAGCTGTGGCGTTAAAGGGGTGAAGAAGGGCAGGGGATGGAAAGAGAGAGAGAGAACGAAACGTGGTCATTGAGGAGCCTTACAGAACACTGTCAACTCTAGGCAGATCCTATCTTGCTAAACAAGCTCAAGGAATCACAGAAAGCTAGAAGAGCCTACAACAGGGGGTCTCATGAAACTATAACGGTGAGTTCCCTGGATGGCTGAGCTATGTCTGGGGAAGGTGCTGGACTGGGAGTAATGATGTTTCACAAGTCCATGAAGCAGGGGGGTCAGTTCTCAAGGAATTCAGGCACACCTGCCTTGACTCAGACAAAGGCCAAATGCACTTCAGGCCCCCTGGGCAAGAGAAGAGACTCGTGATCCCAAGATTGGGTTTCTGGGAAAGGGAACCCCTACTAAGCCTTGAAGAACTGGGGAGTCCCCTGCAGCAAACCACCACTTACTACATCATTTCTAGAAACCATATGAAGAAAAAGAACAGACCCTCAAGGTCACTACCTCCCTATCTCCACTCAAGTCACATGCCCACCCTCCCTTCCAGCTCACATCCAGCGAGAATGACCATGAAAAGAACAGATGGGGTGAGTCAGAGTCCCCCCCCCCCACCGTGTCCCTGGTCCCTTAAGGCACCTGTGTGGTGTCTTGCCAGGCAATTGTCTTTCTTCCCATTTTATGAATGAGACAAATTGAGGCTCAGGGAGCCACAGTGACTTGCCTTGAGTCAGTAGGTGACAAAGTCTACATTTGCATTCAAATCTGCCAGACCCCAGACTTGGCAAAAGCCCTACAAAATGGAGCAGTGCTCACTCCAAGCTGGGGCCCCAAGGCTGGCAGCGTGTGGTAAGCTCAGGACGGTGAAGTACCACCGGGAAAGATGAACACCAGGTGAAAAATATTATTCTGTCTGTAAGCAATGGGGAGTCATGCACAGTTACAGAGCAGAAAGTGATGGGATAAGCAGCTGTCAAGTACAGACAAGGAGCTGAGGGTCTGTGGTGCACATTTGCAATCCCAGCTTCTCAGGAGGCTGAGATCTGAGCAGGAAAGTCTATGAACCTCTTAGACATCAAAAAGCCAAAAGTGGAGGTGTGGCTCCAGGTGGTAAAGCATCAACCCCAAGTGAAAAAGCTAAGGGACAACACCCAGGCAAGCCTCAGAACCAGCATGCACATGGATGCACACACACACACACACACACACACACACACACGCACACACGACCAGAACCACTTGACTCAGAACCTCCAGGGAGTGTGTTAGAATCCAGACTCACCAGCCCCACCAGATTCTGATTCGGAAGGTTTGGGGCACCTGTCTGGAAGTGTTTTCAATGTGCTCTCCAATGGTTCTGATGCACAGCCTGCCATGGGTCCAGGGGAGAAGAGAGAGCCTTCCAGAGGGCCCACCCTCTTAGGTCTGAAGTCTCCCCCATCACTGGTCTTGCCCTGGGCTGGAAGCTAGCCTTTCCTTCATGATAATAAACAGCAGCTTTTCCAATGCAAACATCCCTGAGTAAGACATCTGTTGCCCTTCTTCTGCATGGGGGAAGAAAGCAGTCAGAACCCAGGCAAAGGACTCAGATGGGCCCTGGCTTAAATCCTAGATCCTGGGCACTGGTAGCTCAGGCCTGTAATCCTACCTACTCCGGAGTCAGCCAGTCTGGGCGAAAAACTCTATGAGACTCTTATCTCCATTTAACCAGCAAAAAGCCAGAAGTGGAGGCATGACTCAAGTGGTAGAGTGCCAGCTTTGAGCAGAAAATCTAAGCAAGAGCACAAGCCCCTGAGTTCAAGTACCAGTACCAGCACACACACACACACACACACACACACACACCACCACCACCACCACCACCACCACCACATTCCTGGCTCTTCTACTCACCACAAGACTTCCATAAAATGAGGCTCATTTTTTTTTCAGGACTTACTTATTTTGCAGGTTGATTTTGAGAACAAAAGTGTTTGGCAGTGCAGTACAGTTACAGCAAGCTCTTGATAAGTATGTTTTATTTCTAAGCACATGTCATAGCTGGACACTGGTGGCTCATGCCTATAATCCTAGCTACTCAGAAGGCTGACCTGAGAATTGAGGTTTGAAGTCAGACCAGGCAGAAAAGCCCATGAGACTCTTATCTCCAATCAACGACTCAGAAAAAGCTGGAAGTGGTACAGTGGCTCAAGTGGTAGAGCACTAACCTTGAGCACAAAGAGGCTCAGGAATAGTTCCCAGGCCCTGAGTTCAAGCCCCAGGACTGGCAAAAGAAAAAAAAAGTATGTCATGTGTGGATCAAGGAACAGTAGCTGTTATTATGCTTAATCATTATCATCATGATTATACAACTTCTCAAGTAGTTTCTTCAGGACTGACAGCCAAAAGGAGACTCTGATGGGAGAGTAAGAAGAGGAATTTGTGTCTGGGGAAAGAGATACATGGAAGGTACAGGGACCCTGATCAGGCAAAGATGAAGAAGAAACGAGGTCTTCTCAGTCATCAGGTCATATTCTTCTTCCCTAGACTCAGTTTGGTCTTTGTAGTGTGAAGGAGAACTATGGTTGTGTGACAGCAGCATCAGATCTCGAGTAAGAAAACTGGGGTCCAAATCCCAGCCCTGCCACTTACCAGCTGTGTGCCCTTGGGCCAGTCACTTCCCCTCTCTGAGCCTCGGTTTCCTCACCTCCTTCCTCACAGCATCTTTGTGAAGATTGAAATGAAATAATGTCCATGAAAGGGCTTGGCACAGGCTCGCCTCCCAGAACACTTGGCGCGTGCTGGGTGCTGTGCTGTTCTTATGACATAATAAAAATTCCTTCCTTCCTTCCTTTCTTCCTTCCTTTCTTCCTCTCTACAACCCTTTGAGGTAGGGATCATTATCATCTCTGCTTACAAAATGGGGAAACTGAGGCACAGGGAAGTTCAGCAACTTGCAGAGGCAGGATTGGAACAAAGCAGTTTTTAGGTAGAGCCACAACTTTTCACCCCCATACCACACACACCCTCAGAGCTTTGCAGACTGCAGTTGGTGATACTTTGTTCTCATGTGATGAGAAACTTGGGTAGACAAAGTTGTCTGGGGGATTTATGAGAAAATAATTACACATGGTGGAGAGTTTGGTCAGCTTTGTCTTTCATCTGAGGATCAAAGAGCAAAAGACCCTACATGGGTGCTCGGTGCCCTTACTTATTCTGGCTGCCCCAAGGGGGTGCCTAGAACCCACCCACCTCCTGGATCAGGTCAGGCTCACCCAAGGACGATGAGTTCGCCATATTTGATGGGCTCCTCGCCTGGCTGTGCATCTTCACCAGGAGAAGAGAGAATGCAAGAACCATTGTTCTCAGGGTTCTGGAGGTCTGAAGTTCGGGGAGACCCCACTTCAGGATTTCCTTCAAGCACCATCCTGGGCAGAGCAGGAGAGGGAGAAAAAGAGCTTTACTGCTTCCCACCCCAGCTCCCCTCAGTCTCCAGTCCTGCCCGCTACAAGGCCACTTTGGTTGACCTTTCACCATTCACCTCTGCCTGTCCGGGGCTTGCTGGGACACCACAAAGGGAAAATGGGTGGGATGGAACCAAAAAGAAGGGGTGGCAAGCAGAGGGGCAAGCTATTCGGTGGGATCAGAGAGATGGAGCCATGTGGGGAGGTCGGAGATTGTGTTGTGGCCAAGATCCCAGTCTAGGATGTACTTTGAAGACTGGCAACCGAGGAGTAGAGGACCCTTACCTCGCACTGAAGCCTGAGCTCCTGGCTTGAGATCTGAACCCAGGACCTGAGTTACCCTCTGTCAGGGTCTTGGGAACTGTGCACCCATCCTCATTCTTTCGGTCTCTCTGCAGGTCTAGCCCTCGGTCTGCCTCGTCTATTACTCAATGACTTCCCGTCCTCCCAGCTCTATCCTCTCTTCTCCCTCTCCACCCCCTCTCCGCCTGCCTGTCTTCCTCTCCCCATCCATCTGACTCAGTCTCCCCATCCCGGCCTCGCACAGCGGGCAGGCCTCGGGGTCGCTCCCGGGTGCGCGCCCCCTCCGCCCGCCCCTCCCTCAGGTGTCCGTCTGGGGTCCGCGGCCGCGGGGCTCGGGAGGCCTGAGGGGGCGGCGCGCCCCTCGCTCCGACCGCAGCGAAGCGCGTCTCCCGCAGGCAGCATGTCTGGAAAACATCCCCGCGCCGGAGGGGTGCGCCGGGGCAGGCCCGCGTCCCCGGGCACGGCGCTGGCACCGCACACGCAGATAAACACGCGGCGGCCCCCGGCCCGCGCGCGACGCCCGCACCCGCACCGAGCCCACCCGGGCCCGCTACCGCAGACGCGCAGACGACCGCCGGCCCACTCCCCTCCCCCGCCGCCCCCAGACGCGCAAACACGCCCCCCGCGCCCGCCGGGGCCCGCCCGCCGCAGCCCCCGCCCCCTGCGTCCCGGCGGCCTCACCTGGCTGCGCTCCAGGCCCCACTCGGCGCAGCTCCCTTCCCGCCTCACCGGCTCGGCCCCCGGGCCGCTGCGGCGGGATGGGCCGGACCCGCGGCGGCTCCGCGCTGCCTCGTCACGGGGACACCCGAGGCCGAGGGGGGAGGGGAGGGGCCGGGACAGCACCGCCCCTACCGCAGGCTCCGCCCCCATTGGCTCCACCCCCAACCGGAGCTCCGCCTCAGCGAGGCTCCGCCTCCTGCGGCTTAGCCTCGCCCCTAGTTGGCCGAGCAAGCACCCGGGCACCGCCCCGTAGCCCGGGAAGCCACGCCCACAACGCCCTCGCCCCGCCCACCTACGCGGCCCCGCCCCCATTCCCGGCTCCACAGCCTGGGTCCCCCGTGGCGAGGGACTCGGAGGGCGGGCGCCTCGCCATCCTCGCCGCAGGCCTGGGTGGAGGGCGCCTTTCCCAGCCTTAGGTCGGGGGACTCCGGGCCTCTCCGCTACAAGACCCCGCCTCCAGGTGGGAAGTCGCGGGATCTGAGAGGGTTAGCGGAGTTGGGGGAAAGGGAGACGGAAAATACTGGAGGAGGGGAGGAGGGGAGGAGGGGAGGCCGAGGACACCTGCTGCTCTGTCCGCCTCAGGTCGCACTGGAGCCCCGCGGGGCCACTTTCCCGCCCGGCCCGCCGGCTCCGGACCCGGGCGTGTGGAGACAGCCACGTCCCCCGCCGCCGGGGCAGCAGCCGCCCAGCGATGGCAGGAATACCCCGGAGGGCATTGCAGGAAAAAACAGTAAGCAATAAGAAAGTGGAAAAGAAAAAGGATGTCTTGCATTTTAGGACAGAGAGCTTATAAAACACTATAGAGAAAAGGGGGGGAAAGTGATTACCTTTAGATAAGAAAGAACTTGGGAAGTAAGAATTGTCTTAAATGTTTGTGCCAAGATGGAAAAAGGGAGAAATTAAGACTAAGTGGTGGTGTAGGTAGCTGGTGGTATGAGTATGTCTTGAGTTTTACAAGATGGAACTTATCAAATGATAGGGAAGCTGGAATGTAGTTAAGTTGGTTGTGATTTTTAAAACTCATCTAAAGATTTTTGCTAAAGTCAAAATTAAAACAAAGTAGTAACGGTTGGGAAAATGGAGGAGAATGGAAAAGGAATGGGCTGGACTGGATCCTCAACAGAGGACGACTGTTTTATTGAGGAACAGTGAGGATTCTGAGGCTGTGCGAGGGGGTGAATTGGGGACCAGGCTTATCTGGGGTCTGAGCAAGGAGGCAGTGGTTATTGAAAGCGCCACTACGTCTAGCAAGTTGGGGCTTTTCCCTTCGGCCCGCAAAGGGTTGTTTACAGCTGGGCCTAGGTGAGATGTCCTGCCTGCAAATCCCGGCTGAGGTTCTACCTGGTGGTCTGTATGGGCCTGAGGCAATGGGGGGGGGGTCAATCTTTCATATTCCATCTTTGGATACATAGAAAGAATGGGCCCAGAGGGGAGAGGCGAGTCCTTAAGTAACTAAGCCAAAATTCATTTAAGTGTTTATGTCAAGATCCTCCAAATGATCACATCTAAATTATGTAAAACTAAAATGTCATTTTTTTTTACTGTCTAATATTTCTGTTTCCCAAGTATGTAAGCCTTCTTGGATACAAAGATGAAAAGGACAACAAGCAGGCCTAGGTTCTTTGGTGCCTCATTATAATTAAAAAGGCTTCAGTGACATCTCCAATGTTTTTAATGTTTTGTTTTGTCTTGTTGCCAGTCCTGGGGCTTGAACTCAGGGCATGGGCTCTATCCCTGAGCTTTTACTCAAGGCTAGCACTCTACCACTTGGGCCACAGTGCAACTTCCAGCTTTTTCTATTTATGTGGTACTGAGGAATCGAACCCATGGCTTCATGCATGCTAGGCAAGCACTCTACCACTAAGCCACATTCTCAGCCCTGGTTTCAATCTTAATTAGTATCCTAAAGTACTATATGCAATAAAAATAACTAGAGAGTTGCTGTTTCAATAACTAGAGTTGCTGTTTCAAAACTTTCGTAATGACTTCTGTTAAGTCTTTTGTCATTACAGATTTGATCCTCTGCAGCATTTTTACAGTCAGACCCACAGAGGGATAAACAAAAATAAATAATGCTTACCAATATTTATTGGTCAAACTTAACTTTTATTCTTAATAAGTTTCAGTCATCACACAGGCAAGTGGAAGAAGAATTTCGGGATTAAGGATTCAACAGCATCATCTTCTCCTGGAACAACAACAGCAGCTTTAAATAAAGAAAGAGGGGGACGTGTGCAGAGGCAGAGACATGAGTTCCTTGAGCAACAGCTCAGAATCCTGTCATCTTGGCCCAATGACCTGAGGCAGCCACAGTTGATGTGTTGGAAGGCACAGTTTTCTTATCTTACTTAGCCTTGGAGCTGGAACAATGAACTTGGATAGCTTTACCCATAAGCCTTGCAGTTTCCTGTCAATTGCCAAGCTGCCAACATTTGCTCAGAGCTACCTGTCATATGCAATGCGTGCTCTCCTTGCCTTTTCTTTGTGCAAATGCCTCTATAAATAAACATGTTGAACTATGCTCTGGGCTGCTTCCATCTCTCAGACCCCTATCCCTGGAGGTTGACAGCCTACCTGCTCCCAGCTTTCTGCAAGGGTGTGTGTGTGTGTGTGTGTGTGTGTGTGTGTTTTCCTCAGTCTCCTACTGTCTTCCCTCAGAGACATCTTGATACAGCTGGTCTGCAACAACACCCTGCTGAATTTGAAAATATACCCTTTAATCCTTTAAAGCAGGCATTGATTATCACCCATTTTTATTAACAAATTTGTAAAAAAACAAACAAACAAACAAAAGAATGACAATTTGCTGAAGGTTATTTTCCTATTTCCCCAGCCCTAGGTTGTTTGTTGTTGTTGTTTTGCCAGTCCTGGGGCTTGGACTCAGGGCCTGAGCACTGTCCTTGGCTTCTTTTTGCTCAAGGCTAGCACTCTACCACTTGAGTCACAGCGCCACTTCTGGCTTTTTCTACATATGTGGTGCTGAGGAATCGAACCTAGGGCTTCATATATATGAGTCAAGCACTTTACCACTAGGCCATATTCCCAGCCCCGGTCTCATGGGCTTTTCTGCCTGGCTGTGTTTGCACCTTGATCCCTGAACTCAGCCTCCTGAGTAGCTAGGATTACAAGGGTGAGGCACTGAAGCCTGACTTGGACTTCTAATGTCTAATGTTGTCATAGATCAGTGATGGCAGGGGGCTTAGAGGAGAAAACCTCTGTGTCAAATGAAAGCTACAATAATCAAGGGTTGCGGGAAGCCCAGAGATCGGACCATTAACTCCTCTTTGAGATGTGTTTTCTGAAGTAATCAAGGAAGTTTGCTCAGCGTAGATGGCCTGAGACTCACCATGAAGGATGGAGCTGGAGTTTCCCCTCACCTTCCTGAAAAGGGAGCAGCCTCCTGAGTAGCTAGGATTGTACACTTGAGCCACTAGCCCCCGGCTTTAAGTTTCTTAAATTCTTGGGCACAGTGCCTGAAAGTTGGAAGAATTGGTGTGTCTAGTTGAGACAGGATGTTGACAAACCACAATAAACAAATAAAAATAACAAGCTGGGTACTGGTGGTTTGCACCTGCATCCTAGCTATTCAGGAGGCTGAAAAATGAGGATCATGGTTCAAAGCCAGCCTGGGCAGAAAAGTGTCTGTGAACGCTTATTCCCAATTAATCACTCAAAAAACACAAGTGAAACTATGGCTCAAAGTGGTAGAGCATTAACCTTGAGCAAAAGAGCTCAGAGACAGCACCCAGGCCCTGAGTTCAGGCCCCACCATTGGCAAGAAAGAAGAGGAGGAGGAGGAGGAGGAGGAGGAGGAGGAGGAAAAGCAGTTCTAGTAGGGAGGTATGGAGAGGGGGAAGGAAGAACTAAAATGTTGGACTTTGCTTGGAAAAGAGAGACTACTCAGGTTGGCTTAGGGATCCAGAGATGAGCTGTGGCCTGTCTCTCAAGCTACAGCTAGGGAGCAGAGTGACACCAGCAGGTGTGTGTGCTTTTTGTGGTGGCTGCCGCAGTTGGTCCATGGAGTCCTGAGCGCATGAGTGGCCTGTGAATGAAGGTGCCAAGTTGAGAGAGGCCTGCAGATCCTAAGGGTCTCAGTTTATAGAGGCGATCGGAGCATCTGAATTGACATGGCAGAGCCAGCGAGAGGCAGGCATCTGAGTAGAGGCTGGCAAGGCTCCAAGGACACAGGGCCATAGGCCTGTGGCTTCCCATCTCCCCCGTGGTATGATGCTAGGGAAATGTTCTAGTAGAAATGAGGAGGACTGAGTTTAACTGGGCACTGGTGGCTCACGCCTGTAATCCTAGCTACTCAGGAGGCTGAGCTCTGAGGATCATGGTTTGTAACCAACCCAGGCAGGAAAGTTCACGAACTCTTACATTTAATTAACCAGGAAAAAAGCCAGAAATGGAGGTATGGTTCAAGTGGTAGAGTGCCTGTCTTGTTTTTTTGTTTTCTTTTTTGGCCTGGGCCTTGGACTCAGGCCTGAGCACTGTCCCTGGCTTCTTTTTGCTCAAGGCTAGCACTCTGCCCACTTGAGCCACAGCGCCACTTCTAGCTGTTTTCTATAAATGTGGTGCTGGGGAATCGAACCCAGGGCTTCATGTATACTAGGCAAGCGCTCTTGCCACTAGGCCATATTCCCAGCCCAGAGTGCCTGTCTTGAGCAAAACAAAAGCTGAAGGACAATACCAAGGCTCTGAGTTCAAGCCCAAGGACCACACACACACACACACACACACACACACACACACACACAGAGCTGGATTTGGTTCATTGGCTGTAGTGTCTCTTGTCCTGAGTTGGCAACAGTCGATTCCATCACCAGGCTTACTTTCTTTTTTTTTTTTTGCCAGTCCTGGGCCTTGGACTCAGGGCCTGAGCACTGTCCCTGGCTTCTTCCCGCTCAAGGCTAGCACTCTGCCACCTGAGCCACAGCACCCCTTCTGGCCGTTTTCCATATATGTGGTGCTGGGGAATCAAACCGAGAGCTTCATGTGTAGGAGGCAAGCACTCTTGCCACTAGGCCATTAGCCTTGGAGCTGAACCAATGAGCTCAGATAGCTTTACCCATAAGTCATACATTTTTTTCCTGTTAATCACCAAATTGCCAACTTTTGCTGAGAGCTACCTGTCATATACAACACCTTTTTCCTTGCCTTTTCTTTGTGCAAGTGCCTGAATAAATAAACATGCTGAACTATGGTATGGGCTGCTTCTATCTCCCAAATCCCAACCCCTGAGTGCTGACAGTCTGCTTGCTCCCAGATTTCTGTAAGGTATGTGTGTGTGTGTGTGTGTGTGTGTGTATGTGTGTGTGTATGTTCTTCAATCTCCTACTGTCTTCCCTCAGAGACAGCTTGACATAGTTGGTCTGCAGCAGGTGCTAGGAAAAAGTTCATTTCAGTATCTAGCTGTATTAGCAAATTACCTTATAACAAATTACCTCAAAGCTTAGCCACTTAAATAAGAAACATTTAGTATCTCACTCAGTTGTTTACTTATTTATTTATTTTTGCTAGTCCTGGGGCTTGAAATCAGGGCCTGAGCACTGTCCCTGGCTTCTTTTTGCTCAAGGCTAAGCACTCTACCACTTGAGCCATAGCACCACTTCTGGCTTTTCTGTTTATGTGGTGCTGAGGAATCGAACCCAGGGCTTCGTGCATGCAAGGCAAGCATTCTACCGCTAAGCCATATTCCCAGCCCTAAGGATCTCAATTTGAAGCCAGCCTGAGAAGAAAAGTCCATGAGACTCTCATCTCCAATTAACCAGCAATAAAAACTGTAAATGGAGCTGTAGCCCAAGTGGTAGAATGCCAACCCTGAGTGGAAAAAGCCAAGCTTAAGATTAAGGCCCTGAATCCAAGCCCTAGCACTAGCCTACACCCCCAAATCATATAGAAACATAGCAGTTAAGTGCATGAATCCTAGCCAGATGGTCTGGGTTCGAATTCTGACATACTACTTTCCAGCAGTGTATCTTAATGTGATTTGAGCTACAATTATAGAACATCTGAGACTGGGTACACTTTTGTTGTGGTGGTGCTGGGGATGGAAGCCACAGTTTTGCAAATGCACTGAGCAACATCCTCAGCCTCAAGACTGGGCAGTTTATAAAGAGCAGAGATTTATTTAGTTTTGGAGGCTGGAATGTCTAAGATTAAGGTACTGTCTGCCAAGGGCCTTCTTGCTGTGTCATAACATGGCAGAGGCAAAAGAGAAGACAGAGAGGAAGAGGAGCTAAGCATATCCATTCCATTCCTTCCACCGTGGCTTTAATCCATTGATGAGGTCAGCGTTCTCCTCCTGGCTAACCAATTTTTTTTTCCCCCCTTTGGCCAGTCCTGGGCCTTGGACTCAGGGCCTGAGCACTGTCCCTGGCTTCTTCCCGCTCAAGGCTAGCACTCTGCCACCTGAGCCACAGCGCCCCTTCTGGCCATTTTCCATATATGTGGTGCTGGGGAATCAAACCGAGAGCTTCATGTGTAGGAGGCAAGCACTCTTGCCACTAGGCCATATTCCCAGCCCCCCATTTTTTAATGCTGGTACAATGGCACTTAATTTCAACTTGAATTTGAGAGGGATCAAACCATGTTCAGATCATAGCACAGAGGAACATAGGGTAAGTGACATGGTGTCCAGCATCTGGGTTTCTTCATCTGTAAGGTAGACAGCTCTGTGCCTATCCTTCATAGAGTAATGGTAAGTAACTTCATAAAAGCAGTTCTCACTGTGCACCAGTGACTCACGCCTTTAATCCTAGCTATTCAGGAGGCTGAGATCTGAGAATACCATGTTCGAAGCCAGCCTGAGCAGGAATGTCTGTGAGACTCTTATTGCCAATTAAACACCCAAAAGCTGGAAGTGGAACTGTGGCTCAAGCAATAGAGTGCTTCTAGGCAGGGGGAGGAGGAGGAGGGGGAGGAGGAGGAGGGGGGGGAGGGAGGGAGAGGGGGAGGGGGAGGGGGAGGGGGAGGGGGAACAGAAGCAGCAGCAGCAGCTCAGGGACAGTGAGTGCCCAGGCTCTGAGTTCAAGCCCTAGGACTGGAACAAATACACATACACACACACACATATACATGCATGCATATATACAACAGAACAATAAAGTCAGTCTTCATAACTATTCTGAGAGGTTGGGAGTACACATTATAATTCCCATCACACTGGGTATGAAACAGAAAAGAAGCTAAGTGACTGGAAGGAGTTCACAGCCGGCAATCTGGCAGTTTGCTTCCAAGATCTATGCTTGTAACCATTGAGCAACACGTGAGGAGACAGCGACTCAGAAAGAAAAACAAAACAAAACTCTCCCGTGCCCACTAACTCGCCCCAAGTTCACTTCAAACCTTAGATTTTCACCGTGTCCGGTAGATGACAGCCTAGTGCCTTGGCAAACAACAGAACCTGCGGGAGGGGCTTGGAACTACCATACCCACAATGCCGTGCGGGCATCAAGGCCCCGCTTCCGCTGGGCTGTCTCGCAGGGTGCCTGTGTTCATTCCTGGGAAATTGCGCGCCCTGAAGCCATCCCGATTCCTTCGCTCTCCGCAGAAGACACATTTTAAGAGTATTTTTTAAAATTTCCCTAGGCCTCCTCGGCTCACTGGTTGGGGAGCAGTAAGGACCGAAACGAGGCCGCTATTGGTTGACCTACCGTGAGGACCCTTGACCTCTGGCCCAAGATGGCGGCGCCCAGAGCATCGCTCTGGCAGTAGGCTCGGAGGTGAACGGAGCCCGAAAGCCGCGCGGCATGTCGAAGCTCAGCCGGGTCTCGCGGGCCGTCAAGAAGACGGAGGCCGGTGGAGTGATCCGGGCCATCGTGCGAGCTGGCCAGGCCATGCCCGGGCCCCCGCTAGGACCCATCTTGGGTCAGGTGCGGCGGTGGCGGGCGCGGGGATGAGCGCCGGGTCCTCGCGTACCTGGGAGACCTCGGTTCGAGGCCCGGGTCCGCTGCTCACACTTGCAGGCTCCTTGCGCCCCGGCTTCCCGAGCCCCTGCTTAGAGACCGTAGGGGGGCGCGGGGGGAGGGGGGCCGCACGCCGTCCCGCGGGTGAAGCGGTACCGAGGGCGGGAGGAAGTTGGCAACCCGGAGCCAGCCATGGAGCCGGGGAGGACGGGACGGCCCCTGCCACCCCCAACCCTCTGTGTCTCTCTCACAGCGAGGCGTTTCCATCAACCAGTTCTGCAAGGAGTTTAACGAGAAGACGAAGGACATCAAAGCAGGCATTCCTCTGCCCACGAAGATTTTTGTGAAGGTGCACACCCGGCTCTGATCCGCGGTTTCTTCCTCAAAACACCCTTTCCTGGCAGGGCGCCCGTGGCTCATGCCTGTAACCCTAGCTACTCAGGAGGTAGAGATTTCAGGATCACAGTTGGAAGCCAGCCCGGGCATTCAAATCTGGGAGACTCCTATCCCCAATGAACCAGTAAAAAGCTGGAAGTGGACGTGTGGCTCAAGGGGTAGGGCACCAGCGTTATAAAAAGAACTAAGAGACAGCACCCAGGCCCCGAGTTCAAGGCCCAGTACCGGCACAAAAACAAAACATCCTATTTTAACTTGGCCCGGGGTACAAGTCTCTCCCAATTACTCCCATAGGTACAGTGAAGTCTAAACCATATTTTTTTTTTTTCTGAAGCTCTCTGGTTGTGCTATATCTCATTTCTTCCCACTGTCCCTCCATCTTACTGGGTCACCCAGAACAGAGTTAGACCTGGAATAGAGGCGACTGGAATGTTTGCTACAGATTTTTCCATATGGTTTTTGTTGTGTTTTTTTGCCAGTCCTGGGGCTTGGACTCAGGGCCTGAGCACTGTCCCTGGCCTCTTTTTGCTCAAGGCTAGCACTCTGCCACTTGAGCCACAGCGCCCCTTCTGGCCATTTTCTGTATATGTGGTGCTGAGGAATCGAACCCAGGGCCTCATGTATATGAGGCAGGCACTCTTGCCACTAGGCCATATCCCCAGCCATATGGTTTTGTGGATTGTTAGGGACACTATAGGAAAGTGAATTGGGAGGAAGGGAAAATGATATTAGAAGTTTGCAAAGTGTGGGATTCTTACATATCTTTTATTTTTTGGTTAAGCCTGACCGGACATTTGAAATCAAAACTGGACAACCCACCATTACCTACTTCTTGAAGGCAGCTGCTGGGATTGAGAAAGGGGCCCGGGAAACAGGTACGGGCCAGGTGGGTTCCTGAGAGTCTGGAATTTGTGGAGGGAAGTAATGACCCTTGAAGAATGACTTGTTCCTTCTTAGGAAAAGAGGTGGCCGGCCTGCTGACTCTGAAGCACATATATGAGATTGCCCTTGTCAAAGCGCAGGATGACGCTTTTGCCCTGCAGGATGTCCCTCTGTCTTCTGTTGTCCGTTCCATCATTGGCTCTGCCCGTTCCCTGGGCATCCGAGTGGTGAAGGAGTGAGTGTCATGGGAGGGGCAATTTGAAGAGAAGGCCCAGAAAGGTTTAACTTGGGGAAGCTTGTTGAGTCAAAGAACATTGGAGTCTTGAGGATGGAGTCTGGGTGGAGGCTTCATGCATTCATTGGGGATACACTTCTTAAGCATCTCTTATTATCAGACATTGTTTTAGGATTGGATACAGCTAGGCATGAGCTCATGCTTATCTTACTCCACTGGAACTCATAGTCTTGAAGAGCAGATCCGTAAATAGAGCCAGGTAGTCAGTGTTGACTTAAAAAAAAAACAGTAAGTGGGGCTGGGAATATGGCTTAGTGGTAGGGTGCGTGCTTTGCATGCATGAAGGCCCGAGTTCGATTCCTCAGCACCACATAAAACAGAAAAGGCTGGAAGTGGTGCTGTGGCTCAAGTGGTAGTGTGTTAGTCTTGAGCAAAAAGAAGCCAGGGACAGTGCACAGGCCCTGAGTCCCAAGTCCCAGGGCTGGGAAAAAAAAAAAAAAAAGCAATAAGTGTCACAAAAGCAAAGAGGAGAAATCCTGGTTCTGCATGGTGTGTCGCTGAAAGGTCTCTGGGGAGAGACATTTAAGGAGAGCCCTGGGAAAGGAGGACAAAGCCTGGGGGCAAATGTTCCAAGCGATGGAATTATCTCAGTGAAGGATGGGAGGCACGAACAAGAAGCAGAAGCCACTGTTCTTGGAGACTCTAGTCCCAGAGGCAGAAGGGGGCATGGTTCGAGGGGGAGACCAATCAGGAAGGACCTTTTAGACTTGATCCCAAGGCCAGAAGCACCATCCTCCCCACGGGGTTTTGGATGGATGCACGTTTGTTTCCTTAAAGGGAGGCGTTGGTGGGAGAGTTTGGTCCGCACCACAGCAGGGACCAGGACAGCCTCTACTGGCCCCTTGCTGCTGTGCCACTGCTTGTGCCAAGAATAACAATTGATGGTTTCCCAAACTGAGTGGAATTGAACCTAGAGCAGATCTGGACTTGACTTTTCTCAACTCTTTATTTCTGCGGGGAGCACAGAGATGAGGGGGTGCATTTCTGCCTTGGGAGGACATGTCTGCACAGCCCCTTGACCTCGTTATGGTACAGAGTTCATCTAGGCAAGGCCTCACAGGCGGAATTGAGCTTTAGTAGGAGATTGAAGGTAGAGGACAGTGAGGATTGTGGGTGGCCTTCCTGGCAGAGCAACGGTGCGGGGTCTGGAGGGCCCGGGGGCAGCGAGGAAGCCAGGGGACTTGGTCTCTGCAGCCCTTGTGAGAGCCTTCCAACCACTGGACCCTCACCGGCCTCCCCTCTCTCTTCACCTGCAGCCTCAGTGCCGAAGAGCTGGCAAGTTTCCAGAAGGAGCGAGCTGCATTCCTGAGGGCTCAGAAAGAGGCAGATTTGGCAGCCCAGGCAGAGGCTGCCAAAAAGTGAGCCCCCTGGCCTCCATAGTTGGGGGTTTTGAAGAGGGCCAGTTGAGAAAGCTGCACCAGAGGGAAGGAAGGCCATACTGACATGTGATTGATACTTTCCTGACTTCATATAGTTTTATACACATGACTGTATCAAAGGATCAAACCTAAATAAAGATTCTTTATTGCCCATTCTCAACTTCTGTCTTGAGACCGTGGGAAGGGGACCAGCACTGGTTGTAACCAACCTAGACAGGTGTTAGATGCCTTGCAAGGTAGATAGGGATCTTCATCCTGCTCCTCAGATACGTACACTGAGGCTCAGACAGCGTGTGTGGCTGAAATAAAACATTTGAGATTGTATACTTTATAAATAAAAGATGCTTACTTGGCTCATGATTCTGGTGGCTGGCAAGCCCAAACAGCATGGTGCTGGTGTCTGGTACAGTCCCCCTTAGCTGTATCACAATCAGAGAAATAGAACGGGTGTGATTACACACGGAAGAGGCTGAGCTATGGAGGGCTCTCACTTTACAACAACCCACTCTGTTCCTCAAGACCGGGGTAAAGGGACTGGGGATTTAGCTCAGCGGAATGGCACCTGCCTGGCGAGCGCAAGGCCCCGAGTTCGGCCCTCACTGAGCTCAATACACTCATGAGGCTGGAGCCCCCATGACCTGACACCCCCTCCCCCAGTACTGCCACACTGGGAACCCTTGAGGTACCAGCCACAGATAACACGTGGGTTCAGAGATGGCGCCAGAGGTAGAGGAGGCCAAGCTTTGTGGATGGGCATCCTGTTCTAAAGGAGGGCTTGCCGGGCATGCACAAAGTCCTGGGTTCAGTTTCTCAATACCACATACACAGAAAAAGCCAGAAGTGGCGCTGTGGCTCAGTGGTAGAGCGCTAGCCTTGAGCAAAAGAAGCTCAGGGACAGTGCCCAGGCCTTGAGTTCAAGCCCTAGGACTGACTGAAAAGGAAAAGAAAAACAGTTCATACCCTATGTACTATTGTATTCTGCTTATAAGCTAGTAATTATTTATAATGTTTTCCATTATTCTCCTAGACCAATTTTATTGGTGGTACCGAAGTTGGACTCAGTTTTGCTCTATTAAGCCATACCCCAATCCTTTTTATTTTTTTCTTTTTTTGCCAGTCCTGGGCCTTGGTCTCAGGGCCTGAGCACTGTCCCTGGCTTCTTTTTGCTCAAGGCTAGCACTCTGCCACTTGAGCCACAGCGCCACTTCTAACTTTTTCTGTATACGTGGTGCTGGGGAATCAAACCCAGGGCTTCATGTATATGAGGCAAGCACTCTTGCCACTAGGCCATATTCCCGCCCCCCCCCATCCTTTTTTTTTTTTTTTTGTAATTTTCATTGTGTTTTACATTCTGGTCCTGGGGCTTAAACTCAGGGCCTGGAAGTTTTCCCTGTGCTTTTTTGCTCAAGGCTAGCACTTTGTCACTTACCACAGCCCCAGTTCCAACTTTTTGGTGGTTAATCAGAGATAAGAGTCTCAGGAACCTTCTGCTTCCAAAGCTGGCTTTGAACCTTGGCCCTCAGATCTCAGCCTCCTGAGTATCGGGATCTGAACGATCCCTTTCTCCCCGATCTCCCGGGGAGAATGCTTGAACCCTAAAATCTATGAAAGAGCACTCGGTCTTGCCTTCCGCCAGCAGAAGGCCAAGGCATACTCTCGTGGACGTGCGCTAAGTTGAGGAAAGGTTGCTGAAGCCTCCCCTCCCCCCAGTCCCCTCACATGTTACCAGGAGCAGGGGCGGAAAGAAGGCATCAGGGACACGCTGCGATGGTGGGATGCGTCTCAGCCCTCCGAGGGCGGGCCAGAGAAATTTATTATGATGACAAAGGCGGAAGGGGAAGGACTTGGGGTGACTGCCTGATTGGCTGACTGTGCTGCCACTCAAGTGATCCTGGAACTTCCTTTCTGGGCTGGGCAACTTATCATGGTGGCATGCACGTGTTCGCCTCCCAAGGGGCGGGGGGGGGGGGGCTTCTTTTCCCGTTGAGGCTGAAAGGTGGGAGGGGCCCCCTCCCCCATTGTCCCAGGGCTGGGGAAGGGCAGCATCTTGCTCTTGGTGCCCTTCTTCCACCAAGGCCAAAACAGTCCCCAACACTGAGTAGCCAGGATTACAGGTGTGAGCCACTGGTGCCCAGCAAATTTTGTTACTTTTAGAATAAAATCTGACATTTTGTGTGGGCAGGCCTAGACTGTGACTACCTAGGCTTCTCATGTAGCTGGGATGACAGGTGTACCCTGCAGCACCCCGCTTCCTTTTGGCTGATATGGGGTCTACAACTTTTTTTCCAGAGCTAGTTTTGAACCAAGATCCTCCTGAGTAGCCAGCATGACAAGTGTGAGCCAGCTCCTCTTGGTCCTCTTGACCTGAAGTGTTCTAGCACAACATTGCCACGTTACAAGCTTTCTCAGACCTCACTCCAAACCTGAACTCAGTAGCCACCACAACACTGTGGTTCAAATCGCATGTTCCTCTTTTTTGTGTGGCGATACTGGAGTTGGAGCTCAAGGCCTTGCCCTTGTCCAGCAGGCTCTCTACTACTTGAGCCACATCACCAGTTTGGCAAGCTCCCCCCCCCCTTCTGTCTCTTTTTGGGCGAGTTGTAGAGTTTGAATTCAGGGCCTTGTGCTCTTGCTTTATTTTTCCACTCAAACTGGCATATTACCACTGGAGCTCCAGCTCCACTTTTGGCTTTTTTGCTCTGTGTGTGTGTGTGTGTGTGTGTGTGTGTGTGTGTGTGTGTTTAGATTTTTGTTGGTTCAAAGTCTTATGGACTTTTTGCCCAGATGACTTCAAATCAACATCCTCAGACCTCAGCCTCCTGAATAGCTAGGATTACAGGCATAATCCACCAGTGCCTGGCTAACATGCTATTTTTTTTTTTCAGTCCTGCGTCTTGAACTCAGGGCTTGGATACTGTCCCTGAGCTTCTTTTGCTCAAGGATAGATCTCTACCATTTGAGCCACAGCGCCACCTCTGGCCATTTTCTATATATGTGAACCACCTTCATGGCCTAACACTTTCTTGACTTACTTGCTTGCTCGGCTGATGCTCTGCGACTTAAACCACACCTCCAGACCCACTTTTTGCTGTCTCTTTTGGAGACAAGACTCATGAACTTTTCTACGCAGGCTGGCTTTAAAGCACGATTCTCTGGACCTCAGCCTGTCGAGTAATCGGGATTACAGGTGTGAACTACCGGTGCCTGGAGAGCCTAGGGATCTTGTTCCGTTTTCCCAGCACCAAGGACAGTTCTTAGCGCCTGCAGGTGACATTTATCACATGAGAAAAGAGCTCACTCAGATCCCTGAACTTGGGCCCCTTCCTGTGCATTGCTTCCAGGGCAGTAATTACTTTCCGAGTCACGTGTGGCTTCTACAGTCACTTTACCTATTTGGTCTAAAATACGGACGTCGTGAGCCACAGGCACGTACATCACCAATGGTGGACAAGGCATGAACTTCTTCCAGCAGGTGGCGCTACTTGCCTTTGTATCCCCCCTCTTCCACCCCCCCCCCCCCCCCCCCCCCGCCAGTGCTGGACTGTCTGGTCAGAATCTCTCATCTGAATGCCAGGCATCACCCACAAAGACTGCCAAATGATGCGGAAAGGAGGGGACTTGGATTCCTTAGATTTTTATGTTCACTTTTTAAAAAACTGCTCTGTTTCCAATAGATTTGGAGTTGTGACAGTAGAACAGAGTTCCTGTATACTCCACGTCCTGATGCCATCATTTTACTAACATCTGGCACTTGTGTGTACTTTCTCGCGTGAGTGAGCTCATGCTGATGTATTATTAACGGAAGTCCTGACTATTCAGACATCCTCATTAACTTGCAGCCTTTCTCTGTTTCCCCTTTGTGCTTCCTTACTTCTCTTAGCTGTGGTAATTCCTGACTCTCCCTGGTTTTGATATTCAGATCCATTTTCACCTAGGACTCTGCTGTGTCTTGTGTTCCCTTAAGTGTCAAAACTAAACATTAGGTGGGCACTGGTGGCTCATGCCTGTCATCCTAGCTACTCAGGAGGCTGGGATCTGAGGATTGCAGTGCAAAGCCAGCCAGAAAGACATCTCCATGACATTTTCATCACAAGTGGAGTAGTAGCTCCAGTGGTAGAGCACCAGCCTTGAGTGAAAAAGTCAAGTGAGAGCCTAAGGCTCTGAGTTCAAGACCCAGTACCACAGTTTTGGTTTTTTTTTTTTTTTTATTAAGTTATAGTCCTTTGCTCTCTGGTGAATTTTGGAACACATTTCTATGATAGAGACTGGCGGATTTTTGCTTAAATTCTGGTCCTCCTTGCAAAATGCTTTTCTGTGTTTGCTATGTGTCAGGACCTGTTACATAGGAAAGCATTGCTAGAACCACATCCCAGGCCTGACTGAGGCATAAAGCCATAAAATGAGACCTTATGTTGACAATAACCAATGGGGGAAAAAGCTACAGGCATAGATCAAGTGGTAGAGCAATTATCTAGCAAGTGTGAGGATCTGTGTTCAACCCCAGTACTACCCAAAAAAGGTAGTGTTCTCGCTCTCTCTCTCTCTCTCTCTGTGTGATATCCTGGGCTTGAACTCAGAGCCTGGATGCTGCCCCTAGCTTCATTTCACTCAAGGCTAGCACCCTATAACTTGAACCATAGCTCCACTTCAAGCTTGTTTTTTAGGTAGTTTATTGGAGATAAGAGTCTTACTGACTTCCTGCCTGGGATGACTTTGAACCACAAGCTTCCAATCTCAGCCTCCTGAGTAGCTAGGATTATAGGCAGGAGCCACCCCTGTCTGACCATTCTGCCTCTTTCTTTCTTTCTTTCTTTCTCTCTTTCTTTCCTTCTTTCTTTCTTTCTTTCTTTCTTTCTTTCTTTCTTTCTTTCTTTCTTTCTTTCTCTTTCTTTCCTTCTTTCTTTCTCTGTCTCTTTCTTTCTTTCTCTCTCTTTCTTTCTTTCTTTCTTTTCTTTTCTCTTCTTTCTTTCTTTCACCAGTCCTGGGGCTTGGACTCAGGGCCTGAGCACTGTCCCTGGCTTCTTTTTGCTCAAGGCTAGTGCTCTACCACTTGAGCCACAGCACCACTTCTGGCTTTTCTGTGTTTGTGGTGCTGAGGAATCAAACCAGGACTTCATGCATACTGGGCAAGCACTCTACCACTAGGCTACATTCCTAGCCCCTATTCTGCCTTTTTAAGAGATGCTGTAACAGGTGCTTAAAAACTGCTTTAACAAAAAAGAAAGTTCCTTCCTCTTGTCACACCCCAGAACCCGTGCAGGGAGGGACAGGGGTGACAGATCTCTGGGAGCGTTCCTCTTGTGGGACCCTCAAGCACTTTGCTTCTGAGCTGGGCTTGGTTTTCGTTTGGCTTTTGGCAGTACAGGGTCTCACACGCTAGGCAGGTGCTCTGCCACTTGTCACATTTCCAGCCCTGAAGCTGGAACCTAGCCCCATTGGGCCCCGGGGGGAAAGACTGGGACTTGGATCTGTCTAACTTCCTGAGTAAAAGGCTTCCTGTAAGCCTTCGAGCCACCATTAGCCTCTAACTCAATTTAGTTCTTTTCTGTGCTTCTCCAGTCAGCACCAGATGCCTTTGGGGGACAATTGTCATTTTTGTCTCCCTACTTCAACTTTGAAGAAACTGAGGATAAGTTCCCATTCAAGGGATGCTTGGTGGAGGTGTGATGTGAATCGAACTCTTTCTAATTTTCATTTTCCCCTCACCAAACTACTCTGTCACTGTTGGGACTTTACACATAGGAAAACAGCATTTTTGGAATCCTTTTTTAAATTATTTATGGTGGGGGTACTGGGTTTTGAACTCAGCACCTCAAGCTTTCTAGGTTTGAGCCTTATTAATCGATTGCCACCTGATCCAGGCCCTCAACTTGTTCTGCTTTTAGGTAGGATCGTGTATTTTGCCTGGGGTTGGTATCCCAACAGCCTTCTGCATAACTGGGATCGCAAGCACATAGTCTCAGGTGTGGCTTATTCATTGATATGGCGTCTCGCTAACTGTTTGCTTGGGCTTTGCTGTGAGCCCTCGTTGCCTTCTAAGTAGTTGGGACTCCAGGCATAAGCCACTTGCGTTGGCCTGCAAACTGTCTTCTCCTGCTCCAGAGTTCTGCACAGCTTACTTCACAGGCCCGGGGGTGGCAAAGGAGGAGAATTTCTTCCCCACACTTTAGGAGAGAGGCCCTTGCTCCAGCCCGTACTTCCTCGTCTTGGGAATCTGAGATTGGATGGTTTCAGATGGTGGCTCAGCAGCTTTAGGAGTGTGCATGTGGAAGCACCCTTTGTGCGTGATCCTGTGTGTGTGTGTGTGTGTGTGTGTGTGTGTGTGTGTGTGTGTTGGTATTGGGGCTTGAACTCAGGGCCTTACACTCTTACTTAGCATTTTTGCTCAAAGTTAGCACTCTACCACTTGAGCCATGGCTCCACCTCCAGCTTTGCTGGTTAACTGAAGCGTTTAACGGGCTTTCCTGTATGGGCTGGCTTGGAACCCTGAGCCTTAGTCTCGGCCTCCTGAGTAGCTCGGATTACAGGCATGTGTGCGCCACTGGCACTTGAACCGGCTTCATTAGTGAGACAAGCCTAACACATTCGCTAACCGCACACACTACGCATGCGTAGCAGGGAGACTTCCTTTCCACACAAGGACCCAGGGCCCCCGCCAGCAAGCTGCATTCTCCCAGGACCAGTGCTTCAACCCGGTATCCAAACCAAGGCAAAGCTGCCTCCTCCTCCTCCTCCTCCCAGACCCTCTGCCCCCTCCCACATGGTGACCGCTGCCCGCCTGGGGTGTGTGGGGGGCATCTAGGACTGGACACTAAACCCACCCTCCGAAGACAAGCGGTGGCGTCGCCTCCGCCGGGCACTGAGCCCCCGGCCCGGGGCGGGCTGTGCACGGCGCCTGCAGACGAGGAGTGGAGGGATGAACAAGTGCAGGAGGAGCGGAGGAAACGCGGGGCCCACGCCCTCACGTCCCCTTCCACCCTGTCCACAGCGGCTTGGGACACCAGAGGTACCAAAAAGGCAAACTGGACTTTATTATAAAGTTGGCTACAAAGTCACCGCGGAACCACGAGGCGGCCGTCCAGGGCGGGCCCAGGCCGGCTGGCAGCAGGTGCTTCCCGCACCAGGTACAAGCACTCGTGCAAGCACGCGTGTGGCGGCAGATCTGCCTTCCTCCATCGGAAAGGAACGAAGCGTCTCTTCACGCCCCCCACCCCAGGCGCGGGGCGCAAAAGTCTCAGGAAGGGCCGCCAGGGCGGCACTGTCCATCGGAATTGAAATCCCGTTACTGGAGTGTAGAGAATTCTACGTGGGTGTCACGAGCCCCTCAGGGCACAGGCTGGCCTGGGGATGGCCCTGCCTTTCCCCCACCAAGATCTAGGGGTGCTTACGCCCCCTAGGAGTGGAGAACTGGCCCAGGCCCATGGGGCAGCGCGGATGGGGAAATGAGACTCCCCCATTCTCCGCTTGAAATTCATTCAAGGAAGCTCACTACGAGTGAATACAGATTGAAATGGAAACTGGGATCGCTCAAAGTCCCTTGGTTTTAAAAAGAAGCTCCCCTCCCTTGCCCTCCCACCTCCCCCCCCCCAAATCCTTCAGGGCCTGGAGAATCAGATATATCCCCCTCTGGCCCCCAGAATCCCCCCAAACAGTCCCGGGGGGGTGGAGAGCGGCTCCACGTCTTGATGACAATATGCCATACTTGACGACGTTAAGTCACAGACTTATTCAAAACGTTGGTTCCCCTCCACTTCCATCTGTGAAGAGAGAGACAGAGAGAGCACAGGAGTTAGACTTCTTAGGCAAGCCGGTCTTTGGACTCAGGGTGTGTGGTACAGTGTTGGTATATGATTTGGGCTTGGGTAATTGATGCCAGAAGCTCTGCAGATAAACAGTCATAAGAATGGATGGAAGGACACTATGGCTGTAGCTTTGGAGAGAATGAGGCCAAAGGAGGGAACTACTGCAATGAAGCTAGGGCCCGAGCCCCATGCTGTTTCTTTCCTGAATGTCTACAAATTCTTGGCTTATCCATCTATCACCTTTAGGAAACAAGAATACTAGGACAGATCGCTAATCAACTTCTCCTAAGTTCTTTTTTTTTTTTTTTTGCCAGTCCTGGGGCTTGAAGTCAGGGCCTGGGCACTGTCCCTGAGTTTCTTTCGCTCAAGGTTAGCACTCTACCACTTGAGCCACAGCGCCACTTCCGGCTTTTTCTGTTTTATGTGGTACTGAGCATGCATGCTAGGTAAGCACTCTTACCACTAAGCCATATTCCCAGCCCCCAACTTCTCCTAAGTTTTATTTAATGCCAGTACTAGGACCAGTACCATGCTAGGCAATCTCCCTTTTTTGTTCAAAGCTGGTGCTCTACCACTTGAGCCACACCTCTGCTTCAGGTTTTTTGCTGGTTAACTGGAGATAAGAGTCTCACAGACTTCTGCCTGGACTTGCTTTGAATCACAATTCTCAGATCTCAGCCTCCTGAGTAACTGGGATTACAGGCATGAGCTACTAGCACCTTCCAACTTCCCCCATGTTTTGTCAAACCTAAAGAACATTTCTTTACCGCTAGGTCCTTGATTGTCCTCATCTGTAAAATGTGGTGGTGATAGATCTAGGTCCCTCATAGACTTCTTTGTTTATGCCAGTCATGGGCTAGAACTCAGCCTGAGCACTGTCCCTGGCTTCTTTTTGCTCAAGGCCAGCATTCTACCACTTGAGCCACAGCACCACTTCCAGTTTTTTCTGTATATGTGGTGCTGAGAATCAAACCAAGGGCTTCAGGCATGCTAGGCAAGCACTCTACCACTAGGCCACATTCCCAGCCCCTAGACTTAAAAAAACACACTGTATTTTGTTTGTCTTGAATTTCATGGTACTGGGGATCAAACCCAGGACATTGCACTTGCTAGGCAACACTTAGCCACTGAGCTACATTGTGGCCCCCTCATAGACTTTAAAGCACAAACTTCAATTATCATCCTTGCCTACCATTTCTATTGATCCACAACTTTCATATTAGATTTTCTTTTTGTTTTGGTGTTATTTTTTAAACCCAGGACCTTGCACTTGGCCAAGCAGGTACTCTACCACTCTTATCACACCCAGCCCAAGTTTTTCATTTTCCTTGTCCTCACTGTCACCCTTAGCAACAAGTGATAATCACCTATGTACAACACTGACGTACAGAGAAAGGAACGGACTCAGTAGTCCACCTGGCATCTCCCTGGAAGGCCAGGGAGTTCTGGGACATTTGGTGTGGACTCACCATCATGGAAGCTGTCTTGAACTTGACTTTGGAGTTGATGCAACTCATCAGTAAACCCATCGTAGGGGAATGCTGAGACACCTGTCTCAAAGGCGGTTTCATAGGTGGCCAAGTCCTCCAGGAAGCTGTGGTCTTCTGAGGACAGATTGGTGCGAGGCGATGGGGCCCCTCCTGGGCCCTCTGCCTCGGGATCCCCTGCACCCCATTCCCCATTGGGGTCTGGAGTGGAAAGATCCATGAAGATGTCTTCCATGGGCGTCTCTTCCAGGAACATGTTATCAGGGTCAGCCAGGAAGTCCAGCTCCTGGCACTTCCAGGGCTTCAGGTCCAGGCTGAGCACAGGGGGGCCAGCCCCCGGAAGGGAGAGGCTAGAGTCCAGGGGCTCCAGTCCTCCAAGTGGCTCTAGTCCCCCAGTGTCGGCCTCAGCAGAGAAGGGCCTGTCCATGCCCTGGGCTAACTGGCTAATCTGCTGGATGAGGCGATCGATCTCATTCTGTTCCTTCTCCGAGTAGTGAAAGAAACTCTGCTTGACCGGAGAGGCCTCGGGGGTGAGCAGGCCTTCAGGCACCAGGGGGACATCCACAGACAGGGGGCCCCGGAGCTGGGCGAGGGCCAGAAGTGTGCAGTCCCCATTACCAGGGCTGCTAGGACTTGGGGGCAACTTCTCATAGAGAAAACTGCATCCCTCCTGGGTGAAGTAAGTCTTGGCAGAATTGGGGCTCAGTTGCTCTGGGAAAGTCTGGCTGGGGCTGCTCAGGTGAGCTTGGAAGGCCGTGCTGGGGGGAGTCAGCTGCTTGTGGGCAGGGCTGCCCAGAGGCTCTGGGAAGGACGCAGAGCTGGGCAGCAGCTGATCTGGGAAAGTAGAGGTGCATGGAGTCAACTCGTCTTCGTAACTTCGGGTTGCAGACTCGGTCAGCGGGCCTTGCAGCGGGCTGGTGAGTGGATCGGGGAAGGTTGCGCTGCTAGGAGTCAATTGGTCGGAGAAGGTGGCGGTGCTTGGCGTCAGCTGTTCTTGAAGAGAGCTGGATGGGGTGGGCAGAAGCGTCTGAAAGGGCTCGTGGAGGCTGAAGAGGAAGGCACAGCCTCCAGGCTGGTGGGGTGTGTAGGGCGGGGTACACACAAGATCCTTGCTGAGGTCTGCCTGAAGAGCGGGCTCAGGCCCGGCAGCAAATGGCAGGTACCGGAAGCCCATCTCTTTGGAAGGCTGGGGAAGCTCTTCTGATGTTGAGACCCCACCCAGTTCTGGAGCACTAGAGAAACTGGTGCTTCTGGGAGCCCCCAAGGCTGGGGCAAAGAGTGGGTTCGAGCACTGCTCTTGGGAATGGATATTCTCAGGGAATGAGGGCACCATGGCTGGGGTACCCAGGACGTAAGATGCCTGGGTGTCTTCAGAGTTCAGCTGCTGGCGGAGACTCCAGGCTTCTGTGTCACTGGAAAGAGAGAAGAGGAGGCTGGTCAGGGGTTGGTGTTCATGTCCAGAGCAGTTCTCCGATTTGCTGACATCAGCTGATACCCCCTCCCACCCAGCCTGCTACCTTGCAGCTCACCTGATTGGGTAGTTATTGGCAATAATGGAGCCGTCTGGCCCTTCAGAGTATAACAGGCAGTAAATCCAGGCCCAGCCTCCAGGTTTGGCCTGCAGCCTCACCACCATCTCTGCCTGAATGTCTCCACTCTCAGCCACTGAGAAGAAAGAAGAGATGCGGGGTTAGGATGCCCATCAGACAACACCACCTCAACCCCCGCCTAGTTTGCATCTACGCTGACCTGAGGGAGCCATGACATCTTTGCTTCTACCTACCCTAACCTGCACCTCTCAGCTCCCCGCCTTGACCTCACCACCCAGGGTCCTCAGCTCAGGTGCTATTCCTGCTTTGACTCCTCACCCTGGTAGTCACCCTCGGGCACCCCAAGCTTCTGGCCCCTGGGATCTCCCCGACATCATCCTGGGCCTGGTCTCCCTCTTCCTTCCCCCCCCCCCAGCTTCCTGTCTCATCGGCAGCCTCTCTGGACACTCACGCAGGCGGTAGTGCTGAGCAGAAGCGTGGGCCAGGTCCTCAGGGTGCAGCAGTCCATACCATGACTTACAGAGCAGTTCACTGCGCTCAAAGCCCAGGTAGATTAGGACACTGGGAAAGGGTGAGGTGGAAAGGGTGAGGTCAGCTTTCTGTTTTCCTTGCTCAACAGCCATGCATCTTGCTCCCTCCTCCCAGGCCCTCTGCCCGTCTACGTCCCATCCTCCCTGACTCCAGAATCTACAGTCCCTCAACGCTGGCCTGCCTCCCTCCTGAAGTTAAACCCTCTGGGCTTACCTCTCGGAGATGTCCAGTAGAACCAGGTCCTTAGCATGCCGGCTCTGGAACATGGCCAGGAAGAGTGAGGCAGGGCCAGGGCCGGGGCCAGGGCCAGGGCCAGGGCGGGGTCGTGGCTCCAGTGGGGCACAGAAAGCCGTGAACACGGGGTTCCCAGCCCAGTAGGCTCCGGGTGGGTGGGCGTGGAATCGGCCTCGAATAAGCACCAGTTTGTTGCCTGCGCTCTGGCGCCGGAGGGACTTGGAAGTGTTGAAACGGCAACGGAAAAGACGATCTGGGTGGGAAAAGAAGAGGTTGTTGAGAAGACAGAGCAATGGTGGATGCAGGAGATTGGAATAAAGATGAGCGAAGCCAGTTCTTACCAGCGTCTAGAGCAGAGGGCAAGGCGAGTTGTTGGCGCACGGTTAGGTGGTCAGCAGGGTCAATGATATCATAGATGCTGTCACCCTGGGCGACCAGGTCCACCTGGAGGAACGGAAGCCGAGATCACTGTTAGTGAGGACGGCTGGAGCCTCTCTCTCTCCCTCTCCATCCCCTCTCTCGCAGGACTCTCAGTTCCTCAAGAGGAGAAATCTCATTGCACCCCATCTGTGCCCCAACCTCGAGCTGAGAGGACCTGCAATACTCACCATGGAGTGGCCCAGGTGCTCGCTCACACTCTCGGACAGGTAGAGCAACTTCCCCTCCGCGGTAAACACCAGCAGGAATCCAGGCAGGGCTGCCACGATGTCTTCCAGCTCCTGGGCTGAGAGAAGGCCTGTGGGGCCGGCCAGGGGAGCGCCTGTGCGGGGCGGGAAGAGGTGGTGAGTCAGGGTTGAGGTCGGAAGTCACCGGGGAGAGGGGAGAGGGCAGGCGCTGAGTGTCGGGGGAGCTGGTGGAATCGCCCGTGGATCTGTCCCTGCCCACACCTGTGGAGCCGCTGCCCGCGGCTCTTGGTCAGAGGACCTGTTGCTGGCACTCCCCAGCCGGGGAGTCCTCAGACTTCCAAGCCGGCGCCGGGGCTCCGGGCACCGCGGACAGCGCTACCGAGGCGCCGCCCGGCCAGCACCGCGGACAGCGCTCCCGGATGCGGGGGGGGGCAGCGGCCCCGGCTCCCGGTCAGCACCGCGGACAGCGACCCGCGAGCGGAGGGCAGCGCGGCCGGGAGGGCGCCCCGCGGACGCCGCTCCCGAGCCGGCTCTCGGTCAGCACCGCGGACAGCGCTCCCGGCGTCGCCGAGCGCGGCTGCCTCTTCCCCGGGCTGGGTAAGCTCCATCCCCGCAACTTGCCAGGCTCCCGGCACCCCAGACTCCCGGGCGGTGCGCCCCCGAGCCGGTGCGGACCCGGGCACCGTCCCGTCCCGCCTGCCGTCCCCCTGCCCCTGCTGGCCGAACCCCCTGCAGAACTCGGGCGAAGTGCGGCCGGCGCGCCCCGCGGCTCCCCGGCTCGCCCGCTCACCTCCGGCGAAGAAGACGCCTTTGCGAGTGTAGATGCAGGCCAGGCTCATGATGTGCAGGTAGGACAGGCGGACCTTGTCCGCCTCGGCCAGCGGCAGCAGCTCCTTGAGGCTCCGGATCTCCGCGTTGATCTGGTCGCGGCGCGCCTTGGAGGCGCCCTTGGTGGAGCGGTACATGGCTGCGGGCGCCCCGGGCTCCGGCGTCGCCGTCCTCCGGCCGGGCGCCCCGCGCTCCGGCGTCCGCGTCCTCCGGGCTGGCTCGCGGGCTCGCGCTGCCGGCGCTCGCGCTCTCCTCTCCGGGCTCTGCTCGGCTGCGCTGCCCCCCTCGCCTGGCTCGCCCGCCTTATATAGCTCCTGCCAGGCGTGGGGGGCGCGTTTTGGAGACGCGGGGGGGGGGAGAGCGGGAGGCTGGGCTAAGCGCGCTGCAGCGGGAGCACCGGCTGGGGGGGCTCCCCCTCCCTCCCCAGCTTCCGACGTCATCCCGTGACGTCGAGCCCGAGCGGGAGGGGGGCGGGAGGGCGAGAAGGGAGGCTGCGGAGGGGGCGGAGCGCACAGCCTTCTAGAAGCCCCAACTGGGGTGCGGGGTGCTCGGTGTGGGGAGGGGGAAGAGCGTGGCGCCCCCCGCCCGCAGGAGAGGCTTACAGGGGGCAGCGAGGGGCCGACCCCCCACCCTGGCCCCTGACACCTCGGGGGCACCCGTCGTAGACCCCCCACGCCCCGATGACCCCCACCCTGGCCCCCCAAGCTCCACTGTCTCCCACCCTGGCCCCTCACGACCCCCGCAGAGCCCAACCCTGGTGCCCCGCGCTCCAGAGAGACAAGCAAGCCCCGAGGGGCAGGGTAGGTTGCGCCGGGGGACGGAGATGCCCTCCCCCGGCCCTAGGAGCTGGGGTCTCCGCGGAGTCCCCTCCTGGGGTCCACTCAGCCTGGGGGTCCCTTGGACATTTTCAAAGAACTGGCTCCTCCCTCGGCTTCTCGGGCCTTGTCCATGCGCCAGGGGGGCCGGGGCCGGGGGACCACGTCCTGGGGTGGGATGGATTTGGTGGGACCACCGGTCCTCTTTCGCCACAGCCCGGGAACAACAACGCGGCCATGGCCACTTAGGGGAGAAACTGAGGCAGAGCCCCCTCCCCCCCGAGCACGGTGAGGACCTGGGCCTCCCCCCTCCTTCCCCCTCCCCCGTGAGAGCCTCGGGCCCCGCGCCGGGCCGGGGGCGGGGGCGGGGGCGGGGCCGGGGAATCCCGGCTCCATATTAGGGCAGGAATCCTCCGGCGGCGGCGGCGGCGGCGGCGGGGCGGGGCCTCGCGGGCCTCCCGGGCGGGGCCTCCGCGGCGCTTCCCCCCCCCCCCCACCGCAGCGCGCCCGCCGCCGGGGACCCGCGGGAAGGCGGGGGTCCCGGCCGGGGTCCGCGCCCGGCCCCGCCGCCGCCGGGATCCCCGCACCGCGGCCTCCCGCCCGCTCCCGGCGCTCGGCTTCCCCCTCGTCCTGACCACTTGGACGTCCGTGCACGCTCACGAGCCCGCGCGCGCGCACCCTTAGCCTCTCCACTTCACGGCAGGCTGGGCAGTCTCAGCCCTCTGCACCCCCGACCCCCCCCCAAAGGCTCCCCTTCCGCCCATCATGTCTGCCTTGCCTTTGCCTTTGTGAAGCCCTCCCCACGCGTGGCTTTTGCCCTCTCTCTCCTTCGCTGCTTCCTGCACCTGGGAACGCTCGACGGGGAGCAATGGGCGCCTGTCTCATGGCCCCAGAAAGGGAGACCCCAGGGGACATCTCAGTCAGCCATCTCACGGAGAGCAGTGGGCGTGCGTGAAGCCCCTTGAGGGGCTGGAAATGAAGCCGTTTAGAAACTGGAGACTGGCTCTGTGTGGTGACAAATGCCTGGATGGAGGCAGGAAGGGCTCAAGTTCAAGGCCAGCCTTGGCCACATGATCAAGACACTTTTCAAAACAGCAAAGGGGGGAAGACAGGGATTCGCCCCGTGGTAGCAGGTTAGGAGGGAAGGGAAGAGAGAACTTTTGGTGCCAACGTAAATCCCCAGTCCTCACAGGGAAGGGGGTAGCCAGAGCGGAAGTGTGGGAGGAGGAGAGGGCCTTGGATTCCCCTTCCCATTTAAGAATCCAAGGCAGAATTCCTATTTCCCTCGCCCACTGAAGCCTGAGGTCCTGGAGAGGAGGGATTTCGCCTTCCCCGTGGTCCCCCACCCCACCCCCAGCAGTGTCTCTCAGGCCAGCGAGCAGGCCGCCGAGCGCAGCGGCGCGGCTGCTGTCCACGGTGCTGAAATGCTTTCCATGGGCGTGGGATTGCCTGTGGCCCACCGACCACACCCGGCGGGCCTGGGGCCCCGCGCGCACCTCGGGAAGAGGCTTCTCCGTGAGCCGGGGATAAACGGGGAGGGGGGTGCGGAGGGGGGCCAGGATTCCGGGGTTCAGGAGTTAAGTAAGTAGGGAGCAGATCTAGACTCAAAGAAAGAGTCCCTGGATTTTTCCAGGCGAATAGGCGAGGGAAAAGGCACTTTGGAAGTCAAGAAGGGTCTAGAAAAGGGACAAGGGAGGGAGGGGGGCGGGACTCATCCTCCTGCCCCCCCTCTGGCCCCCCCGATGTCTCCTCTCCCTAGGCCAGCTCCCACTCTTCTTGCCTCCCACCTCCGGGAAACTATTTTTAACTGTGCAGAACCAAAAATAGCTTGGCAGCAGCTTCGGGCCGTGGGAGAAGCGCTATTTATATCACCAGTGACAGTTCAGAAATAGCAAGCAGGAGGAGGGGGGTGGCTGGCACGCTGGAGAGCTCCTGGCCGCAGCTAAAAATACTGTCGAGAGTGAGTCATGCAGGCCTGGCTGAGTCACCGCAGCCCTCCCCCCCTCCCCAGGCGGCAGGCAGCCGGAGCAGCAGCACAACAGACTAAGAATGGGAAGCCTGGGTTGCAGGGGAGGGGCGCACCGGAGCGCACTGGCCATGGGAAAGCAAAGCAGGCATAGGAGTCCATTGGAAAAGGGGCTTTGGGGGTGGGCTTTGAGGGAGAATGTGCAGGAAGGATGGGAGGCGAGGTACAGCTTTCCAGTCACCACTGCATAAAGCATTCCCAACTGCGCACTCAAGAAAGCTTGTGTGATTAAAGGAAGGGAGAGAGATTCTGTGTGTGTGTGTGTGTGCGCGCGTGTGAGTGTATGTGCATATGCGTGTGTGTCTGTGTACTTGTGTGTCCAAGTGAGACTGTGTGTTCCAGCATGTCTGTATGTGAACCTATTTGTCTGAACATGTTTGTATGTCTATTCAGGAACTGATCTGCATGAATCTTTGATGCTAGATCTCAAAATTCTTGTCTATCATGTGGATTTGCTCTCTCTCTCTCTCTCACTCTCTCGCTCTCCCCTTCTCCCTCCCAGTCCTGGGTCTTGAACTCAGGGCCTGAGCACTGTCCCTGGCTTCTTTTTGTTCAAGGCTAGCACTCTGCCACTTGAGCCACAGCACCACTTCTGGCTTTTCTGTGTATATGGTACCGAGGAATGGAACCCAGGGCTTCGTGCATGTTAGGCAAACACTCTACCACTAAGCCATATTCCCAGCCCACTTCTCTTTTATTTTTGGTGCTGGTACAAGGACTTGGACTCTGTCTTGTGCCCTTGCTTGGCTTTTTCACTCAAGGCTGAGACTCTACCACTTGAGCCACAGCACCACATCTGTTTTTTGTTTTTTGTTTTTTTTTTTTTGCTGGTTCATTGGAGATAAGAGTCTCAGAGACTCTTTAGTCCTGGCTGGCTTTGAACTACTACCCTCAGCCTTCTGAGTAGCTAGGATTCAAGGCATTACGCCAATACCTAGCTATGCCTGTCTTTTCTAAAATCTCCACCTTTTTATGGAGTTTGTAGTTCTCTGTCTGTGCTTCTATAGACTTGTGCTTTCCACCTTAAGTGTGTCTGTGTGTGTGTCTGCCTGGGTCCCTGCCTGGGTCTGCTCTGGGCATCTGATGGTGCATGTTTCCTCACACTCAGTGCACGTCCTGTCACCCTGTCCCCTGTCCCCCGTGGTGCGTGCGCACTGTCTACCCTCTGCTCTTCTCCTGAGCACCATCCTCATCTCTTACCTGCAGCCCTTTGCAAAGGTCTCTGTTGCATACAGTTCCTAGTTTAAAAAGAAAAAAAAACAGGGAGGAGAACACTGCCCTTTCTCGAACCATCCTGAATCTTCCCTGGCTTGCAGGAGCAAGTGGTTTTCCATCACTCCATATTTGGGTTGCTGAGAGAAGTGAAGGGCTTTCTTTAGTTCTAAAAAAAATAATTCCTGGTGTGGGCATGGGCATGTGTAGCACGCACATGCACACAGAGACATACACACACAAAACTGAGAGAATGAGAGAGAAAAATATCAAGGTCCCTGCTTTACTGAGCAGAGCGCTCTCGCATCTGTTACCATGGCAACCCGCCCACTCCTTCCCCGAAAAACCACCGAGAAGAGGTGATGGCATCGGGGAGGGATTGGCTGGTTCCTTTCTTTATTATTTTTTCCGAAAAAGGCCTTTTTATAGCAAGAACAGGCCATGAGATCCCTTGCTCCTGTCTTGCTTAGCTTTATTGGGGACCTAAAGGCATAACCTGTCAGCTCCCTAGTAGAGAAAAAGAGGTGTATCTGTTCCAGAGATTTCCAGGAGAATGACTTCCTTGTAAGGAATTGGAGGTGGGCGGGGAGTCTGGTGTCTTTAGAACAGCATGGAGACTCCTGATTGCTTTTTTGGAAATTTGGAACAAGGAACTCTCATGACAGAGGGCTAAAGGACAGAAAGGGAAGGAGGGAGGGAGGAGGGGGAGAAAGAGAAAAAGAATGAATGAATGAATGAATGAATCATCGGAGGGAGTTTCCGAGAAGAAAAGATGCTGAAAGATGCCAGCACACAGTGGCTCAGGGAGCACGGTGGGATTGGGGGAGCCCATCACTGCTGGACAGCGGCCATGGCTGTGCCCCAGAGAGAGCAGGGTGACGGCAGGGTGTGTGTGTGTGTGTGTGCTCACCTTTCCTGACTCTAGCCCCAGCCCAAGACTCAAAGGCCTCCTCCAAGACCTGGCCACCCGCCACTGCCGCACATTTCTCCCTCCGTGAACTGCAGCCTCCTGCCAAATGGCTGGAGAATGGGAAGGAAGCGATGTCTTGTTTCCTCCCGTGTTTGGTTTGCTCTAGAAATGGAGTCACTCAGCACTGGGGATTGGGAAGACTCTGGTGAGAGACAGCTCTCCTTCCTGGAAGGCTGGCTGGTACAGGCATGCGGACGAGATGGAGCAGAGGGATGACAAGATGTAAGATTTGCTCTGATATGTTAAACATACCTTCATGACTAAACTGACCAATATCATGTTTATCTGACAGATCGTGGAACTAAGGTTCAGAGACACACCATTGCCTAGTCACCGCAAGATATGAGCAATGATGAGTCTCAAGCTGCTTCTTTCATAGCACATGGTAAAGCAAGGGCCCAAACATGATGGCCCACATGTAAATCTGGTTCATTGACCTCTTCGTAAATAAAGTTGTATTGGCAACCCCACTGTCAGGGCGTGTGTGCATGCATGTACATGGCAGTCCTGAGGCTTGGGTGCTGTCCCTGAGCCTCTTTGTGCTCAAGGGTAGCACTCTACCGCTTGAGCCACAGTCCACTTCCGGTTTTTAAGTGGTTAATTGGAGATAACAGTCTCTCGGGGACTTTTCTGCTCAGGCTGGCTTCAAACCATGATCCTCAGATCTCAGCCTCCTGAGTTGCTAGGATTACAGGAGTGAGCCACTGGCAAGACATAAAGAAGGAGAGGTTGAGAAACCCCTGGGGCCAGCCCCCCCACTGCCCTCCAGCCTCTCTCGAAGCTGGGCAGATGTACCTTGCCCCCATGGGCTGATTGATAACCCCCTCTTGTTGCTATGGCAACAGAAGTTAGATCTGGCAGTGAAGAGGCAAAGTACCCGGTCTATCCCTACCCATGCCCTAACCCCAGCCCTCAGGACTGGGAAAGGAGATAATTAAGCTATTGGAAGGAACACACACTTTTCTTATGAAGGAAAACAATGGTTTTCATAGGGTCTCAGGCCCTCTAAATTCCAGTCTAATTAGATGAACAATCTTTATGCATCCAGAGAGGTTGAGTAACTTGTTCCGGGTCACAGAGACAAAATGGGATAAACCCAGAATTAGAACCCAGGTTTCCTGATTCTCATTTCTCATTGATTTATTTACTTGATCTATTTATGTGTACTATTTGTGTGATCTAGTTATTTGAACTCTGGGCCTGGGTGCTGTCCCTTTTCACTAAAGGCTGGCAATCTACCTCTTAAGCCACAGTTTCACTTCTGACTTTTTGCTAGTCAGTTGGAGTTAAAAGAAGCTCAAGGACTTTCCTGCCCCAGCTGGCTTCAAACTGCAATCCTTAGATCTGTTTCCTGAATGTTTAGGATTATAGGCGTGAGCCACCAGCACCTAGCTTCTATTTTTCCCCCCTTGCTAGGTTGTTATTTAGAACTTGAATGAATTTGAAATCATGGGAAGGTTTTCTAGTAGCTTCTCTCCCCCCACCACCCCCGCCACGTGTCTGTGGCGCACCATCTCTGAGCTAGCTCTGGCTAGCACTGCGCTCGCTAACCTGCTTCTTCACGGCCTGTTTTCTTCCAAGTCCCTCTTGTTATCCTTTACTCCTAAACCCACGGGCGCACGGCTGCCTTCGGAACGTCTTATCTATTTATGGTTATGAAATCAACAAATCTCATGTAAAGAGGGTTCGGCTGGTGCCCACGCACCGAGCCGGTCAGAGCCGTGGGCGTGGTGGAGCTGGGAGGAGGGGGACACAGAGCAGTGGCGTGGGCAGAGGCGGGAGGCTGGAGCAGGGGGGGGGGGGGTGGAGGCCTGGGCGAGGCCTGGGGGCAGCACTGGGAGTGGAGGACACAGGAAGGCGTCAGACCAGACTTCGCCTTCCAGGCTGGGAAAATCAGTTTTCATTTTTATTTTTTTTTTGGGGGGGGGAAGGCCAGTATTGGGACTTGAACTCAGGACCTGGGCACTGTCCCTTAGCATTTCTGCTCGAGGCTGGTGT
The DNA here is from genome assembly GCF_023159225.1 of Perognathus longimembris pacificus. NCBI lineage: Eukaryota > Metazoa > Chordata > Mammalia > Rodentia > Heteromyidae > Perognathus > Perognathus longimembris. Next base: position 58,951,844 of record NC_063173.1, on the reverse strand, counting down.
TCTATCACTTGAGCCACACTTTTGCCTTTTGGGGTGGTTGATTGGAGTCTTTCCCGCTAGGGCTGGCTTTGAACTTTGATCCTCAGATCTCAGCCTTCTGAGTAGCGACAATGACAGGTGTGAGCCACTAGCGCCTGGTGAGACACGCTTTTTAAATACAGGGCAGGGCCCCCTGACCCTGGGTGCTAGGGAGGCAGGAGCGGGGATCATGAGCCTGGCCCTTCCAAACTGGGGGTCCTGAAGGAGTAGACGGATTATCAGGCATTCATTTGGGTGGGGGGAGGGCTCACAGTGAACCCCTCCCTAACCCCCCCCAGGACAGGGAGGGCTGTCTTCCCTTTGTCCCACCCACCTGCTGGGCCTCCTCCCCATGCTTCCCACCCAGCCCTGGCATCAAGTATATGTAGCTTTAGCCTTCTGCATCTACATCGGTGTCTCCATGTTCTCGGTGGCCCAGCACAGGGTAGGGCACAGGGCAGGGGTGCAGGGAAGGGAGGCTGTCCTGGGAGGGGCCTCGGAGGGCTGAGCCCAGCTCAGCTGATGTCGTGGGGGAATACGCCAGTGGAGTCTTGACCTCGCGGAGGCTCCGGGCTGGAGAGGGAGGGAGGGAGGTCCCAGCCAGCCATTTGAGTGGGGAGCATGGCAGAGCCCAAGGCGGCCTGCAGGGCTGGGGTACAGTGGGAGGGACTGTGTGTGTGGCCTCAGGAACAAGAGTTTCTACAGTGGTAGCCACTAACACAGACGGGAGGCACCGGGCACAGCGGCTGCTGGGTTCCAGGAACTGGGCTCCAGGAGTGGTGTTGGAGGTGAAATGAGAGGAGGATGCCCAGGGCCAGAGGCGCGGCTCAGTCGGTCGAGTGCTAGGCAATGAGCAAGGACAGCTGTAGGTACTGAATTCGAGTCCCAGTCTCAGACTAAAAAAAAAGGAGACAGCCGGGCGCTGGTGGCTCACGCCTGTAATCCTAGCTGCTCAGGAGTCTGAGATCTGAAGATCGAGGTTTAAAGCTCACCTGGGCAGAAAGGTCCCTGTGAGACTCTCATCTCCAGTTAACCACTCAAAAACCAGAAGTGGAGCTGTGGTTAAAGTGGGAGTGTCCTAGCCTTGTGCAAAAGAGCTCAGGGACAGCATCCAGGCCCTATAGCCCCCCGACCCCCCCCCAAAAAAAAACAAAGATAAAGATGAGAAGAGACAGGAGAAGGTCCTGGCCCAACTTTGAGCAGCGGGGACCCGGGCTCTGCGGGGAGGCCAACGCCTGGCACTAATTCCCTGCAGGGGATTTTGCCTCATATGTTGCCACTGGTAGATTTTTATTTTTGCCAGTCCTGGGGGCTTGAACGCAGGGCCTGGGCACTGTCCCTGAGCTGCTTTTGCTCCAGGTTAGAGCTCTACTACTTGAGCCACAGCGGCACTTCTGGCTTTTTCTGTTTATGTGATATGGAGGAATCGAACCCCAGGGCTTCATGCATGCTAGGCAAGCACTCTACCACTGAGCCACATTCCCAGCCCAACCAATGGCAGCTTTTAGCTGAGGATCAGAGCTGGAAGGCAGCCGGGGCAGGAAAGGCTGGGAGAGTAAAGCTAACTACCAAAAAAGCCAGAAGTAGTGGGGCTGGGGATATGGCCTAGTGGCAAGAGTGCTTGCCTCGTATACATGAGGCCCTGGGTTCAATTCCCCAGCACCACGTATACAGAAAACGGCCAGAAGTGGCGCTGTGGCTCAAGTGGCAGAGTGCTAGCCTTGAGCAAAAAGAAGCCAGGGACAGTGCTCAGTTCAAGCCCCCCCCCCCAAAAAAAAAAAAAAAAGCCAGAAGTCAAGCTATGGCTCGAGAGGTAGAGCGCCGGCCTTGAGCAACAGTTCTCGGGAACTGCGCCCAGACCCCGAGTCCAAGCCCCAGGACTGGTACCAAGAAAGTCTCCTCCTCTAGGAAATCTTGCCGACCACATTTAAGTATGGGCTTCCAGAGCCCTCCCCACAATCAGCACTTGCCTCCGGAGCAGTGCTGCACTTTATCCGGGGGCTGAGTGGTCGGGCCCCTCCTCTCGGGAATACATCCCCCTGGGCGGAAGGCCTGCTCTGCCCTGCAGCGCGGAGGGAGGCGCCCATGCATATTTGTAAGAAGAACAATTGAAATGGCAGTGGTTTGGTGTCTTCAGGGTTGAAAAGTAGAGAGGTGGTGAGCAGAAATGGCAGTATGGCAGGGTGCCCGTGGTTTGCGCCTTGAATCCTAGCCACTCACAAGTTCAAAGCCAGCCCGGGGAAAAGATGTCTGACTCTTCTCCCCAATTAACCACCAGAAAGTTGGATGTGGATCTGTGTTTAAAGGGGGTAGCGTGCTAGCCTTGAATGAAGTCAAGCAAGGGCATGGAGCCCTGAGTTCAAGTCCCAGCGCTGACGCACCTGCCCCCCACAGAAGACTGCACGGAGAGGCAGATGGGAGGGAGCCGAGGCAGCAGAGGGTGGGGCAGGAGATCAGTTCCAGTTCAGCCTCCATCACAGATTAACTTTGTGACTTACTCTCTTGTGCCTCAGTTTACCTATCTGTCTCACACGGATGTGAGGACAATCACCGTACCCATTTCAAGGGCTTCATGCAAGAAGTGGGTGAGCTAAATTGTCAAAGCACTCAAAACCCTAAAGCATGAATGATGATGGAATGTGAGTCATTATTATGTGAACTTAATAAAAAGCATACAACTTTGAAGCCAGGCATTGGTTGCTCATCCCTAATAATCCTAGCTACTCAGGAAGCTGAGGTCTGAGGATTATATATAGTTCAAAGCCAGCCTGAGGAGAAAAGTCTGTGAGATTCTTACCTCCAATTAATCATGGAAAAAGCCAGAAGCAGACCTATACTTCAAATGGTAGAGTGCCAGCCTTGAGTGAAAAAAAGCTACAGGGACAGCATTCTGGGCCCTGAGTTCAAGCCCCAATGGTGGTAGAGCAGGAGTAAATAGCTGGGCACTGGTGTCTCAAGCCTATAATCCTAGCTACTCAGGAGGGCTGAGATCTAAGGATCGTTGTTCAAAGCCAGCCCAGGCGGGGAAGTCCCTGTGAGACTCTTATCTCCAACTGACGACTCAAGACACCGGAAGTGGCGTGCTCTGGCTACAGTGGTAGAGAGCTAGCGTGAGCACAAACAGGCTCAGGGGCAGGGCCCAGGCTCTGAGATCAAGCCCCATGGCCGAGCAATAAAAAAGCAAATAAATAAAGAGTCCCAGATAGGAGGGAGATATGGTTCTGGGGTGTCCTGCAAGCCCTTCTCCTTCCTGGGAACTGAAAGCGCGTTGGGCCGCGTTGCTTTGCCGGGCCAGCCATCCCCCACCTGGGGCTCAGCATCTGCGGCCCAAGCCCGCCTGGCCCAGTACCGCTCCAGCTTTGACAGCTTTGACAGTGGAGTGCCAGGCCACCGGGCCCCAGGCTTAGGTGGGGCTGAGCCACGTGCCCAGGGCCTGAAGTCTCCCGGAGGACCAACCTCTTGGCTCCGAGTAAGAAGAATCACCATGGGCCCCTGAAGACCAGGCCCGGGCGATCTGAGGGAAGCAGTCATTCTACTAACCCGCATTTTCCCTCTTTGAACCCAGCCCACCCAGTGCCACTCGTAGAAGTCAGTGTTCCCTGGGCACTCACCGGGACGGCTCTGATGGGGCTCCAGTGGGTAGCGCAGACCCGGGCCATCCGGGGAGTGGCCTGTGCAGTTGTCCTGTAGCGGAAACCACCACCACTTCTGGCATCCTGTGGTTCCGTCTGGTGGAGAGTGGTCCTCGGTGGGACGCCACCCCCGTCATGGAGCGGCACCCAGAGAATCCCCAACACAGTCGGGGTTCCTCAGAGGTCATTTGTCTTGAGTGACTGAGAATGTGGCCACCCAAGTGACATGCCACACTCGGTCACACCCGGCAGATCCCAAACCACGTCCTTGGTTCCCAGGGCCGTGCGGTCGAGCGTCCTTCAAAGGCTGGTTTCTGGACTCCAGGAGCCTGGACCAGGAGGCAAGGTCCTGGATCCCAAGCTCAACCACGCATGCACTGACTTGTGGTGTGACCTTGGCAGACAACATCTCTCTGACGGCTACCTCAGTTTCCCCTTCTCTGCATTGAAATCTTGGCCCTGGAAATGGATGGGTCTTGGATGTGCCATTTCTGGGCTAACTGTCCTGAGGGCACCAGCTTATCTCTTCTGCTTAGACCCAAGACTCTGGGCCCACAACCGCCATGCTAAATTGGATCCACGCTGAGTCCCCAACCCTGGTCCAGAGTGGGGGTCTGGAGATGTGTGGAGCCTGCAGGCTCCTTGGGAATGGCCTGGCCCCCCACGGTGTCTCAGCGGGTCCCAAACGCTTCTGACTGACGGTGCAAAGAGACTGTGGCTGTCATCAGCACTGAGCAGGGCCTGGGACCCCAAGGCTCTGGGGAGCCCCACCAGTGCCCAGCAGGGCTCATCTCCACCTCTGGGAAAGGTTTGACTTCAGAAAATCCCTGAGCGCAGGGCTGCAAGAAGCTTTCAATGAGAGCGGATGTTTGTAAGCCGCACCCTGATTGGCTGGTCATGGTGTCCATGAGATCCAGAAGCTTGTCCTGAGTGACCACTGATCCAGAAAGCCCATCTGGACTGTCCTGGGAAAGAAGAGACAGCTGGTCAGGGAGCAGAGGGCAGAGGCGGAGCAGGAAGGGGCCTTGAGCCAGGAGGCCAGGCTCCTTGGCTCTCTGACCCGTGCCCTTCCAGCAACTGGCAATGTGACCCTAATCAGTCATTTGTTTTCCCTTTCACTTTAATGAGAGGGCCGAGGTCCCCTGGGATCCTAATATGCCTCCAGACTGAGCCCCAGAAGAAGAAAGGCTAAGACAGGGGGCTGAGGGAGGCCCAAGGGCCCCCGAGTCCTCACCTGACGTCGTCCCTCAGTGGCCCGGTCCAGAGGAGCTCCGAACACGCTAAGCCTGGTTTCCTGTGTCCTTCCAGGGTTTATACCAGGATTTCCCCTGCGGGGTGGGGGTGGGTGGTGGGGGGGCAAAGGGCAGGACCCCTCCTCTCCCATCCCACCGTGGTGGGGGGCGGAGGGCCGGGCCCTGCCGCGGGCTCAGGGGGCGGGGGGGGGGGGGGGGGAGGGAGGACCGATCCCGGGCTCGGCTGGAGCCGCCACTCCGCCAGTTGCCTTAAAAAGGCGCCAGCGTGCGGGGCGCATCAGCAGAGGGGTGGCGGCTCTCTTCCAAAATAGGAAAGAACCAGGAGGCTGCGGGGAGGGAGACGAGCTGCGAGGAGAGCAGACGTCACCCGGGGCCTCCCCGCCCGGCCCCCGCCTGCATCCCGTCGCCATGGTAACGAGGTACCGCGGCTGGGGATGAATGAGCGGCTCCCCCCCACCCCCCCCCCGTCCTCCCCCCATCCCTCCCTCCGCCCGGGCGCCCGGCTGCAGAGGGAGGGCAGGCCGACCCCCCCCCCGCCAGGAAGGACGGGCGCCCTTCTATCGTAAAGGTGCCACACATCTTAGTGTCCCAGCCCCCCCCCCCCGGGGGCTGTTAGGCCCAGGTCTCCCCGATCCCACGGGGTCCCCGCTTCTCTCTTACCGGCCTCTGGGCTCTCACTCCGTCTGCGCTCGGCCTTCCAGTCTGCAGCGAGCCAGGCCGTGTGGCGCAGCGCCACCGCGCGGCGGACGCTGGAGCTGCGGCAAGGGCGCTGGCGGCTGGCGTCTCGCCGTCTCTATCGCCCTCTGGCGGTGATGAGGGGGAAGCGCGGGAGACGAAGGTTTGGGCGAAAGTTGGGCGAGCACTAGCCAAGGGCCAGGCACCGTGCTAGGCGCGCTCCCCGACGGCTTCCTTTGGTTCTCCAAGCAGCCCTGTGAGTCTGGCACCCGGGGCCGACGCCCGTAATCCTGGCTACTTAGGAGGCTAAGATCTTTGCAGCCCACCAGGAAAGCCCAGGAGACTCAACTACAATTAACCACTAAAGGCCACAGGTGGAGCTGTGGCTCAAGTAGTAGAGTGCTAGCCTTGAGTGTAAAAGCTAAGGAGAGGCCCCAGCCCCAGGACACACATCATAACAATAAAAAAAAAAAAAAGAAGCAGATGACTGCGTAATGCGGAATACTGTTATGGTTACCATTTTACAGGTGAGAAAAACTGAAGCTGAGAGAAACCAGGAGCAGCAGCACGCTTGTGGGAAGTGAACTGTCTCACCTCATCCCCGCTTCCCACTTATTCCCACACCTGTGATCCTAGCTACTCAGGAGGCTGAGAGCTGAGGATCACTGTATGAAGCCAGCCTGGCCAAGAAAGCCCATGAGACTCTTATGTCCAATAAGTCTGCAAAAAAGCCAGTAATGGAGGTATGGTTCGAGTGACAAAACACTAGTCTTGAGAGGAAAGGAAAAATCTCCAGGACAGCACCCAGGCCCCAAGTTCAAACCTTAGGATTGGTAAAACAAAACAAAGCAACAACAACAACAATAACATTGTTTTGTACAATTAATACATACTTTTTGTATGTGTGTATGCCAGTACTAGGGCTTACATTCAGCGTCTCATGCTCTTGCTTGGCTTTTTCCACTCAAGGGTGGCATTCTAACGCTTGAGACACAGTTCCACTTGTGGCTGTTTGGTGATTAATTGGAGGTAAGACTCTCACAGACTTTTCTGCCTGGGCTGGCCTTCAAACTTGATCCTCAGACCTCCGTCTCCTGAGTAGCTAGGATTCCAGGTGTGAGCCAGCAGTATCTGGCTTACAATGAACATATACTAATAAAGTTTGTTGTTGTTGTTGTTGTTTTTAAGAAAGAACAGTATGGTAGAAACATATATCGGGAACTTCCCTGTTAGATGTGTGCTTTTTTGAGAAGTTACAAGAGTTCAGTCACCGTTGACTTTCACTGTTACCACGGCCCAGATCTTTATGTTCCCCAGTGAATGTGGAATCAACACTGTAATAGGATCCCTTGGACATAAAGCCTGAGACAGAACTTCTGGCACCTCCAAGGGACTCTCCACCTTGGTTTTATCCAAAGGCCATCAGCTCTGTCTGTTCTGGTGGGAAAATTACCTGCCCATGACACGATCTGCCTGCTCCCCGCCGCAGCCGGTCACCTGGCCCTCTCCTCCCAGAACTCCGCTGCCACTCACAGCTTTCTGTAGGTGAAGCAGAGGACATTTACCCTCACAGACCTCCAGACATCACACCCAGCACAGGCTGGCCTTGAAGGAGCAGTGCGTGTCAGTCAGCATCGCGTCACGGTGACCAAACACCCGAGATCATCAACTGTCAGCTTTCTGTGGCTGTCACAAAATACCCGAGAAATCAACTTCAAGGAAGAGATGGTTATTTGGACCTTCCAATTACAAAGGTTTGGGGTTGTGGTCACTTGGTTCCTTGTTTCCGGGTTTGAGGCCAGAAAAGCATGGTGGGAGAACTACTCACCTCATGGTGGCCAGGAATCACGAGGAAAGGAGGGGGAGAGAGAGAGACCGACAGACAGAGACAGAGAGAGGAGCTGTGGGCCAAATACACCTTTTCTTTTGTCAATCATATGGCTTGAACTCAGGGCCTGGGCACTGTCCCTGAGCCTGTTCGTGCTCAAGGCTAGCACTCTACCACTTGAACCATAGAGCTATTTCCAGTGTATGAGGGGCTAATTGGAGATAAGACTGTCACAGGGACTATTCTTCATGGGATAGCTTCAAACCACTATCCTCAGATCTCAGCCTCCTGAGTGGCTGGGATTACAGGCCTGAGTCACTGGCACCTGGCCAAATACATCTTTTCAAGGATATATTGAAGTGGCCCTACCACTTCAACTTTCCACCTCCCTCAAATAGCTATGACTCCATAAATGGATTAATTAATTCACAAAGACTGAGCCCTGGTGGTCCAATCACTTTCCAAAGCTCCACTTCAGAACATAGCTGTTTTGAGGGCCAAAGACTTCAACCCATAAGCTTTTTTTTTTTTTTTTTTTGCCAGTCTTGGGCCTTGAACTCAGGGTCTGAGCACTGTCCCTTGGCTTCTTTTTGCTCAAGGCTAGCACTCTACCACTCCAGCCACAGCACCACTTCTGGCTTTTTCTATATATGTGGTGCTGAGGAATCAAACCCAGGGCTTCATATATGCAAGATAAGCACTCTACTACTAGGCCATATTCCCAGTCCCCCACCCCCACCCCGCCAAGCTTTTGAGACTTATTAGAAATCCAACTGTGTGCTGGTGGCTCACGCCTGTAATCCTAGCTACTCAGGAGGCTGAGATCTGAGGATCATGATTCAAAGCCATTCCAGGTAGACAAATCCAAGAAACTCTTATCTCCAATTAACAAACAAGAAGCTAGAAGCGGAGTGGTGGCTCAAGAGGTAGAGCAACATTCTTGAGTGAAAAAGCAAAATAAGAGCATGAGGTCCCAAGTTCAGCTTTGATATCAGTACAATCAATTGATCATCAACAAATAAGATAATAACCAAAGCTGGGTGCCAGTGGCTTTCACCTGTCATCCTAGCTTCACAGAAAGCTGAGATCTGAGGATCCTGGTTTAAAGCCAGCCTGGGCAGGAAAGTCAGTGGGCGTGGGCCCTTCGGGGTGGTGGTGGGGTATCAAGAAGAGACCAGGAGCCTGATACCTCCCAATGACCACTCCCAACGACCTAACTTCCTCCTAGTAAGCCGCGTTTTTCATAGGCTCAACCACTTCCTAAAGCACTTCAGGCTGATGATCAGCACAGAGGGCTTTAGCGGGCAGTTATCAACCACAGCAACTTCCACTGACAGAACCACGGCTCTGATTTCAAGCCCCAGAACCAGTGCATACACACACACACACACACACACACACACACACACACACACACACACACATAAAGAGAGGCAGAAACAAGCTTCTCAGCACAGAGACCGTGAAGGCTAACAACAAGGCTGAGGCGCTTTGAGGTCTGGTGATGGTTTGCCCTTTGGTTTATAAATGGCATATACAGGACGAGGCAGGTCTCTGGGGCCTTATTTATGGTTTTGGATGTCTCATCAAAACTCCTCAAGCCAGATACCAGTGGCTCATGTCTGTAATCCTAGCTACTCAGAAGGCTGAGATCTGAGGATTGTGGTTCAAAGCCAGCCTTGGCAGGAAAGTCCATGAGACTATTATCTCCAACTATCAGAAAACCAGAAGTGGCACTGTGGCTCAAAATGGTAGAGTGCTAGCCTTGAGCAAAAGAGGACAGCACCCAGGCCCTGAGTTCAAGCCCTGTGACTGAAAAGAAGAACGAAAGGAAGAGAGGGAGGGAGGGAAGGAGGGAGGAAAGGAAAGGAAACCTCCTCCTAACCCTTTCTGTAAGGTGTGGAGATGCAATCAGGTGGGACCTTGAAGAGGGGATTCTCCATGCTCACCAACAGGTTCATTCAGCTGTGGGTGAATAGATTGTAGCTGGATGGGTTGTCCTGGGCATAGCTCCATCAGGACTTTCTGTGTCTCACCACCTGATGTCTTCTAGTAGGGCTGAACTCACCAGGGTAAGCACCCCTCCACTTCAGAACTGAGCCCGAGGGGGTTTGTTTACTGTCTTCCTTCCGCAAGGGCTGCCCATCTTCACAGTCCTCACTTGGGCCAGGGTCTCCTTTCTAACGTATCCCCTCTCCAATCCTGAGATGTCATCTCTTGCTTCCTGAATGAGGTTTCAAACCAAGCCTTTCTACCCTGGGAAGGTTGGTAATCCAGGGTTAGACTGCCCCTTTGTGGACGCCTGGAGCAAAGCCAAGATGGCCTCTTTGCAGCCTACTGGTGGAAGAAACTATCTCAATCTCTCTATTCCAGTTCCAAGAGCCCCAGTGGACCTGCTGGAAACCTCAGATGTCCCTAAATACTGTGCAACACTCTAACAGGCCAGAAATGAATCCTCCAAATCATACGTTAATGATATTTGGAAAGTGAAACTTTGATCGAGTCATTTATTCACAAATAAGTGGATTTATGAGTTATCTTGCGAGTAACTTTGTTGTAAAAGGGGCTCTCAGAGGCGCTTTGAATATCCCCTCGTGAGATGCCCTTGCTATGTTATGATGCAGCCAGAAGCTCACAGAAGGCCAGGTATGGTGGCTCACGCCTGTAATCCAAGCTTAGCAGGAGGAAGAAGAAGGAGGATACCAGTGGCAGGCCCACCCAGGTAGAAATGTAAGATTATGTCTTAAAAACATGGCCAAAGCCGGGTGCCAGTGGCTCATGCCTGTAGTCCTAGCTACTCAAGATTCTTAGATCTAAGGATCATGGTTCAAAGCCAGCCCAGGCAGAAAAGTCTGTAAGATTCTTATCTCTGCTTAATCACATAAAAAGCTGGAAGCTCAAGTGGTAGAGTGCTGGCCTTGAGCAAAAGCAGCTCAGGGACAGTGCCCAGGCCCTGAGTTCAAGGCCCAGGACTGGCAAAAAATAAAAACAAATAAGGCCAAAGCATAAACAGTCAGAGGCATGAATGAAGCACCTGCCTAGCAAGATTGAAGTCCTGATTTCAAAAATTAGTAGTGCTGAAATAAATAAATAAGTTAATTAATTAATAAAAATGGCTTGCACTCCTACTACTCAGAAGGCGGAGACCTGAGGATCAGGGTTCAAGCCAGCCCAGGCAAAAAAAGCCATGATATGCTTATCTCCAATTACCTATCAGAAAACTGGAAGGAGGGGCTGGGAATGTGGCCTAGTGGGCTAGCGTACCTGCCTAGCATGCATGAAGCCCTGGGTTCGACTCCTCAGTACCACATAAACAGAAAAAGCCAGAAATGGCGCTGTGGCTCAAGTGGTAGAGCGCTAGCCTTGAGCAAAAAGAAACCCGGGACAGTGCTCAGGCCCTGAGTCCAAGCCCCAGGACTGGCAAAAAAAAACAAAAAACAGAAAACTGGAAGTAGAGCTGTGGCTCAAAGTTGTAGAGCACCAGCCTTGAGCTGAAGAGCTCAGGAACAGAGCTCAGGCCCTGAGTTCAAGCCCCATGACTGACAAAAAGTAAAAGATACAAAATCCCATTCCACTACTATATTCTTGGACTTTCCAGCCTCCAGAAATAGTAAATAAACCTTTAATAAAACTTTATTCTTTCTCTTTCCTTTTTTTTTTTTTTTTTGCCAGTCCTAGATCTTGAACTCAGGGCCTGGGCATTGTCCCTTGGCCTCTCTGTGCTTAAGACTAGCACTCTACCACTTAAGCCACAGCGCCACTTCCAGCTTTTTTCGAGTAGATTATTAGAGATCAGTCTCATGGACTTTCCTGCCTGGGCTGGCTTTGAACCTCAGATCTCCGCCTCCTGAGTGGCTAGGATGATAGGCGCGCACCTCCAGCACCTGGCAGAGGAGCAGCAAGGAAACACCAGGTGGGCCTTGCCCCGAACTGTGGAGCTGGAACCGATTCCTCGTCTTTCAGAACTGTAGTTGGAAGTGGACTCACACAACAGACCTGACCCGCTGTTGCAGAGGCTTCGCCTTGCTTTGCTGGGTTCCTAAGCGTACAATGTCCATACAGAAGCACTGACCCTGCAGTGACCATGGAGGCCTCGGGAGTCGGGGGGGGATCCTCCTCATGCCACCATTGAGGGCAGGGGTGTGGGCGGAGGCGCCCCTGTTCAATGCTCTTATCTTAGAACCCAGGCCACCATCTGCACAAAGCTCAATGAGCCACCGGATGGGGCCGGTCCTGTGCCTCTGCCTCCCTCTCCCCCTTTCTCCTTCCTTCATTCCCTCCCTCCTTCCCTTCCTCCCTCCCTCCCTTCCACCCCTCATAGGAACTCCTGTGGGCCAGCCTGGAACATGGCACATATCTCTTCTAGTCAAATTCCAGCAGGTAGAGCTAGACCTATGATCACCTCCACCTCGACAGAGCAGGGACCGTGTGGCACACACGGGTCTCCCATGCCGCCTGCGAGTCCACTACAGCTGCACAAGAGGAGCACCCAGCCCGGCACCAGTGAGCGGCTCATGCCTGCAACCCCAGCTACTCAGAAGGCTGAGATCTGAGGATTGCAATTTGAAGCCAGCCTCAGCAGGAACATCTGTGAGACTCTTATCCCCCATTAACCACTGAAAAGCCAGGAGTGGCACTGTGGCTCAAGTGGTTAGAGCACCAGCCTTGAGCAAAAAGAAGCTCAGGGACAGTGCTCAGTCCCAGAGTTCAAGCCCCAGGACCAGCACAAGATAAAAGTAGGGGATAGGGGGCTGGGAATATGGCCTAGTGGCAAGAGTGCTTGCCTTGTATACATGAAGACCTGGGTTCAATTCCCCAGCACCACATATATAGAAAACGGCCAGAAGTGGCGCTGTGGCTCAAGTGGCAGAGTGCTAGCCTTGAGCAAAAAGAAGCCAGGGACAGTGCTCAGGCCCTGAGTCCAAGCCCCAGGACTGGCAAAAAAAAAGAAAAGAAAAGTGGGGGATAGAACTGCGTGGGTGGAGGCCACAACGCTGCTGTTGAGGACAGATAACGGAGGTGTGGCGGTGCGGCTGGGGCTTGGTGAGCGTCAGGGGGAGCTGGCCACGGCCACACCCAGGCCAGTCCTGCAGACTGTAAACAGATTTGGCACAGTGGGCAGCCCTCCAAAAGGGCAAGCAGGAAACGGATGTAATCTGATTTCCATGTTTGTAGGTCACCCCAGCTCCTGGTACCTAGGTTGTGGTTTCTGCCTCCATTCTCCAATGAGAGGAAAGGGACTCGGGAGGAGGCAAGGAGAGCCAGAGCACTGACTAACCCCAGGACGCAGAGCCGGAGCACGGACTAACCCCAGGACGCAGAGCCGGAGCACGGGCTAACCCCAGGACTCAGAGCCAGAAAACTGACTAACCCCAGGACGCAGAGCCGGAGCACGGACTAACCCCAGGACGCAGAGCCGGAGCACGGACTAACCCCAGGACGCAGAGCCGGAGCACGGACTAACCCCAGGACGCAGAGCCGGAGCACGGACTAACCCCAGGACGCAGAGGATCACTAAAAGGAACCACAGAATCCAGAATCGGAGCCCCGGCGGCTCACGCCTGTAATCCTAGCTACTCAGGAGGCTGAGATCTGAGGATCATGGTTCAAAGCCAGCCTGTTGGTGAGACTTATCTCCAACTAATCACCAAGTAGCTAGGAATGGAGTTGTGGCATAAGTGGTTCAGTACCCACCTTGAATGAAAAAGTTAAGGGACAGTGGGCAGGCTCTGAGTTCAAACCCCAGTACACACACACACACACACACACACACACACACACACACACACACACACAGAGTTAGAAATCCAAAGCCTAGGGCACCTGGTGGAGTCCTTATCCGGCAGGCACTAGCTTCTGGGTTCCAATCCGTAGTACTGCCAAAGGTGGGCTGGGGTGGGGGGGTGGGGGGAGGAGAGAAAGGAGACAATTTTTGTATGTGCTGGTACTGGGGCTTGAACTCAGAGCCTGTGTGTTGTCTCGTAGCTTTTTCTCCTCAAAGCTTCTAGCTGTGAGGTACAGCTCCACTTTCAGCTTTTTGCTGGTTAATTGGAGGTAAGAGTCTCTCAGAAATGTCTGCCTCAGCTGGCTTCAAACCCTTAACCCTCAGATCTCAACCTCCTGAGTAGCTAGGATTATAGGTGTGAGCCACCAGCACTGGGGCAGAGGAAATAATGTTGTATGCAGATTCCCCACTTCAGGGGCTGAGTTCACCCTGCCCTTCCGCCCTGGGTTGCTTTTCTCCCCTGGCTTCCCCGTGATTTCTCATGGATAAACCCCGTTGGGTCACATCCAACAGCCTTGAGCCAAAAAAAAGCTAAGGAAGAAAATGCAGTCCCAGTACCAGAAATAAATGAATGAGCTATGCCAAGGGGCTGTAGAAAAGTTAAATGGGTATAGCATGGGACAGAAGCCAGTATGATTAGACCAGATGATTCTAGCCACGAGGCATCTTTCTAGAGACAGTGAAAGGTTCCGTGGTGGTCAGGGGGTTGGGAAAGGATGAAGAAGCTGAGCACAGGCATTGGAAGGCTGGAACCGACTCTGGGGACCCTAAACAATAAGTATATATGTGTCACATCATGCCGGTGACAAAACTTAGCTTGTACAGCACCAAGAGCCAGTCCTGAGATAAACCACAGAGCCCTAGTGTGTCCGTGGCTGACCCGGCAGTGGGGGTTCATCGACTACAAGTGAGGCGCTCACCAGGCACCCACGGCTCACGTCTGTAACCCCAGCCACTCAGGAAGCTGAGATCTGAAGATCGAGGCCCAAAGCCAGCCTGGACAGTGAAGGACAGTGAAGGACTTGCCCCCACAGATGGAATAGGAAGGACTCGCCTCTCCCCTCCAGGCCCATTCTTTCTATGTATCCAAAGATGGAATATGAAGGATTGACACCCCCCACCCCCCATTGCCTCAGGCCCACACAGACACCAGGGGGAACCTCAATATGGGAGCCTGCTTTGATATGCAGGCGGGACACCTCACCCAGGCCCAGCTGTAAACAACCCTTGGTGGGCCAAAGGGAAAAGCCCCAACTCCCTAGACACAGTGGCGCTCTCAATAACCACTGCCTCCTTGCTCAGACCCCAGCTAAGCCTGGTCCCCAATTCACCCCCTCGCACAACCTCCAAACCTGGGAGAAGGTCTGTGCCTCTCACTTCCTCAATAAACAGTCCTCACCTACTGAGGATCGGGTCCGGCCTATTCCTTTTCTGTTCTCCTCCATTTTCCCAACAGATAAAAAGTTCAGGAGACTCTTATCTACAATGAATCATCAGAAAACCGGAAGTGGCACTGTGGCTGTAAGTGATAGAGTGCTATTCTTGTTCAAAAAAGCTCAAATACAGTGCGTAGGCCCTGAGTTCAAGCCCCACAACAACTACTACTTCTAAAATAATGAAAGATACATCTAGGGACTGGGAATATGGCCTAGTGGCAAGAGTGCTTGCCTCATATACATGAAGCCCTGGGTTCGATTCCCCAGCACCACATGTATAAAAAAATGGCCAGAAGAGGCGCTGTGGCTCAAGTGGCAGAGTGCTAGCCTTGAGCAAAAAGAAGCCAAGGACAGTGCTCAGGCCCTGAGTCCAAGCCCCAGGACTGGCAAAAAAAAAAAAAAAAGAACGAAAAGATAGATGTATCACTCACATAGAAAGTCCAGACTGAGGGCTGAGAGTGTGGCTTATTGGTAGAGCGCTTGCCTAGCATGCACGAAGTCCTGGGTTTGATTCCTCAGTACCACATAACACAGAAAAATCCAGAAGTGGGGGGAGGGGGGAGGGGGGGGAGGGGAGAGGGGGGTATGAGGGAGGAGGTAACAAACAGTACAAGAAATGTATCCAATGCCTAACGTATGAAACTGTAACCTCTCTGTACATCAGTTTTATAATAAAAACTTAAAAAAAAAAAAAGAAAGAAAAATCCAGGAGCGGCGCTGTGGCTCAAGTGGCAGAGTGCTAGCCTTGAGCAAAAAGAAGCTCAGGGTCAGTGCCCAGGCCCTGAGTTCAAGACCCAGGACTGGCAAAAAAAAAAAAAAGTCCATATTGGGAGACTGTAGGGCAGGAAGCACAGGGAAGTTTTCCTTCTTTGGAGCACTGGGATTTCAACTCAGGGCTCCATGCTCACCATGCAAGCACTCTCCCGCTTGAGCCATGAGGCCAGCCCTGTACTTTTTAATTTGCTTTTTTTTTTTTTTTTTGGTCGTGGGGCTTGGGCCTGAGCTCTTCAGCTCAAGGCTAGCACTCTACCACTTGATCCACAGCGCCACTTCCAGTTTTCTTGTGATTGTTTAGAGACAAGAGTCTCACAAACTTTCCTGCCCAGGCTGGCTTTGAACCCTGATCCTGAGATCTCAGCCTTCTGAGTAGCTAGGATTACAGGCGTGAGCCACCAGTGCCTGGCTCAATTTGCTCTTTTAAAAAATTAAGCTTATTAATTCCCTGCCCCCTCTCCAAAAGTAAAAACCAAGCCAACCTAGAAAAGGAGTTAAGTCCCATTAAGATGAAAGGAATTGGGGCTGGGATGTAGCTCAGTGGCAAAGTGCTTGCCTTGAAAGTGCAACGTCCTGGTTCAATCCCCAGAACAAACAAACAAAAAAAAGAGAGACAAAAAGATGGAAGGAATTACAGTGTCATGAGATTTTTAGACCTTTTTACAGAGAATTTCCAGTTTCCACATTTGTAGGAATTGCGTAAAAGCAGGCTTTCAGGGTCTCTGTTTCAGCTGGGTCCCGTGCTGGTGACACATGCCTGTATTTCCAGTTCGTCAGGAGGCTGAGAGCTATGGCTCCAGGCTCAAGCCAGCCACGCAGACAAATCCAACAGACTCTTTTTGGGGTTTTTGCCAGTCGGGGCGCTTGAACTCAGGGCCTGAGCACTGTCCCTGGCTTCTTTTTGCTCATGGCTAGCACTCTGCCACTTGAGCCACAGCGCCACTTCCAGCTTTATATGTATATATGTGTATATATATGTATATATGTATATATGTATTTGTATGTATGCACACACACACACACACACACACACACACACACACACACACACACACACACACATGATGCTGAGGAATCAAACCCAGGCCTTCATGCATACAAGGCAAGCACTCTAACACTAGGCCACATTCCCAGCCCAAGTCCAAGAGACTCTTATCTTCAATTTAAGCAGCAAAAGGCTGTATCAAGAGTCAGGGATCAAGCGGCAGAGTGCCAACCAGGAGTGAAAAGGCTCAATAAAAACATGAGGCCCTGAGTTCAAGTCCCAGTACCAGCACACACACACACACACACACACACACACACACACACACACACCTCCATTTTGAGGAAGGCAAAGATTGGAGGGTTACAGGTTGAAGCCTTAAAAATCCTCAAGACTCCATCTCAACCAAGTTAGGTCCTATAGCACCCACAGGTCATCCCAGTGACAGAAGGGAAGCACAGACAGGAGGAGACCACAGTCCAGGAAGGCCCAAGCATGAACTGAAAATAACAACACAGAAAGGGACTGATGCAGTGGTTCAAGTAGTAGAGCACCTGTCTAATAAGTATAAGGTCATGAGTTCAAACCCAAATATAGATACACAAAATGTCTCCATTATATATATATGTGTGTGTGTGTGTGTGTGTGCGCACATATATATGTATTCTGTGTGTGTATGTGTGTGTGTGGCATGCATGCCAGTCCTGGGGCTTGAACTCAGGGTCTGGGTGCTATCCCTGAGCTTTTTTTTGCACAAGGCTAGTGCTCTACTACTTTAGCCATAGCTCCACTCCAGCTTTTTGGTAATTAACTAGAGATAAGAGTCCCCCACAATGGGGCTGGGAATATGGCCTAGTGGTAGAGTGCTTGTAAGCACCAGCCCAGAAACCACGCAGACATACAGTCACATAGAAGAAGAAAGCATTTTAATGTGAGCCGAAGCTGACAGGCTAACTCTCCCGGGGTAGAGAGTAGCTGCAGCCTGCTCTCAGGCAGGGGTAGATATACAGTATCAAGGAGGCTGAAGGCAGAAGGGGCCAGGTTCCATCAAGTCTTCTGTAGCCACTGCTGGGCACTGGAGATCTCAGACAGCAGGGGCAGGACATTCTACAGGTGATTTATAGCTGGGGAAAATATCCTGTATCTAGCACATGACAGGACGATACCTTCTCTAGCTGGACACTAGAAATAGCCGTGGGACGGGAAATGGGCATTCTAACTGTATCAGCAATATGTGGCTGATGTATTGCTGACATGGGGGTACATGCAGTTTGAACGGGAAGGGGCAACTGTGAAAACATTCTATATCTTGGCACGTAGCTGGGACAATACCTTCTGTAGCTGGGCTCTAGAAATAGCCACGGGAATGGGACAGAGCATTCTGACTGTGCAACATGCAGTTGAGCCGTTGGGGCTGGACACACATGCAGTTTGGGTGGGATCGGGCAGCTGTAACTGGGCCTAGTTTGTGGGTGACCCAAGATGAGGGCTTTCAACCTAAAATAGGAGTGGATATGCTAACAGTGTTTGCCTCATATACATGAAGCCCTGGGTTCGATTCCTCAGTACCACATACACAAAAAAAGCCAGAAGTGGCGCTGTGGCTCAAGGGGTAGAGTGCTAGCCTTGAGGAAGAAGCCAGGGACAGTGCTCAGGCCCTGAGTTCAAGCCCCAGGACTGGCAAAAACAACAACAACAACAAAAAAAAACAGTCTCACACTTTACTGGCCTGGGTTCAAACTGGGATTCTCAGATTTCAGCATCCTGAGTAGCTAGGATTACAAGTGTGACCTACCAGCGCCCTGTGGAAAAACAGCTTTGACGTAGGAAGAACCTTCCTCTGATTTCTTTCTTCATTTTGTGTGTGTGCTGGTACTGGGGCCTCCCACTCTCTCTTGGCTTTTTCACTCAGGGCTAGGGCTCTCCCACTGGAACTGCACTCCACTCCTGTCCTTTTCTGGTGAGTATTTGGAGGTAAGAGTCTCTTAGATCTGTCAAAGGCGCGCACCTCAGCCTTCCCCATCTAGGATTACTGGCTTGAGGCCCCTGCCTGGCTTTTTTTTCTTCTTCTTCTTCCTTTCCTTTCCTTTGTTTCCCTTAGGGCTCTGCTTTTCCACCCATACCCCCATCCCTTTTCATCATATTTCAGGTAGGGACTCACTTTTGCCAGAGGCACACTGTCATCCTACTCCCTCTGACTTCTAAGAGTAGCTCAAATTGCAGGCATGAGCTCTGAAGGATTGACACCCCCCAAGCCCCCCCACCCCCCAGCCCCCCCCCCCCACTGCCTCAGGCCCATACAGACACCAGGTGCAGGCGGGACACCTCACCCAGGCCCAGCTGTAAACAACCCTTGGTGGGCCAAAGGGAAAAGCCCCAACTCCCTAGACACAGTGGCGCTCTCAATAACCTCTGCCTCCTTGCTCAGACCCCAGCTAAGCCTGGTCCCCAATTCACCCCCTCACACAGCCTCCAAACCCGGGAGAAGGTCTGTGCCCCTCACTTCCTCAATAAACAGTCCTCCTCTGCTGAGGATCCAGTCCGGCCCATTCCTTTGCCATTCTCCTCCATTTTCCCAACATCGGGTGCCCCGAAACCCGGGAGAGGAAAGGGACGGCCGAGCTTACTTTGGACTGAACCGACCTCGTGGCCTTCGCCTCCGCACGCGGTGCAGGCCCCCTGGACAGCCGCCCGAGGGGCTTGAGGTATCATTGCCCCCTGCCCTAAACCCTGTAAAGGCCTCCTCTCCCCCGTTCTCCCTCCTTCACCTGCCCCGGACTCTGCTCTCCAGGCAGGAGGAGACTGCCTGCCATTTGACCAACTTCACCCACCACCACCTAAAAGCCTTCCCGACCAGGTAACCAGCCGGGTCTCAGGCACCCCGACACGGACCTGGGGACTCCAGGAGTCCCCCACCTTCCTGTCTGTAGGGTCCCCAGAGACTCCAGGCGTCTCATCCGTTCCCGACCCTCTGACACCCTTAGATTAGGACCTTTGGGGACACCCTCTCCCTTTGCCTTCCCAAAGCCTACTAAATTATCTCCCAGAGACACCCCGTTGGCATGCCTGTGATCTAACCTTAAGACTCTTGGGCTGACTGATTTACAGTCAAAGAAAACTGACTTGTTTACCTACCACCATCAGTCCTCAGTAAACCACGACCAACATTGGCCTAAATTCGGAACCATGGATTTTAACACTTCTCCAATGAAACGGCCAGGGGTCCGAGATCCCCTACACCCAAGCCCTCCTCTGCCTCCACTCCAGAGACCCCCTGGCTCATCCTATTCTGCCCACCAAGCCCTTCTCTGACCTCCACTGAAGTCCATCCCCTCTGCTCTCTCTTCTGCCTTGCTCACCAAGCCCTTCCAGCTCTCTCCTCTAGAAAGGGAACTTCCCTTGCCTTGTAGCAATCTCCATCTCCTCCCTCCTTTCTCTGTCTGTCTGTCTGTTTCTCTCTCCGAAGACTTCCAGACCCGAGATCATTTACCATTACATCACCTCTATTCCAGCTGGCAGCCCTCATGCCCTTGAGAGTGAGACACAGGCAGGGTCCCAGGGACCGCGCGTCCCCCCCCCCCCCAGGTTCCCTCCTAAAGGCTAGTCATCCTGGATTAGCATTCCATAAACTCAAGCCTATTCATTCTCCTTCCTGGCTCTTGTAACTACATTCCTCTTCTCTTTAGCTGGTCCGGATTCTCTAAAAACTGACGGCTCCAAGCAAACTTCTTCTGTTGACCTTTGCCCTATCTTACTTCTCTCCTTTTTCCTTCACCCCAAAAATCCCATAGCATACCCAAAACAAATCTATCCTTTTTGTCTTTGGCACTCAGGCCACTAAACCATTCCTTCTCTTTCCTGAGCCTACTCACTTCAAAATCTGCAGAGTAAAATCTCTCCCTCTCCCCTCTCCTCTGATAGCTCCATTCAATTGCATCCTCTCCGTCTAAATCTGTTCAGCCACCCCCTCCCCCAATTCTCTTTTCAGGCCTTGGAGACTGACACCTAGGAAGAGACAAAGGCCACATGGGAGTTTCTGCAACCCCCCCTCCCCCCCCCCCCCCCCGCCCCGCCACTCTTCCACCAAGCTTACTGTTCTTCTCTGTTCTAGGTGTTTAAATATCCAATTCATACCCTACTATGCCTCAGCATCAAAGCTGTTTTAAAGGTTTTTCCGTTCTTGTTATCAATGTTTGTTTAAGCACGGAGATTTTGTTAAATTCTGCCTGTTCTTTGCTGAATCTTAAGTTTTGTCTTGTATTTTGTTTAGTATTGCCAGTTTATCTAAAACTGACCATGTGGTTCTATGATATTGGGCAAAATAATTTTGTTGCTGGAATTCCAGAAAACGTAACTCCCAGCCATTCCTTTCTAATTATGCCTCAATGTCCCCTACCTTTAGGTACTTTAGGGACTTGCTTTCTAGACTTATATATACCTCTCCTTATATATGTAATATGGAGGTCAGACCTGGCCAGGGAAAGAGGGCAGAAGCTGACTCCATCTCCACTGTCTCCCCAGCCCCCTCTGCTTAGAGGCCCTGGAAGATTCCCTCTCGCTGTAAACAATAGTGCCCATCGCCCCCTGAATCTGCACACCAATTCTCGGTGGGCGTGCCTGGATTCCTATAGGAAGGGAAGCCCCGTCCCCAGGTAATGGGAGTTCCTGAACCCCAAGAGACAGGGGCGGGCACATGGCCTATAGGTTACTGAACCTGTCTGTCAAGTGCTTGGAACTGGGAGCTTCCTGTGACCCCGCCCCCTGACCTGACCCTATTTAGTGGAAGTCCAGCTCAGGCACCATTACGCCATGCCACATGTTCGAGTCTGGCATCTGTCGTCCCCATGGTATCCCAATTCAGCTCTCCATTGGGGCTGAATTGGTTTGTTGGTACTTGGAAATCCTCCGGAAGTCTCTGTGCCACTGTCCTGTCCTGTGTTATATGGTTTTCTGAAACCTGGGACTGGTCCATCCGGAACTCCCCCAATAAATTCATCTTTTTACTTGAGACTGTCTCTGAGTGGTGGACTCTTCTGGAGGGATGGGGATTTCCCCCCCCCCCACCTCGGATGCCATTACAATATATACCTCCTGATATATAATATACCTTATATATACCTTACATATATATCTTATATTTACCTCATATATATACATATATGTATACATGTATGTATATATACATACCTCCTTATATATACCTCCCCTAAAATCTGCCACTATTCTCCTCCTCCAGATGAAACCACCGGACCTGGGTGAGCTCCCTCCCCAATCCTCTGCCTTCCCTTCCCTGCCCTCCTCCCTAAAGTAAAACCCCTAATCTGGGACACTTCACACCGCTGCTGTGTCCTCCCACCACCAACTGGCCCTTATCTTTCTTAAAGACCCCACTACTTTTGTAACCCCAAACCAATACCCACCTTCTCCCACTACCTGCCTAGGGCTAAAGCCTATTATTCTCCACCTTCTCTCAGCCTCTCTCCTAACTCCTATCCATTCTCCTCTTAATACCCCAATCCTGGAACTCAAAAAACCAAATGACTTCTAGCTTGGTTCAAGACCTCTGAAAAATTAGCCAGGCGATTGTTCCAGTGTGCTCTATTGTGTTTGATCCCTCCACCCTACTTTCCCATATCTCCCCTAATTGCTCATTCTTTTCAGTCTTTGACCTAATCCCCATACACCCCACCTCTAGGCCCCTTTTTGCCTTTACCTGGGAAGACACAGACACCCTCCAGGCCCAGCAGCTAACCTGGACCTTCCCCCATGACAGCCCCCATTATTTTGGGCAAGCCCTGGAAAAGGATTTAGCCTCATTAGATCTCTTCCCCAGCCTCCTCCTTCTATATGTAGAGGACCATCTCTGCAACCCTTCTGCCAACCTAAACCTCAAACACTCTACTCTCCTTCTTAACTCCCTTGCTTCCTGGGGTTATAGTTCTCCAAAGACAAGGCCCAGATATGCCAAGGATCAGTTAGTTATATATTCGGGACTAACCATTTCCCAAGAGAGACATGCCATACCTCCCCAAAGGGTTCAGGAGCTCCTCAACTATCCCCCACCCCAATGCAAGAGAGACCTCTTGGCCCTCCTGGACCTCTTTAACTTCTTCCCTTACCGCCCAACCTCTGTACTCTGCCAGGAAAGAGCCCCTCGACAAGCCCCTCCTGTTCCCCCAATCTTCCTCAGCTCCTATCCCCCTCAGCTCCTAATCTACCTACTTAAGCTCTCTCTGTCCAAAGCCTCTAACTTCTCCCTCTCAGACCTTAACAAATCCTTTTTCCTTTTCTATTCTCTGTCAAAAGGGAGAAGACAACTTTCACCCCCTAGAGTGTTAGTATTTCCCCCACAGTGCACCTCAGGTGCTCAGCCCCTCCCACTGGCCCCCAGCTCCACCCACACCTGAATTCCCTGTCCTAGAGCTATAATTGGCCACTCCCACTCACCACTCAGACCTACCGACTTCCCCCAGTAGCCACAGAGTTAAGGTGGATTAAGGTGCAGATGCCATGGGAGATTTGGTCCCACTAATAAACCTCCTTATAAACCTTCTTCTCCTGTCTGTGATTCTTCTCCTGTCTGTGACTATCTCCTGACTATCTCTGCATGGTCCCCTAGGGGGGCTGGGATATATTCTTTCCTAGGGTATCTATCCAAACAACTGGATAAGGGGGTATCTACCCAAACAACTGGATAAGCGGGTATCTATCCAAACAACTGGATAAAGGAGTATCTATCCAAACAACTGGATAAGGTGACACAAGGGTGGCCCCATTGTCTCCAGGTTCTAGCAGCTGCGCCCAAAAAATTTCCGTCCATAGCCCGCTCCCCATTCTAACCTCACTCCCTTAAGGATTTCCTCAGCCATAAAGCCTTTCCTTGTCTCCCTCCCAAATCTAGAATCTTCATGCCTTTCTCCTCCTCCCTACCCTATTCTTTAAACAAACATCCCTCTAAAACCTGGCTGCCCTCTTGCCCACCTCAGCCCAAGAACCAGAACCTCTCATTCCTTCCCTGAAACCCTAGATCTCTCTAAACCCATAATCCCACATCTCAGACCTGCCTTTCCCTGGAGCCCCGGACTGGTTTGTTGATGGCAGCTCTCTTAGATGCGCCCCCTATATGGTAGGATATGCCATTATTCAAGGTAACCTGGAGGAACCCAGCCACCCTGTACACATAGAAGTGAAATCTTTACCACCACCGCCCCCACCACCACCCCCAGCAGGTGGACGTGGTTGCTCTAAAAGGCGCCCTCCACCACGCCGCCCCTCCACCATGCCACCCCTCCACCACGCCGCCCCTCCACCATGCCACCCCTCCACCACGCCGCCCCTCCACCGTGCCGCCAGTCAAAAAGTTAACATCTAGGTTGGAACCAACTCAAAACATGCATATATAACACCATTCACTCCAACATCCTAATTTGGAGGGAGAGAGGATTTTTAACTCTAAAAGGAGCACCTACTGTTAATGCCACCCTTATCCAGGACCCCCTGGATTCTGCACTGCCCCCGGAACAGGCAGCCATCTTGCCAACTCACTAGCCACTGCCTGGCAGCAGGATGAGGCCCAGCTCCTCTTCCAGACAGCAGTGATGAGAAGAACCAGTAAGGAGAAATGTAAATCAAAAGAAAAGTTAGTATAGAAAGTCTTGGAGGGCTGGGAATATGGCCTAGTGGTAGAGTGTTCGCCTCTTATACACAAAGCCCTGGGTTCGATTCCCCAGCACCACATATATAGAAAAGGCCAGAAGTGGCGCTGTGGCTCAAGTGGCAGAGTGCTGGCCTTGAGCAAAAAGAAGCCAGGGACAGTGCTCTGGCCCTGGGAAAAACAAAACAAAAACAAAAAGAAAGCCTTGGAAAGGGAAATTGAGGAAACAAGAAACGGTTTCCTCTGGGTAAGAAAGGATTTGGAAAGTAACAATTGTCTTAAAGCTATGTCCCATGGAAATTATGACAAACCCCCAAAAGTTTGAGTATGTAGCAGATGGTATGAGTATGGCGTAACAGATGGAGCTTGAGTAAAGTTGGTATGTAATTCAGTTGGGTATGACTTACAGTAAGAACTACCATCTCATTCTTTATGTCCCACCTATGAAAGTCATTGTTTGTGTAAACCAAAGTTCATTTTTTTGTCTGTTTATGTCAAGGTCCTTCAAATGAACACCTTTTAGCTCAAATGCCACTTTTCCTATTTAATCTGTAAACTACCTTGAATACAGAGCTAGATGGACACCAGCTCCTGCATTCTTTGTTATAATCACAAAGGTTTAGTGACACCTACAATGTCTTAACCTCAATTAGGATACTAAAAGTATCATATGCAATTAAGATTAACTGTATTTCTATTTGATCTCCTTGTTGCTTTAATTGGGAATAAAAAGGGGTTTTGTGGCAAAGACTGCAGTTCAAGGCCAGCCCAGGAAGAAAAATCTCCCTAGAGCTCTATCTCCCAACTAACCAGCTAAGAGCCAGGCTGGAAGCTTGGCTCAAGAGAATTAACCAGCCAAATGTGGAAAGTGGCATTGTGGCTCAAAGTGCTAGAGTGCTAGCCTTGAGCAGAAGTGCTCAGGGACAGCGCCCAGGCCTTGAGTTCAAAGAAATGCCTCTGGAGCCATCCCAGAGGCAAGCACCTGGAGCTTCAGGCCAGTCCAGATCGCCAGGAACCATGGAGAGGAGTAAGAGGGTGGCATCCTGGTGTCACATCCTAAAGGGAGCCACTCCCTGCTTGCTCTTTCAAAATTAACCAGAACCAGGAGATCAGGGGAATAAGTTAAGAGGCTTGCCCATCTGACGTCGTGCCTGTCTACCTTCTAACTGGACAGAAATTTACATTCTGGCCTTATTACCTGCTATTTCTGCTTCCTAGCCACACTACATCCCCAGTTACATGGAAATCCCTCCTTCCCGGCAATAGGCCCAACTGGGATTATGCTTCAAATGTGCCCAGGGTTTGTTTTCCTTTGTCATTCTTATCAACCAGTCCTGCCACCTTGTCAGCCTTTTGCCTGATCTCACCTTTTTCAAGTTTCTCTTTAACAGGATAACAGCCCTCGCTCGGGACACTTACCTGGGAGCCGGCACATCAAGGCACTGCAGGAAAGTAGACACTGCCCTTCCCTGCCCAGCACGGACCTGCACCCTGAAGACCCCAGCCCCAGTGACTCCTTGATGCCCCCATCAGCAGGACGTAGCCAGGAAAGACCACAACATCTCTCAACTTTTCATACTCCTTCAGGGTTTCCAATGATGGGAATCTGCCTTGTTCTCCTTGCTGCTCCCCTCTAGGCACATTCTTTTCATGCATCCAAAGATGGAATATGAAGGATTGACCACCCCCCCACCCCCCACCCCCCACCCCCCACCCCCGTTGCCTCAGGCCCATACAGACACCAGGGGGAACCTCAATATGGGAACCTGCTTTGATATGCAGGCAGGACATCTCCCCTAGTCCCAGCTGTAAACAGCCCTTTATAGGCCAAAGGGAAAAGCCCCAACTCCCTAGACCTAGTGGCGCTTTCAGTAACCTGCCTCCTGGCTCAGACCCCAGATAAACCTAGTCCCCAATTCACCCCCTCACGGGAAGGTTTGTGTCCTCCGGGTTCCTCAATAAACAGTCCTGGCCTTTTGAGGATTGAGTCTGGCCTATTCCTTTTCCATTCTCCTCCATTTTCCCAACACCAAACACAATTTTTTTTGGCCAGCCCTGGGGCTTTGACTCAGGGCCTGAGCACTGTCCCTGGCTTCTTTTTGCTCAAGGCTAGCACTTGAGCCACAGTGCCACTTCTGGCTTTTTCTGTTTCTGTGGTGCTGAGGAATTGAACCCAGGGCTTCTTGCATGCTAGGAAAGCACTCTACTATTGCTAAGGCACCTTCCCAGCCCCCAAACACAATTTAACTAACCTACATCACAGTGACTTGTGAGCCAACTATAGTTTTTATAATCCTGACAGCCTCCTCCCCCATAGCTTTGGCATGCTCCCTTCCTAAGAAACACAAGGCCCATCTAGTAAGGGCAGTAAATAATTAGCCTCCTCTCCCTCTTCCTTGAGATGGCACTCCTTTAGGGCAATTATGACCATATAAGGCAACAAGGTCCCCTTAGAGTGACCTTCAGGCCTGGGCAGCTGCAGGACCCCTTCTCTACCATTTGGACAGCAGCCATAAATCCTAGGCCGACATGAAGAAGGCTGGTCTGTGTGTCCACACCTTCAAGACCTCCTAGGTTCTATATGTCACCCCAGACAATAGACCCCACTTCTTCTCACTTCTCCCCAGTGAGAAGGGGTCTTGCCCGCCCCCTTTGCCGGCAATAAATGTTTCCTTTGTTCTTCTGTACCTGGATGTCATAGTGGTTTCTGGCAACGTCTAATATATTCTATCAGTTTTCATGACCACTTCTTTTTTTTTTGGCCAGTCCTGGGCCTTGGACTCAGGGCCTGAGCACTGTCCCTGGCTTCTTCCCGCTCAAGGCTAGCACTCTGCCACTTGAGCCGCAGTGCTGCTTCTGGCCGTTTTCTGTATATGTGGTGCTGGGGAATCGAACCTAGGGCCTCGTGTATCCGAGGCAGGCACTCTTGCCACTAGGCTATATCCCCAGCCCCATGACCACTTCTTTAAAAAAGAACTAAACAATGTAACAGAGCATTCCCGCCTATGTCAACTGGTCATTCCAGCAGCCTGGGTTCTGCACAAGTAACAAAATCAGTTGTGACCATGAATCAGGAGAGAGTGGGGGAAATTCTGTTACCTGAGATGGAGATCATAGTCATTCCCACCACTGTTACCTGAACTGGAAATGCTCTTCTGGGAAGGAAGGCACAGAGGATGTGCCGCGCTGGCCCTTGGGTACCCAGTTCAGGAATTTTAGGACACATAGAGTTAGAGGCCAAGAAAGTTTATTCATAAAGCAAAACAAAGGAAAGACATCGGGGTGATGCCGTGAGCCCTAACATGACAGGTATTTATGGTGGGAAGCAGATCCGCAGTTAGCATCACATTCACCTGAGGAAGCCAGGCACTGGTGGCGCACACCTAGAATCCCGGCTACTCAGGAGGCTTAGTGCTAAGAAACTGAGTCAAGCAGACCAAAGCAGAGAGAGGAGACCGAGACCTTGGTAGACCTGAAGAGGCTCGGCGCATCGCTGCAGAGGGAGCATAGCTGCAGATGAGATGGACTCTCTGGGAGAAAGGAAGGGGGTGGGGGGTACAGTTCTACCCTGAGACTCTTCCTGGAATTTCTTTGTCCTCTCCTGCCTGGGGGTTTATCCTGCCCCTGCTCTTTCAGATAAGGCCCCTCCTGCATTTCAGATAAGGCCAGGTGTGGGGTTTTCCTGAGAATAAGAAGGGGCATCTGTGTGCCCTGGGAGTGGTATGAAGTTACAAGAACAAAGCAGATTCCCATCACTGAGATCTAAGGATCTCAGTTCATCTCCAAGTAGCCAGCAAAAAATGAGAAGTGAGGCTGTGGCTCATTTATAGAGCACCAGCCCTGAGCGCAAAAGCCAAATAAGATTGTGAGGCCCTGAGTTTAATTCCCAGTACCAGCACAAAGAAAAGAAAATGCTTAATCCCAAAGCACACTAATTATTTAGACAAGTGAGCAATGTCAGAGAGAGAGAAGAGAGAGAAAGAGAGCTGCTCTTTTTCTCTTTTTACTAAATGTTTCAGTTTATAAGGAACTATAAAGGTTTAGAGCAAAGAAAATACTGCCAGTGTGTGTGTGTGTGTGTGTGTGTGTGTGTGTGTGTGTGTGTGTGTGTGTGTGTGTGTGTCCCAGGACTGGGGCTTGAATTCAGGACCTGGGCACCCTCCCTTCTACCCCTTGAGCCACAGCTCCACTTCCAGCCTGTTCAGTGGTTAACTAGAGATAAGAGTCTCACAGACTTTCCAGCCCCAGCTGGCTTTGAACCATGATCCTCAGATCTCAGCTTCCCAAATAGCTAGGATTACAGGGGTGAGCTACCAGAGCCCCAGAAAACAACAGAATGTTTTATCTCTGAATTCTAGGCTGCAGTTTCCCTTGTCTGTCTTATTTTGATTCCATTTAACAGACTTTAAATAAAACATAAATTTGTCACATTATATCAAAAGCCAAGATCTTGTTATTGAATTGATAAAAGTAACTGAAAAATATTTTGTATTATTAAAAATAATATTGTAATTTCTATAACACAATAGCCAGAAAGCTACAATGTGAAAATCACATTCTGAAATAGCAAGAGGCAACTTATACATGCTTTTGTTGGGTCCAGTGAATGAATTTAAAATCCTCCAACTAGCCAGGCACCGGTGGCTCACTCCTATAATCCTAGCTGCTCAGGAGACTGAGATCTGAGGATCACAGTTCAAAGCCAGCAAGGGCTAGCTGTGAGACTCTTATCTCCAGTGAACCACCAGAAAACAGATGTGGCACTGTGGCTCAAAGTGGTAGAGTGCCAGCCTTGAGCAGAAAAAGCTCAGAGACAGCACCCAGGCCCTGAGTTTTTGCCCCACAACCAGCACGAAGAGATAAACAACAAAATATGGGCAGCCAGGCATCCGTGGGCCACACATGGAATCCTGTCTAATCAGGAAGCTGAGATCTGAGGACCATGGTTCAAAGCCACGAGACTTTTACCTTCAATGAACCTCCAAGAAGCTGGAAGTGGCAGTGTGCTGGCTCAAGAGGTAGAATGCAAGGAATAAACGAAGAAGCTAAGCAAGAACAAGAGGTCGTGAGTTGAAGCCCCAGTACTGGCAGGAAAAAAAAAAAAAGTGGATTTCATTTATTTTATTTCCTCAGTATTCATCCCAGAGCAAATCATGAATGATTCTAACACTCAGCGCCTCCTTTTCTGCAGCCTATAATTTGTGTTGTATAGTGTAGTTCATTTAGAGTTATTTCCTCTTTCTCTTAGGAGAGACAAATCTCCCGCTGTGTTATTTATTCCGGCTGCGGCTTTTATTCTGTGCGCAACTGCATCGCTGCACTTCCTGTTTCTCATGTATGGGTTTCTGATCGTCTTTCTTCCTTTACATTCACAACACGCAGTGGCGAACGGCAAACTCTTCATCTTAGAGATCTGCAAACTGAAATACTCTTTTATTACAAATATTATCTTCTTCTACCCATTTTTCTGGTGTATTTATGGCTTTATCGGTACTTGTATGTAGATGTGTGTGTGTGCAGTGCGTGTGTGCAAGAACGTGCGTGCACACATGTGCCAATACTGGGGCTTGAACCCAGGGCCTGGGTGCTGTCGTCTCTTAGCCTTGTCTGCTCAAAGAAAGTCTTTTAACACTTGAGCCACACTTCCACTTCAGCTTTACTTATGCTGGTTAGTGTTAGGAAAACGGAGGAGAACGGGGAAGGAATAGGCGGGGCTCGATCTTCAACAGGAGAGGAACAGCACTGTTTATTGAGGAACAGCGAGGGGCACAGACCTTCCCGTGGGTTTGGAGGTTGTGCAAGGGGGTGAATTGGGGACCAGGCTTATTGAAAGGGGTCTGAGCAAGGAGGCAGAGGTTATTGAGAGTTCCACTAGGTCTAGCAAGTTGGTGGCTTTTCCTTGGCCCACAGTGGATTGTTTACATTTGGGCTTAGGTGAATTGCCCTGCCTGCACACCAAAGCAAGTTCAAAACCACCAGAGGTTTTGCCTGGTGTCTGTTTGCACCTGGGGCGATAGGGTGGGGTCAACCCTTCAGTTTGTTGGAGATAAGAGTCGTATAGACTTTCCTGTGCCACCTGGCTTTGACCTAAAATCCTGATTGCAGATTTCTGAGTAGCTAGGATTACAAGCATGGGTCACCTGCTCACATTGTTTTTTCCCTCAATACTTATCCAGATACATTGTACAGACATATAGACACTACAATAAACCCTCCTTGTACAAAGAATACTAATAAAAAATTGTCAAAATATGAAACAAACCAACAAAATCACCTGGATGCTCTAGCTACTAAAATGGCTGAAATCTGAAGATCACAGTCTGAAGCCAGCCAGAGATTTTTACCTCCAATTAAACAGCAAAAAGCCAGACGTAGAGGTGTAGCTTAAGTGGTAGAGTGCCATCAAAAGCAAAAGAGCCCGAGAGAGCTACAGGCCTTGAATTCAAGTCCCAGAATCATCCCTCAAAAAAATAGTAAGTAAATATACTCAGGAGGCTGAGATCTGAGGAAGGCAGTTCAAAGCCAGCAGAGGCAGGAAGAGTCCTGAGACTCTCATCTCCAATTAACCACCAGAAAACCAGAAGTAGAACTGTGGTTCCACGTGGTAGGAGCGCTAGCCTTGAGCAAAACGCTGAAGGACAGCGAGTACCCAGGCCCTGAGTTCAAGCCCTAAAACTACCACCAAAAAAAAGTGAAGCATAATGGAAGCTGTAGTGAACAATGTATCAATATTGGCTGGTTAATTGCCACAAATGTATCAGGTTAATAAAAGCTATGAACAAAGACATTGGGGTGGATAGCCCAAACTCTTCCTGCTTACTGAGGAGTTCTATAGTTTTAAAACTGTACTAAAAATCTATTTGTGTGTGTGTGCGTGTGTGTGTATGGGCGTGCGCATGCATACACACCAGTCCTGGGGCTTGAACTCGGGGCCTGGCTGCTTCTTTGAGGGTTTTTTGTTTTGTTTTGTTTTTTGCTGAAGGCTAGCACTTTACCACTTGAGCCACAGCTCCACTTCCGGCTTCTTGGTAGTTAATTGGAGATGAGAGACTCTTGGGCTTTTCCTGCCTGGGCTGGCTTTGAGCTGTGACCATCACATCTCAGCCTCCTGAGTAGCTAGGCTTACAGGTGTGAGCCACCAGTGTCCCGCTGACTAGTTTGTTTTGTGTTGTTTTTGTGCTACCCCATGTTGATAACTTGCTGAGCTGGCCTGTAAATCCATTTGAGGAGCGGACACAAGATATTGTTTTTAAGATCTAAGTAATACACAGCATTTTTCAGTAACTCAGCGACTTCCTGTCTCTGGAGAGGAACAGCTGTGCTTTGGTGCTTTGCCAAGCCTTGCTCACCATTTCAGAATGTCACATCCCCATCCCCAAGCTCGTGGCTAATGGTCACTCCCAGCACGTGCTGGGCTTGTGTGTGCATCAGCAGCTGTGGTTTGCAGAGAACAAGCATCTGGTTGCTCCCAGTATCTGCCCATGCATGAACTTCTTTCTGTGTATGACTTATTCCTAAATGCCTTTCCTCTGCATACTTTCCAGAACACATTTAGGGTATTGCATTGACATGAAATTATTTCCATGTCCAGGCTTTGCAATAGCAGGAGTAGAAATAAAGTATTTATTACCAAGGATGATTGAATGACCAGGACAGTTGAGCTGAGAAATGCTCGTTTGACATGAAATCCAATCCCTCGCGCGGCCTTCATGAGCCACCAGCCTGCTAGGAGAGAGGCTCTGCCGCTGCCAGCCAAAGGAGCCACTGGTGTGCCCCAGGATTTGTCAGCATGCTTCTGCTCCCCACGCCCGGAACAGGCTGTTCCCCCTGAAGTGCCTCATCCTTTTTCTTTTTTGGAGCTACTGGGGCTTCAAGGGCATGCGAAGCAGGTGCTCCACTGCTGAGCCGACCCCATCCAAATGTATTCAAATACACTTCTCCCTAAGCCTCCACTTCCTGCCTTCATGATCTCTGCCAGAGGGCATGCTGCACTTACAGACCCACTTGGCTTTATGTTCTTCTCTCTATCTCAAGTTTGCGGGGGGGGGGGGGGGGGGGGCTTGAACCCTCACACTCTTTGTGGGGTTTTGTTGTTCTTTTTTTTTTTTTCTTTGTCAGTCCTGGGACTTGAACTCAGGGCCTGGGCACTGTCCCTGAGCCTCTCTGTGCTCAAGGCTAGCACTCTACCACTTGAGCCACAGCACCACTTTTTCTATGTATGAGGTGGTGAGGAATCGAACCCAGGGCTTCATACATGCTAGGCAAGCGCTCTACCACTAAGCCACATTCCCAGCCCTGAACTCATACTCTTGCTGAGCTTTTTCTGCTTAGGTTCAGCACACGTCTCCAGTTAATTGGAGATAAAAGTCTCCCAACTTCGGCCGGGCACTGGTGGTACACATTTATACTCCTAGCTTCTCAGGAGGCTGAGATCTGATGATTAAATTTCAAAGCCACCCCTAGTAGGAAAGTTAATGAGACTCTTATCTCCAATTAACCAGAATACTGGAAGTGGTGCTGTGGCTCAAGTGGTAGAGTGCTAGCCTTGAGCTGAAGAACTCAGGGACATTGCCCAGGCCCAGAGTTCAAGCCCCATGACAACCAAAAAAAAAAAAAAAAAGTTAATCTCCAACGGATACTTTTTCCCTTGATATATTCCAAAGCATGAAGGATAATTGAAAACAAGAGTAACTACTTTTTCTTTCAGGCAGCCACGACTGGTTCATGCCTGTAATCCTACCTATTCAGGTGACTGAGATCTGAGGTGATCTGAGGAATCATGGTTTGGAGAGCCAGGAAAGCCCATGAGATTATCTCCATTCACCAGCCAAAATCTCCAAGTGGTGGAGTGCCAGCCTTGAATGAACAAGATAAGGGATGGCGTCCGGCCCAGAATTCAAGCACCAGTACTTTTGCAAAAAAAAAAAAAAAAAAGCAACTTCCTCTTTGGGTGTTACAATGCCGAGCCAAGCCCCCATGCTCCCTGGAGTCACCCAGAGACCCATCCATGTGTCACCCAGCACGTATGAACCCCCTGCCAGGGCCCGGGAAGGGTGCTAGATGTTGGCAGTGAATCGCGGACCTGCAGGAGCAGGCTGCCCCACACAGCCACAATCCGCTGGAGGGGGGTGGGGGGGAAACCCCAAACAATGAATGAATCTGGACATAGCTGTAAAATGCCATCACTTTGCAAAAATCATTCGTGGTTTTGAACCTCTCCCATCTCCAGCATGCAGGAGAACCGCTCCCGTTGGTAAATTATGAAATAACTGGAGCAAATTAATTTAGAAGCTGCAGTAAGTGTATGGGGGGAGGGCTGGTGCATGTGTGTCAGAACTGGCGCTTGGACTCGGGGCCTCGCGTCCACGCTTGGCTTTATTCGCTCAAGTCACAGCTTCATTGATGGCTTTTTGGTGATTCGTTGGAAGAAGTGTCTCACAGATTTATCTGCGCAGGCTGGCACCGAACCAGCCATCTTCAGATCCCAACCTCCTGAATAGCAAGGTTTACAGACTTGTTTCCCCGGTGGCGGGAGGCGGGGGGGGGGGGGGATGTCAGGATCCGGGGATCCCCTCGGTTCCCGCGCCAGGGCTGCGCGCTCGGGCCCAAGCACCGGGGTCCCTGGGCGCGCACCTGCCCTCCAGACGGCCACGCGGCCTGCACCAGCGCCTGGCCCCGCCTGGGCCTCCCAGGGGCCCAGCGAGGCGAAGGCCGCCCAGCGCTGGGGCGACCGAGGGCGACACCCGCCCCGCCCGCGCTGCGCGGCTCCCCGCGGGGGGGTGGGGGGGGCGGCCGCGGGCACCGGGCGCCCGGGCGCGGAGCAGGCCGGGGAGAGAGGCGGCCGGGAGTGGAGGCCGGCCACCTCTAATCCCTCCCTCCTCCCCCGGGCCCCCTTCCTCTCCCTCCCCCTGCTCCCCCTCCTTCCCCGTCCCCGCTCCCCCACTTCCTCCGCTGCGCCCCGGGACCGAGATGGCGGAGGCGACTTCCCGGCCCGTGGCCGCTCCGGCCCGCGCGTGGCCGCGGCCAGCGGATCGCGGGGTGCGGAGACCCTGAGCGGCGCGGGAGTCGGGGGAGCCCGCGGGTGGGGGGCCGGAGGGGCGCGGCGGGCGCCGTCCCCGCCCCGGGGCGGAGCCCAGGCCGGAGGCTGCGGAGGGCGCCGCCCGCCCAGACCGCGAGGCGCGCGGAGCCCGCGGAGCCCGCCTCGCCGCGTCCTCGCTGCGCCCCGGCCCCGCCGCCGAGCCGAGGAGACCCGGAGCCCCCCGCCGCCGAGCCCCCCGCCGCCGAGCCCCCCACCCGGAGCGCGCGGCCGCCATGGCGCGCGGAGGAGCCCCGCAGGACCGGTGAGTGGGGGCCCCGGGGCCCGCGTGGCGGGGCCGCGCTCCCCGCGCTCCACGCCCCGGGCGCCCCGCGGACTACAGCTCCCGTCGGCCCGCGCCCTCGCCGGCTGCGGTTCGCGGGGCGGGCGGGCCGGCGGACGGGGGGGAGCGGGAAGGCGGGAGGCCCCGGCGTGCGTCCTCGGGGTGACCTTCCGACCGATCCCCACAGCTACCACCTGGTCGGGATCAGCTTCTTCATCCTGGGGCTGGGCACCCTGCTCCCCTGGAACTTCTTCATCACCGCCATCCCGGTGAGACCCGGGGCCGAGCCCCCGCCCCCCCGCCCCGTGCGCCCACCGCGGCGCCACGCGCGCTGCCGCCGAAGCCCGGAGCTCCGGAGAGGAAACGCCGCTCTCAGGACTGAGAAATACCCCGCTCCCGGGGGCCCGGGGGGCTGTCCCAGAGGGGTCTGTGACCCACCCAGCTCCTCGGCTTGGCATGGTTTCTGGGCCAGTCACTCCAAAGGTGCCCTTCCCAAGGCTTTGGTGGCCTTTGCAATTGCGTGAATGACACGCATCCCCTCAAAACACGTGTGTGCGTGCTGGTCCTGGTGCTTGAACTCGGGCCTGGGCGCTGTTCCTGAGCTTTGGGGTCCAAGACTATCACTGGAGACGCAGCTCCACTTCCGGCTTTTTTGGTGCTTAATTGGCGATGAGTCTCACGGACCCTCCTGACTGGACTGGCCTCAAACCATGATCCTCAGATCTTAGCCTCCTGAGCGGTTAGGATTACAATCGTGAGCCACCAACGGCACCTGGCGACATGTCTAATACGCAGTTACTCTGGCCCAGGCCCAGGGGTATGGAGGAGCCTTAAGAGAGAGAGGGTCTTTCCACTCAGAGCATTAGTTTTCTAAGGCAAAGCAGAAATGCAGCCCTTGGGTTCTGTCTGGGCCTGGGTTCCGTGGAAATCAGCCCCTGGTCTTGAGAACAGGATAGGGCCAGAGCTATTAATAGTGTGACTTGACCAGAGCCACCCCGGGCTTGGAGCCCAGTGTGGTGGTCCCACAGTGGAGGGAGGGAAAGCATTTCTTCTGCCTCAGAAGAGTAGGACAGGTAAAGTGAAGAAGAGAGGCAGCGGGGAACAGGAAATTCTCTACTGGAGGAAGGAAGGGCCTGTTGGGGGTGGGGGGGAGTGGAATCTAGACCCTGCGATCCCTGGGGTTTAACAGGCTGGAACAGGAAACCAGGCACAAAAGGGAGACTGGAGTCTGATTTTTGGCTCTCCGCCTCTCCTGCCTGCTAGGCAGATATCCTACGGTTGGAGCTATACCTCTAGCCTCCCAGAGAGCTGCTTCTGCAAGGCCAGAAATGCCTGAGGCTCTGTCTGCAGGGAAGAGAGAAATCTGGGTGGAAGGTGAAAGGAGACCAGGCAAGAAGTTAACAGGATGTGTGCTCCAGAGACAATGCAGTATTCTGACACCTCAGCCGGACCCTGGCTGACTGTAGGTGCCCACTAAATACCCATGGCGAGCTGGGAGCCAGTGGCTCAGGCTTGTAGCCATAGTCACTCGTGAGGCTGAGATCTGAGAATCAGGATTCAACGCCAGACCTGGTGGGAAAGTCCAAGAGACTCTTAACCTCCAGTTCACCAGGAGGGGGAAAAAAAAGGAAGTGGAATTGTGAAGCAAAAAAAACCAACCAATAACAACTATGGGACAGTACCCAAGTCCTGTGGTCAAGCCTCAGTACCCAGCACAAGAGAAGGAAAAGGAAAAAACAAAACATGGAATGGCTGAGCCTAGAGGCTGCCGTAGGTGTAGAGGTGGGGGCTAAAGAGCTGAGATGCCCCAAACTCTGGGTTCTGGCCCAGACTCCTGTGCACATTTATGGATCTGGGTGCCGGGCATTGGGGACGGTGTGGGGACAAGGCTGACAGTTCCTTCAGACGTTAACCAGGCACCAGACACTCTATAGAGCCAGGCAGAGGGGGACGGCTGGGGGGCTGGGGGTTCTGACCCTGTGCCACCTCCCCGTCGGGCAGTACTTCCAGCAGCGCCTGGCAGAGGTCAACCACACAGCCGGGAACCTGAGCACCAACAACACAACCACCACGGACCCCTACAACTTCAACAACTGGCTGACGCTGCTGTCCCAGCTGCCTCTCCTGCTCTTCACCCTCCTCAACTCCTTCCTGTATCAGTGGTGAGCAGCCCACCCCACCCCTGGGCCTTCCAGCCCCCTTGCCCAAGCAGAAGCTTCTAGGCCCAGGAGGACCCTCACCTTTCCCCCGGCTTCCCCTCCGTGGCCCCTGGCTGGCCTGGGTCCTGACGTCCTTCTCCCCCGTTGTGAGCAGCATCCCCGAGTCTGTGCGCATCCTGGGCAGTCTGCTGGCCATCTTCCTCCTCTTCGCCCTGACAGCAGCACTGGTCAAGGTGGACATGAGCCCCGGGCCCTTCTTTTCCATCACTATGGCCTCCGTCTGGTTCATCAACTGTGAGCACCTCGGTCCTTCCCTCCTCCGCTTCTTTAGTTGTAACAGAAAGGGCCCCGCAGATCCAAGAAGGGGAGCCAGCGCTATCAAGACTGGAGGGAGAGAAGCCCCGCGCCCCAGCCCCGCAATGGCGTAGGAACAGGCTTCCGGCTCCCTGGCCCCTCAGATCGACGGCTGCATGTCAGAAGGAGTGGGGAGGAATGGGTGGCCCTTTGCACCAGAGTCCCCAAGAAAGCCCATAGCAGTCCAGAGTCCCTTCTGTACCCCAGTGATGCCCCCACGGGGAGCGCCAGAGGAGGCGGGTGGCCACGTGGCTCCATCCCTGTCTCTCCACAGCCTTCAGTGCAGTGCTACAAGGCAGCCTCTTCGGGCAGCTGGGCACCATGCCGTCCACCTACAGCACCCTGTTCCTCAGCGGCCAAGGCCTGGCTGGGATCTTCGCCGCCCTCACCATGGTCATGTCCATGGCTAGTGAGTGCCCCGGCGTGGGGAGATGGGGGGGACGGGCTCTGGGCTTGGGGGTGGCAGAGAGGATGCACAGGAGGAAGATGGTGGGGTTCTGGATAGAGACAGGGGGTGGGGAGCTGACTGGTTCTTCCTAATGAGCTGAGGTTGACTGAACTTCAGGCCTGGGGCCAGACTCCTGGGTCTAGTCTGGTTTGTGCACGTGGGCAGGATCCGCTGGGGATTCGCCCAAACTTAATCTGTTTCACTGATCACAAGCCTGGAGGCCTTGGCCAGGGCCTGGGGCCTTCTTGTGCAATAGTTGTACGTGATGTAGCTGTCTGTGCTCAGCCCACAGTAAGAGGACACGCAACTCAAAAACGGCATGAGAAAATGAGGAATGACGGGCTAGTCTCTGCAAGATTCCAGAGCCCAGCACTGGTAGCCCCGCTGTCATCCTAGATACTCAGGGGGCTTGAGTTCTGAAGATCAAGGTTCAAAACCAGCCCAGGCAGGGAAAAGTCCAGAAGACTTATCTCCAGTTAGCCAGCAAAAAGCTGAAGGTGTGGCTCAAGTGGTAGAGCAGCAGCCTTGAGCACAAAAGCTAAGCAAGAACTCGAGGACCTGAGTTCAAGCCCCAGGAACGGCACAACCCCCCCCCCCCCGCAACAAAAAAAGATTGCTGAGTTTGTCAGTGAAGGGAAGAAGCTGCCGGGGGGGGGGGGGGGCGGCCGTGGGAAGTGTCCCCGCTGTGGGAAGTCGAGCCTGGGTTGGTGGCCCTGGGGGAGGTGTCACCTCACCTTTAAAGTGGAATTTTCTGCCACAGGTGGCGTGGATGCCCAGACTTCTGCCCTGGGCTACTTCGTAACACCCTGTGTGGGCATCCTTGTGTCCATCATTTGCTACCTGAGTCTGCCCCACCTGGTAAGTCTGCCATTAAACCCTGTGCGTTACTTCCTTAAATCTCATCTTGGGGGGGGGGGGGGACACAACGACACTTGTGCTTAGCCCTGATTTTCCAAAGGAGCAGAGAAGTCAACTCCCATCCTTTCTCTGTCCTTCTGCAGGAGTTTGCCCGCTACTACCTGGCTAAGAAGCCATCACAGACCCCTGTTCAGGAGTTAGAAACCAAAGCTGAGCTCCTCCAGGCTGGTAAGACCCTTGGACTGAGCAGGGGAGTTGAGAGGTGCAGAAAAGGCATCCGCCAGCTCCCCTGGGAAGGATTCCCTCCTGTCCCCAACTTGAGCCCCATTCCTTGGAGCCTTGTGTTTGCAGAGGCTAAAGATCACCATGGGATTCAAGTCATCCCTGTTTGTTTGGTTGAGGGGCAAGTATTGAGATAGGGTCTTTGCTACATGTAGCCTAGGGTGACTTAGAACTTGCTATCTTCCCACCTTAGCCTCTAGCCCCCAAGTGCTGGGATTACAGACTTATACCACCATACCTGGCTTTAAATCAACCCTGCTGCTCAGTAGACCCTGGGCCCCAGTAGACCTTCCTACCTTCCAGCCCTGGATCTAAACACATCTGAATTTGAATCCTAGCTTTACAACATCTAAGCTTTGTGGCTTTGGGCAAGTCATGTAACTCCTCTAGCCTCAGTTTCTCCATTTATAAAGCAATGGCAATGGGAGAACCCAGCCAAAAGTATTGGCAGGTGCATGTTCTTAGTAAATAGATAGACTGGGTGTGGTGTCACGTGCCTTTAAGCTCAGCCTTCAGGATACTGAGGCAAAGGATCGAGTTTGAGGTCAGGCTGAATTATACAGGGAGATCCTGTTTGAAGACACTAATAGCTGAGGACTGGGAATGTGGCCTAGTGGGTAGAGTGCTTGCCTCGCATGCATGAAGCCCTGGGCTCGATTCCCCAGCACCACATATATAGAAAAAGCCAGAAGTGGCACTGCGGCTCAAGTGGCAGTGTGCTAGCCTTGAGCAAAAAGAAGCCAGGGACAGTGCTCAGGCCCTGAGTCCCAAGCCCAGGACTAGCCAAAAAAAAAAAAAAAAAAGAAAGAAAAGAAAAAGAAACTAATAGGTGAAGATGTATGTAGCTCAGTAATAGAACATTTGCTTAGCAAACGCAAGACACTAGGTCGCAAGACCCTAGCATGGCAAAACCGAATTAACGATGAATAGATGTCACGGGGCCCTGGTTCACTGCGCTTGCCTGCGCCTCGGCGGGAGGGGCTGCCGCCGCCGGGCAAGGCCTCAGGGCTCTCTTCTTGCTCCAGATGAGAAGAATGGCATCCCCAGCAGCCCCCAGAAGCCAGCCCTGGCTCTGGATCTTGACCCTGAGCGGGAACCAGAGCCAGAATCAGATGAGCCGCAGAAGCCAGAGAAGCCTTCCGTGTTCGTCGTTCTCCGGAAGGTTCGGCTGGGAGGTGGCCCCCAACCGCTGCCCCTGGGGAAGAAGAGGGGGCTGCCCTCCCCATCCTCACTGCACCGTCTCAGACTGGAACGGGCCTGCGCGCTCACTGTGCGACCCTCAGATTATTGAGAGGGTCTGAGATGCAGCAGGACCAGGCCCTGGGTGCTTGGTTCCCTGACACGGCTGGGGTGAGAAGGTTGGGGCTCCCCGTTGGGCCCAGGGCTTCCCCGACTGCTCACACCCCTGCCTCTGGCCCCCAGATCTGGCTGGTGGCGCTGTGCCTCGCGCTGGTCTTCACCGTCACCCTGTCTGTCTTCCCAGCCATCACGGCCATGGTCACCAGCACCACCGGCCCTGGGAAGTGGAGTGAGTGTTTGGGGCACAGAAGAAGTTGGGGGGGGCAGAGGGAGGGGGAACAGTGGGGATTGGAGGGTAAGGTCGCCACCTGCTCTCTCTCTTCCCCCAGGCGAGTTCTTCACCCCCATCTGCTGCTTCCTGCTTTTCAACATCATGGACTGGCTGGGCCGGAGCCTGACCTCCTACTTCCTGTGGGTGGGTGAGCGGGCCAGCTTGGGGGGGGGGGCTTGCACGGCCGGAAGCAGCTGGGGGCGGGAGAGCATGAAGGAGCAGGGAAAGGTCTCTCTCTCCAGCTGGGCACAGCTCAGCGCCTGGAAGCTTAGCTACTCAGGAGGCTGAAATCCAAGGGTCCTCTGTGGAAGAAGCCAGCGGGGGCAGAAAAAAGTCTCTCAGCTCCAATTAGCCACACAACAAAGCTGGAAGCAGAGGCTTAAATGGTAGAACATCAGCCTTGAGTAAAAGAAGGCAAGGGAGAACATAAGGCCCTGAGTTCAAGCCCCAGTACTCACACAAAGAGAGAGGGAAGGAAGGAAGGAAGGAAGGAAGGAAGGAAGGAAGGAAGGAAGGAAGGAAGGGGGAAGAGGGAGGGAGGGAGGGAGAGAAAAGCAAGGGCACTGCCTAAGGCTTCTTTGAGGTCAGCCTCATAGGAAGCACGAGAGAGAGAGAGAGAGAGAGAGAGAGAGAGAGAGAGAGAGAGAGTGCACAGGGGAAACAGAACTGAGGCTGGTGTGGGGCTTGTTCTTTAGAAGCCTGGTGCCGGCTTCCCACTGGCTCAGGGCGGGTGAGGAGAGAGGAGGCCATGGGTGATTGCGGGGTCTATGCTTCTGGGGGTCCTGAGGCGTCTCCAGAGCGGGAACCCGGCCCTCGGGGGCCGTGCTCACCTGGTCTCCATCACAGCCAGATGAGGACAGCCGTCTGCTGCCCCTGCTGGTGTGCCTGCGCTTCCTGTTTGTGCCACTCTTCATGCTGTGCCGAGTGCCGGGTCTCTTACAGCAGGACGCCTACTTCATCACGTTCATGCTCCTCTTCGCCATTTCCAACGGCTACCTGGTGTCCCTCACCATGTGCCTGGCCCCCAGGTCTGGGGAAAGGGAGGGGTGCACTGGTGGGGGAGGGGGCACTGGCTCCAAAGGGAGGGATAGCGGCCAGGGAGGGACCCCCCCCCCCCACCCCCGCCAGCCCAGCTGTCTGGCTGCACAACTCACTGGCGCCACCCTGTGGTTCAAGCTCTTACTGCTGAATTGGTCCCAGAAGACCAGGAGCTGGGCGTGGCCAGCTAACCAAGGCCCAGGCACTGGTTCTGGGGCCTCTTCATGAAAGCCTGTTGTCCTCCTCTGTAAACAAGTGGGTTAGCTTCAGCATTCTCCATAAAGGAGGGGCTACTTCTGCTCAAAACCAGAGTTCGTGGACCAGTGGAGCTGAGGGTCTTGAGTGTAAAGGTGGCAAGGAAAACAGTGGGGAAAACCAGGTGCTGGTAGTTCACACCTGTAATCCTACCTCAGGAGGCTGAGATCTGAGGATTGTGGTTCAAAGCCAGCCTGGGCAGGAAAGTCCATGAGACTTATCTCCAATGAACGACCAGAGAAACGGAAGTAGAGCTGTGGCTCCAAGTGGTAGAGCAGCGCCCACACCCCAAGTTCAAGCCATGCAACCACCAAACACACACTCACATTCACAAACAGAAGGGACATCATGGAATCCAGACCCCTATAATGGGAACCCCTACATGGGGGAGGGTCGGGTGACGTGGGTGGGGCCAGGCCTGGGTCAGGCCCTGGTTCCTGGTGTAGGAAGAGCAGGGGCTGGGGGCTGGATCCCGGGAGGGAGCTCATGTTTGCTAAGCTCCTATTTCTGTGTGCTGCAGGCAAGTCCTACCGCACGAGAGAGAAGTGGCCGGCGCCCTCATGACCTTCTTCTTGGCCCTGGGACTGTCCTGCGGAGCTGCCCTCTCCTTCCTCCTCAAGGAATTGATCTAAGAGGCCCCTGGGGGCTCCCAGTAGCCCCCTCCACACGCCTGCTGGCGGCAGGAGGGGCAGGAGCTGTTCTCAGCCATTCTCTGGTGGCTGATGGGGTGCTGAGGAAGAATCTATGGGGAAGGGGAGGGGGAATCATTCTCCCCTCCCCCCAGAAGTGGGATGGGACACAGAGAAATGGGCTTCACCTAGATATACGAAAAGCCCATTAGCCAGACGCCGGTGGCTCACACCTGTCATCCTAGCTACCAAGGAGGCTGAGATCTGAGGATTGAGGTTGGAAGCCAGCCCGGGCAGGAAAGTTTGTGAGACTCGTATCTCCAATTAACCAGCAGAAAGCTAGAAGTGGAGCTGTGGCTCAAGTGGGAGGGTGCTATTCTTGAGCAGAAAAGCTTAAGAGACAGCGCCCAGCCTCTCAGTTCAAGCTCCAGTACTGGCACCAAAAAAAAAAAAAAGTTGTATCAGAAGAGTGTTGCTCAGGGAAAGCAAAGTACAGAGCCGGGGCCTCCTGCACCATCACTACTGCATCTCTTCATCCAGCCACCTGCTGAGCCCAGGGAGACCTGGGGGTCAGCCTGGGACCCGCGGCCCTGCACCCTTCCGGGCTCCAGTATCCAGGCTCAGAACAGATGTGAAGATCAGAGGGAAAACTCAAAGGACACAGCTCGGAGCCTCCGACAGTATTTTCATGGCCAATACTAACCAGGCCCAGCGGGGCCTGGCTCTCCTGACGGCAGTTAGCCTGCATGTGTGTACTGAACTTTACAGTTTACAGAACTCTTCCACACCCATTTTCTCATCGACACCTCCATGAGGCCCTTGGAACGAACGAGACAAAGCCTGGGCCTCCCTGTTGAACAGGGAGGGAAACCGAGTCCCAGGGGGTAGTGACTGAGTCATGGTAGGGCTGGGATTTGGGATGCAGTCTCCTCCTCTCTTCCCTGGAGGTGCTGTTCCTCCTCTTCTGAAGGGGCTCAGGGCCGGGATGCTAAGCAATTGCCCCACCTAGGGCCCTGTTCCCGTGATCCTGCCTCTGGGGTCTAATAACAGCCTCGTTTATTTGTATGATAATGTCTGAAGACTCTTTTATTTCCCAATGGATTGTGGCTGGCTCCACCTCACCAAGCTGGGGGGTAGGGATGGAGGTGGCTGCACCCCTTTGGCGGATGGGTTAACTTAGGGCTGGAGGGGAACGAGGATTCAGTGGGCATCTCTGCCGGGCACGCGGAAACATGGCGCCACACATCTGCAAGGAGCCGTGTTCCTGAGAGGAGGAACTGGGTGGCCGAGCAGGCCGCTCCTGGTGTCCCTTGCTTCTCCAGAAGCTTGGCCTCAGGGGAGGCAGTCGCCCTGGGAAGGGCCCCGGCGGCCTCACCAGCATGCTGGACGGATGAGAGAGAGGCCTCTACCTCCCCACACCAGCACCCCTGCCGTATCCCTGGCTTCTGACTCCATACAGCACAACCTGCTTAGTAGCCGCAGACTTGGTGGTTTGGTTTGTGTTTGTCAGTTGTGGGGCTTGAACTGAGGACCTGCGTGCTGTTCCTGAACTCTTGCTCAAGGCTGGCACTCTACCACTTTGAGCCACAGCTCCACTTCCAGGTTTTGAGTAGTTAACTGGAGATAAGTTTCACCGACTCCTGCCCAGGCTGGCTTTGAACCACAATCCTCAGATCTCAGCCTCCTGAGTAGTTAGGATGACAGGCGTGAGCCGCTGGTGCCCAGAATCAGACTATTTTTTTGAATGTCAGCACTGGGCTTGAACTAAAGGCCTCTTGCTTGGCTGTGTGCGTGTGCGCACATGCTGGTCCTGGGACTTTCCTGCCTAGACTGGCTTCGAACCACAATCCTCAGACCTCACACTCCTGAGTAGGGTTACAGGCATGAGCCACCGTGCCTGGAATACACATTCTCAGTAACCTAGAGGAGGTGAGGCAGGAAGGGACCTTAGCCAAAATAACCACAGGGCGGACGGACTCCCAAGGGAGGGACGGGAGAGTTCACAGATAGCTGGGTTGGGCCTAACCCTGCCTCGGTCTGGAGACCCTGAAGTACAGAGATACACAATCCCTGCTCCCCAAGGCCACGGGAAACTGCTGCGGGCGTGGGCCAGCAAAAGCTTGTGACAAGACTCCAGAAGGAGCCACTGGCCCCTGCGGAACATCTGCTCGGTGTTGTGGAGGTGGTGTTCCCCTACCTGGGCTTTGAGGGATGAACA
Source organism: Perognathus longimembris pacificus (assembly GCF_023159225.1). NCBI lineage: Eukaryota > Metazoa > Chordata > Mammalia > Rodentia > Heteromyidae > Perognathus > Perognathus longimembris. The sequence continues at coordinate 58,907,635 of NC_063173.1, read as the reverse complement.
GGAGTACAACGCTGGGCTGAAGTGGAGAAAGGGCGCCCCCATCAGAGGAGCCAGAGAATATGGAAGGTATCAGCATAAAGTTCACTGTAGGGACTTCTGAGGGACAGGGGTTCTAGGATGTGAGGGAGAGATAGGGAGTGTAGGATGGGGGTAGCAATTGGCAGGGGAAACATGTCCCGCCATCAAAGGGACAAGTGGATGACAGAGGCCCTGAGAGGGTCAGGAATTGGGGGGCCCTTCCTTCTGTCCTGGGCTCTCTGGATCCCATGAGAGAGCTGCCAGGAGCCCCGTGCTGAGCAAAGCACCAACAGGGGGCGCTCTTGGCCGCAGTGACATGGTCAGATTTATGTCCTAGAGAGAACCCTGTGGATGGTGAATTGGAGAGACGGGACAGGAGTAGAGCAGTCATGGCTTGGGTGTCTTCTCGCAGCCAGCGAGGTGGGGAGCAGTGGCGTGGAGACAGGAAGAGGGGGCACAGAAGGTAGAACGACTTCCTCTCCAGAGGCCCTTTCACCTCGACTCCTGTGGCTCGCACCTGTAATCCTGGCCACTCAGGAAACTGGGACCTGGAGATTGCAGTGCAAAACCAGCCACTGCAGGAAAGTCCACAAGACTCTTACTCCCAATTGACCACCAAAAAAAAGAAAATCCAGAAGTGGAGCTATGGCTCAAAGGGTAGAATGCTAAAACCCTGAACACAAGGCTAAAGGACAGTGCTCAGAGCCTGAGTTCAAACCCCAGTACTGGAAAAACGAAAACACCTCAGGGAGGTGGACATAGGCTGGCCCAAGCTGGTGGGTTAAAACGCAGGCCTCGCCTATGAGCGGTGAGCGCTGGGACTTGCCAGATGTGGAGTCTGGTTCGGATTCTGATGAGAAGCAGCTGACATTTGGGCTCTCCTGCCACCCCTGATCACCGCAGCCCTGATGGGGCGGAGGTGGCCAGCCAGCCGCCCGGTCTCTGCCTCACTCCCTGTTTTGCATGGGAATGGCATCTCTTATCTGGCCACAGCCAGGACTGGGTTCTGAGCCAGCAAAGTCAGCCATTGGCTGGCCAGCAGCCAATAAGATGGTCTGATCCAGCTTCCCTGGTGAGAGGAGCCAATCAGCTCATCCCTCTCAGGAAAATGAAGGCAACCTGAAGCAGAGGGCATGACTTGAGGTCACTGCCATGTTCCATTTTGTAAGGGAAGGTCACTGGCATGATAGAATAGAGCACTGCTTTGTAGTCATTGAAGTCTCCATGATATCCTTGATGGAGCAAAGTGGAAGGGGCCCTTAGTTCAAGCCCCCAGTACTGGCGCGCGCGCACACACACACGGCTGGAGCCACTTGTAATCTTCACTACTTAGGAGGCTGAGCTCTGAGGATCACAGTTCTGTGAGAGTCTTATCTCCAACTAACCACCAAAAAGCCAGCAGTGGAGGTGGCTCAAGTGCAGGAATGCCAGCCTTGAGCAAAAAACCACCAAACAAACCCAAGAGACAGCACTGAGGCCCTGAGTGCAAAAGGGCCTGGCCGCAGTGGCTTACACCTATGATGCTAGTGACGCAGGAGTCAGGCTTGAGGATCAAGGTTGGAGGCCAGCCTCAGCGAGAGACACTGTGAGGCTCTCATCTCCATCTAAACACCAAGAAAGCCAGAGGTGGAGCTGTGGCTGAAGTGGTAGAGCACTAGCCTTGAGGGGAAAAACTCAGGGACAGTGCCCAGGCTCTGATTTCAACCCCAGGACCAGGAAAAAAATAATTTTTTAAAAAAAATTAGAAAGAGTAAGGAAAGGGAGGTAGGGAGGGAGGAAAGAAAGAAAAGAAAGTCAGTCAGTCAGTCTGGGGACTCATTGCTCAGCAAACAGCATTGGCTCCTCCTAGAGCTCACAGGATCCTAATATGACCCATTTTACAGTGGGGAAAAAAACTGAACAACTTTTCTTCTCTTCCTTTTCTCCTTTGAGCTTGAACTCAGGGCCTGGGTACTGTCCCTGAGTTTCTTTTGCTCAAGGCTAGCACTCTACCACTTGAGCCACAGTATCACTTCCAGCTCTTTCTGTTTGTGTGGTACCCAGGAATCGAACCCAGGGCTTCATGCATGCTAGGCAAGCACTGTACCACTGAGCCACATTCCCAGCCCACTTCTCTTCTGAAAGGTACACAGGGTAGAAAAGGAGATGGAGAAACCCCTAGAGTTTCTGCTGTCATTTCTAGGTCTCTTCCCTCTCACCTGTCATGCAACCAGTAGACAATACATTACCATTGCCCCCAGTGGAGCCTTCGAGTTGGCCAGTCCAGGCCCAGGTGAAGCACAGCGACTGTAGATATGAGCGACAAGTTCAAGAGCAGTGCCCAGATACCAGCTGGTGTACAAGCAGCATCAGGAGATATGCAGAAATACCAGATCTGTACCACAGCACACACTGGCTTGGTCATAGCTCCTGGGACACTTACATCCCAGACAGCTAAGACAGATGACCCCTCAATTGATAAGAGAAATAAGGTTGATGAGAAGTAGCAATACTGCCACACCAACAAAGTCCATCATTCAATAAAATGTTACAAAGCATAGAAAAAACCAAAACCAAAAACACTACCCCAGAAAGCACGGCTTACCCCTTCCCTCCAAGAAAACTGAACTGAGATAGGCACTGGCTTGAAAAGCCAATCAAAATTATTCAGTGTAATTCAGATGCTCGTGGCTCATACCTATAATCCTAGCTACTCGGGAGGCTGAGATCTAGTTCAAGGCCAGCCTGGGAGGAAATGTTTGCTAGAATCCACCTCTAAAATAACCAACAAAAAGACAGGCTGAAAGTGTGACTTGGCACCCAACGAAAGGCTTCTATTGCATAAAATTGATTAAGCAGTGGAGTTGCTGGCCCTTCCCCGTGGCCCCTCAACTCCTAAAGATTCTGTGTGCCAAACCAATCCACACCCACGTTGCCTTCAGTGTGCAGCTGCTGGTGTGGAGCGGGTGCCTCGTGCTTGTGTGTGTGTGGTGTGTTGGGGTGGTGGGTGTGAACTCTCCACTTTGGGAGAAGGGCTAGGGAGGGAACGCTCCAGGGAGTAATAGTGTAAATGATCAAACCCCGGATCTACCCTGCAGGAGGAGGGGGTACTGGGGTCCCACACCTCCAGAGGAGGCTTCTCTTAACGGCTGCAAGGAGCGGTTTCTGGTGCCACCCACCCCTGTGCTGAGAGTAAGAAAAATGCACCTGCCCTGCCCACCTGGAAGGCCCCGCCACCCGGTGGACGGTGCGCGGCAGGGAAGGCACCGGGAGCACCGGAAAGATGGCAACATAGGACTGAACTCCACCAGCACCCACATTTTCCGTTTTCCTTACAACCCTGCCGCTCCGGCCAGGGGCCAGGAGGGATCTAGAAAATTAAGAGGCCGTCCCTCCGTAAAACGGACCCGACCGACGAGGATGGGATTCGAACCCACGCGTGCAAAGCACAATGGATTAGCAGTCCATCGCCTTAACCACTCGGCCACCTCGTCCCACACGCGGCGCTCCTTCCTACATGCCTTATCACTCATCTCCTGCGCACCTCCGGGCTCCCATCACCCGCTTCCCAACACCGACCTGAAGGAACTCGGTGGAGGAAGACTCAGGAGAGGGGGGAGGGTGGCGGGGAGCGGGCTCCATTTCCTTTCGGCGAGCTCCGGCTGGGAACCGCGACATCCCCCCCCCCCCCCCCGCTCGGCTACGGCACGACTCGGCCGCGGGTCCGCCTCGCCTCGGGACGAGCGTGCCCGGGTCTCGGGGCGCGCTGGGTGCCGGGGGCTGCGCCCTGACCTGGAGGGAGTTGGGGGGTGGGGTGGGTGTGTGCTGCGCCCCGGGGTCCTGGGGGGGGGGGCGGGGAGCCCGCAGACCCCGCGCGGCGGCCGCGGGTGCCGTCGCTCCTCCCGCCCTGCAGGGGGCGCCGTGGCGCGCGCGGCGCGCGCGTGCGCGTGCGCGGGCGGTGGGCGGGGCCGCGCGCGCGGCTCGGCTCGGCTCGGCGGGGCTCGGGCGCGCTCGGCTGGCTGCGGTAAATCCGGGCTTGCGGCGGCCGCTGGCGGAGTCCTCCTCCCCGGCCCGGTGGTCCCCGCGGCGCGTCCCGAGCCCGCAGAGCCATGCAGATGTCCTACGCCATCCGCTGCGCCTTCTACCAGCTGCTGCTGGCGGCGCTCATGCTGGTGGCGATGCTGCAGCTGCTCTACCTGTCGCTGCTGTCCGGTCTGCACGGGCAGGAGGAGCAGGACCAGTACTTCGAATTCTTCCCGCCCTCGCCGCGATCCGTGGACCAGGTGAAGGCGCAGCTTCGCACCGCGCTGGCGTCCGGCGGCGTCCTGGACACCAGCGGCGACTACCGGGTCTACAGGGGCCTCCTCAAGACCGCCATGGACCCCAACGACGTGATCCTGGCCACCCACGCCAGTGTGGACAACTTGCTGCACCTGTCCGGCCTGCTGGAGCGCTGGGAGGGCCCGCTGTCCGTGTCCGTGTTCGCGGCCACCAAGGAGGAGGCGCAGCTGGCCACGGTGCTGGCCTACGCGCTGAGCAGCCACTGCCCCGACATGCGCGCCAGGGTGGCCATGCACCTCGTGTGCCCCTCGCGCTACGAGGCCGCCGTGCCCGACCCCCGCGAGCCGGGGGAGTTCGCCCTCCTGCGGTCCTGCCAGGAGGTCTTTGATAAGCTAGCCCGGGTGGCCCAGCCGGGGATCAATTATGCGCTGGGAACCAACGTCTCCTATCCCAATAACCTGCTGAGGAACCTGGCCCGCGAGGGCGCCAACTATGCCCTGGTGATCGACGTGGACATGGTGCCCAGTGAGGGGCTGTGGAGAGGCCTTCGGGAAATGTTGGACCAGAGCAACCAGTGGGGGGGCACGGCCCTGGTGGTGCCTGCCTTCGAGATCCGCCGAGCCCGCCGCATGCCCATGAGTAAGACTGAGCTGCTCCAGCTCTACCAAGTGGGCGAGGTTCGGCCCTTCTATTACGGGCTGTGCACACCCTGCCAGGCGCCCACCAACTACTCCCGCTGGGTCAACCTGCCAGAAGAGAGTTTGCTGAGGCCTGCCTACGTGGTGCCTTGGCAGGACCCCTGGGAGCCATTCTATGTAGCCGGAGGCAAGGTGCCCACCTTTGATGAACGCTTTCGGCAGTATGGATTCAATCGAATCAGCCAGGTACCTAAGAGGGAGAGAACAGGTGGGAGGGGAGGGTGGGTTCTAGAATGGAGTGTCCCTGGATAGAAAACTGCCTGGAAGTGGGGAAAGATCTTAGTGTTGAGAGATCTTAGTGGTTGGGTGGGTGGGGGGAGGTTCCCAGAAAAATCTGCAGGGTGGCTTCCCAGATGCCCTTCTGGGCCCTGGAGACATCATCAAACTTTGCTGACTTCTCTCCCCCTCTACAGGCCTGTGAGCTGCATGTGGCAGGGTTTGACTTCGAGGTGCTGAACGAAGGATTCCTGGTCCATAAGGGCTTCAAAGAAGCTTTGAAGTTCCATCCCCAAAAGGAGGCTGAAAACCAGCATAATAAGATCCTGTACCGCCAGTTCAAGCAGGATTTGAAGGCCAAGTACCCCAATTCTCCCCGTCGCTGCTGAGTCTTTCCCTCCCCTAGTCTGAGAAGTCTCAGCCTCTGGCTCCTCAGGCCACCCTTCAGGCCTGACTGGGGGCCCTTCGGGCCTGACCGGGGCAAGAAATGTCACTCCACGTTACAGAGGTAGCTGTGGTGTTAGAACACTGGACTTGAACATGGGGTGCTGGGACCGAGTCCTAGCTTGACCACTAACTAGCTGTGTGGCCTTGAGCAAATTCGGTTACCTCTCTGAGCCTCAGTTACCCTGTCTGTACAAAGGGAGGTGAGCCTACCTACCTCACAGAACTGTTGGGAGGTTCAGATGAGATGCTGTGTGTGAAAACATTCTGTAAGCTTCGTACAAATGTGAAGTATTATTAATATTATTACAGTATTATTATTGTTGTTATTACTATTAACAACCTCGGGTGAAGAGTGAGGAGAGGCAGAAGATACGAGGAGTGGCACCGAAAGGACAAGTCCGAGTACTTAACAAAGCCCTGGCTTTCCTCCTGGAGCCCGGAGGGGCGGAGTCCGCGGGCGCCCCCGGGATGGCAGTCGGGGCCGGGCGCCCTCCCACGGGCTGCGCTGGGGCTTCGGGGCTTCGGATGACAAGTGTGTAAATAAACGAGTGTTCACACCCACAGCCGGCTCCGTGGCGCTCGCTCCTGAGTTGGGGGGAGCGGGGGCACCAGGCTCTCAGGCGGCGCCCCGAGAGGAGAGGGCGGGCCGCGCCGTCGGGGCTCGCGGCCCCCGCCGGCCGCGCCCGCGCAGGCCGCGGCGGGTGTGCGGCGTTGCTATGGCGACGGCCCCGCGGTGTCCCGGCCGGCCGCGGCCCTCGCGGCGGCCGGGCGCCTCCTGATGACGCACACGGAAGCGCCGGCCTCCCCGGGGTGCGGGACCTGCGCGGCGCTTCCGGGAGCCGGGCGGCGGCCGCTCACCCTCGGGTCCGGACACTTCCCGGGGCGTCTCGGACGCGGACACCGGAAGCCCCAGGTTGCGGTGCGTATCTCCACCCCGGGTGTGGCCTGGGCCGTCGGCCGGGCGCTGCGGGCGCCCAGGTCTCCCCGAGGAGCCGAGGCGGCGACTTAACCGACCGGACGCGCGCGGGGCCGGGCCCGCGGCCGCCCTGCGCCGGCGCCTCCGTGCGCGGAGCGGGGCGCGAGACCCCCGGAGCGCTGTGGAGAGGCTCGAGCTGGGCTTCCCCCGGCGGGCCGCCCCGGAGCCCCGCCCCGGTGCCCAGCGCTCGAGGGTGCGCCTTCCCGCCCCTCCCCCCCGGGGGTCGGCACGACCCTCAGCCATGGCGCGCCCCTGTTGGTACCTGGCGTAAGGAGGAGAGGTTGTCGCTGAAACACACCCAGAGTCACCTGTAGGAGAGAGGTGCTTCTGGAAGACGTAAGACTCGATCTTGCTTCTTACAAGATGACAACAGACACGAGCCCGTGCTGGGAACTGAGGCTTGAGAAAGGGAAAGATGAGACTGAAGGCCAGGTCAGGTTCGGAACATGGTTGAAATCTTTGAGTGCGAGGGAGCCCTCCCGCAGACCACACAACTGCACTTGCCAGTGTCTCTAGAGAATGTCGATACCGTGACAGGTACCTGGCGTCAAGAAGTAAAAGCCAGACCCTGCTTTGGAACAGTTACTTTTAAAGATCTGGGTGTGCACACTTACCAAGTAAGCCAGTACCGCGCTTATGCACATAAAATGTCTGTGCAGCCCCCTGACACGATGAGGCCCCTGAGCTCACCAGTGGAGGCCTGATCCAAGAATGGGCAAGAGGAGGTGTTAAGTAAGAAGGTTTCCTGGTAAAGGCAATGTCCGTATTATTTGAAAGCCTTACAAGGCAGTAGCCAGAGAAGTTGGAAGAATAACACAGTGAAACAGAGGCGTGCAGATTGCAGACAGTTCAGTCTTGATTTCAGGTGCTCTCCTGGGAGTAGTGGAGCTTGACCTCAGGACCTGGGCTCTGCCCTTAGCTTTTTCTGCTCAAGGTTCGTATTCTGCCACTTGAGCCACAGCTCCGCTTCTGGCTTTTTGGTGGTTAATTGTAGGCAAGAGTCTCACTAACTTTCCTGCCTTCCCTGGCGTCAAACCATAATCTTCACACCTCAGCCTTCTGAGTAGTTAGGATAACAGGTAGGAACTACCAGCACCCAGCAGCCCAAGCAACTTGCTGTATGCAGATAGCCAAATCTGCAGCCCAGGTCGGGGGAGGGGTCCTCAGAATCTTTCCTGTCCCTTCCCTTCTCTCATTTCTGGATCTTTACACTGGCCAGTGAGTTTTCTCTCTGTCATTTCAGTCCCTTCACCCAGCCCATCTTCCCTGGGAAGCTCAGGTTCTGGCTAGATGCCTCTCCACCCCGCCTTAACTCTCACACCGTAATAACTGCCCTCTTGCCCCCTATTCCAGGAGCTTGTAAGCTCTATGGAACCATAACTATGTCTGCCACAACTGTACCCCTTCACCTGCCATGGTGACTGATGTCACCTAGCATAAATTAGGTACTCAGTAACTGTCAGATGAATGAATCTTCTTTTTTTTTTTTTTTTTTTTTTTGCCAGTCCTGGGGCTTGAACTCGGCCTGAGCACTGTCCCTGGCTTTTTTTTTTTTGCTCAGGGCTAGCACTCTGCCACTTGAGCCACAGCGCCACTTCTGGCTGTTTTCTATATGTGTGGTGCTGAGGAATCGAACCCAGGGCTTCATGTATATGAAGTGAACACTTTACCACTAGGCCATATTCCCAGCCCTGAATGAAATCTTTTTTTTTTTTTTTAATTTTGCCAGTCTTGGGCCTTGGACTCAGGACCTGAGCACTGTCCCTGGCTTCTCTTTGTTCAAGGATAGCACTCTGCCACTTGAGCCGCAGCACCACTTGTGGCCATTTTCTATATATGTGGTGCTGAGGAATCGAACCCAGGGCTTCATGTATACAAGTCAAGCACTCTTGCCACTAGGCCATATTCCCAGCCCTTGGATGAAATCTTTTTAAAGGAAAGTTTATCAGTGTTTCATATTTCTGAAAGGTCAATTAAGAAAAGCACTGAAAAATACTGGCATTAACTGCAAGGAAGTCATTGGTTAACAACTGGAGAAGTACAGCAGGGAAGTGAAATGGGTAAAAGTCTCTGTGTACTCTAGGCAAGTTCTCTATCACTGAGATATAGTCCCAGCTCCTCTGCTTTTATTTTATTTTTTGTTGTTTTTTGCCAGTCCTGGGGCTTGGACTCAGGGCCTGAGCACTGTCCCTGGCTTCTTTTTACTCAAGGCTAGCACTCTACCACTTGAGCCACAGCACTACTTCCAGATTTTTCTACATATGTGGTGCTAAGGAATCGAACCTAGGGCTTCATGCATACCAGGCAAGCACTCTACCCCTAAGCCATATTCCCAGCCCTATTTTTTTGTTGTTGTTAAGACATGGTCTCATTATCTAGCCTAGGCTACCCTAAAACTCTCAGTCCTGCATCAGCCTCTGGAGAGCTGAGATTAAAAGCATATGCTACTATGCTCTGCTCGCGCTCGCTCTCTCTCTCTCTCTCTCTCTCCCTCCCTCCCTCCTTCTCCCTCCCTTCCCCTTCCACCTTCCCTCCCCTCCTTGTCTCCTTTTTCTTAGAAAATACCCAAGCACATCTAAAGTTAATGCAAAGTATCATGCTGTCTTAGTCCTACTTGTGCTACTATAATAGGACCTAAGTACTGGGGCTATAGCACAGTGATAGAACTAGTACTTAATATGTCTGGGTCCTAAATTTAATCCCCAGCACTTCTACAGAAAAAAAAAATATATATATATATATACACACACACACACACACACATACACACGCCTAAATCATTAATTAAGAACAGAGATTTAGGGGCTGGGAATATGGCCTAGTGGTAAGAGTGCTTGCCTTGTATACATGAAGCCCTGGGTTCAATTCCCCAGCACCACATATATAGAAAACGGCCAGAAGTGGCACTGTGACTCAAGTGGCAGGGTGCTAGCCTTGAGCAAAAAGAAGCCAAGGACAGTACTCAGGCCCACAAGAACAGAGATTTATCTGGGCACTGGTAGCCCATATCTGTAATCCTAGCTACTCAGGTGGCTGAGATCTGAGGACCACGGTTCAAAGCCAGCCTGGGCAGAAAAGTCCTGGGAGACTCTTTATCTCCACCCACCAGAAAACTCAAAGTGGTGCTGTGGCTCAAAGTGATAGAGTACGTACCTTGAGCAAAAGGAGCTCAGCATCCAGATCCCGAGTTCAAGGCCCAGCCCCACAACCAAAAAGAAAAGAAAAAAAGAACTAGAACTGAGATTTAAAATGGTCGGGTACCAGTGGCTCACACCTGTAATCTTACCTACTCGGGAGGCTGATATCTGGGGAATGCAGTTCAAAGCCAGCCCAGGAAGAAAGTCCATGAGACTCATCTTCAATTTACCATCAGAAAAGCCAGAAGTGGAGCTGTTGCTCTAGTGGCAGAGTGCTAACTTTGAACAAAAAAAGCTTGAGTACACACAGTGCCCAGGCCCTGAGTTCAAGCCCCAGGACTGACACAAAACAACCAGGCATGGTGGCTCAACCCTGCAATCCCAGCTATTCTGGAACCATGATAGCAAGACCCACTCAGGAGGGCGCCCCAATCACCTTCAAAGGCCCCCTCTCAATACTGCTGCATTGGGAATTGAGTTTCCAGAGCATGAACTTTGAAGGACACACCCTGATATCTACCTAAAGGGAGAAGCTGAAGCTGTATAGAAGAGAGCACTGAGCATCCCAGGTCAGCAGGAGTTAAGACTTGATCCGAAGCCCAGTGAGAGTCTAGAGGATTGTGGAGTATTATGGGGAAGAGAAATCATGGTCATTGTAGGCAGAACATCGACAGGGGGAGGGAGGGGGGAGAGTGAGATACAGGGAGGAAGTTCAGGTCTCCTCCCCAGTTTGGGCCCAGGCGGTGGCATCAGGGAGCCTTCCCTGTCCCATTTGTAGCCCCGGCCAGTGTTCCCAGAATTGGGGTCACCAGCAGCGTCCACGGTCATGCGCATTTCCATGGTGCTGAGCTTTTTTTTTGTTTTGTTTTTAAATAAGGAAATAATTTGTGCTTTATTGCAAATATTTATCACAATAATGAAGATGCTTATATACTAAATCATAGAACATAGCTATTAAACTTAATTGAAATAATTTTACTGCTAGCTCTGTATATTTCCTTACATTTTGCAAACACATGGTTGGTAAAATAGCATCTGAAATGAAAACTACCAGTAAGTTCATAAGTTTGCGTATGTTTTCTTTTCTTTGTCATGGTTTTAATTAATGGGAAAACAGAAAATCAAGAAACAAATGTCAGAAAATGTCTACTAAACTTTTGAGCCTTTTACAGTTCAGAATTAGGTGGCACCAAGGCTGGCTTGAATTTTAAAATATATCTACCATGACTGAGAGTCATTCTGAATCAGGATCTGTGTAGGCCAGCCATCAACAACATTTTCCTTTCCTAGAATATGAAAGGTCTTAGTTTTCCCAGAGAGCCAATCTGCCAGCCAACCAGAATCTGACAATGCATTTAGGAAGCAGACAGGATAATTGAATACCTCACTTCCATGACTCTGGTTATAAAATAGGAAACATCATCATGAAAAAGAGAAGAATTGGGGCTGGGAATATGGCCTAGTGGCAAGAGAGCTCGCCTCGTATACTTGAAGCCCTGGGTTCGATTCTCCAGCACCACATATCTAGAAAACAGCCAGAAGTGGCACTGTGGCTCAAGTGGCAGAGCGCTAGCCTTGAGCAAAAATGAAGCCAGGGACAGTGCTCAGGCCCTGAGTCCAAGCCCCAGGACTGGCCAAAAAGAAAAAGAGAAGAATTTGTCTTGGCTGCTGGATTTACTGCCCAGTTGCTCAAAGAATTGTCTGGATTAATTATCTTTGACCTGCTAGCAAGCACTTTGAGTTCACATTAATAGCCAGACTTAAAAGCAGAGTGAAGCATAATTCCTACTTCTATCAAAAAGTCTTAGTCATATCAAACTTCCGAACACATTTAACTGTGTGTGTGTATGTGATTGCTTTCTATAAAATTCAACAATAAAAAGTGTCTTTCAACTGTGTTGAGCACTTCCAAAAGCAAGCAATTACTTTGATGCCCTTAGTTCATCTGTGGCTGATAGAAACATCTAGAGAAGCAAAATGTGTTCCTGGGGGTATGTTAAACTTGTGTGAGAGGGGCAAATGCCGCCCTGCGTGTGCTCATTGTGGCACCGCCAGTGGTAGGCCCCTGCCCCCTGGGGTCCGTCCTCAGCTCCTTGCTTGACTTCCCTCCAGCCCCATGAGGGGCAGTGCTAACCCACAGCCGCACTCCCTCTCCTAGAGCCCCATGCCCGCCCAGCCTCCAGGCAAAGAGCCTGAAGAGATGGAAGCCGAGGGCGACTCAGCCGCCGAGATGAACGGGGAGGAGGATGAGAGCGAGGAGGAGCGAAGCGGCAGCCAGACTGAGTCGGAGGAGGAAAGTTCAGGTGAGCCCTGGTGTGTGCAACACAGACAGACAGACAGACAGACAGACACACACACACACACCCTCCGGAGCCGGCCCTGACTGTCCTCTTGTCCCAGAGATGGACGAGGAGGACTACGAACGGCGCCGCTGCGAGTGTGTCAGCGAGATGCTAGACCTGGAGAAGCAGTTCTCAGAGCTGAAGGAGAAGTGAGTGCAGGCCCCCTGGGGCCGGTCCCCGTGCACCCGCGGGGAGCCTCATGGGCTGGGGGGGGGCGGGCAGGCGGCTGGCACACAGTGTGTGGAGAGCCCGCGGCCCACGGCTGCCCTCTCACCTCCCAGGTTGTTCAGGGAACGGCTGAGCCAGCTGCGCTTGCGGCTGGAGGAAGTAGGGGCTGAAAGAGCCCCAGAATACACAGAACCTCTTGGGGGCCTGCAGCGGAGCCTCAAGATCCGTATTCAGGTGGCAGGTTTGTGGCTGTCCTGTTCCCCCACCAGAACCCACAGCTTCTGTCCCTGCCTTGCCTCAGGCTGTCTTTGTGGCCCTACTCTTTTGGGCCCCTGGCCACATGGGGCTTCCTCTCTCTCTCTGCAGGCATCTACAAGGGCTTCTGTCTAGATGTGATCAGGAATAAGTATGAGTGTGAGTTGCAGGGAGCCAAACAGCACCTGGAGGTGAGCTGGCTGGGGTTGGGGGGGGGGGGGTGAGCTGGAGGCCAAGGGCCTGGTGCCGCCTGGCTGAGCACTGCGCCTCTTCCAGAGCGAGAAGCTGCTGCTCTACGACACCCTGCAGGGGGAGCTGCAGGAGCGGATCCAGAGGCTGGAGGAGGACCGCCAGAGCCTGGACATCAGCTCTGGTGAGCGCCAGCACCCAGCCCTCCGGGGACCTCGGCCCACCAAGGGGGATGGGGCACTGGGGCCTGAACCCGGGACCCAGGCACTGTCCTTTAACTTATTTGCTGAAAGCTGGTGCTCTACCACTTGAGCCACAGCACCACTTCGGGCTTTTTGGTGCTTCATTGGGAATAAGTCTCAGACTTTCCTGCCTGGGCTGGCTTCAAACTGCAGTCCTCAGATCTCAGCCTCAGCCTCCTGAGCAGCCAGGATTACAGGCGTGAGCCTCCAGCCTGGCTTTGACTTGCTTCTGTGAGGACGGAAAGACCTCAGGAAAGGGCCCTGGCCTGGTGTGCCATGCAGAGCGAGCCCCCCTTCTCCCCCTTTATAGAATAGAGGGCATCTACCTACACACATGGCTGCAGCCCCCTGCACAGCGGTGTCATTCGGGGTTGAGTAGAAACAGGGATTGTCTTCTCCCTGTTGTCTGCTAAACAAAGGGAGAGGCTGAGGTTCAACTGGGAAAGAAGGCTTTTAAGCCTCTCCCGGGCATAAACAGCCCTCGGGGGCTCCCAGTACCCAGTTCTCGCCCCCAGCCCAGGGCTGGGGCCACTGCCCTGAGTGGTGGTGGTATGGGAGGGGAGGCCACGCTGGCCGCAGAGGCGGCAGGGGTGGGAACAGCGTGCGGGTCCGTGCCCTGATCACGACTCTGGTCCGGGGCACAGAGTGGTGGGATGACAAGCTGCATGCCGGAGGCAGCTCCAAGTCCTGGGACTCGCTACCGCCCAGCAAGAGGAAGAAGGCGCCTCTCGTTTCCGGTATCCTTCCACCCAACGTGTCCGGGCAGGGAGGAGGCGGGAGGGACACGGGGAGCACAGGTAAACTAGGCTCCCTGGTGGCTGTTTAGTGTCACGTCACCATGTCCAGACCAGTCTGGCTGTGAGGAGTTTGTTGTGGGGTTCTGGGTCCTTCTTGGACTCTGTGAGCCTAGAAGAAGAGGAAGCTCCACTCACGGACTCCCTGAGACTTTCGGAGTGAGGTCAGCCTGCGGGCCCCTCTGGCCTGCCCTTGACCTCCTGATGTGGGCGCCCGCTGAGTCTCACTGACTTCTGCCTCCGTTGGTCTCCCCCAACCCTGTGGCTCCCCGTGCACGCCCATGTCCTGCCTTGGGGTACCCCCGCCCACCCGCTTCTGATGAGTCCTCAGCCCTGGGCAGTGCACAGCTGTGCAAGTGGGCTGCCAGGGCGCCGGCGTGAGGACCCTGGCCTGAGGGCAGCAGGGAAGGATCTGGAAGGCAGTGCAGAAATGAAGTTGGCTTCCAGGTGGAAGAGTCCAGGGTCTGCCTTTGGGATGGGGGAAGAGGTACAGGGCCCCTGAGGGTAGGAGGACTGGGCACTCGGGACTTTGGGGAAAAGGCTGTGGGGCCTCCAGAGTTGGTGGGGGGCTGGGCCTGGAATCGGGGCTCTTCCCCTTCTCCCCGCTGATCGCGTACCACCACCCCTAAGCACTGGGTGGGTGGCACCCGTCCGCGGTCCCTGCCGAAGCCCGTTCCCATCTCCTGCCCCTCCAGTGGCCCTCCGGCCTCCTTGACCCCCATCACAGGCCCCTACATTGTGTACATGCTTCAGGAGATCGACATTCTGGAGGACTGGACTGCCATCAAGAAGGTGAGTCCCTGCCGCCCCGGCCTTCTCCTCCCCAGGGGGCTGCGCGGCGGCGCCCCCACCTGGCCACCAGCTCTGGTACCTGACGGCCGGGGCCCTCTCCTCCTCCCCTCAGTTCCCGCTCCCCCAGCCCTGGAGCCCCGGCCTTGGGCTCCTGATGGCCCTGAGGAGGCAAGAAGCTGTGCCAGGGCAGAGGGCATGGAGGGAAGGGCGCTGGGCTTCTGACGAGGGGCGCTTCCCAGAGCTTTGCCCAGGAAGGCTCTTCTGCTTCCCCTCTCAGAGAAACTTGACCTCGCATCCGCACCCCTCAGGTGCTGGGGAGAAGCTCTCCAAGCCAGACGTGGGGGTCTCAGGGGCCTTTTCTTCTCCCCCTCCAGGCCAGGGCAGCCGTGTCCCCTCAGAAGAGAAAAGCAGATGGTAAGAGCCACGAGAGCGTGCCCAGCCATCACCGCGCCCAGCCTGGCCTCCCGGAGAGGAGCTCAGAGGGACGGGGGCCCGGCTGGGGCCTGAGGGCCTCGTGGAAGGCTGGAGCTGGAGTGGGGTGGGGGAGCCGTGTGGAAGTGGGGTGGGGCGCCCAGCTCAGGGGACACCCACGGGGGAGGCCCCCAGGCCCCCGCGGGAAGTGCCTGCCTCCCTCTCCCGGCAGCTTCCTCCCAGCCATGTTCTCTCTCCCGCACGCCCTCAGGACCATGATCCTGCTCTTGGAGTGGCTGGCACCACACTGGGACTCACACTTTCCTGCAGAAAGGTGGGGGCTTCCCAGCAAGCTCTCCAGTATGGCTGCTGGGTGCCCCCCCCATCCTTCCTTGGCCTGGGCCCCTCCTCTGCACTCATCAGTTCCGGCACACCTGTGGCCCCCGAGCTGACCTAGCCAAGCAAGACTCTCCACCCCTGACCAGCCCACCACCTCCCCCTCCTGAAGATGAGCCTCTTTGCCCCCCATCTCCCCACAGAGAAGATGGGCCTTGTCCTAAGCCCCAGCTTCAACCCTCCTCCCAACCTTGGATCCTGTCACCCCAGCTGCTGGGCCACAAAGCTGCGTCCCATTTTGGGGGACCTCAGGGCCAGAAATGATATATTGGAGGCGTGTCTGCCCTGGCTGGAGGTGGCGGCCTCACTCCCTAGGTTTCCTCAGGGCCCTTCCTGGCGTCCGCCTCCTGAATTCTGAGGACTGGAATTAAAACATTTCCGGGACTCTGGTGTGATCCATTTGTGTATCTGATTTACCCTGTGGGGGAACTGGGGCTTCCCAGACAGGCAGATTTGTCTGGGGTCCCTGAAGTTTGGGGTACTAACTTGGGAAGCAGGCTGCAGAAGTAGGGGGCCGGGACCAGAGCCAGAAACCATGTGGGAATGGAGAGCACGTGGCCTCGGGTGGGGAAGGGGCCGGCACACGTGCTGGGGAGGCTGGGGAGGCTGGGACGCGCCTGCACCTGCCCCAGTCGCTTGGCAGATTGGCAAGGCAGGCTGGCAGGGCCCGCGTGTGGGAGGCAGCCAACAGCAGCGCCATGTGCGGACGACCTCAGCCACACGCCCCCTGGTTAGCGCCGCCGCGTGTCGGAACCACCCCCAGAACCTCAGTTAAGCGAGGGGCTGGTTTCCATGGAGACACAGCATCCTTTCTCCATGGCAACCCCAAGTCCCAAAACCCAAGGCAGGCTCCAGGCGGAGTCATCTGTGGCCAGCAGGGGGTGCTCTCCCACAAGGTTAGCCCCCGAGTGGGGAACTCACGAGCCACTGACCACAGGCTTCTCAAGGCCACCCAGGGGCAAGGCCTGGGCATGTGGGGATTTCCGCTGGGCCTGCTTAACCCCTCCCTTGCCCAGCTGCAAGGCTGAAGAGGCGGCGGGGCTGCAGCAAGTGACATTGGGAGGGTGGCGCCTTCCAGCCGGGGCCCCCACAGTCTCACTCACACGGAGGTATCCCTCCCCACTCCCCAACTCCCGCCCCCCTGCGAGGAAGTGGACACTGGTCAGAGTGGACACACAAGAGTTAACGGGTGGGGTGGGGCGTGACCGGGCGCACCGCCCTCAGGAAGTGTTACTCACCGCCGGGAATGTGCGCCTGTGCCCGGGGGCTGGAGTCTCTTCCTGAGTCCCGGGAGAAGCTCACAGCCATGGGAGAGCCGGGGGAGCCGGCCGCACACCCTCTGGAGGGCCCCAGCCCGAACTTTGCTCTAGAGCACCTGCAGGAAGAAAAGTTGGTGAAGTTAGAGGGGCAGCCAGGTGGGGAGGGAGGGCCGGCCCCCCGGGACACGGTTCCCCCCCCCCCCCCAGTGTGGGGAAGGGACTCTTGCTCAGCTCTGCCTGCCTGCCCACAGGCCGGCCCCGGACCCCCTGTACGCCACCCCGCACGCCTGCGGCGGGCCGCCGGGTGGACCCCCGCAGCCCGGGCGAACCGTGGGCCTGCGGGAGCGGCTGCTGCTCACCCGGCCCGTGTGGCTGCAGCTCCGGGCCAACGCCGCCGCCGCCCTGCACGTGCTGAGGACCGAGCCCCCGGGGGTGAGTGACGCCCCCCCACTCTAGAAACCCCTCCCCCGAGGAGGGGAGGGAGAAGGGACCGGGCCCTGGGATCCAGCGCCTCGGGACCTGGTTCACTTGCAGACTTTCCTGGTGCGGAAATCTAACACCCACCAGTGCCAGGCTCTGTGTGTGCGGCTGCCGGAGGCCAGCGGCCCCTCCTTCGTCTCCAGCTACTACATCCAGGAGCGCCCCGAGGGTGAGGGGAGCCGGCCTGGCCGGGAAGGGGCTCCGAGTGGACGGGGGTGGGGTGGGGTGGGGACGTCCCCGGGGAACAGCCTGGCTGCCCCGTCTCAGGTGTCTCCTTGGAAGGCTCGGAGCTGGTGTTCCCAGACCTCATCCAGCTCATCTGTGCCTACTGCCACACCCGGTGAGTCCCCCGCGGCGGCGCCCCGAACGGCCCGGCCCCCTCGCCCCCGGCCCCCCTCACTCCCGCTGGCTCCCTTCTCTGGCCTCAGGGACGTACTCCTCCTTCCACTCCGGCTGCCCAGCGCTATCCACCAGGCGTCCACCCACAAGGCACTGGAGGCCATCTCCCACCTGGGCATTGGTAAGGACGCCCCGCCACCCCGGGCCCAGACGGACAGACTGAGGTCACCAGGGGCAGGGAGGAGGGCAGCCTGGAGCCTGCTCCCCTGAAGCTCCGTTGGTTCTCTGGTTCCTAGAGTTCTGGAACTCCTCCCTCAACACCAAGACCCAGCCGGGCTCCTCCGCAGCCCCCATGCTGCCCCGGCTGAAGGCCCGCTCCCCCCAGGAGCTGGACCAGGGCACGGGCGCTGCCCTGTGCTTTTTCAACCCTCTCTTCCCGGGGGACCTGGGCCCCACCAAGCGTGAGCAGTTCAAGAAGAGCTTGAAAGTGCGCGTGTCCACCGAGACCTCCAGCCCGCTGTCTCCCCCGGCGGTGCCGCCTCCCCCGGTCCCGGTGCCACCGGGGCCGGTGCCCAGCCACCCGGAGTGGCTGCCTCCCCGCCAGCTGCTGCGGAGGGAGAGCTCCGTGGGGTACCGGGTGCCCGTGGGTGCCAGCCCCCGGCTCCCGCCCCTGCCCTCCCTCCAGGAGGTGGACTGCGGCTCCCCCAGCGGCTCTGAGGAGGAAGGGCCGGCGGACCCCCAGCGCAGCCCGGCCACCTCCCCGCACCTGGGCCGGCGGCGGCGGCGGCGGCCTCTGCTGCGGTCCATGAGCTCGGCCTTCTGCTCCCTGCTGGCACCGGAGAGGCAGGTGGGGCGCGCGGCCGCGACCCTGACCCAAGACAGACACACCGCGGTGGGCCAGCTGGTGCAGGACCTACTGACCCAGGTGCGGGCAGGCCCCGAGCCCCAGGAGCTGCGGAACATCCGGCAGGCACTGAGCCGGGCCAGGGCCATGCTGAGCGCGGAGCTGGGCCCCGAGAAGCTGCTCCCTCCGGAGAGGCTGGGTAAGGCCCCGGCCGGGAGGGTTCCGCCCCGCCGCTCGCTCCAGGGCCTGCCTTTCTGATGCTAATGCTACTTTCGGGTGAATTCCTTGGCCGGCGTCTCCCCTCCCACTCCTGCCTTGGCCCGGGGCGTCCTGCTTTCCTGCCGCTTCCTCCTGACCCCGCCTGCTCCTCCGCTGACAGAACTTGTCCTGGAGAAGTCCCTGCACCGCTCGGTCCTCAAGCCTCTCCGGCCCCTCCTGGCAGCGCGCCTGCGGCGCCGGCTCGACACCGACGGTTCCTTTGGCCGGCTGGCTGAGGGGCTCCGCCTCGCTCGGGCTCAAGGCCCTGGAGCCTTGGGGACCCAGCTGAGCCTGCCCTCCTCACTGGACACCGAGCAGGTGCGCCAGAAGCTCCTGCAGCTGCTTCGTGCCTACTCCCCCAGTGCCCAGGTCAAGCGGCTCCTGCAGGCCTGTAAATTACTCTACACGGCCCTGAAGACCCATGCAGGTATGACTCACCTGGCCCGAGTATGGGGAGGGTGCTAGACTCCCCTGGGACCCTGAAGGACACCCCCCCTCCCCCGCTGCTATGAGGGCTACAGTCCACCTCCTAGACAGGAGAACTCAGACACCTCCTGGAATACAGTAACACCCCCCCCCCCAAAGTGCTCCCTCTGAATTAGAGGCAGGTCCTCCCCGGGAGAGGCTCCCAAGGCCCCCTGGGCGATGGGATCACAACCCTTCCCGTCTCAGATGGTGTAACTGAGACTCAGACTCAGAACTCAGAGTCAAGGGTCCTCCCGAAGCCCTTCCTGTGGCGGGGTAGGCGGCACTGCCTCGAGCCAGCATTGAACTCTGACCGCGGACAACCCCAACCTAAAGTGTCCTCCTCTGCCGTCTCCACAGGTGAGGATGCAGGTGCCGATGAGTTCCTGCCACTTCTGAGCCTTGTCTTGGTCCAGTGTGACCTTCCCGACCTCCTGCTGGAAGCTGAGTACATGTCTGAGTTGCTGGAGCCGGCCCTGCTCACTGGAGAGGGTGAGGGAACGTATGATACCTCTTTGCCTGGGGGTGCGGGGGGGGGGGGGGACCTTAGCTGTTACAGGCTTTGAGTAAGTAGGAAAGGGGGAAGCAGCCCCCCCCCCCCCAGCCTGAGCTACATCCTGTTTCCTTGTCCTAGGTGGCTACTACCTGACCAGTCTGTCTGCTAGCCTGGCCCTGCTGAGCAGCCTGGCCCAGGCTCCAGGCCTTCCTCCAAGCCCCGCACAGGAACTGCAGCGTTCCTTGAGCCTCTGGGAGCAGCGCCGCCTGCCGGCCACCCACAGCCTCCAGGTAGCGGGCATTCTTCACCATCTTCTAGATCACTGGCTGTCTTGGGTTTTTTGTTTTGTTTTTCTGCCGGTACTGGGGCTTGAACTCTGTGCCTGGGAGCTGTCCCTGAGCTTTTGTGCTCAAGGCTGGCACTCTACTACTTGAGCCACAGCTCCCCTTCTGGTTTTTGGATGGTTCATTGGAGAGAAGAGTCTCATTTTTCTTCGGGGCCTGGCTTCCAGGCGTGATCCTCAGATCTCTCAGCCTCCTGAGTAGCTTGGATTCCGTGTGTGTGTGTGTGTGTGTGTGTGTGTGTGTGTGTGTGTGTGTGTGTTAAGCCTTCATCTCAGGACCTGGGTGCTGTCCCATGGCTATTTTGCTCAAGATTGGTGCTCTACCACTTGAGCCACAGCTCCGTGTCATGCTATTTTGGGTAGTTGATTGGAGGTGAGTCTCTTAGATTTGTTTTTCCAGGCTGGCTTTGAACCACAGTCCTCAGATCTCAGCCTCCTGAGTAGCTAGGATTAGAGGCGGGAGCCGCTGGCGCCCAGCCGGCACTATAGTCCTGGTCACCGGACAGTGGAAGCAGTTGAGCCACTCCTGCCGGGCATTGGTAGTTTACGTGCGCTGAGGTCACCGGGCTTTGAGGCCGGGACCCTTCGCTGGAGCTTCACAGGAACTCTGAAGCAGCACCATTTTACCCCCATTTTACAGATGAAACTCCAAAACTGACCGGGAAGGGCCCCAGGTTAGCAGGCCCAGGCCCCCCATCCTTGCCTGTGGCCCCAGCTGATCTCAGGGGCCTGGGGGAAGTTACACTTTGCACCTCGGTGTTCTCATGGGGCTCCCGCGAGGATTAGGTGACTTGATACCGGGTGCGAGCCTACCGCACGCAGTGCAAGTTACCCCGAGCATCCTTCCTGCCCCCGGGGCCCTCGCTCACGAGCCGGGGCTTCACAGTGATGCACTAGACCAGCTGCGCATGTCCTGCCCCACGCCCCACTCGGAGCTCTCAGAACACCTGCTTGCTGGTTCCGCCAGGGATACATAACAGCCCGCCTGCCCTCTGCTGTGGACCGGATGCACCCACGCAGGGCTGAGTGCTCGGTTTTGTTTCTCCTGCACAGCACCTCCTCCGAATAGCCTACCAGGACCCCAGCAGTGGTTGCACCTCCAAGACGATGGCTGTACCCCCGGGAGCCTCGGTTGCCACCCTGAACCAGCTTTGTGCCACTAAGTTCCGAGTGGCCCAGCCCGACGCGTTCAGCCTCTTCCTGTACAAGGAGCAAGGCTACCACCGCCTGTCCCCCGGAGACGCCGCCCACGGGCTCCCCTCCACCGGCTACCTCGTCTACCGCCGGGCGGAGCGGCCTGACGCCCGGAGAGCGGCCCCCGGGGAGGCGGTGGACGCGGGGCGTGTGGAGGAGAGGAAAGAGGGCCAGGGAGAGGAGGGCGTGGGGATCAAAGCCACCCCCGGGGACGGCGACGCGGTGTCTCAGACACCTCCGGAGGGGGACGGGGATCAGAGCAGGGAAAGCCATGTTCAGCCGGAGGAGCCGGAGGCTGAGGGCGGTCAGGCTGCGGGGGAGTAGGCAGAGGGCCGTGGCGGGAGGAGGGCCACCCTCCAGAGCCCCCGCCTCCTGGGCCGCCCACACCCCGACGACCCTCTGCTGCACCTGCCGCCACCCACCTGGGACTGGTTTTGACCTCCCTGACCCCACCTGAGCTGGAGGGCGATGAGGGACGGGGCTCGCCGAGGGGGGCTGAGGGGCCCCGGGCCTCTCCATCTTCCCTAGCTGCAGGACGAAGTCTGACAGGCAACCTGGGGTGTGAGGGGCGTGAGGGGTGGTATCGCCCCCCCCCCAGGCATAGGCGGGACTGTGGGCACCCGGAAGGCGGCCTCCCCTCCTGCAGTCAAGAGAATTCAGGGAGGCAGCAAAATGGCCGGCTTCTCCGCACCCCAGCATCCTCACCTGCAAAGTGGGGGTGCCCCTGCTCAGCTCCCAGAAGTCTCCCAGGGCCCAGACAGATGCTTTGAGTGCAAAGCGGAGCTCAGGCAAGAGAAAAGGGAGGGGAGGGTGGGTGTGAACAGCCTGCCCCCCTCCCTGCCTTCGGCTTCCCTGGGAGTGCAAAGCTTCTTCAGCCCAGCTGGGGGGTGGGGGTGGGAAGGTCAGGCCTCGGAGGAGAAAGAGCGGGCCTTCCAGCCTCCCCTGGGAACCCGACAAGTAGCTAGGATTGCAGAGTAGAGAGGCGCAGACCACCTCCTCCCCACTCGGAGGCTTGAAGGGGAGGAGACCCTCTCCCCCCTCCCCCCCCAGGTCTTGACCAGGCCCGAGCAAGCTGCAGATCTGAGCAAAGGAACATGTTGGCTGTCATCCGCGAGGGGGCGTACGTGGCCCAGGGAGTTGCAGAAGGTGACTTCCCCACCCCTCCCCGACCCGCCCCCCATCCCAGCGGGGGAAGCGAGTGCAAGAGTCTCACAAGCGTAGGTGGCCATTGGCCTTGCACTCCTAGGGCCATCGGGCAACACAGGAGCCAAGGGTACTGGGCCTCGGGTACCTTGGGAAAGGTTCCCAGGAACGAATTGCCTCTCTGGATGGAGGACCCGAGCGAGTTTCAGAGACGTGCCCCTTGGGAGCTGAGCACCAAGGGACACCCACCCACATGGCGGACATGACAAGCAGGAGTTAGGAACCATAGACACTGGCTTTCAGACGCTCCAGAAAAAGCTGGGTCTGATTTCTTCCTAGGCCACTAAGGCCTACCCCCTCCCCCACTTCCTGCTGGCAGGAAGTCACCCTGTATTCTGCTGTACGCCCTCCCCACCTACCCCTTTACTTTGTACCGTACTGAGCGCCCCACAGGTGCTCAATAAATGGTGTCCGCTGACTGGGGCTTGGTAAGTGGGAGGAGGAGGATAAAGGACGGTGCTTCTGGGAATCCCACACAGGATGTCGGGGGGCTCAGTCGCAGAGGAAGGACTTGGAACAGCTGCAGAGGGGTGCTCCCAGAACCCCAGGCGCCGGATGGGAAGCTGGCCTCTGGGGACTGCAAGCCCTCGCCTCCCTCCCCCTGCTCAGTCCTAGCTCCTGGTTCCTCCAATTCCAAACCCTCCCCCCCCACCCCCACAATGGCTCATGGGAATACTGTCTGGCCTTGCCCTACGCCTGGAGCTTTTGGTTTACCTGGTGCATGCCGGGCACCGGTGGCTCACGCCTTAATCCTTGCTGCTCAGGAGACTTGAGATGTGGGCATCACAGTTCAAAGGTAACCCGGGCAGGAAAGTTCATGAGATTCTCTTATCTCCAATTAGCCAGCAAAAAGCCAGAAGTGGAGCAATGGCTCAAGTAGTGGGGTGCCAGTCTTGAGCAAAAGAGCTAAAGTACAGTGCCCAGGCCCTGAGTAAGGGGACCCAAAATAAAATAAAAATAAATTTAAAAAAAGACCACATGATACAGGGGCTGGGGCTCCAGGCGGAGCAGAGCAGACAATTTTAGGTGTTATCCCCATTTTTACTGATGAGGAACCTGAGCCTTGCTGTGTCAAAATTGCTTGTTACAGGGCAAAAAATTTGAACACTACACACAAAGCCTACACAGCCAGCACAAAGACTCATTTACTTATCCATTCAACAGTAATCTCTTAATTATAAGCATGTGGTACATGTTTATAATCCCAGCACCAGAGAGGCAGAGGCAGGAGAATCCTAAGTTCAAACCCACCTGAGCCTCACAGTGTTATCATTTCTCCAAAAGAGAAAAAGAAAATAAGACATTGAAGCCAGGTGCTGGTGGCTCACACCTGTAATCCTAGTTACGCAGGAGGCTGAGATCCAAAGACTGCATTTCAAAGCCAGCCCCGGCAGGAAAGTTCATGAAGCCCTTATCTCCAATTAACCACCAAAATAAATATAAAGAAACAAATAATCCAGTAAGTGGAGCTGGGACTCCTGTGGGAAAGTGCTTGCTTTAAGCAGAAAAAGTTCAGGGACAGTACCCAGGGCATGAGTTCAAGCCCAAGAGTGGCACACATACAAAGTTAAGATTCCAGTGTAGACAAGCACCCTGAGCCCAGCTGCAGGAAAGAGGTTGATGCTGCCATCCTCCTCCGGGTGGTCTGATGGCAACAGAGCCCTGTGCTCTCCTGATTTGACTCCCTCCTGTCACCATCTTTGTGCCTAGGAAGAAGACACCAAGACTCTACGCCAGGTGCCAGTGGCTCATACCCACAATCCTAACTACACAGGAGGTTGAGATCTAAGGATCCTGGTTCAAAGCCAGCACAGGCAGAAAAGTCTGTGAGCCTCTCATCTCCAATGATCACCCAAAAGCCCGCAGTGGAAGTGTGGCTCAAGTGATAGAGCGCTAGTTTTGAGTGAAAAAAGCTGAGAGAGAGCACTCAGGCCCCGAGTTCAGGGCCCAGTACAGGCACCAAAACGACAACAACAACAAAGGCTCCAAGGGTGATGGGTCTTGTCCCTTGCCCCGCGTCCACTACTATAGGGCAGGGCAGGACTCTGTTGAGGGCAGCCCGTCATTTCCTCCTTGGAAATGTCACACTGAGCCCTTCTCGAGTTGCCCTAGTTATCTGTGAGTTTGTTTACTGTCTGTCTCCCCCCCACTGGCGTGCCGGAGCCACGCTGGCCTGGTTCCCGGGAGCTCTGGGGGCCCAGAACAATGCCTGGGCCGGAATTGGCACTTAGTGCAAATGTATGTGGAATGATAGGGACTGAGAGATTCGGGAAGTCTCCGCCAACACGTTTCCCCTGTGCTCCTGGGGCGGCGTGGTCTCCATCCCTGCCACCAGGGGGCGTGCACGGCTCATTTCCAATCCATGCCAGGTGCCCTCCTCGACTGGGCCAGGAGGCAAGCAGCCAGCCGGGGAAGTAGAGAGGCAGCGGCGGGAGGGGGAGCCGCCTGGCCAGGTTCTAGATCAAGGACAGCGGGTCCAGAAGCCAGGGGCCTATGGGATGGCCTGAGGGGTGGAGTGGATGACAGTCACTGAGACCCACCCTGACCCACCCTCATGACAAGGAGCCCTCCGCCTGGGCCCTGTGACCTGTGTTCACACCCACCAGTCAGCACTCAGCCACACCCTGACCCACATTCCCACACAGAGTATGTGGCTCTGGGTACAGCAGCACCTGTACCCCTGGGTAACAGGAACACCTCCCACCCTGAAAGGGCACAGTCGAGGCCCAGGGATGGGCCACCTACGGCCTTCTCCACACATCTAGATATCCTTGTGCAAAACACATCCCCACTCGGTATGGTGACACACGTACTGTGTGTGTGTGTGTGTGTGTGTGTGTGTGTGTGTGTGTGTGTGTCCTGGGGCTTGAACTCAGGATCCGGGCACTGTCTCTCTCTGGGCTTTTTTGCTCAAGGCTGGTGCTCTACCACTTCAGCTACAGTTCCATTTCTGGCAGAGTTTTTTGTTTTTGTTTTCCTTTTTGTTTTTTTTTTTTCTGGTTAATTGGAGATGAGTCTCACAGACTTTCTTGCCCAGGCTGGCTTCGAACCAGGATCCTCGCATCTCAGCCTCCTGAGTAGCTAGGATTCTAGGTATGAGCCCCAGTGCCTAGAAATATCCATGCTCTTGGGACACCGAATACAGCTTCTCTTTCCTGCTCTGAGCTCTGAAGTGCAAACCATCCAGGCAGCCCCTACCCCCCCCCACACACACACATGCTTTCTATGCTCTGGAGCAAGCATAGAAGGGCTGAGCCCCTGTCCTGAGCCCTCCCAGCTCTTGCCTACTCCAGCCCGACTCCCCCATCCCAGCCCCTGGTGGCTCCTGGAGGGGGCTGGCGGTGGAGACCCCTGTGAGGGGCGTGGCAACCCCCTGGGCCAGGCAGGAGGCCGAAGCAGGCAGGCTGGGCGGGGCAGCCTGAGCTCATCAGATTCCAGCCAGTCTGATTCACTGGAAGAGCCGTGAGGATCTGGGGGAGGCACCGGTCCAGGGGGCTGGGGCTCTGGGGGCCTGGGTGGGCTTTGGGCTTGAGAGTCCAGCACCTAAAGCAAGCTCTGAGACAGGGACAGCAGGGGCGGAGCTGCCTCCTGCCAGGCAGGGTGGCCCAGCTGGCCAGGGTGCCCTCCAGAGGGTGCTGCTTGTGGGAGGGGCTGAGGGCCCAGAGCTGGGCTGCAGAATGAGACAATCAGCCCTGCCCTCCGGCCCCGCCCCGCCCGCCTGCAGCCCTAGAGGACCCCAAGCCTTTCCAGCCCCAGCAGCTGGGTGTCTTTAGCCAGGGTTAGGGCAAGGGCAGAGGGCAGGGGTGGGGTGATCTTCCGAGCCCTCTAGTGGACTCGGGAAGCCTGCGTGGTGGCCCCACTGCTTGGGGCTGACAGGGTTACAGACCCGCCAGGCCCTGCCAGGCCCGGCCTCTGCCAGAGAGTGAGGACTCACGGGCTGTCCCGGTGCCAGGGATGTTTTCCTGCTGAGATGGAGCTCTCTGCTCCTGCCACCCCAGAACCCCCAATCTCCCTAGCCAGGCTGATGGATGCACGGAGGAGGTGGCCAGCAGGAAGACATGACCAGGCCGGGGAGGGGAGGCCGGGGGGGGGCTGCAGGAGGGCACCGGAAGAGCCTTTCTTGGAACTCAGTACCAAAATAGTGAATTCTGTCCCTGCCTCTGAGTCTTGGTGTCCCACGGGGGAGGGGAGGCGATGTCACCAAGGAGATCCTCACCAGGGAGGGCCTGAGCCGACTTCAGTCTGATTTTTGATCACCAGCCCCCCTCCTACCCCCCCCCCCCGCAGCCTGTGCTCCACTTTGAAGTCCCAACATAAATATCATGTCTGCTCCGGGGTTCTCCTTCCGGGCCTGGTCACAGCCCCAGACCTGGCTCCCACGCCAGCCAGACGGGGGTAGCGGAGCAGTGCGGGGAGGAAGGGCGAGGAGAGGCTGGACCACCCAGGGCCATGGCCAGCCAGAGACCGACAGAGACAGCACGAGACACCGGGAGCAGAGAGGCAAAGCCCAGAGCAACCAGGGGATCGTGCTAGGGGCAGGAGAGTAGACAGAGAGCCCAAGAAAACAAGACCCGAGGAAAACCCCGGCTAGAGAGGGAAGAGAGGAGAGAGACCTGAGAAAGCCCGGGGGACTCTGAGGGGGCAGAAGGATGAGGCGTTGGACAGGAAGAGAAGGGAAAGTAAGAGCCTTCGGAGAAAGTTCCAGAGGTAGGGTGGGGCAGGAAGGAGGAAACTGGGACTGGGAAAAAGATTTTGGTGAAAGAGACTTTTCCCTGTGACAGCAGACAGGCGGATCCGCTGTGTCCTGTCCTTTCCCTGGGCCTGGGGTGTGTGTGTGTGTGTGTGTGTGTGTGTGTACTCTCTGCCTGAGGTCTGTCCCCTAGGGGACACACACACACACACACACACACACACACACACGAAAGTAAGACCCCCTTGCTTTTGAGAGAGGCTGACTGCGCATTAAGAGCCACGTCTGGCCCCTGACATGGAGCTCAGACGTGGGCTCCATGATTTGTCTTTCTTGAGTGCAGATGTGGCCAGATGTCCAGGTCAGCATCTCAGCTCCTCGCCACATCCAGGTCGGGCAGTGGCAGGGACCAGAGGATGGCCGCGCAGAAGCTTCATTCTCACAGTAGTAGGCACAAGCATGGACTTGCTGGTATACACACACATCCATCACCCAGCTGTGCACGAGTCTTCAGCAAGGCCAAATCTGTGCACGCACACACGCACACACACACACACACACGCAAGCATTCACGCACATAAACACATTGTCACCAGGCACCGAGTCTCCATGGCAAAGCCCCACCCCCCGCCTCTAGCTATCACACTCCTGTCCTTCTGGGGTGTTGTGGAGGGACAGCACCCCGTTCTGTCCCCAAGGCCCCCTCTGTCTGTCTGTCTGTCTCTGTCTCTCTGTCCCCAGCACTGAGACCCCCTCCCCGCAGGGCTCCCTCTCCCTCCAGAAACACATAGGGTGTGGCACCGACTTGTGGGGAGGGGAGGAGGCTTTCCTTCTGCCTTCCCCTCTCCCACCTCCCCTCCTCTGGCTCCCACCCACCTCCCGCCTGCCTGCCATCAGCCCTTCCTCCTGACAGCTCCAAGGCTGGGGTGGTTTGGGAAGAGTTTAGACATGGAGGGCCATGGGGGAGGGGACCGAAGAAAAGAGGAAAGGAGGTGATTTGTACACAGAGCAATGTGCTGGCTCAGCGGTCCCGCGTGCCAAGGCTGTCCAGGACGCCTGCTTGGGGGGGCGCCCCCCAATCTCACCCAGCCTCCCCCACCCCCGCGTGGTCCACGGGGGCCTCTCCAGGCCAGCCCCTCTGCAGGCTGCCCTCCCCCTCTGCCCGTGGGCACGTACAACGCCTCCCAGCCTCTCCTGTCCCCGTGGCTGCAGGGAGCCTCTTCCTGGGTTGGGGGGGCAGGCGCTTCCTTGCCCTCCCTGAGGTAAGCTCTTCTCATCTGGGCCAGGACCAGACCCGGGAGCCCACACAGCTGTCCCGCTTCGAGTGGTGCCTTGCGTCTGGGTCTGCTGCCCCCACCCAGCCAGGGAGAGTGAGGGCCGCGGGGGCTCCGGGGCTCCACGCCGTCCCGCCGTCCCGGGCCATGTCGCTGCAGATCCACTCTGAGCGTGACGTGCATCGTGGCGGCCGCCAGTGATGAGATGAATCAGGCCTATCACCTCTGCCTGTATCTAAACACCTCACCCAGGAACCCATCCACCTGCTCCTTCCTACCTCCATCATCACCTCTGTGTCTGTCCCATCCATCCATCCACCCACCTCTCCACGCCTCCTCCCTCGGAATCGTCTTTGCATGTGTACACTCATCCTCCTGTGCACCCGTCCATCCATGCGTGCATCGTCCACCCCACATCTACCCGCACACACACCCTTATGCTCACGCAGGCTCCCATGTGTCCCTCCAATCATCAACATACCCGCTCAAGCCCTTCTCCAAATCCGTGTGTGTGTGTGTGTGTGTGTGTGTGTGTGTGTGTGTGTGACTCAGGGCTTGAATTCAGGGTTCTTTTAATCAAGGCGAATGCTCTACCACTTGAGCCATTCCTCTACTCACAGCTTTTTGGTGGTTAATTGGAGATAAAGAGTCTCTCCGGTGTTCTGCCCAGGCTGGCTTTGAGCCTCAGTGTGCAGATCTCAGCCTCCTGAGTAGCTAGGATGACAGGCGCGAGCGAGCCCCCCACCCCCAGACCACCTGGCTCTTCCTCCAAGCACTTCTTGCATCCATGAGCATCTTTTTTGTGTTATGGGTGAATCAAGATGAGTCAGGCCAGCCAGAGCAGCAGAAGGAACAGACGCTCGCTACCCCTTCTCCAGCTCCTCACACAGATGATGTTGGTCCCCAGTGCCAACTAGGGCACCTCCAATCTAGAGAGGACCGGTGAATGCTGACCTGACCACCCTCCCAAACTGGACACCCAGGGATGAGGTGCCCTCTCTCTCTCTCTCTCTCTCATGCTGGTACTGGGGCTTGAATTTAGGGCCCGAGTGCTGTTCCTTAGCTTTGGCTTTGTCCACTCAAGGCTGACACTCGACCATTTGGGCTACAGTTCGTCCTCTGGCTTTCTGCTGGTTACTTGGAGATAAGAGTCTCCCAGTTGACTTTTCTGCCCGGGCTGGCTTTGAACTGCGCTCCTTAGACCTTAGCCTTCTCAGTAGCGAGGATCACAGGCGTAGGTGCCGTCGCCAGTGCTCGGCCTGAGTCCCATGCTGGATCTCCCAAGCCTTGTTGGGACTGGAGGTGCGATGCGCGCCCCAGCTCCCAGGCCCTCCTCCTGCTTAGGCTCCCCCCCCGCCCCCCCCTTACAAGCAGGCCCGGCTGGTACATCTGGAATCTGGCCTTTGACCCTCCCGGTCTTGCTTTCCTTGCCTACCCCCCAGCCTCTCCCCCGCACCCCCCCCCCGTGGGAGCTGGGGTCCTGACCTCGGATTTGACCTGCCCACTTGCCAGGCGGCTTGCCGCCTCGTTAGACGCCCAGCGCTGGCCATTGCCCGGAGCATGACTGGGCTCACCACACCCTTGGACCACGCTCAGGACGGCCCCCAAGGAGCCTCCAGAGGCTGCCTCCCCCAGCCTGGCCCGCCCTGTTGCTGCGTTCCCAGCCAGCTCTCTTCCCTTTCTCAGCCGATTGCAACAGCGGCCTAACTGGTCCCCGGCTTCAGGTCCTACCCACCCCCACCCCCCACCAGCCACGGAGCCTCCTCATCGTGTGCCCCTTCTCCCGTGGCCTCCACAACCGAGTCTTAGCCGCGCAGACCAAGCTCTCCTCTCATGCTCTCTATTCACCATGGCCTCCCTTGTTGTAGGCCCAGTGAGTCCTCTGTGTTTCCAGACAGACCTGTCTGAGCTCCAGGCTCAGCACTTAAGGCTTTAGGCTTTGGCCTTCCTCCCAGAACGCCTTCTTCCCCTTGACGCCTCTCAAAACATGCTGCAGGTCGAAGCTTCCGAAAGACCACTAGGCCGGGCACCAGTGGCTCCCGCCTGTCATCCCAGCTGCTCAGGAGGCTGAGATCTACGGATCGCAGTTCAAAGCCAGCCCGGGCAGAAAAGTCTGGGAGACATTTTTCGCCAGAAAACCAGCTGTAGCTCAAAGGAATACTGCTTGCCTTGAGTGGGGAATAAAAGCTCAGGGACAGCATCCAGGCCTGAGTTCAATCCCCACAAGTGACAAAGAAAAAGCGAGAAATGGAGTCGTGGCTCCAGTGGTAGAGTACTACCCTTGAGCTCAGAGGCAGCACCCAGGCCAAGTTCAAGCCCCAGGACCTGCACATGCACACACACACGCACACACACACACACACACACACACACACACACACACACACACACACACACACACCACGTGGACTCCAGTAGGAATCAGAGAACCAGGAGCCCCTGGCTCCAGGCTGAGACTCCCTGAGCCTCAGTTTCCCCATCTGCAAACAGACTTGCTGACTGCCAGGGATCTCTCCAGCCCAGGGATTTTGTGACTTCATACAGGTGACAAAGTGAGTGTCAGGAAGCAGCGGGCTTTGGCTCCAGGCAGAGTCTCAGCCTTCCCACTGAGTTCCGGGAACCAGGTTTTTCATTTGTCTGAGCTTCATGTAGTCATTCAACAACCCCCCACCCCCCACTTTTGTTTGTTGGTACTAGAGCTTGGGCTTAAGTCCTGGGCACCATTCCTTAGCTTTTTTCTGGCAGGTGATTGGCAAGAAGACTATCAAGGACTTTTCTGTCCAGGCTGGCTTGGACTCTCAATCCTCAGATCTCAGCCTCCTGAATAGCTAGGATTTCAGGCGTGAGCCACCAGGGCCTGGCTCAACAAACTTGTATTGAGCATTGTTTCTGGACCAGGAACTTTCCAGGCACGAGGATACCATAGGAAAGATGACAAAGACCCCACTGTCATGGAGATCACAGGGGCAGAAGTTAGGAACATGACTGAGCAATGTCTAGGGACATAGTTGATGGTCCCTTCTGGAATGATGCTAGCCATATCTTAATAGCCAGGATTATACCTGAACACCTTACAATCCCAGCCTGGCCCTGAGTACCAATAGTCTAAGACTAAGGTACTCTAACTAAGAGGACACTGGCTATAAGGAGATCAACAATTAAGTATGCCATGTGAGAGAGTAATAGATGCAGAGGGGGGAAATGGAAGACAGGGCCTCGGCGGGGGGGGGGGATGTAACAGTGTTGGGTGAGTTCCAGGACTTGGGCACTTGAACTGAGACTTGAGAAAATGAAGAACAGAGCATTTGGCTACTGCAGTAAGAATGAATGATTCAGGCAGGGAGACCAGTGAGGCAAAGGCCCTGGGGCAGAACGCCTGATGAGTTTAAGGACCAGCACGACGGTCAGAGTGGTTGGGGCAGAGGAAGTGAAGGGGACCGGGTGGGAGGAGGATGAGGACTTTGGGGACAGATCACGGGGCAGTACTCTGGCTTCCTCTGAGGGAGATGTGGGCCTAGGTTTGGGCCTCCCAGGGGTGTGTGTGTGTGTGTGTGTGTGTGTGTGTGTGTGTGTGTGTGTGTGTGTGTGCCACTTCTGGGGCTTAAATTCAGTGCCTAGGTGCTGTTCCGGAGCCCTTTCTGCTCAAGGCTAGTACTCTACCACCTGAGCTACAGCTCTACATCCAGCTTTTTGGTGATTAATTTGAGATGGAAATCTCACACTTTCATGCCGGAGTTAATGTAGGCGTGAGTCTCCAACACCACTAGGCTAGCATACCTTAGTTTTACAAGGGGCAGACTGATTGTGACAGTTCTGGTCATGTACACAATGTAAACCAATCAGCCTCACCCCCTCTCACCTTTACTCCCTTTTCCCTTTCTCATAAGGCTTTGGAAGCAGTGTGCCCAGGAGCTCGTACCTGGGAATCCTACCTACCAGGAGGCTGAGGTTTGAGGATTACAATTCAAAGCCAGCCCAGGCATGAAAGTCTGGGCAAGGCTAGGGATATGGCCTAGTGGCAAGAGTGTTTTCCCTGTATGCATGAGGCCCTGGGTTCAATTCCCCAGCACCACATATGTAGAAAATGGCCAGAAGTGGCGCTGTGGCTCAAGTGGCAGAGTGCTAGCCTTGAGCAAAAAGAAGCCAGGGACAGTGCTCAGGCCCTGAGTTCACGGCCTAGGACTGGCCAAAAAAAAAAAAAAAAAAGAAAGTCTGGGCATTTCATAACTCCAATTAACCACCAAAGAGGCCAGAAGTGGAGCTGTGGCTCAAGTGGCAGAGCTCTAGCCCTGGCCACAAAGGCTCAGAGACAGCACCCAGACCCAGAGTTCAAGCCCTAGGACTGGTACCAAAAAAGAAAGGAAGCAAGAAAAAGGGGGAAAAAGCAAACAGCGGGGTGCTGGTGGCTCACGACTGTCATCCCAGCTACTCAGGAGGCTGAGATCTGAGCATCATAGTTCCAAGCCAGCCAGCTGGGGCAGGAAAGTCCATGAGACTCTGATATCCAATGAACCACCAGAAAACCAGCAGTGGTGTTGTAGCTCAAAGTGGCAGAGCGCCAGCCTTGAGCTGAAAAAGCTCAGGGACAGCGCCCAGGCCAGAGTTCAAGCCCCCAAAGCAACCAAATAAATGAAAAGAAAAAGAAAGCAAATAAGCTTTCTTGTGCAGGGATGGAGAAGAAGCTCTGACCCGGTGTTGTAAATGGCTCCCGATTCGAATTCTGCTGCTGATCCGCAGAGCATTCTCTCAGCTTAATTTTTTAAGTAAATTCAGAATCTGACCGCTTTTCATGACCTCCTTGGTCACCCACCCCTGGCCCATCACCACAGCCCCTGCCCCAGTCTCTCTCTCTTGTCCTCTGCACCCTGCTGGAGGGGTCAGGCTAACACAGCAGGACCCGGAGGCCAGCCGGACTCGACTCCACGGTGGACTCCCCTGTGTGTCCCCGTGTCGCATGTGCTGATGCCAGCCCATGGCCATACATGGTTTGGCATGGTTTGTCAGGCTGCTAACCCCAGAGCAGCCCAGCCCCCAGCCAGCCCCTAACCTCTGCACCCTGCCCTCCTGCAGCAGGAGCCCAGAGAGGCATTTCCTGTTTGGGGGCTGCCTCCTCCCCCTCCAAGCCCAGGTTCCCAGGGCCCCAGACTGAGCAAGGGTGAAGGAGGGATGGCCCTTCCCCCGCTTCGCTCCTCTCTCCCAGTGCTGGCCCGGGCCGAGCCAGAAATCTTGGGAGTGGAGTGGAAGGGGAAGGGGCCTGGCGAGGCCTGAGAGGTGGAGGATGCCGTTCCGCGCAGGCCCACGCAGCACAGGCCCCCACGCCGAGCTGTGTCTCTAGGGGTGGCATCTGCAGGTCTGGGGTGGGTGTGCACAGAGAGGCAGGGGCTCCCTGAGAGTCTTGGGAGAGTACCACACACACACACACACACACACACACACACACAGACGTGCGCCTTGCACACACGCGTGGCTGGAAAGCAATGGCGGGGCGCGCAGCGTGGAGCCCCGCGCAGGGGCGTGGGGAGCCTGGCGCCCAGATCCCCGCGTCCCAGCTCCGCAAGGCGCCCCCGCCCTCACCCCCCACCCTTCGCCCCCCACCCCCCAGCCCGGCCCCCGGCCTGGCCGCAGACCGCGCTGGGGCTGAGGGTCGGGCGGCCTCCCCGGCCGGCGGCTCCCCCTCGCCCCGACTCCCAGCCCGGTGGGGGCCTCCGCCCCGCCTCGCCCCCTCCTCGCCCCCCACCCCACCGCTTCCTGCCCCGGCGGCCCCCGGGGAGCGGGAGCGGGGAGCTGGCAGCCGCCCCAGCGCGAGCCTTACAAGGGCCGGGCCGCGCGCGGGCCCGCCCCCGGCCCGCCCGCCCGCCCCCCGGCCCGCCCGCCCGCCCGCCCGCCGGCCCGGGCCCGCCCCCTGTCAAGAGCCGCGGCGGGCCCGGGCCGGCCAGTCGGGGGGCGTCGCGATGCTGCTCCGCCTGCTGCTGGCCTGGGCCGCGGCGGTGCCCGCGCTGGGCCCCGCGCCCCGCGCCGCCTGCGGGCCCCGCAGCTGCTACGCGCTCTTCCCGCGGCGCCGCACCTTCCTGGACGCCTGGCGGGCCTGCCGCGAGCTGGGCGGCGACCTGGCCACCCCGCGCACCCCCGAGGAGGCCCGGCGCGTGGACGGCCTGCTGGGCGGCGCGGGCGGCGCGGCCGGCGGGCTGCTGTGGATCGGGCTGCAGCGGCCGGCGCGCCAGTGCCAGGCGCAGCGCCCGCTGCGGGGCTTCACCTGGACCACGGGCGACCAGGACACGGCCTTCACCAACTGGGCGCAGCCGGCGTCGGCGGGGCCCTGCCCGGCGCAGCGCTGCGTGGCGCTGGAGGCGGGCGGCGCGCACCGCTGGCTCGAGGGCTCCTGCACCCTGGCGGTGGACGGCTACCTGTGCCAGTTCGGCTTCGAGGGCGCCTGCCCGGCCCTGCCCGACGAGGCGGGGCAGGACGGGCCCGCCGTCTACACCACGCCCTTCCACCTGGTCTCCGCCGACCTCCAGTGGCTGCCCTTCGGCTCGGTGGCGGCCGTGCGCTGCGGGGCGGGCCGCGGCGCCTCCCGGCTCTGCGCGCAGCAGCCCGCGGGCGGGGTGGGCTGGTCCCCGGCCGGGCCCCTGTGCCCCGG
The DNA here is from genome assembly GCF_023159225.1 of Perognathus longimembris pacificus. Lineage (NCBI taxonomy): Eukaryota > Metazoa > Chordata > Mammalia > Rodentia > Heteromyidae > Perognathus > Perognathus longimembris. The sequence goes on along the minus strand of NC_063173.1, from coordinate 58,872,812 downwards.
CCCCGCCTGCGGCCCGGAGAACGGCGGCTGCGAGCACGAGTGCGTGGAGGAGGCGGGCCGCGCCGCCTGCCGCTGCCCCGACGGCTTCCGCCTGGCGGCCGACGGGCGCAGCTGCGAGGACCCGTGCGCCCGCGCCCCCTGCGAGCAGCAGTGCGAGCCCGGCGGGCCGCGGGGCTTCCGCTGCCACTGCCGCCTGGGCTTCCGGCCGGCCGAGGACGAGCCGCACCGCTGCGTGGACACCGACGAGTGCCAGATCGCCGGCGTGTGCCAGCAGATGTGCGTCAACTACGTCGGGGGCTTCGAGTGCTACTGCCGCGAGGGCCACGAGCTGGAGGAGGACGGCATCAGCTGCAGCCCCGCGGGGGCCACGGGCGCGCGCGCGTCCCAGGACCTGAGGGACGAGCTGCTGGACGACGGCGAGGACGGCGAGGACGTGGAGGAGGCCTGGGAGGTCTTCGACGGCGGCTGGACCGAGCCGCCCGGCATCGCGTGGATGGAGCCCACGCCGCCACCCCACTTCGGCCTGCCCTATGGGCCCGGCTTCCCCGAGGACCCCGACGAGCCCACCTGGCCGCCCCCGCTCAGCGCCCCCGGGCTCCCCGACCACGCCGTGCTCTCCGCCACCCGGCCCGCGGTGGTCTCCGCCACCCGCCCCACGCTGCCTTCGGCCCCACGGACCCCGCTCCTCTCGGCCACCCGCCGGCCCCCGAGCCCCGCCCTGCGACCCCCCACGGTTCCTGCCGCGCGGCCAGCTGCGCCCCGGGACCACCAGATCCCCGGGGTCGGGGCCGGCTCTCGGGACGCGCACTCTGCCCACCAGCCCCGCGTCATCCCTTCCACTCTCCCAGCTCGCCCCCCCGCCCCCCGGCCCCCCGTGACCTCAGCCCAACACCCGGCCCTCCGGCCCCCCGGGTCCCCGGACGCCCTGGGGGCTGACACCCAGACCGTCCTTCACCCGGCTCACACTCCAGCCAGCCCCGCCCCCCGGGGCGCCACGCCCAGTGCCGGCCGGCCCCCCCTGGCCCCGGGCTTCCCGGGGCTCGGAACCCAGCCTCCCCAGCCCCCCCGGAGCTCCCCCGGCCAGCCCTCGCTGCCCACCGCGTCCAGCTCCCTCGCGACCGCGGTCCAGCACCACCCGGCTGCCTCCCAGGCCCCAAGGCTCCCCCCTCCTCGGCCCTCGCAGAGTCCCACTAACCAGACCCCCGCCCTCCTCTCGCCCCGGCCCCGGCCCACAGTGCCCCAAGTCCCCCGGGAACGAGGTCCGGGTCCCAGGCTGGCCCCGTGGCTGCCCTCCGTGGCGCCCACGGCGGCCCCCACCGCGATGGCCGAGGCTGACACGGCGGGTCGGAGCCAGAGGGATGACCGCTGGCTGCTGGTGGCTCTGCTGGTACCGACATGCGTGTTCCTGGTGGTCCTGCTCGCCCTGGGCATCGTGTACTGCACCCGCTGCGGCCCCCACGCCCCCAACAAAAGCATCACCGACTGCTACCGCTGGGTCACGCATGCTGGCAGCAAGGGCCCCACGGAACCCGCACCCCCAAGGGGCAGCCTCACAGGGGTACAGACCTGCAGAACCAGTGTGTGACGGGCCCGGATCCCCCTGCGGGGTCGGGGGAAGGGACATGGACGCTGGACATGCCGCCGAGGGCAGAGGCCGCACCCACCGGGGACCCAGGGGGGGTGCCCAGCTGGACAGAGGGCATTCTGCTCGCTCGGCCCAGCGCGTGTGGCAGAGGACACACTAAACCCCCCAGTAGGTGCTGGGGTCTCCTCCAATAAATGGGGTGTCAACCTCACCCCAAGCTCCCGATCCCCGTTGATGCTTGAGGGGAGGGCTCAGAAACAAAGAGCGAACCTTCCTTTGTCTAGGTAAGACTCCCTAAGGGAAGGGCGTGCTTCAGGACTCCCAGGGAAGCCAGAGCCCAGAGAGGGTAGAGCCTTGCCTCCCCTCACACAGCAAACCCCAAGGGCCTGCTATTTTCCAGAGGGAGGATTCCATAGACTGAAGCTCCAAGAAGGGGGTGGTGGGTGCTGAATTTGGGGGAGCATCCTGGGATGAGGGCTTCTGCCGCATTGAACCGGAGCCTGCCTGGGGCCTGGAGGCCCATCGTGGGCTCTGGAGCTGGTGATTCAGGGGAGAGAAGGGGCTAGGGTGAGTTCCTGTGAACTCTCTGCTCAAAGTCCGCGGCTGGGGCTCAGGGTCACCCAAGGATAATGCCACCCTTGCCTCCTGGGTGCTCTCGGAGGTGTTCCTCCCTCCTTCCTAGGAGGCTGGCATGACAGAGCTGACTGGGGCCACAACAAACACCCCAGGCCCAGCTCCCGGGGCAGGGGCAGGGGCAAGGCCTTCCTCCCACTAGGTGGCACCTTGGCTCTTCTCCACGTGGGTGGGGATGGGGAGAACCGCCGCCTCCAGCTGGAGTGAGCATCCCGAGGAGGGGCTGGTCCTCAATCTCGGTGTGTGTGGTAACCTCCCTTGCCCCCGGGCTCCCTGCCCTGGGGGGAGGGGAAGGACCTGGGCGAAGGAGGCGCCGGTTCCCACCACCTCTATAATTTTTCAGTTTCAGCCTCTCCAAGTCTCTAATTAAAACGGGGCAAAGCCCTCACTACCACCCCCGACAGGCAAAGATGGGGTGGCCCAGAGCCCCTTCCCTACGCGGACGCCAAGGGCCCAGGGGAGGCGGGGCTGGAGCTGGGGGCGAGCCGAGGGGGTCGCGGAGGGGGCGGGGAGCGCCACGCACCGCCCCCGGCCGCCGCTCTCACGTTCCCCTAACTCAAACCAGACGCCCCCGCCAGATCCTGCCCAGGTTTAACCTCCGGGACGCCGCCGGGGAGGCTTGCTGGGTGGGGGCGCAGTCCCGGGGCTCTCCCGACGTCCGAGCCCGGGAGGGAGGTGAGGCCGCAGCTTGGGGGCGACACAGTCTGCGGGGCCTGGAGGACTAGAGCCCCCCACCCCCCACCCCGTCACCCCCGGCCGGGTGTCCAGAGGCCAGGAAAGAGTTAAATGCACCGTAGTCGGACGGGGGATGGGAGTGGGGAAGGGGGCCCAGAGCCGGCTCTTTGTCATCCGGTAATGAGCACCAGATGCGGAGCTGCGTGCGGGCCTAAACACACGGCCTCCCGGCGCAGAGCCCCCGCCTGCGCCAGGCCCGGGCTCCGCCCACCGGCCGAGGCCCCGCCTCACCCGGCCGCGGCTCGGGGATTCCGGCGCGGCTAGCCCCGCCCACCAGGGCCAGAAAGCCACGCCCCTCCACCTAGACCCCACCCACCGACGCTGACAAGCCTCACGCCCCGCCAGCTGAGAGGCCTACAGAACGATTGCCCCGCCCCCTCGCCGCACAGGCCCCGCCCTCGCACCGGAAGCCCCGCCCCTCGCCTAGGCTGGCGCAGGCAGGCAGTTATTAGTCTTCCCCGAGGTATGGACTCCGCCCAGACTTTACACATTCTCCCCCTTTGAGGAGCCACAACTGCCGGCCCCGCCTCTGTCCGGAGCCTGGGACTCTGCAGGGAGCCCCGCCTTCCCGGAGACCTGCGAGCTCCCCAGGGCCCTTCCGCGGGCCCCGCCCCCCACGGGAGCCCCGCCCCTCGCCCAGCTCCCACGCGAGGAAGGCAGCCCACTCAGGGCTCGCTCACATACTTCCCTTAGAGGGGATGGCTCACCCACAGGGACCCCCCTCCTCCTCCCCCCCGTCCCCACCAGGCCCGGCCGTGGAGATGCTGGTGGGCTCCGCCCTTAAGCCCTCCCACCAGAAGAGACGTTCTGCCCACAAACACTTCCCACGCAGGTAATATGACCCAACTTGGCCTTCAGGCTCCGCCCCCTTGCGCACAGACCACGCCCGCAGCAAGGCTCCACCATGGAGGTGCCAGCCGCGCCCAGTTCGCGTCGGCGTCGCCTCCCTCCCGGCCTGCGGAGACCCTCCCCTCTGCCCGGGACGCCCCTGCACGCGGCCCCGGCGCCCCCTCCTACCCGCAGACTCCCGGGATCCCGGCTTCTCCCGGAGGAGGGAAGCAGGACCGACGGCGCCGATGAACGGGCCTTCGGCGCCACCTTGCGTTCGCACCGCCGATGTGCAGCCACCGCAAGGATTCAAAGTTGCTCCCTAAATGGTTGCTTGACTTGTGTTACTTAAATATCTGAAAGATGTTCCTGAACCTCACCCGAGGACGGGTGCTCTTTATTGTATCTGGAAGTCCATCCCAAGGGAGGTGGATCTTGGAAGATCTGTCTACCATCTAGCTAACTAGCTATCAGTCATCTAGCTATCTATCAATGTATCTATCATCCATCTATCTGTCTAGATACCATCTATCTGTCTGTCTGTCTATCTGTCTATCTCCTGTGCTGGTACTGGGGATTGAACTCAGGGCCTTGTCTGTATCTTAGCTTTTTTGTTCAAGGCTGGCATTCTACCATTTGAGCCACAGCTACACTTCTGACTTTTTTGGTGGTTAATTGGAGATGAGAGTCTCACAGATTTTCCTACCCAGGCTGACTCCAAACAGCAATCCTTAGATTTCAGCCTCCTGAATAGCTAGGATTACAGGAACGAGCCCCCAGCGCTGGGCCTTGGCAGCCCTTAGAGTGGCTGGTGGAATTCTGATGGTCTCAGACTTTCTAAGTCAGGTCCCTCTTTTTTCCCCCAATCAGCCTTTCAAAGTATAGACACTTTCCTTAGGGTGCAGGTTTGCCTGGTGGGATGGGTGGGTTTGGCTTAGAAGCCCCGTGTAGGGGGTGAAGGTAATAGGTTTTTAGGGAAGGGTTTATGTCTGACAGCATCTCCGGTCGGCCCCTCTCTCAGCACATCTGACAATATTTTCCACTTAACTGCCTCACCACAGGCAGCTCCTAAGGTCAGGAGACTACAGTCCAGGGCCGGGAGCTCAATAAAATACTTTCAAACATTTCTAAGATTGGGAGCCACCCCGGATGGAACCCATCATCTGCTAAACCTTCACTGGGCGCCCTCTGCTGCCCATTCGAGGCACTTGGTGGCGCTCAAGCACCAACCTTCCCTATCGCCACCTTCACACCTGAGAAGGTGAATTCTTGCATTTCCAGCCTCGGTGCCCGGGCTGCTGCAGATGGGAGAGGCTGGTTCTAAACAACAGTGATGCTGGGTGCTGGTGGTTCACGCCTGTCATCCCAGTTACTCAGGAGGCTGAGATCTAAGGATCAAGGTTCAAAGCCAGTCCCGGCAGAAAAGTCCATGAGATTCTTATGTCCAAGTAACCAGCAAAAAGCCGGAAGTTGAGGTGTGACAAAAGTGGTAGAGCACCAGCCTCGAGTGAACCAGCCAAGCTGGCTTTGAACTGCTGGCCTCAGATCTCAGCCTCCTGAGTAGCTAGGATACAGGCGTGAGCCACCAAAGCCCGGCAACTGCAGGTCTTAATCAGAAGATATTCACCTCTCAGAAACTGTCTGCAAGACGCAGATTTTCAGAGAGGTCAAAGGCACTAGGATTTGCCTCTTCCTCCAGGAAATTAGTCGTCTGTGGTTTTGGTGGATGGCGCTCATGAATAAGACAGTTCTTATGAATGTGAGATCCAGTGGATGCCTAAATGAGGTGCTGCTTTAGGGGTCCTGAGAGCCCATATTTGGATGGTTTCAATGAATCTGTGTGTGAGCGTGTGCACGTGCATGTGGTACTGGAGCTTGAACCCAGGGCTTCACACATACTAGACTCTATCACTTCAGCCGCACACCCAAGTCTTTGTTTTTAATGCCAGAGGGTGGCTAATTTTGCCTGTGTCCTAGGCTGGCCTTGAACTTGAGACTCTCTTGCCTCTGCCTCCCAAGAAGCTGGAGTACAATGTGTACTGCCAGGCTGAGCTCAGGGACTTCTCATCAGGAGGCCAACTAACAGTGGTAAGCTCTGGCATTCTGCATCTTACAGTTCTGATTGATTCCAGATCAACTACTTAATGACTCTGGGGCCTTAAACAGGTTCCCTAATGGCTCAGTCCTTGCCTTCTTATCTGAGAAAAATGGATACCATAACAGTCACTGTTTTATTCACAATAAACCTGCCCTCTACTCAGTACCTTTATTGAAACCCTGCTATACCAGAGAGACTCCACGAGAGGGCACGCAAGAGTGGCCAGTTAGGTGAGCAACAACATCCCCGAGGGTGGAGAGTTGGAGATGGAGAGCAAAATTAACAGGTGGTGAGCAAGTACGTTTGAACAGGCCCCCGACACGGGCTGGTGGAAAGGAAGAGGCTGACAGTGGCTGTTGACTTGTGTCCTGGGTGGCGCCATTCATGGAGGTAGATTTCATATCATCATCACTGTGGTTAATCCCTCATGTTGAAATTTGGTTCCCAATTTGAAGACACTGAGAGGTGGTGAGACCTAGTGGGAGTTGTTTGGCTTATCAGTGGGGTGGGGGCCAGTTTCGACGTCCAAGTGCAGAAAACTTGCCCCAAGACACTTGATTGTCATATCTAGAGCTCAACTCAAAGGTCAGTTGGGAATGGTGGTACATGACTATAATCCCAGCTACTTGGGAGCCAGTCCTGGGCCTTGGACTCAGGGCCTGAGCACTGTCCCTGGCTTGTTTTTGCCCAAGGCTAGCACTCTGCCACTTCAGCCACAGTGCCACTTCCGGCCTTTTCTGTTTACGTGGTACTGAGGAATTGAACCCAGGGCTTCATGTATGCTAAGTAGGCACTCTACCACTAAGTCACATTCCCAGCCCAAGGTTTGAACTTTATTATTATGATTTTGGTGCTGGTACTGAGGCTTGAATTCAGTACCTTACCTGGGCTCTGTTCCTTAGCTATTTCCGCTCTGTGATTTGAGCCACAGCTCCACTTTTACCTTTTTGGTAATTTAACTGGAGATAAGAGTCTCACAAGGGCTGGGGATATGGCCTAGTGGCAAGAGTGCTTGCCTCGTATACATGAGGCCCTGGGTTCAATTCCCCAGCACCACATATACAGAAAACGGCCAGAAGTGGCGCTGTGGCTCAAGTGGCAGAGTGCTAGCCTTGAGCAAAAAGAAGCCAGGGACAGTGCTCAGGCCCTGAGTCCAAGCCCCAGGACTGGCCAAAAAAAAAAAGAGTCTCACAAGCTTTTCTGCCTGGGCTGGCTTTGAACCTCAGTCCTTGGGTCTCAGCTTCGTGAGTAGCTACGATGACCTATGTGAGCCACCAGCCACCAGTTTGGTCATCTTTAGACACCATGTTTAGGATCATTTGTCACAACGGATAAAGATGGGTGGCGACTGAGATGAGAAAAAGTAGTGCCTTAAATAAGCAAACGTTTGGCTTCTTTCCCATTGGAGCCTGGCGGTGGGCGCAGGGTGGCAGCAAGCCCTGCGACATCAGGAGCTCTTGTTAGTCCCAGCACATGACTACAGTTTTCAAGGTTACCTATTGCTCCGAGATGGCTGCTGGCGCCCCAGCTCGCCTGTGTGCAGTTCAGAGAGAATGCAGACAGGGCAAGATTGTTTCTATTTCAAGGAACATTGTTGGAAATCTCTCGGAATGCCTTCAGCTTGATTCTCACACAGAATCCAGCCCCACAGGGACCCTCTGGGTAGCGGGGGAAGTTGGAAATGTCGCGTGTTCGCTGGGGTCCTGGCACACACAGTGACAGCGATGCTCCGGGATTAAGGGCGAGCACCAGGGCTCGGTGTTTGGGCGTGATGTTGGACACCGTGCCAATGGGGCAGGGTTGGTACCCGCGCCCCTCCCCCCCCCCGCCCACGGCACCTTTCTTAATGTGCAGACACCACAGGGTTTTCGACTTCTGTTCCTTTTAAACAAAGGAACGGTTTCCCAGGCAGGGAAGTGTGGCCCTGGGCTGGTGCAAAGGCAGAAGGCCAGTCTCCAGGCTGCCCTCCACCCTGGCCAGCCAGCGACCTGACACGCAGCCCTGGCTCCTGCATCTTGCTCTCAGCTCCCGAGGTTTGGTCCGGAGCCAGCTTGCTGCCTCGGCCGAGTCACAGCTTCAGGCCCTGCGCCTCGGTCAGGCTGCATCCGCCGCCCGGAAACCCCTCTGCCTTGCCCACTCCCATGGTACCCATGGGTGAACTAGAAAAGCGGCCATGCCGGGGGCCAGAGGCCCGGGCCTGTCACCCTGAGGTCAGAGGATTAAGGCAAGTCAGAAGAGTCTGCATCTCCAGTTAGCCAGCAAAATGCCAGACTGGAGGCACGCGTGGCTCAAGGGGTGGAGCACCTATTGTGAGCAAGCAAGCTGAACACATGCAGGGCTCCAAGTGCACGCCACACACGCGCACACACACACATACACGCGCGTGCCTTTTCCCAAATGGATGCAGCTTTCTATCAGGACTGGAGGGCATCGACTGCACCCATGCTTGACAGTTGGCCCTGTGCCCTTGCCCAGTAAACTGCTCAGGTCTATGTGAAGACGCCGCTCCCATGTACCTTTTCTCTGTGCCAGTCCTGGGGCTTGAACTCAGAGACTGGGCACTGTCCCTGAGCTTTTGTGCTCAAGGCTAATGACCTACAACTTGAGCCACACCTCCAGTTCCAGCTTTTTTTAAAATTGGCTATAAGTCTCAAGGACATCCCTGCTTGGGCTGGTTTTGAACCATAATCCTCAGGTCTCAGACTCTTGGGTAGCGAGGATTACAGGTGTGAGCCAGCCAGCTGGCCCACGTGCCTCTCTGAGCTCCCTTACGAAGCCCTTCCTCTGCCCCTGTTCTCTTTCTTTGGATCCCCGCTGCCTTGCCCTGATTCGGGGCTGACTATTTCCAGCTCCCTGGCCCCCAGCCTGCTCGGCACCCCTCCCCGAGGCTGCGTCAGTACCAGACACCCGGCCAGGGCCACCATGGACAAGGCCCCTGGAGCTCCAGGCATCGCGGAGCGGAGCAGCAGATCAGTGGTAGAGCACTCGTCTAGGAACCCAGGAGGCCCTGGGACCCCTATCCCCAGCACCCACCAGCCAACAGAAACACCCAGAGTGGTCTCTGAGGACCGTGCTGAGCTGAAAAACCCCTTCTGTTTCCGGGAATGCTGGTGCTTACCTCAGTCCCTCCCAGAATCCAGCACCCCCCTCCCCCGCCCCGCATTGTACCAGCAGGGTGGCCTCAGAACCAGCACTTGGGACGGCAGGAAGCCTTCCGTTTCACATATTTATTGAATCTGTGTCTTCTCTGCCTCCTCCCTCCCCCGCCAGCCCCTGAGAGGGGGTGGAAGCCCCAGATGGAAGGGAAGGGACTATTCTCCCCCTTCTGCGGGGTGGTGTTCCCCCAGACAGACTCCATCGACGGGAGAAGCAGGAGTCTCAGGGAAGGCAAGGGCATCGTCCAAGAAGCCACGGCCCAGGTCAGGCACCTCGGATGCCCCTGGCACTGTGGCCTGTGGATCGTCAGGAAGGTGAAGAGCAGAGACACCTGGGGGCGGGCGTGTGTGCGTGGCTGACAGTGGCAGACATGGCCACCGAGAGGCAGGAGCACCCAGGAAAGTGCTGGGGTGTTGGAGACTGGGTTTCACGGGAGCTGGGGGAGGGGTGCAGAGGGCACCAGGGGGAACAGTGTGGGTGGGGTAGGCAAAGCTAGGCCTCAAGAACCGGGCTCCCAAGGAGGAGGCTGTACCGGAAGCTCCCATCAGAGCTCCCCCCCCCCTCCGCCCGCACCTGGCGGGGCAGGGGTTAGGGCCAAGCTTCGGGCCACCAGAGCCAGCTTGCCAATTCCCGAGAGGCCCAGCAAGCCGGGCACGGCCCCAACCCACCCGTGTGTGCTTCTGGGTCGTTCAGGGCCCCGGGAGGCCTCCGGGCAGCCCTGGGCCGCAGGCAACAGCCGTTCCCAGGACCCCCCCCTCCCCACTCCATCTTTTCTGGAAGCTTCCTCCCCTTTGCCAAGGGCGAAAGGGCCCCAAACCAGATCCCGGTCCCATCGCGGGAGGTGCCCGGGGAGCCAGGCTCCACTCGACCCCCAAGTCACTGCGTTGTTAGCCTGAGGACCCCACCCCCACCCACGGCGCGGAGCTGCCCGCCCCCTCCCTCCCCCCCCCCGCGCGTCTGCCCCCGCGGAGGGATGGCAGGGCGGGCCGGACCCGACGCCCGGGCCGGGGGAGGGGCGTCAGGGCGCGCCCCGCCCGTGCCCCTGGCAGCCGCCGTCCCCGTGGACGATGAGCACCGGGAAGTAGAGGGCGTCCTCGTAGCACGGGGGGCTTTCCAGGGGCTCCGTGTCCTCGCCGCGGCGGGCCAGGGGGCCCCCGCTCAGGCTGCGGAAGACGCCCGGCGTGGCCCGGCCGCCGGCGCCCAGCGACAGGCGGCTGCGGCTGAAGGGCAGGCGGGCGCCGGGGGGCCGCGCGGGGGGCAGCGAGTTGCTGCTGACGGAGCGGCGGCAGCGCCGGCAGCCGCGCAGGTAGGCGCCCGAGCCGGCGGCGCCCATGACCACCGCCTCCGAGTAGCTGGGCACCAGCTGGCGGTTGGAGCAGATGTGCCACTCGAGCTCGGTGAAGTCCACCGTGGCCACGCGGGACAGGGGCGGCGCGCTGGGCGCGGCGGCGGCGGCGGCGGCGGCGGCCCCGGGCGGCGGCGAGCCGGCCCCGAACAGCTTCTCCACCTGGTAGTGCACGTGCGCCGTGCCGCACGCCGCCACCACGCGCAGCGGCCACGACAGCGTGGCGGCCGACACCAGCCAGAAGACCCAGGCGCGCGCGTACCAGGGCGGCCGGCGCGGGTCGGCGAAGACCAGCAGCGACTCGCGGAAGTCCACGTCCTTCAGGTGCATGCCCTCGCGCGCCTCCAGGTAGTCGTCCAGGCCCTCGTGGGCGCCGAAGAAGCGCGCGCGCTGCGTGAGGTACGAGGCCTCGGCCTCGGCGCTGCCGAAGCTGAAGCACTTGGTGAAGCGCAGCCGCGTGGCCGCGTGCTCCGCCAGCCCCACCAGCTCCTTGGACACGTCGCGCACGCCGTGCGCCGAGTAGTCGAACTCGCCGCGCGCCGTGCGGCTGTCGGCGCGCTCGTGGTACACCTGCGTGGTGGTGTAGGCGTCGCCGTTGCGGTAGCGCGTGATCTGGCGCGTGCGCCGCACGTAGTGGTAGCTCGTGGCCTTCCACCACACGCACGGCGGCGCCTGCTGCAGCCGGCGGATCAGCGCCAGCACCGTGCCCGCGTCGGTGCGCGGCGCCTGGCGCGCGCGCGCGTGGCAGTGCCAGCACTCGGCCAGGTACAGGAGGTAGAGCAGCGACACGAAGGCCAGCGGGATGTACAGGTAGCCATCCGAGCAGGGGCTGGCCGGGTAGGTGGGCGGCGGGCCGCCGGCGCCGCGCGCCAAGGCCGCCTCGGGGCCCAGGACCAGGCGCGGCACCGTGGCCAGGCGACACCAGGCCACCACGGCCCCGCAGGCGTGGATGAGCAGCGTGAGCAGCAGGCACTTCCAGTGCGACTCGCGGCACAGGGAGCTCCCCAGGGTCGGCTTCAGGGGCCGCTGCTGCGGGGGAAGGGGGGGGGCAGAGAGAGGGGAGGCGGTGAGGACGGGGCCCACTCGAGGAGGTCGTGCCCGAGGCGGGGAAACTGAGGACCCGAGGCACTGGTGGTGCGGCGGGATTCGAACTCAGGATGTTCCACCCGAACCCACCCCCCTCCACCATGGCCAGCAGTCTCTCAGCCTCCAGCAAGCCAGGACGCCACGAGCCCCCCCCCCCCCCCAGCGCTTGCGCTCCCTGCCCCCGGCTCTGCGTGTGGACACCGCCATGTCCCTACCATCGCTGGACAGAATTTCTTGATCTTTCCTGTGGCCCGGGAGGCCAGCCAGCGGGGAAGGCCAGGGTGGGAGAGGCCCGAACGTCGAACCACAGGGGCTTTAAGGAGCCAGGGCCGGGCTGCCCAGGGCGCTACTGGCCCCAGCAATTAGTGAGTTGGGCAGGCCCCTCATCTTGTCCGCCCCCCGCCCCTGGGTGGCTGTGTGGGAAGCTCCTAGCACAGGGTCGGGCCCTGGGAATAAACACTATGGCGGCCGCCCTGCAACTCCCTCTGCCCCCTTGTTCCACTAGAGATAGAGGAGACTTGGGAGACACTGTGTGTGAAGTCAGTGGAAAGGAGGGAGAGCTGGGAGCGGGGGAGGTGTGAGTCTTGGGATGGGGAGCAGATGGAGGGCCGCCCTCCACTCCCCATCTGTGCTACCTAGGGGGCGGAGGCACAGCTGGGCAGCAGGGCCACTCCCTGGCCCAGAGGGCTTGGCACGCCCTCCACTGGGCTACTTCACCTCAGGCATCTAAGGAGAGAGAAGAGTGGGAAGGGAGAGGGAAGGGAAGGGTGCACGGGGGAGGGAGGGCTAAGGGGCCATTTCCTCTCAACTGGCCCACCAGGCCTCCAGGGGCTCAAGAAGAGAAGGCCTTGACCCAGGCCCTCCAAGCCGCAGGTGCACCCAACCACCCACCCCTGCCCCCAAAGCACTGGCCACACTGCCTGCTCATCTAAGAGGCACCAGACCCTCCCCTGTCTCCGCAGATCAAGTCTTCATGCCATAAGGAGCGTGTGCACGCACGCGCGCGCGCACACACACACTTCCCACAGGAGACTCACGTGCACCTCCATTTACATCCTCCCGAAGCCAGAAGACACACCCGACTCTCACCTGACCCATGCACACGCTCCAGGCCTATAGCAACCAGACACCCACATGCACAGCATCTGTGACAGAACATACACGCGCGCACATACACACATGACCTGGGTGAAGACCCAAGCCGAGGAACCTGCTACACACTCAGCTGAGGTGAGGTGCCCAAGGTGGGAACACACAGGCCTGCAATCACACACACACACACACACACACACACACCCCTCACGCCGGCCCACGCGGCACCCGGTCACACAGGCTGGGGAGGGGTCTGGGCGGTGCCAGGCGGCGCGGGGCGCGGAGCCCGAGCCCGCATCCGCACCTGGAGGCCGCTCCGCCCTCCGCGCTCCCCCGCCCCCGCCCCGGCCCGCGGCCGCTGCTGCATTGCAGGCACCGCCCGCACCTCGCCAGGGCCGGGCGGGCCGGGCTGGGGGCCTGACCCCGTCGCCCCCGGCGTGGGGGGGGGGGCGGGCTCCCCAGCACGGGGCCGCGGGGGGGGGGCCGGGCTCTGACGTCACAGGGCGGCCGGGGGCACGGGGGGCCGGGTCGCCCCCACATCTCCAGCCCGCCGCCCCACCCCCCACCCCACGCGGGTCCCCAGGCTCGGCCCCCGCCGGAGGCGGGCCCCCATGACGTCATCGCCGTGGGGGCCACCGCAGGACCCCCGCGGGGGTCGCCCCGTCCCCGGGCCGCCGCGCCCCGCTCCGGCCCCGCCACGCGGCGCCCGCCGGTACCTCCTCCCGCAGCGGCTCGCCGTCCGGGACCAGCGCGGGCGCCTCCCCGCCGTCCACGCCGCCGCCGCCGCCGCCGCCCTCGGGCATGGTGTCCTGGCTGCTCGGGCGGCCCCCACCCGGGCCCGGGGCATGATAGGGGAGGGGGACGCGGAGCGCTGCGGCGCGGCCCCGAGGGGCGTCCGCTCGGCTCGGCGGCCGCGGAGGAGTGCGCCCAGCCCCAGCCCCGGCGCGGCGGCGGCCGCGGTGCCCGGCGCCCCGCCCTCCGCTGACCCCGCCCCCGCGGCACCGGCGGCGCCGCCGGCCGCGCCTGGCACCGGGCGCCCCGCCCCGCCCCCCCCCGCGGCGCTCGGCCCGGCGGCCGCAGGGAGCGGGCCCCGCGCGGCGCTCGCGCCCCCGCGCCCCCGCGCCCCCGCGCCCCCGCGCGGGCGCGTCCTCTCCCCGCGGAGCCACCGGGAGGGTCTCCCAGGTGGGCGGGCGCGGCCGAGCCCTGCCGCCGCCCCAAACTCAGTCTTTCCACCTGCGCGATGGGGATGGAAAAAGAGGTTGGGTTCAGTTCCCAGGCCCAGGAGGGCCGCGCAGGAGAACGGATCGAGGCTGGGTCCTACCCCAAAGCTGGACGGTCGGGGTTAGAACAGAGAGAGCTGCGAGGCTGGACGAGTTCCTCTCTTTGAACAAAAGGCAATCAAAGACCATTTGGTTAAATATGCCTACCCACTTAAAGATGATATAACACATACAGAGAGGAAAGCACTGGCCCAGGGTTTTTTACGTATGTATTTATTTGCTATTATTAATAATAATCTTTTTGCCAGTCCTGGGGCTTCAAGTCAGGGCCTGAATACAGTCCCTGGCTTTTTTTTTTTTTTTTTTTTTTTTTGCCATCCCTGGGGCTTGAACTCAGGGCCTGAGCACTGTCCCTGGCTTCTTTTTGCTCAAGGCTAGCACTCTACCACTTGAGCCACAGCGCCACATCTGGCTTTTTCTATATATGTGGTGCTGAGGAATTGAACCCAGGGCTTCATGTATGCTAGATGAGCACTCTACCATTAGGCCATATTCCCAACCCCAAAATGTTAAAACTTTAATTTTTTAATTTTTTTGTCAGTTGTGGGACTTGAACTCAGGGTCTGGGTACTGTCTCTTTTTTGCTCAAGGCCACAGGGCCACTTTCTGTTATTTATTTTTATTTATTGAGTGTCTTCTATATGTAACTATTGTGGTTGGCCCTGTGAAGACAAAGGGAGGAATAGAGAATCATACTGGCGCTGTGGTCTAGCTAGAGCCAGGTTGTAATCTCCATCCCAGGTCAAGTCAGGTCCTGGTCTCTGCTACTGAGACTGCTACTCACTGTTGCTGAGTTCCTTTTGCTCAAGGATAGCACTCTACCACTCAAGCCATGGTGCCATTTCCAGCTTTTCCTGTGATTTAATTGGAATCTCAGACTTTCCTGCCTGGGCTGGCTTCAAATCAAGATCCTTAGATCTGAGCCTCCTGAATAGCTGGGATTACAGGAGTGAGCCACCAGCGCCTGGCATGCTCCTTTTATTTATCTGAGAACTGACTCTGAGCCTAGGTGCTCAGAGTTCAAACCCCAGGACCAGCAAGTGGAAATAAGTGGTTTTCTTCAATTTGTCTTGTTTGTTCTTTTATCTGTCTTAGGAAGGGTGAGGGGGGTCCCAGAAATAGAGGGATGGGCTGGGGATATGGCCTAGTGGCAAGAGTGCTTGACTTGTATACATGATGCCCTGGGTTCAATTCCTCAACACCACATATATACAAAAAAGCCAGAAGTGGCGCTGTGGCTCAAGTGGCAGAGTGCTAGCCTTGAGCAAAAAGAAGCCTGGGACAGTGCTCAGACCCTGAGTCCAACCCCAGGACTGGCAAACAAAACAAAACACAACAAAAACAGAAATAGAGGGACAATGGGTGAACGAATGCAGCAGTGTTACTCACTGGACACTATGTTGAAAACGAACTATACAACTTGTGGGTGGGGATGGGAGGGAAAAACTGGGAGAAGAGTGAGGGAAGGGGTGACAGTGACCAAAAGAAATGTACTCTTTACCTGGCTTATAGAATTGGAAGCCCTCTGTACATCATCTTTATAGTAACAATTTAAAAAAACAAAAAACAAATTCCTCATAAACAAAAAAAAATTCTGTGATTGTACTGGAGCTCAGGGTGTGGGGCCCTATCCCTTAGCTTTTTCTGTTCAAGGCTAGTGCTGTAGCACTTGAGCCACAACATTTCTGGCTTTGGGGAGGTTAAATGGAGATAAGTCTTTTTTATCTCGCTAACTGAAGATAAGAGATTCTCCTACTTGGGCTGGCTTTGAACCATAATCCTGAAATCTCAGCCTTCTGAGTAGCTAGGATTACAGGCCTGACCATCAGGCCACCAGCTTAAGTCCTTTGGACTAGCTTCAGAACAGTGGCCACGAGGGGAAAGGACATCCCCAGCAGAGGGCATCTCTGGGTGAAGGCACCGTGGTCGGGTCACATGATCTGAGTGTGGGGAGCAGGCAGCCGGAAGGACCTGGGGAGGAGGAGGACCACCTCAGGTACAGTCTGTCTGAGAGGCCTATCAAGACCTACGGTGCTCTCTAGAAAGTGGTGCCTGAAGGTCCCTGAGAGCGCGCCTTACAGACAGATTGGGGAGGGGGAGGCGGGTGGCGAGAGGTGGTTCTGACTAGAACCTGAGTGGAGAAAAAGAAAGCCTGGGACTAGGAGTGAGGCTCGGGGGCTTCACTCCAGGAAGACCATTGAACCAGAGATGACGCAGCAGTTAAGGATGCGTTCTCAGGGGATGCAGCAGGCCCTCAACCGGCTGGACCACCCCGAGGAGTCGATGGGACAGCCACGGTGCAGGATCCTGCCGCCCTTATACCACTCAGCACTCCCGTGGGTCTGCAGCGCTGGCCAGCAGCGCGACCCCGAGCCTCCCACAGAGGCCCCGCGCGGGTCTGCACGGGGGAGGCATTTTCAGCACCAGGTGACGGACAGCACCCGCTTCGCCAGCCGGGAGAGGCGAGGGGAGGAGTCAGCGTCCGGAGAACTCGAGGCCGCGCGGGCACGGCCCGGCCCCGCTCCCACTAGGGGTCCCTGGTGGGTCGGGACTCCGCTCCAGAACTGGGTGACGTGGGAGACGAGGGAGGAAACGGGAGGAAAGCGAGGAGGGAGAGAGGGCCAGGAGCCCCCAAAGCGCGGACTGAGCCGCCCAACGCCCCGCTCCTCCGGAAGGACGTCCCACGACTGGAGCTCCGAGCCTGGCTCGGTCCGCGGTTCGCCGCTCACCTCCGGCTGTAGTCGTGGCAGGGCGAGCGTCAAGGGGCCCACTGCGCACACACGGAAATCCTCCAACACCTCCTCACCTATCAGCTGTCCCCGTCTCGAATCAGCACGTGCCTCATCCAATCAGAGAGCGCCTCGCATAGCTCCGCCTGTTCGCGTTCCGGAAGTGGACGACTGCCGAATCCGCGTTGGCGAGAGCTCGCCATTAGCCAATTAGAAGCGGGAAAGGCTGAACCGGTGGCGAGGAAGAGCCAATGGCAGGCGGCGGCGGGTGACGTCGCCGACATGGCGGCCACAGGCGGCCAGCCGGGGGACGTGTCGGGCTGCCGGGTAGCTTGGATCGCTGCGCGGGGAGAGGAGCGGTCGTCTTATTAGTATTTGCACTCGCGAACAGCGCAGCCCCCCGTGAGGAGAGGGAGCGTCGCGACCATGGCTTATCACTCGGGTTATGGAGCCCACGGTGCGTGAGGTGTGGGGCGGACGGGGTGCGGCCCGGCCGGCGGCGCCGCTCGCTCACCCGGCGGGAGAGGCGCGACCGTGACCGCTCTCGGGGGGGGGGGGCGGGCAGGGCTGCCACTCGGGCTCTGGCCCAGCGAAGCTGCCACGCGTCTCGGACTCCGCCCTTCCTGACCAGTCCCGAGATTGACAGCTGGGATCCCCGTGCCTAACCTGGGCACGAACGGGTCTCATCTCCAGAGCTGCCTTTCCCCTGTCACGACCCTAACAGGGACCCTGACCCTGCTCAAGTCCTCCGATAGCCAGCTGTCGTCTTTCCTACCCTTGCTTATGCAGGAACACACTTCTGATTATGAGCACTTAGCAAACGTCTACTTACTCTCCACAGTTTGGTTCAGAGATCAGTCCCCTTTGAGAGGCCCCAGAGACCCCAGATAGGCAGTCATTCATAAGGGATTTCTGGAAAAAGATTGCCCCTCATCCAGCCTAGCTTTCCTTCACTGATTGCTTGGTAGGCCCAGAACCTATGCATAGCTGCTTTTCCTGGAAAAGAAGTGGTTTGTGTGGTTGCTGGGTATTTCTGTCATTACCTTGATGCCTCTACGTTCACAGGTTCCAAGCACAGAGCCCGAACAGCTCCAGACCCCCCTCCACTCTTTGATGACACAAGTAGTGGTTATTCCAACCAGCTGGGGGGATATCCAGCCGCAGGAGTCGATGTGGCCTTCAGTGTCAACAACTTGCTTGAGGATCCGATGGCCAACCTGGCTGTGGCTTATGGCAGTTCCATTGCATCCCATGGAAAGGACAGGGTGCAAAAGGAGGTGTGGTCTGCGCCCAGGGAAAGGGTGGCAGGATTTCTGGTTAGGGCTGGGGTGGCAGGGAATGCCACCTGCTTCTCCAAGTTGTCCCTGGGGGAGGGAACACCACGAGGCTGAGTGTGCAGCTCGCCCTCAGCCTCCTCTTTCCCCTTCCAGCTGCACCGTTTTGTGTCTGTGAACAAACTCAAGTATTTTTTCGCTGTGGACACAGCCTATGTGGCCAAGAAGCTAGGGCTACTGGTCTTCCCCTACACACACCAGGTGAGCTTCCTGTCAGGTGATCCAGCAGATTCCCCTCCCCACCCCCCTAGCCTAGCACCCAGACTTCAACCTCTTTTCTCTCATTCCCCCCCCCCCCCCGGCTCCTGCTCCTGCTGATCTGACCACCTCTGCTACTGCCAGAACTGGGAAGTGCAGTACAGTCGAGACATGCCTCTGCCCCCGCGGCAAGACCTCAACGCCCCTGACCTCTATATCCCTAGTGAGTCCCTGGTCTGGGATGGGGACATGGGGGGGAGGGGCGGGAGGAACGAGGACTTTTGCTTTGAGCCCGGAACCAGAACCTCGTGGCTCACGCCTGTAATCCTAGCTACTCAGGAGGCTGAAGTTCAAAGTCAGCCCAGGAAAGGTCACGAAACTCTTATCTCCAATTAACCATCAGAAAACTAGAAGTGGCACTGAGGCTCTAGTGGTAGAGTGCTAGCATTGAGTTGAAGAGCTCGGGACAACACCCAGGCCCAGAGCTCCAGCCCCATGACTGATCAAAAAGAGAGAGAGAGAGAGAGAGAGAGAGAGAGAGAGAGAGAGAGAGAGAGAGAGAGAGAGAGAGAGAGAGAGAGAGACAGACAGACTCAACGGTTGATCCAAATATACCTGGTGCTTTTCATGTGTACTGGTTGCTGGACACAAAGTAGACCAAATGGCCAGAACTTCCTGAGTGGACCCTCGGTGATCCTGTGACATTCTTTAGCCTGGAGCTCTAGGTTCATATTTGACCCTGCTACTTCTACCTGGGGCATTGTTGTTTGGTTCTTGCATAGTTCAGTAACACAGCAATAACAGCTGTACCTCAAGGAGATTCAGGGAGGTGGTGGGTGTCCTGGCACAGGAAGCTGCCGACCTTGTTAGTGTTTGTCCCCTGAGGCCTGCTCCAGCTCCGCCACCCCCTACTGCGGTGGCTTGTTGCCTCTACACCCCCCTCTGTCCTGTTGGCTGCTCAGGGCCCAGCCTCAGCAGAGCTACCAGGGAGGACTGTCTGCTCAGGTTCTTCCATCCTTCCTTCCATGTGCCCCTTGTAGTTGTCGTGTAAGGATGGCACTGAAGCCAAGACTAAGACTTGAGTGTCATACAGCTGACAGGTGGCAGGATCAACTTCCTGATGGTTTAGACACTGTGCCCTCTGGTGGATGCATCAGTCTGTTGTTTCACGGGTGTGTGTGACGTGTGTGTGTGTGTGTGTGTGTGTGTGTGTGTAGGCAGAGGATAGGACTGATGAGTTTAAGTCCCTGAAGTCCAGTTCCCACCGGTTCTGAGCTCATGAAAACTACTTAAGTTTGGAGTTCACTGTAACCAGCGCCAGTGGCCAGACTTAAGAGTTGCTGGCTGAAGGGACATCATCTGTGGCCCTGGACTCTGGCTTGTCCACTCAATGGGCTTTTTCAGTGTTGTCCTGGTGCTGTTAGCACTCGGGTTGATCCCTGTGTGGGAGGAGCAGTGGCCTTGGCCCATGGTGCGGTTTCTGAGACCCAGCGGGAGCTCTGATGAGGCTCCTAGAGCGGGCGGGGGCGGGGGTCCTGGACTATGGGTCAAGTGGCATTCGTCAGGGAGAGAGCCGGTCGGGCTCGTGTATCCCAGGCATGGTCCTGGGGAGCAGAATGTGGAAGCCAGGCCTATGTTGGATGTGTGTGGGGAGGGAAGCCCAGGGACAGCTGGGGTGTCAGCTGCCCTGAATGCCTAGCGAGGGCCTCTGGGTGATTTTCTCCCTGTGACTCTTGGCAGCGATGGCCTTCATCACCTATGTGCTGCTGGCTGGAATGGCACTGGGCATTCAGAAAAGGTCAGTACAGGCCTCGTCCTCTATGTCCTCACCTCCCTGGGGAATCCGTGGCAGGCCCAGCTCCCCCTGCTGCCCGTGTTCTCAGCTCTCCCTGGCCTGCTGGCTCTGATCTGACCTCCTCCCGTGACCGCAGGTTCTCGCCCGAGGTGCTGGGCCTGTGTGCGAGCACAGCGCTGGTGTGGATGGTCATGGAGGTGCTGGCCTTGCTCCTGGGCCTCTACATTGCCACTGTGCGCAGCGACCTGAGCACCTTCCACCTGCTGGCCTACAGTGGGTACAAATACGTGGGGTGAGTGGCTGCCTGCGGCCAGGGGCAGGGCCCCGCTGTCCTGCAGCCCCTAGCTCTACTGTTAGAGGGTTGGTTGTCTCCAGCAGTCTCTGTGACCTGTGGGAGATTCTGGGTGTGTGACAGTCCCCAGGGGAGGGGAGAGACAAGGGTCCCGTCGGCGGGTGGCGTCTGGGTTGAGATCGTGGGGCTCGGCTCACCGGCCCCATCCTCCGCAGGATGATTCTCAGCGTGCTCACAGGACTGCTGTTCGGCAGCGATGGCTACTATGTGGCCTTGGCCTGGACCTCCTCCGCGCTCATGTACTTCATCGTGAGTGTGGGGCTGCGCCTGCGCCCCTCAGCTCAGCGGGTGGGACTGGGAGGAGCCGCCCGGCCCGGGCCAGCTTCAGCTCTCCTTCCTTCCAGGTGCGCTCCTTGCGGACGGCAGCCCTGGGTCCCGAGGGCCTGGGGGGCCCCGCCCCTCGGCAGCGTCTCCAGCTCTACCTGACTCTGGGAGCGGCGGCCTTCCAGCCCCTCATCATATACTGGCTGACCTTCCACCTGGTGCGGTGACCCTCGGCCCCAAGTGGCCCTGATTTTTCCATACATTGAAGATTTGGTTTCCTTGGTGTATTTTGACCCTTGTTCCTGGGGCCTGCGTGGGAGGGGGAGCCGGGGCCCGGCAGCTCTGGGGCTCTGTGCTGCCCAGGGCATCTGGTTTGGAGACATCTAGGAGGCAAGTGGGCCCAGGAGGACTTCCTGGAGGTGGTGACCTTGATGTTTCCTTGAAAGGCAACTGGAAGGGTCTCATGGCCTGTTCCTAGCCCCCTCCCCGATCAGCTCCCCCCTTAGAAACTTGTCAACTCAGAAGCTATCCTGGGAAGACAAGGTAGTGATCCTGAGTTGAGGACAGAAGCGGGCAGCCGCGAGGAAGATCACAGAGGGCCCCGGTCCACTGGAGAGGTTTCCCAGAGGGGCATATGGCGACCAGTGGGAGACAGCTAGACTAGGGGCTTAGCTTGGGCTCTTCTCTCCGCACTCTCCCGTCTCATCCCCATTTCGTGGAGCTTTTCCCCAGCAGCACGGGGGCCCATGTGTTTGCAGTAGTTTATTCATATTTTGTCACAAATGGCCGGGGAAGGGGTGCCGGACTCCTCCAGGCAACATAGAAAATAGGTCCAAGAGACAGGGTGGGCTGGGGTTGGGGCAAGTAGAGACAAGGAGCTAGAGAGAGCCTGGGAGGGGGGAGGGCAGACTAGGGGTGGGGCTGCCCCCTGCTGAGCCTGCTCGGTCCCAGTGCAGAGGCTCCCCTGCCTGTAGGGGGAGCCCCAGGGTAGGGGGTGGTAGGTAGGGGCAGCCCAGAATTTCCAGGGTCAAGCTCTGCTTTGGCGGCAGAGCCCAAGTTTCCCCTGAAATGAACAAGGCCGGAAGTCCCGCTCCTTCCAGGACTGACCGCCATGCCGGACTGCGGGCTGGCAGAGGAGCCCCTGCCCCTGTTTGGAGCTCCGCCTGGCCCTAGTCTGAGGGGAAGGGGTCTGAAGGCGGGGGGAACCCCCGCAGCAGCAGTTTGGGGGATGGGGAGGCTGGAGGCACCAGTGCCCCTCAGCCCCCCGGGGCGGAGGCCTCTGTGGCCAGGGGCAGGGCTGGGGGTGCACAGGCGTCCGGTCCGTTCTGGGCTCGCTCCCTGGCCGGCTTCCCCCTTAGAAACTCACCAACGTATAAACCATACTGTGGAAAGACAAGGCAGCGCGCGTGAGGCCTCCGGGTCACGCCCGGGCTGTCCTCAGCCCTCCAGGGCAAAGGGCACAGACGTGGGACTGGCACCCCGATGCCCGAGCCACCCCTGGCCCGGGTGGGGCGGGAGCCTCACCTGTACAGGTAATAGAAGAAGGAGAGCAGGTAGAAGGCGAGTTTGCACCAGGACTCCTTCTGGCAGTAGTTGAGGATGTCAGCGTTCATGATGGAAACTGCATCATACATGACCTCGGAGCCATCGGCAGGGCGGTGGAAGTACCTGGTGGGCGGGGAGCAGCCCGAGTGCCCACGGGCCACGGCCGCCTGGCCTTCCTCCTGCCCCCCGCCTCGGCCCCGCTCCCCAAGCCCCCGCCGCCCTCACCTCCAGAGGTGGTAGAAGAGGAGGGGGATGTTGAGGCCCAGGGTCACCCACTCCGCCGCACACAGGAACATCAGGCAGAAGAGGCCGTGGATGGAGTACTCCGGGACCACGAGCTGCGGAGCGGGGGTGCGGAGTCAGCAGCCGGGGCCGGGGCTGGCAGCGGGGAGCTGGGCGGCCCGAGGGGCGGCAGGGTGGGCCCCGCGGTCCCCGCCCGCCCCCGACCCCGACACTGACCTTCCTCAGGAGGCAGCAGATGCGCTCGATGTTTTTTAACCGCTCGCGCTGTGGGGGAAGGAAAGGGCCGTGGGGGGAGCGGCCGAGCCCCCGCGCCGGGCGCCGCCCCCGCGCGGCCGCCAGGGGGCGCCCGAGCCCGCCGCGCCGTCCCCATGGCGACCGTCACCATGGAGGGGCCTTCACCCGCGTCCCCATGGCAACGGCCCGGAGCCTGGCAACGGCCGCCCCGTCAGGAGGAGCTCAAGCCCAGGGCCTGCGCCAGGTGTTTTCTGGGGGCGGGGACTGAGGGGAAGGGTCTGGGCCACCAGCCCCCCCCCACTTGGCACCCCCCCCCGCCTGCCCTAACCCCATCCCCACCCCCCCCACCCCCCCCCCTGCCACAGATGGAAAGACAGACGGACGGACACACCTCTGCACAGCACATGTATCACTTACTGCCCGCGCTGGGTTCCCCTGGTCGATGGGGTTCTTGAAGTCGGTCCGCAGTTCATCAAAGGCTATGATCTGGGGAAAGGGTGTGGGCCCATCAGGGGGGGCCCGGGCCGCCAGGACCTGCCCTTTATACGTGGGGTCAAGGGGAGCTCGTGGCAAAGTGGAAGAAAATGACGCCCGGGGAGGGGCAGCGCCTGGGCCAAGGTCACTCAACAGTCTAGGATGGAATCGTAGCGCCCTGGGGCCTAGCTCGGGACCAGCTGCGCTCTATTCATTTCCTAAACATCCCAACACACGGTCTCCTCTCCTGGCCCTGCGTGGAGTGCCGGAGACCTCCCTCCCTAGGGGCTGGGGACATAGCTCCTGTCAGGGAAATATTTCCAGGACGGGGAGGAGAACTACATCCCAGGTGATCAGGGCTGTGGGGGACAGGCAGACCCCTTTTGGGGGTGGCAGGGTTCAAGCTGACTCTGAGTAGGTGTCTGGTGAACAATGGAAGAAAATTAGTCTAAGCAGGAGGAATAGCAGATACAAAGGCACAAGGATTGGAAGAACATTCAGGAAGCTGTGGGTTCATGGGGTTTGGGTGTGAGGAGAGAGGGAAAGAGCCAGCAAGATGGAGATGGCAGCATCAGCAGACCTTGACATGGAAGCCCGCCGAAGCCAAACCAGAAGCTTAGGTTTTAACACAAAAAGTAATGGGGAAGCTGAGCACTGGTGGCTCATGCCTGTAACTCTAACTACTCAAGGAGGCCAAGATTTGAGGACTGTGGTTCAAAGCCAGCAGGGGCAGGAAAGTTCATGAGACTCTTACCTCCAATTAACTACCAGACAACTGGAAGTGCAGCTGTGGCTTAAAGTGGTAGAGCACTAACCTTGAGCAAAAAAGAGCTCAGCGACCGTGCCCAGGCCCTGAGTTCAAGACCCATGACACACACACACACCAGCCATTCAGGGCTGTAAGACAGCAGAGCAGTGTTGTTAGGTAAAGTCTCAGCCATCTTTTAAGGTGGCAAACAAAGGAAGGCATCCACCCAGTGGGCTTCATTAGCTCATGGATGCTTGCAACAACATAAGGACTTAACTGCTGGTAGTTTGTTTTTTCTTTCATGTGTGAATGTACCAGTACTTAGACTTGAACACAGGGCTTAGGTGCAGCCCCTTAGCGTTTTCACCGTAAGGCCGGTGCTCTCCCACTTGAATTCAGCTGCTTCTGGCCTTTTTGCTGGTTTAATGAGAGATGAGTCTCATGGAATTTTCTGTTTGGACTGGCTTTCAACCATGACCAGCAGATCTCAGCCTCCGGAAGTAATTAGAATTACAGGCATGAGCCATGGGCACCTAGTTTACTATTTTCTTTTCTTCTGCCAGTCCTGGGGTTTGAACTCAAGGCCTGGGCACTGTCCTTGAGCTTCTTTTACTCAAAGCTACTAGCACTCTACCACTTGAGCCGCAGTGCCACTTCCAGCCTTTTCTGTGTATGTGGACCTGAGGAATCGAACCCAGGGCTTCATGCACGCTAGGCAAGCGCTCTATCACATTCCCAGCCCTACTATTTTCATCTCCACTTTTCAGATGGGCAAGCTGAGGCGGAAGCAGGATCGTAAGCTACAGTTAGGATGCTAACTGCTTTGTCATACTCCGAGCAGCGGAGGCCTGCCGGAGGGTCCAGGGAGGAGTTCATGGTGGTTTGAGTGAGGAGGGTGGTAGTGGATGTGTTCTAGAATTCTCCAGCCAGGCTCCACAGGGTGTACATGGTGGGGAGGTGAAAGCAGAGGTGCCAAGGCGCCCCCTGTGTGCGTGCCACAGGTGGGGAGCGCCCGAGGGAGGGGTTGGAGGGGATGAAGAACGGGTTGCGCGGGGGGAGGAGCCAGCAGGTGACCTAGAGGAGGGGGACTGGAAAAGGAGCCTGCTGGGGTCCCTTCCCGTCAGCTCCAGCCCGAGGCTGAGGCAGCAGGCCCCCCACCCCCAAGCACCCCAGACCCCAGACGGCTCCGAGGGAAAGAACATGGGCTTCCTGGAGGGAGCTGGGGCCATCTGGAGCCCCTCCCCCCGCCCCTGCCTGATAGGCACAGCAACAGGGTCCAGCAGGGAGCGGAAGGGTGCCGTCTGCCTGCCCCCCAGCTGGCACCCGCAGCCTGCGGCGGGCGTCGCGCCTCCCACCCCCCAGGCTGCCTGCTGCTGACTCAGCCCCCCCCTCCCGGAACAAACAATCCCCCACAGTGACAGCTGACACGCATCATTCACTACCAGGGTTGCCTAGCGACCCGTGGGTCTGGATTGGGGTGTGGGACGGGACACGGGGTCCCACCTCGGAGGGAGGGGCCGCACGGCCTGTCCCTGCCCCCTCGGCGGTGTCGGTGGGCACTCCTCCCTGGGCGCCAAGTTCGCCCAGCCACCGGGCTGAGCGGGCACCGGGCGGCACACAGTAGGCGCCCTATTTGTTGAAGGTTGTTGAAGGCGCTGCTCCCAAGCTTAGGCCTCCGCGCAGCAGGGCCAGCGCAGGGCTGAGTCGGCGGCTCCGCGCTTCCTGCAGCCGCCGGGCCGCGGCCACTCGGAGCCCCGAGGCCACCGACGCCCCCTCAGAAACTCGCGACCCCTGCCTGTGGAGACGGCTTCCCGAGCCCGCGTGGCCTGACCTGCGCCCACTCAACCCCCCAGCTCCCCTCATTCCCGTGACGGAAGCCTTCCTTCCCCCCCACCCCCCAGCACCCCAGGCCCCGGGCAGCAAGCTCGAGGGCTCGGGACGAAGCTGAGGGGCGAAAGAAGCCGCAGCATGGCAGGACGGTGGGGCTGAAGATGGGGTGCACCGCTTAGAGGTGCCTGTAGGGGCTTGCTGAGGAGCACAGTAGGGGTACAGCAGAGTAAAACAAATCCCAGAGGGGGGGGGGAGGCAGAGGCGCGGGGAGAGTTCTGGAGCCGCATGGAGCAGGGAGCAAGTTCCAGGGAGAGGAAGTGCAGAGAGAAGGAAAGGAAGATGGAAGGAAGAAGGAAGGAAGGAAGGAAAAAAAAGGAAGGAAGGAAGGAAGGAAGGGAGGAAGAAGGAAGGAGGAAGGAAGGAAGGAAGGAAGGAAAGGAGGAAGGAAGGGAGGAAGGAAGGAGGAAGGAAGGGAGGAAGAAGGAAGGAGGAAGGAAGGAAGGAGGAAGGAAGGAAGAAGGAAGGAGGAAGGAAGGAAGGAAAGGAGGAAGGAAGGGAGGAAGGAAGGAGGAAGGAAGGGAGGAAGAAGGAAGGAGGAAGGAAGGAAGGGAGGAAGGAAGGGAGGGAGGGAAGGAGGGAGGGAAGAAGGGAGGGAGACAGACGTACAGGAAGGGAGCTTGGAGCTAGGTAGGAGGACTCCCCAAAGAGAATGGAGGATCAGAGGTGTGTGCGGAAGGTGCGAGCAGAGGGTGGCAGCGGCAGCCACGGAGAGGCCTGGAGGGCATCCGGCGGGGCAGAGCCTCGGCGGGGCGGGAGGGGGGGTTGTCCCCCAACAGTAAACCCAAGGAGGGCTGGTACTTATGTAGTGAGGTGAGGGGCCCGGGAGGAGGCGGCTTTTGGGGAGGGGGCTGCGGGGGGAGGGAACCCTCTGGAGCGGGGGAGTTACCAGGATGAGGCTGAGCCGGGACGTTCCGAGGCAGGTGTGGGGCTGGGCCAGGGTGAGGGCAGACCTGGGGGGAGGGGGGACGCTCAGACAAAGAGGATGTGGGGGCAGGAACAGGAGGGAAGCCGAAAAGTGGAGAGGAAAGCTGGGGGCTGTGCCCGAAGTGAGCGAGCGAGCACATGGGGGGCTGGCTTCTGATGACGCTTTGGAGCCCATCCCGGCTGGGTCAGGGAGGGGGCTGGACAGGGAACGGGTTAATGGCTCCAAGATGTGCGGGTCCTGTAAACAGATGCAGTTGCCATAGCAACCAGCACCATCGCTCTGGCTGGAAAAACCCGGGGAGGGGGGGGGGCAGCAACAGACAGACAGACTGCCCGACGGACACACGGGGGTGGCTGGATTGGGGAGGGCAAGAGAGGGAGCAATCATTTCAGAATTCCACCCGGCACCCCACGACTGGATGGGGCGGGAGGGGGGGTGTCAGGGACCTATTGACATGCCCCAGACAGGCGGGGGCGTAGGAGGAAGGGGGCCCCCGCGAAGGAGGCCGAGGGCGGGGGTGCCGATGGGGGCGAACAAAAGGCGCCGGGCAGGGGCCGGCGGGCCGGAGGCTCCGGGCTTCCCCGGGGCTGCGGGCCCCCCGCCCCGGCCCCCTCCCGCCCCGCGAGCCCCCGGCCCCCACCCCGCCCCCAGCCCGAGCCCGGCCTTACGTGCCAGATGACAAAGAAGATGAGGGAGGCGCACAGCACCAGGGTGAGCATGTAGCAGAACGCGGCGAAGGTGAACGCCATGGCCCCCGCGCCGGGCGGCGGCCCGGGGGGCGCCAGCGCGGGGTCGGGGCGCAAGGGGACGCCCCCCGGCCCGCGTTCAGGGCCGGCCGGGCATGGCCCGCGAGACTCGGGGGACGCGGGCGGTCCGGCCGGGGCCGGGGCCGCGGGGCCGTGGGGGGCGCGGGGCGCGGGCCGGGGAGCTCGGGGGGCGCGTCCGCTGCCGGCTGCCCGGGCCCCGATCGCTCATCCTGCGATCCCTCGCCCGCGGCTCCCTCGCTCTCCAGCCCGCGAAGCCGGCGGGGCGGAGCCGGGGGCGGGGCCGCCGCGCAGCGGCCTCGGGCGGGGCTGGGGCTCCGCGCGCCCCGCGCCCCGCCGCCCGCCCGCCCGCCGGGTCGGCTCGCCCGGCGCTGCCCCCGCCCCGTCGAGGGACACGTGGACCTGGACGCGCATCCCCGCCACCCGACACGCAGGCTGCCCGCCGCCCTCGGCCCCGCCGCACCCGCACTTCCCAGCCCTCCCACCGCGCCCACTCGGCGGGGCCGAGGCAGCTGGAGGCGCGGGGCGCGGCGGTCGCGGGCAGGGGGCAGGGGCGCCCGGCGCTGAGGGGGCCCGAGGGGCTCACCGTGGGCTCCCGCGTGGCGTGGCGCCCCGGGGAGCGGGCAGCGGCTCACCGGGTCCCCGCGGAGGGCCGCGTGCCCGCCTCCCTGTGACAGATCCGTGCTGGGCCCTCGGGGACGCCCGCGGCCGGGCGGCACGGGCCTCGCCGCGCTCCGGGCCCGGTATGTGGGTCAAGGGCTTTCACCTGCAACTCAGGACACGAGCCCGCGCCAGGACCCCCGCGCCCCGAGACAGACCCGCAGCACAGACCACACTGGGCCACCACACTTCCTTGCAAAAACCCTTGGCTCATCCAAGGGCCAGTGGAAATTTATTATTTTTTAATTCTTTTCCGTCTTTCCCCAAGTGGCTTTTCCTTGCAAAATGCCTGACATGACACCAGAGGGGAGGGGAGAGGGGCCCCTAAGGGGCGGCCCGGGGATTTAAATACAAGCTGGGGGGGGGGGGGGAGGACAGGGCAGGAGTGGGCGGGACAGGCGAGAGACAGCACAAGGGACATGGCTTCTTAGGTAGAGACCAAAGGTTGGTTTTCTGCAAGAAGCAGCTGTGCTGGAGGGCAGAGGCCAGGAGGAGACAGATAACCCCAACCGGGATGCGACGCGCCCACACTCCCCAGAGAAGTAGCGGCGGGGATGAGGCTCTGGCTGAGGCTCTCGGGGTGAAGGGATAAGCCAGATGTGCCGCCTCCGGGAAAGGGAGATGCTGGCAAAGTGAGGGTTAAGGCTGGTGCCAGGCCTCTGGCACGGTGGGCCTTCCGCCTCCGCCGACTCGGGGACAAAGGGGCGCGGTGGGCAGGCATCGCCTGGGCCTGGCGCTGGCAGGGCAGGAGGAGGCAGGAGCAGGCGCCCTCTGTGACACAGGCCCAGCGAGGCTGCCCGCCCACCTGCCCGAGCTGTGCTCAGACCCCACTGCAGCTGGACGGCTCGGGCGGAGTGTGGGAGGGGGAGGGAGGCCGGGGCCCGCCGCCACCATGCCCATCCTGAGGTCTGGCCGGGGCCCCGGATCTGGGCTCCTGGGCGCCCTGGCCACTGAAGGCGGCCAGGGGCAGCGGAGGCCGGGCAGGCCCGCAGCTCCTGGGGGAGGGAGAGGAGAGGAGGAGGAGAGAAACCCAGTGCAGCATACATGGTGGGGAGACAGACAGTGGAGCTCTCGTTCCGAAGGAAGGTGCGTGGAGGGGCATCTTTTCAAGGGACCTAGAGACAGTAGCAGAGCAGCCCCGGCGCCCACCCCAGCCACAGGCCCTGTGTGCTCTCCCTTGAGGGCTTTGACAGAACCGGGGCTCAGGGCAGCAGGCAGATGGGCCGAAGGGAGATGGGGAGCCCAGGACGCCCCAAAGCCACAGACTCAAATGCCCCAGGAGAGGGAGAGGCATCTCCTGCCCCCTCTAGGGGCATCATCTGGAGAAGGCATTCCCTCCTGTCCCATCCCGAGGGCCCCTCCTAGCAGCAGCCACCGCTAGCTGGTTTCACAGGGGTGCTGTCGATCTTGAGGTTGGGCCGTTCGCCCCCTGAAGCCGCCCCTGGCCCCATCCGCTTTTTGATCTCAGCAGCCATAGTCATGAATGCCTGCTCCACGTTGGTGGCATTCTTGGCACTTGTCTCCAGGAAGGGGATGCCCAGGGAGTCTGCAAACTCCTGCCAAGGGCAGAGGAGGGAGGGAGGGAGGGAGAGGAAGGTGAGGGACAGCAGCCCCCGCCCCCACCCAGCCCCTTAGCCTGGACCAGCCTGCTCACCTTCGCTGTGGTGTTGTCCACGACCTTCTTGGTGGTGAGGTCACTCTTGTTGCCCACCAGGAGCTTATTGACATTCTCGCTGGCATAGCGGTCTATCTCCTGCAGCCATTGCTTCACATTGGCGTAGGATTCCTGGAGGGCCCAGGGGCCAAAGTTACCGAGCTCCCAACTCCCTCCCCTCCCCAGGGCCTCAAAGAACAGGCCTCTCCTTTGAGGGGGAGGCACTGAGCCTGAAGACCCAGAGGAAACCCCTGCCTCTAGGCTTAACTTTTCTCCTTATGGGATCAAAGAAACCCAGCACCCCAAACTGGGTACTGTGGCTCACACCTGTAATCCTACCTATTCAGGAGGCTGAAATCTAAGAATCATGGTTCAAAGCCAATCCTGGCAGGAAAGTCCATCAGACTTTTGTCTTTAGCTATCAAAAAGCTGAAAGTAGAGCTGTGGTTCAAGTGGTAGAGCACCAGCCTTGAACAAAAAAGCTAAGGGAGCCAGGTGCCTGTGGCTCACATCTGTAATCCTAGATACGCAGGAGGCTGAGATCTGAGGATCATGGTTTGAAGCCGGCCTGGGTAAGAGAGTCTGTGACTCGTATCTCCAATTAACTACCAGAAGGATGGAAGTCATGATATAGCTAGCTCAAGTAGTAACGCCCAAGCAAAAGAGCTCAGGGCCAGTGCCCAGGCCGTGAGTCCAAGTCCCACAACTCTCTCTCTCACACACACACCAAAGCTAGGCCTCACAACTCACACACACATACACAAGCTAAGCAACAGAGCCCAGGCCCTGAGTTCAAGTTCAGTACTGGCACAAAACTAAGCCAAAACCAAAACAAAAGATCAAGCCAGGCACTGATGGCTCAAGCCTGTAATCCCACTTACTCAGGAAGGTGAGATCTAAGGATCACGGCTCTAAGCCAGTCTGGGCTGGAAAGCCCCAGAGACTCCAATTAGCCACCAAAAAAAAGCCAGAAGTGGAGGAGCTATGGCTCATGGGTAGTGCAGTAGCCTTGAGCACAAAAGCTCAGGGATAGAGTCCCGGCACTGAGTTCAAGCCATAGGACCGGGACCAAAAAACAAACCAGCCTGGCAGAAGCCCGTGGCTAGCCAGCACCCCAACATTACAAAGCTGCCTAGGCGGGCAGGGCATCGCGCTCTGCTTCCTGCCGCTGTCCTTCCTGGAGCCTCGACCGGGGGCCTAACCACATAGAGGGCATCAGGAGAAGCAGACAACGGGGGAAAGGCGGAGAGGAACGCAGGTCGCTGGGAATCACCAAGGCCCCACGGTGGCCTTGCCGTCCCTTTCAGGGTTTTGAGGACTGAACCCCAGGCTTTACACAGGCCAGCCGAGCGCTCCCTCTCGCCGTCCCATGGGAGGAGGGGCGTCCAGGGAGGCCGTGAGGAAACGGGCGCCCCGGGCACAGCGCTGAACATTCATCCTACTTCTGGCACCAAGCATCTCATCAACGGCCACAGATGCTGCCAGCAGCTTGACACCCCAGACAAAGGAGAGCACTCAGGCTCCAGCTGCTTCTCCTCCTCGGCGGCTCCCTGGGCTCCAATGTACACGTCCTGCCCTGCCCCAAGCTGGGCTCTGTGCTGGGTGCAAAGGCGGGGCCTCAAGCCAGGGCCGGCCCCAAGGACTCAGGGAGCAGTGGAGGAACAGGGCGGAACACACAGGACGGTAAGGTGGTCCGAGGTCGGGGAGTGCCAGGACTGTTACCGGGGGAGGGGACAGCTGGCAGAGCGAGGGCAGCGTGTGTGGGAGCGGGAAGAAGTGGGTGTTGCCCAGACACAGACCCCGAGAGGGGCAAGGCCAGAGCTCAAAGGGTCTCAGCCCGGCTAGGACAGGGACAACCAGGGGTTCCCCGACGACGAGCAGCAGGGTAACGCTTGTGGTCTAGGAAGACTGTTGGGGCGCAGGGTGGAAGCAGACCCGCAAGAAGATGGACAGCAACGGAGATAGCTGGGCTGATCGGGAGATGTGCAAACAGGCTTGGAGTCAGCTATGCTGGGTACAGCCCAGGCTCCGTCAAGTCCTGTGCCACCTCAGGCAGGTCACCTGACCTCTCTGAGTTTTTGTTTTCTCTATTATATAAAACAGCACCCCTGGCAGGGCTGTTGTTCGTGCAAAAGAATGAATGCAGGCTTGTCTCAAAACAAGTGCTTAATTAGCAAGAGCTACTATTATCCTCATCACGGCTATTATGAGGGGACAGATTTGAGATGATGGAACAGAATAAAGGGGCCTCGAGGCTGATGGGAGAGGAAAGTTTCTGGTCGGACCCACAGGGATGACATTACAAGGGTAAGGGTGGAGAAGACAATGTGGGGAGAGATGGGAAGCCCAGTGGCGGGATGGCTGCGTTCTGCAGATGGTCTGAAGCTGGGGAGAGGGGCCCAAGGGCAGGGCAGGGGCAAGCGACATAACGCCGCTCCAAGCTTTTGATTTAGGAAGCATGAGCACCACCATTTGGTTCACTGGGTTAAGAGTGTGAGGATCTACGTAGATGCCGGTGCCTCACACCTGTAGTCCCAGCTATTCAGGAGGCTGAGATCGAGGGTTGGCTGTTTAAAGCCAGCCCAGGCAGGAAAGTCCATAAGATACTTAATCTCCAAGTAGCGACCAGAAAACCTGAAGTAGAGCTAAGCAGAGTGGTGTCTCAGGCTAGCCTTGAGCATAAAAGCTCAGGGACAGTGCCTGAGTTCAAGCCCTAGGGCTGGCACAAGAAAAGGGGGGAGGGGCAGGGTGCTGGGGCCTGGCAGGGCAGCTCGGAAGTACAGTGCCTGCCTCGCAAGTACAGAGTCATGAATTCAGATCCCAGTACCACCACCACCAAAAAGAAAAGACATTCTGAAGGTTGTGACAGTCTGTGAGCTTAGGATATGGAAGGATGGTTTCTCACGCCACTAGTGCCAGTGGCTCCACGGCCAACAGGGCACCAGCCCTCGGCTCACCCCGGGCCCCGTGTTCAGGGCTCCCGTACTGTCTTGACACGGCCTTCTAGTGCGCCCCTCAGTGTTTCCACACAGGAAGCCACAGGCCTCGCACAGGTGCCAACCTCTTAACTAAAGCCCGACAAAACACAGCGCCCAGAAGGTGCAGATCCAGGATAAGATGCAGGGAGGGAGGCGTAAGGCCTGTTCTGCCAAGACCCTTCATCAGGGCCTCAGAAAGCTCCATTCCCTGTGGAATGAGTCAGAGTACAATCTCCTTTCCAGGAAGCAGGGGAAAGATGGAAAGTGCAAAAAGAAGCAAGCAGCAAAACCTAAGCTAGTTGGGTGTCGGTGGCTCATACCTGTAATTCTTGCTGCTCAGGAGTCTGAGACGTAAGGATCACAATTCAAAGCCAGCCAGGCAAGAAGTCTATGAGACTTACGTATGTATGTATATATGTATTTAGTGCTGGTCCTGCGGCATGAACTCAGAGCCTGGGAACATCTCTCCAATTAACCATCAAAACTAGAAGCTGGGACTCAAGTGGTTGAGCACTAGCTTCGAGCAAAAAAGGCTACAGGACAGAGCCTACCTCTAGTATCGGCACAAATGAACAAAATCCCCTAAGGTGCCAGGGGCCAGGGGCATATACCTATAACAGTAGCTAGTCAGGAGGTTGAGATCTGAGAACGAACGTGTGAAGCTAGCCTAGGCAGACAAATCATACTCTTCTTCTTCTTTTTTTTTTTTGCCAGTCGTGGAGCTTGAACTCAGGGCCTGAGCACTGTCCCTGGCTTCTTTTTGTTCAAGGCTAGCACTCTACCACTTAAGCCATAGCACCACTTATGGCTTTTTCTGTATATGTGGTGCTGAGGAATCGAACCCAGGGCTTCATGTATACGAGGCGAGCACCCTGACACTAGGCCATATTCCCAGCCCCCAAATCATCTCCAGTTAACCAGCAAAACGCTAGAAGTGGAGAGGGGGCACGAGTGGTAGAACGCAAGCCCTGAGTGAAAAATGCTGATTGAGAGCACAAGGCCTGGAGTTTAAGCCCCAGTACTGGAACAAAAACAACAACACACCCTCAAGGCTGAAGAGGCAAAGATGGAGAGGAGAAGTTCGGGAGTACCTGGTCAGTGACGTCATACACCACGATGATGCCATGAGCCCCCCGGTAGTAGCTGGAAGTGATGGTCCGGAACCGTTCCTGACCAGCTGTGTCCCACTACAAGACAGTATGGAGAGGAGCAGGTCAACCCGATGTAAGCGCCCCCCCCTCCCTCCCAAGGCACAGGACTGGGTCTCAACATCTGGAGAAAAGCCACACTCACAATCTGAAGCTTGATGGTTTTGCCATCCAGCTCAATGGTTCGGATCTTGAAGTCCACCCCAATGGTGCTGATGTAGCTCTCTGTGTATGTATCATCCTGAAAGTTTGGCACCGCTGAAGTGGTCTGAATGAAAGGCCTAAGGCCCATTTGGAAAGCCTCCCCCCAGCCTCCTGCCCCAGATGGGCTCCTCGCTGACCAGTCCCAGTTCTGAGCGTCCCAACTTGCCAGCCCCGTGCACTTGTTCTGGCCGGTCCTGCAACTACTGTGCCCCAGCTTGCCCCTTTCTCCCTCCCAGCAGCAAGCCAGATGGATGGTCAAGGGGGCCTCTTACTCACAGCGAACCGAAGGAGCAGGCATGACTTGCCTACGCCCGAGTCACCGATCAAAAGCAGCTTAAACAGGTAGTCACTGGAGAGAGAGGATGGGAAGGCATAAAGGAAGGGCAGGGGGGCTCACCTCGTCATTTTAGGATTACCACTACAGCATCCCCCCCACTGTGAGTCATGCTTTGGTTTGGTGCTCACCGGATCCACCAGTTCTGGAAAGAGAGGGTGGGGCCCCTCACTTCCAACTAGCTAACCCACAGGGTCATCAGTCTACTGAGTGTACATTCTCACTCTATGGAGAAGGAAACTGAGGCACAGAGAGGGATCTGACTTGCTCTGAGTCACAATCAGTGAGGCATTTACCCTTTCCTGATTCCTGATAGACTCCATGGTTCTATTCAGGGGGTGCTATTTTGGGAACCCACACTCTGCCTTGTGGTGTGTAGGGGAAGGCCCAGAAATGGATTCTAGGGCCCAGACCAAAATTAGTGAAAAATCTACCTGAAGAGCTTGTTATGAAGTCACCAACCAGGGGTAATTCATGAATGGCGGTAATGGCACTTAATACTGAGGTGTATCTGGCTCTGTGCTAAGTACTTCAAATGCATCTTCTCATTAAACCTTCACCAACAGTTCAATGAAGGGAATGTTATTATTTCCAACTAGTGAAGAAACCACGAGTTAGAGAAGTGACCGGACACATTATCCCGGCTGAAAACTGTCACCGTCTACCGCTCCCTTTCTCTATTTCCCCTCCCAATCCGGCTGAGCTGCACTCCGCTCCAAGGGAATCTGAGGTCTGGAGCTGGAGAAGAAAAAGGAAGTGGCAGAAGAGGAAGGAGGCAAGTGAGACTTGGGGAAAACTCGAAATGCAAGGCACGATATGTGGGCCACCTACCAGCAGCGAGGGACCAAGAAGTGAAGCGTTTGAGGGCAAGAGAAGCCTCCCGCATGGGGGGAAAGCAAATTCTACGGTCCCCTAAAGTTCTCTGGCAATGTGACAGCGGAGGGGAGGGTGCGAGGTGGCGCTGGCGGCCTGAGTGAAGGTAAGAGGGCAGAAAAGGTCAGACCGCCGGAGAGAAGGGCGACCCAGGCAAGGGCAAGGCGGCAGCCCTGCAGAGGGTCGGCAGGGGAGGCGAACCAAGGGGTTCCTGGGGTCTTTCGGGGTCCGTGCCAGTCCCGAGAACTGTATGCAGAAGAACAGCAAGGGCAGAGAAATTCACGACCCCACCTAAAGCGCCCGTGTCTTCACTCGGAACCAGACACTGTTGGCGGGCTCAAAATCGCCGGGTGCGTGGTCAAGCAGCAGGTGGGGAAACTGAGGCCCGGGGAGACTGGAGCTGCCGGTCGCCCGGACCGAAAAGGCCTACTGGGACCGGTGTCTCGGGCTTCAAGTGCTGCCCTTTGGGGCTGCCGCCTCTAGGCCCCGAGTGCCGGGACTAGGGGTGTCGAGCTGGGGTCCTGGGGACCCCCCAGGAGGAGGAGCGGAACCCGGATGTGAGGGGGGAGTCAGCGGAAGAGAGACCCGGATGTGGGGGGCGCCGCGCAGTTCTGACCCAGGCCAGACAATCCCAGCAAGCGTGCAGCCCCGCACTCGGGATCGAGGCTGCGCCGGACGGCGCGGGCGGGGCTCACTCACTATTCGGGGTTCATGGCGGCGGCGGCGGCCCGCTCGGTGGCTCCCAGTCGGCTCTGCTCCGCCTCCCGTTCCAAGATGGTGGCCGCTCCGCCTTAGACGCCCCGCCCGCATCGCGCAGGCGTACACACTCTCAACTCGGGTCACGCCGCGCTGCCTCCCGGAACTTGTAGTCTCTCTCGGGCGTCCGGCTTGGCCCCGCCTGCGCAGGCGCGGCCCGCGGCGGGCACGCGCCCGTCGCCAGTGGCGCATTGTCTTCTGGGGCCTGTAGTCCACTCTCAGAACCGACCGCGGGGGGCGGGGGAGCTGCGCTCCGAGCCCCCACGGCGACCCCGCGGGCGCGAGCTCCGCTCCGCGCCGGGCTCCGCGCCGGGCTCCGCGCGGCCCGCTTCCCGCGAGCAGAGGCCGCCACCCTGCCCCGTTGGCTCGAGGTTGTGAGCACGGAGAAGGTGCGCCTGTTCGCAGGACCAGTAAAGTTCACTTGTCCCGGGTCGTCGGCGCGCCGGGCACTGGAAGGCACCGCAGCCCCAGGCTGTCAGCACCCAACTCGTCTCCTCCCGTGGGGCCGCGCTCATGAACCCCGCGAGTGAAAGCTGGCGCCTCGGAACCCTCCCCAGGCAGGGGCGCAGCACTGGTTCCGTCGCGGGGCAGGACTTGGTGCCACCCCCACCCACCCCCAACCTGGAGACGCCGGGGGCCATGGGCCTCCGCTTCAAAACAAGCCTGGCTCAGATTCAAACCGTCTTTATTTCTACAGCAACATCTGAAAATAGAGAGCGACCCCCTCACCCCACCTCTGGGGCAGCCCCGCTTGCCACTGGGGGCCCTCACTGGCCCTGGCGAGAAGCTGTGGGCGTGGGAGGCGTGGGGAGGGCTCTAGGCGGCGCCCGGGGCGGGGCTGGGCCGGGCCAGGGCAGGAGGGGCAGTGCATAGGGCCGGGGCGCTGCGCAGGGCCCTCCGTCCTGGGGCTCGGGCTGGGCGGGGCGGGGCACATCCCTCAGAGGCCGGGAGCACCCTTGGGGAGGCGCCGCTCTGAGAATATTGAGCCTGGGAGATACCACCGCGCGGAATGGGAGTGATTAAGGCCTGGGTGGTACCACTGGGGGAGGACGGGGCTAATGGAGGCCCGAGAGTACCGTGGACTGAGGGAAGGGACATGGCCAATAACTTATTTCTCTATATACAGAAGCAACGGCCTGGAGGGAGGCAGGAGTGCCGAGGGAGGGCAGGTGCTTAGTGTTCTTGACTCTGGGGTCTGGGGTAAGCAGGCCACAAAGGGGGAGTCTGTCTTGGGAGACTCCAGTCAGCCACTACCACTGACCCCCAATCGGGAAAGAGGGGGTCCTACTGAAGAAGGAATAAATAAGGTGTGGAGCTGGAGTGGGTAGGCTCGGCCTCCAGGGCCCTGGCTGAGATGACAAGGGAGGAGGTTACCCTGAGATTGAACAGAAAAAACGGGTCCTTGGGAGAGACGGTGGGACAAGCAGCAGGCCCATGCGCAGGGCTGGGGACCAGGGGGTGCTGGGTAGAGCCTCTGGCTGCCCCCTCAGGATTAGCCCACAAGGGAGCTTCGTCGGGAGAGGTCCATGGAGCTGGAGCTGAGGGTGCGGCTGTCAGAGAGACCTGCGCCGCCAGGCTGTGGGCAGAGGGGCAGGAGTCTCAGCTCCATGCAACTGTGCAGTCCCAGCCGGGCTCTCGTGGAAGCCACATGTGAATCCCAGGGACTGGGCAGAGGCAGTAATGGCCCAAGGCCACAGCCCAGGCCTGACGCCTGCCACCTTGCTAGGCTGGCACTGACAGACTGTAATTCCACCCACCCCAGGGCAGGGGCTGTGCACCCCTCTTCTTTCCCCCTGCTGTCCGGCCCAAAGCAGACTGGGTTGGGGACAGACACGTTGCTGGGTGAAGACACACGCCAGAAGCTGGGCAGGAGCTACATGCAGATCTGTGTCCCAGGGCTCCGGGGCAGGGCTTGGGCCTGGGCTACCCAGTGCCCCGGAGCCCAAAGCCCTACCTGGACCTGCTCTTCCACACTCTTGTTGAGGAAGTTGAGGGAACTGGCCCGCTTCATCCTAAAGGAACAAAAAAAGTCTGAGCTTTGCAATGGTGGGATGGGGCAGGAGTGGAGGAAGGCAGGGGAGAGGGAGGGATATCAGAGAAGGGGAACAGGCTCAGTGGTAGTGGGGCCTGAGAGAGGTGGGGAGGTCACCCGGGGCCAACAGGGTACACTTGGGTCAGGAGATTCCCTGGGGTCGTTGGGTCTAGAGAGGTTTACCGTGGGTAGGGGGCTCACCTGGGGTTAGGGGGCTCCTGGGGACCACCCCCCTGTAGCTTCTTCACCAGCATCTCACTGCTGCGTCTCAGGGCATCCCGGAGCTTTCCAAAGGAGCCGCTGCGCCGCAGCGAGCCGCTGCCATCCTGTGGGTGGCAGGGTTGTCTCTAGGCCATACTGACGGCACCAGCTCCTGGCTCGCCCCGGCCCCCACACTCACCCCACTCCACTCGGCCGTGGGCCCTGCCTCCTCCAGGTCAGACTCGGACCGAGGCCCTGAGCCTCCAGCCACATCTCGGCTGCTCCGGCGGTCTCCTCGCCCACTACTGCCATCCTTCAACAGTTCCACCACCTTGGTCTGGCTGGCAGGGTCCAGGCCCTGGGGAGGGGACAGGCGGAGAACATCAGGTCCTGGCTGGAACACGCATGGGGCCTCACGACCCCCTGCCCCGCCCGGCAGGAAGCCTCACCTGCTTGCGGCTGCGGCTGGCACAGTCCTCCAGTGTATGTGCGGCCTCCAGCTTGCCCTGCCGCCGGTACAGGGCCCCCAAGCTGCGCAGGGTGGTATTGACTGTGGGGCTGCGGATGGACATCAGCATGGTCTTAGGCCTGGTTCTTCAGGACACAGGGCCTGTCTGACACCCAGCCCACACTGGGCTCCAAGGAACCACCAAGCCAACTGAAGTCCAGCCCCTTCTTTGTATACACCCCACCGTATGCTAGATACACCAGTCTCCCTAAAGGACTGGAAATCTGGGCCTTCATGGGATTTTGCCATCAGGATCAAAAGCTGGGAGACGCAGGAGAGCAGAAAGCCTTCTTGGGGCAGGTGGCCTGTGCCCTGGGCCTTGAACAGTGAGTTGGCAGGGGAGAGGTTCGAGGGTGAGAGGATAGAGTATGGAGCCTTAGCCGCCTCAGCTAGGATGCCATTTCCCTATTACCCCATCTACCCTGGTGCAGTCTGCTGCCTTTACCTGTCCACCTTGCAGGCCTTGTACCAGCTACCGTATTCCCCGTAGGGGCCGCTGTCCCGGCGCTTGTCCTGGTGGAAAGCATGGTTGGGGGAGGTAGAAGACACTCTCCCTCCCATCCACCCGTCCCAGCCTCATGCCCTCCCGACACCTGCCCATGGCTTCACCTTGCTCTCCTCCCGCTCTTCTGCATGCATCCAGATAGGCTTATTGTCCCCTGGGGGAGGAGACAGGAGCCTGTCACCAGCCTGCTTCTTCACAATGGGCTGGCCACAGGACTCGAGTCTGAGGAAAGGTGCAGCAGCACCCAGGAAGGACCAGGGTTGGGCTTTGTTGAATGAGCAAGAAGCAGACTCAAAACATCATTGGCCCTCCTCTGGACAGACAGAAAACAAGCCCATGCGAGTGGCTGGTGGACAGGGTAGGATCAAGACAAAATACAGGGCCTTCCGCACCTTAGGCCTGCAGCCTAGGACTCTGAGGAGGCTTGCATGGCCGGCCAGGTTCTGAGAGATCAAGAGGAAATGACCAAGGACCATATGCCGTGTCCCATGAGACCCCTGGGGTTTGTTGCCAAGATGCGTGCCAGTGAGGGTAGGTTAAATGTGAGGCTGAGCCGGCAGCCAGGCTCTAGGCAGGAGGACCTGCCAGGCTGCGGGGGTGCTGTGTGCTCGTGCGGAGGGGCCCATGCTGGGTACGCTGGAAGGGCGTTGGTGGTCATGGACTCACCATTGACAGAGCCAAACTCCTTCTCGTGAGCACGGGTGAGGATCTCCTTGTACAGGGTCTCTGCGTCCTGGTACTTGCCCTGTTTCAGGTAGCAAGAAGCCTAGAGGGGTAGGGCCAGGAGAAAGTGAGCAGGATGCCGGGAGCTGAACCTCCTCCTCCCTCCCTCCTTCCCTCCCCGCTCCCCAGCCTCCCTCCTTCCCCAGCCCAGTGCACCAGGTTGTTCTTGGTCTTGGCCACATTGGGGTCGTCAGGCCCAAGGCGTGTGGCATAGATCTCCAGAGCCCGCCGGTAGTAGTACTCCACCTCCTCGGCTTTGCCCTGGTTCTGGCACAGCAGAGCCAAGTTGCTGAGCTGCTTGGCCACATCTGGGTGAAACTTGCCCAGGACCTGGGGTGGAGGAGTTGGCAGCTGGGGTCAGAGTTGCCCGGATGCCCCGCCCACCCCGCCCACGGCCCTGGCCGTTCCCACCTTCTCCCGGATCTCCAGGGCGCGCTTGCACAGAGGCTCCGCCTCCTTGTACTTGCCCCGCTTGCCATACAGGACGGCCAGATTGTTCAGTGTTGCAGCCACCTGGGGTGGGAGAAGGCAGGCATCCTGACGTAGGGTGCCACTAGGGGGTGCGGGTGCCCCCCCACCCCCAGACCCTTACTCACAGCTGGGTGGTCCTTGCCCAGTGTCTTCTCCCGGATGGCCAGAGCATCATTGAGCAGGTGGGCAGCCTCCTTGTACTTATTTTGGTCCCTAGAAATAAGTATTCAGAGACGCCCTCCAGCCAAGGCCCAATTCCAGGGGCTAGCAGTCCCCTTGGCCACGGATGAGTGGGCATTTGGTAGGACTTGCGTGGGTGACCTAGCTTCCCACCCTCCAGGAGTCTAAGGGACACCGTTATGGGCCACTCTACCTTGCCAAGGTCCTACCTCATGCCCCCAGTCCCAAGCCATGTACAACTTGAGTGAGAACCCAGCACCCTGGCTCACACCACCGCCAACAGAAAGCCTTCCCCACCCTGTCAGGTTCTAGCTCAACTTTTCAAAGCCCCTCCTGAAGCCTGGGTGCCTGGAAGTCACGCTGACTTCCCACACAGGCCACCCATGATACTCGTGTCCAAAGCCTTCTCCTCCGTTAGACTGCTGTCTGTTTCTGTCTAGAGCCCCGCCCCTTCTCTCTCCACCGCTCAACTGCTGTGGGAGCCCAGGGCCGGCCCCGTGGGTCTGAGGCGCGGTCAGGATGGATGCATCTTCAAACATGGGCAGAGGAGCCTCACCGATAGACCAGAGCCAGGATGTTCAGCATGGTGGCCACGTCGGGGTGGTCGTGGCCTGAGGTCTTCTCTAGGTCCTCCAGCGCCTGCTTGCAGAGGGGAACAGCTACTTCGTAGCGGCCCTGGGAGGCGTACTGGATCACCAGGTTGTGCAGAGTGCGGAGACGTGCTGGGATCTCATAGCCTCCATGCTGCGCTGCCACGTCTCCTCCTCCAGGGCTGGGGGCTACAGGGCCAAGGTCGGGAGATGAGACCACCTCCCGTCCTCCCACCGGCCCACTGGGCCGGCACCGACCAGGCTGCTCATCTCCCTGTTTATAGCGTAGGTCTGGGTTTCCCCATGGGGAGTGGGTCAAATCACAGTTCCAACACTCGCAGCTGCCTGTCCCCAAAGCCTCAGCTTCCCCATCTGTGGGGTGGGCTCCCGTATGTGTTTAACACCACAAGTTAGGCAAGTATTGCCGGCTCAGCCCTGTACTGCAACTGTCAACCCTGACCCTCAGAGTAGGGCCAGAGAGGAGCTAGTGGCAGGGCCAACATTTTCAACAACAATGTCAGCTCCTGGTAGAGATCAGGGTGTGCGATGGACCAGGGAAGACCTGCCTCTTACATTCTCATATGCTGCGATGCTGTGACTACAAGCAAAGAACCTTTAGGTCCCCAAGTCCAGGAACTCACACAACCCTTTTCCCCCAGCCCAGAGCCAACTGCCATCTGCACCTGGGCTCTGCTCATCCTCGTTGGGGAACAGGTCATCCAGAGAGTCTTTGGGGACGTCACTCTTCTCCTCCTGGGAAGCAAGACAGGGTATCAGGAAAAGGGGCACGGACGGCCAGGGGGCTGGGTGGGAGTTCAGTGCTCCCCACCACCCCAGGCCTCCGGGCAGGGTGGGCTCACACTGGGGGACGCATCCTCATCCAGCTTGCGAATCTGGCTCATGAACAGCAGGTGCTGCTTCTCTTCCTCCAGCTGGGCCACTGCCTGCTCGCTGCGCTGCAGCTTCTGCTGGGTCCCCGCCAGCTCCTCACGCAGCCACTGGTTCTCCTGGACCAGGCGCCGCACCTGAGCCCGCAGCTTCTGCTTCTCTGACTCCACGGCCCCCAGGTGGCTTGAGAGTGCCAGGATTACCTGTGCAGCCAAGCAGATGAACATCAGAGCCCTGGCCACCCCTCAGCCTGACACTCCAGCCTGGGCCTCCGGGGATCGGTGAGGAATCAGGCCTGGCCCTGCCTGTGAAGGGCTGCTGGGCCTCGAAGTTCCCCTCTCCTCAAGGAAGATGCCCCCCAAGTCCCAAACAGACCACAGTGCAGAGGTCCAACTCAGGTTACACTAACCTAAGAGACAGGAGTGGAGAGATCACTGCGTTCCCAGAATCTCTCTCCCCTGGGGGAACCACAGCCACCATGCCACTGCTACCCACCTAGGGCAAGCAGTTGCCGAAAGAGCCACAGCACAGCCAGGTACTGGTGGCTCAGGCCTGTAATCCTAGCTACTCGGGAGGCTGAGATCTGAGGATCACGGTTCGAAGCCAGCCTGGGTAGGAAAGTCTGTGAGATTCTTACCTCCAATTAACCAGCAGAAAACTGGAAGTAACATGGTGGCTCAAAGTGGTAGAGCACTAGCCTTGAGCTGAAGAGCTCAGGGACAGAGCCCAAGCCCAGAGTTCAAGCCCTATGACTGACAAAACCCAAAAGAAACTCTACAAAAAAACAAAACAAAAACCATAACGTGGCTAAAAGGCTACTGAAAGACATCCTAGCATCCAGCACCTTCTGCCTTCTGCAGCTTCCAGGAAGACCAGATAAGAGGCTCTAGAGGACTCGGCCTCAGCCCCAACCCTCGCTGTACCTCTGATTCCCTTCCCCAACTTTCAAACTCTTCCTATCTTGGAGTCTTGGCATGGGCTCCGCAGGTGGAATGCAGGTGCAGGGGTGCGTCCTGCCGCTTTCTAGTCATGCCCTTTGGTCTTCTCCAGTTACACACTGCGCTTCCCCGTCAGCATGCCCCACGCCAGCCTGTTCCCATCGGTGAGGAGCCGACAACGCAGTGGCCTTCCAGAAAGCCCAGCAGTCTAGGACCCTATACTTTCTAGCTGATTAGTGACAGGTGTCTTCAAAACTACTAGCTTGAAATGACCAATGTGCCCAAGCAGTGGCTCTGACTAGATCTGAGAACAAAGCTTTTTCCACAGAGACTCTTTCTTCATCCCAGTGACCTCCTGGATATCTCATTCTGCATATAGTCCCAGCAGCCTCCAATTTTTGGGGACTCCACACCGAACTAGCCCACTCAAGCTCTCATCCCTAAATTTGCATAAGCCACAAGCCAGGGAGGTATGCTGTCCCCTTTCTCTCCTTACTTCGTTCCCAGGTCCTGCTGGGCCTACCTCCAAATATCTAGAACTGGTCCCCTTCTCTCTGCTCATGGCTATCAGATTAGTCCAAGCTGCAGCTCTCAGTTGAATTCCTGCCTGCAGTGGCTGCTTAACTACTTGCTACCTGTGTCCATCCTAACTCACTAACCTTTATTCTCCAAATCTCACAAAGGAAGCTTTTAAAACCTAAGTTAGACTATGTCTCCTTCCTGCTTAAGAGTCTTCCAGCAAAGGACTCCTGATTTCCTGTGAATAAGCCCCATGAACTGGCTCCTGCCTTCTGTCCCTCTTTCCCTTGCCATGAAGCTACAGGCACTCACTTCCCCTATAAGATTTTTCTTACCTCAGGACCTTTACCTAAGCATCTTTCCTCCCCCTTCCTCCCCCAGACTTTAAGGTAATATTTTACAGTGTAGCCCAGCCTTCATCAAACTCTCCCCCTCCTGTCTCACTGTCCGGAGTGCTGAGATTACAGAAGTGTATTATCACTGTGTATTACATGTGTTGAGAGCAGGAATCTTGTTTGTCTCGCTGGATCCTGCTTCCCTGGCACTAACACATTGCTTGGCACATAACAGACATTTGATAAGTTAGATAGTTTAGCGAATTAATGGGTAAGTGATTTGTAGGGGAGTATTTCTTTAAGGATTTCCTTCCTGTTCCAGGCTATTTGGTCTCTTTTTGGGGGGGGGGGAGTGGGGATGAGACCTGGGGGGGGGGGGTGCCAGTGCTCGTGGTCTCCTGGGGCAGGACTGGGAAACCTCCAACATGCCTTCTTTTCTTCAACATGTTTATTTTGGCTCTAACATGGGCTTCCAAGGGCCGGGTGGTTCCCAGCTCAGATCCTGTTTCTACATGACCCGGGCCTCCTCTGGTGACCTCCCAGCCCAGTGCTCCAGACTGACTGACCTACCTGGGCCTCCCCTAGCCCCAGCTCGATGGCCTCCAGAGAGCGGCGCAGGAGGATGCAGCGCTCCTGAGAGCCTGGCTCGGCCTCGCCGCCGCCGCCGCCGCCGGCCTCCTGAGACGCCAGGGGGGCCAGCAGAGCACGATGCTCTCCGCGCAGAGTCTCCAGTCCCTGGATGACGGCCTTGGTGCCCAACACGATTTCATCCTGGCTCAGCTTCTCCTCCCGCGGAAGCACCATCGTGGCCATGGTAGTGCCTGCCGCCTGCGAAGGCCCCGGGAGGGCAGGCGGGCGCCGGGCCTAGGGCCACACCGCCGGCCACCCGGATTAGGTAAACACCGGCTGTCCCGGACTCCCGTCCCCAGGGTGCGCGGGTCCCCCAGACGGCGGCTCGCACCGCGCCGGCCC
The DNA here is from genome assembly GCF_023159225.1 of Perognathus longimembris pacificus. Taxonomy (NCBI): domain Eukaryota; kingdom Metazoa; phylum Chordata; class Mammalia; order Rodentia; family Heteromyidae; genus Perognathus; species Perognathus longimembris. The sequence goes on along the minus strand of NC_063173.1, from coordinate 58,828,010 downwards.
TCGGCCGACAGGGGGCGCGCCAGCCCCGTCTCGGCCGGGGAGACGCAATGCGGCGCGGCCGGATCCCGAAGCCGCCGCGGACCGCCGGCTCGGGCCAGCTCGGGGGGCGCCGTCCGGGGCTCCCCGTGGACTCCCCGAGGCAAGGCGGGGGACGGCGAAGGACGTCCCCGGGCGCCCGGGTCACTCCCGCGCCGCCGAGCCTGCCCCCCCGCCCGCGGCCCCGCCCAGCCCCCGGGAGCCCCTCCCCCACGGCTGGCCTCCGCGCCGCCCCCACCCCCGAGGGCCCAAGCCGCGCCCACGACCACCCCTCTCATAGGCCGGCGCGAGGCCCGACAGCCCCTCCCCTGAAAAGGCCAAGCTCGTCCCCCCCAGCCCCCACCCCCGGCCCCCCAAGGCCCGCGTACCCTCCCCGCAGGCCCGCGCCCCTCACAGGCCGCGCCCACGACGACCCCTCCCCTCGGCCCCGCTGCGGCCCCTCCCCACGTGAGGGCCCGACCCCCGGCCCCGACCCAATCAGCCCGCGCCGACCTGCGCCGGCTGCTCCGGCCCGGCTCCCGCTCCGGCTCCGGCTCCCGCCCCGCTTCACCCCGACCAGCCGCGGTGTGCGGGTCCCGCTGCCTCCATCCCGCCGGCTTTCCCAGAAGCACCCGCGCAGCCTTAAAGGTGAAGCCGCTACCTCGGCGGTGTCGGAGGGGGCGAAACACGCTCCAGTGGGCCGCTTGTCTTAAAGGAGCGCGCAGGCCAGGCCGGCTCCGCGGGAGGGGCGGGGCCCCGGGAGGGGGCGGGGCCTCCCAGGGCCGGGGGCGGGGCTGGCCCGGGGCTCCGGGGAGCCCGCGGTGCCGGGTTCTGCGAAATGCCCTGGAGGTTGTGGCCTGGAAGTGCTCTGGAAGCTGCTCACCCAGTGCGGCAGACAGCGAGGACAGCGGGGGAAACTGAGGCGCAGGGAGACGTCTCGGGCTGAGTCCAGAGCGAGTCGGGGCCATGCTCAATGAGCATTCTCTGTTGGTCGGGGGCTTTGGAGGCCTCACCTACGTGAACAGTGCTCACAAGGACCGGTTAGCGGCCTGGGGACGTGGCCTAGCGGTAGAGCGCTTGCCTAGCATGCCTGAAGCCCTGGGTTCGATTCCTCAGCACCACGTACACAGAAAAGGCCGAAAGTGGCGCCGTGGCTCAAGTGGCAGAGTGCCAGCCTTGAGCAAAAAGAAGCCAGGGACAGTGCTCAGGACCTGAGTCCAAACCCCGGGACTGGTGCTGCCCATATCTGGTAGATCTAGGTCATGTACCTTTATCCTCTCCCCTTTTCTCCCTTCAGAGATGTCCATCTTTCCTTCCTTGCTCTTTCTTTCCTTCTCTCTCCTCTCTCTCTCTCTCTCTCTCTCTCTCTCTCTCTCTCTCTCTCTCTCTCTCCTCTCTCTCTCTCTCTCTCTCTCTCTCTCTCTCTCTCTCTCTCTCTCTCTGGTGGGTATTGGTCTTGAACTCAAGGCTTTGCAATTGCTTGGCAGGTGCTTTACCACTGGGACAGGCCTCCAGTCTGTCTACGTTCCTGGTGTTTAGGCTTCTGTGGACATGGAGATCACTGCTCCTGTGTGTGATAAGTCTAGCAACTTCTGCTGACCATATTATCAAGACACAAGGATCGTCCTTAGTCTCTGATGGTGTCATTTAAGGCTCAGATTAAGTGACACTTTCTCAGAGAGGCCTTCCTTGATCCCCCCCCCCCCACTTCTAAAAGGGTTCATTGGTCCCCGCACACACTCACTTTACCTTCTCTGTAGCATTAGTATTTCCAACGTTTTTCTTGTTTCTTCCCACACATCCATCTTGTTTGCTAACAAATTAGTACAAGGTGTGTGACACAGCAGCAATTTACAAGAAGGCGGAAGGATACACCTGTTGACTTTGCTAAGTCCCTCCAAAACCAGTTTCTGGTCTGGTTCTCTGCATCCCTGGCTCAATACTGCCCCTAACCACTTTGAGGTGGACAGTTCTAGAAAGGGATGGCAGGATGACTCCCCTGAGGAACAAGAACTGCATACTGAGGCCTTAGCTACTCAAACACCTGGGGTGTTTGTTTCTCCTGAGTAGAGTAGGGCTGGGTTCATACTCAAGAGTTCACCAGGCCCAACATCCTTATGGATCCTGAGATCCTCAATGTGAGGTGAGAGAGATGATTCTGCACCCTCAGCTGGAGTACATGCCGTGACAGGGACACCCCCTTCTGCCAAGACACATGTAAGAGTCTCTCCTTAGACAGTGCCTTCCTGTGGTAGTCACCCACAGCGTCAGTCTTCTGCAATAAACCTGCTCCCTTTACAGTGGAGAGAGACAGGGAAGGCGCCTCCAGCCAGGTTTCTCTTCACAGTCCTCATACCCCTCCTTGTATCAATACATATGCTGATTAGCCCAGGACCAATGAGCCAGATGAGCTAACTACAAAGTCCACAGAGGAATGTTCCCTTTAAAAAGCATACTACCACTAGGATTCGGGGGGAATAGCTCCACAGAAGAGCACTTGCTTAGCATGCAGAAAGCCCTGCATTTGATCCCCGGCCCTGTAAACAAACAAAAAAATGACATCTGGTCCCCTGTGAAACCAAGTCAGGCCAACCACAGGTCGAGCTTATCCCAAAGTCAAATGCATCTCAGTTAGAAAGGGTTAGATTTTTCCTCCTGATCTTGTGCTTCTATCTTTCTCAGACAGTTTATAGTTTCAGATGATGGAATGTTCATGTAACACAAATTATCTTTAGCCATTTGTTCTCTCTGCCCAGAAACTCCTGTAGTTACCAGTTGCTTTTCTTCTAAGACAATGTCTCACTGCACAGTCCAAGCTGGCTTGGATCTCATGATCTTCCTGCCTCAGTTTCTTGAGTGCTGGAATTACAGACATGTATCACTGAAGTGCAGTTGCAGTTGCCAGTTTCCTGTGCCCATGGTTGATGACGTGTGCATTGATGATTTACATCTGTGCCCAACTTCTGTTTATCCCTGTCAATTTTGGCTGGTCAGCTTTCAGGGGGAATGCAGGCCGTGATTTGATAAGCCCGCTTGTGTACTCCATCATGACCACCGGCATGTTCAGTACCCATGGAGGAAGGAAAATCTGGAGCTATGGTAGGGCATTTTGGTTGCTTTAAGTGACGTCAGTCTCCAGGATCCCTTGGGGAAGAACTTTGCTGGAAGGTTCTCTCTCCCTCTGTAGCTGAGATTTGGTGGTGCCAGGGTGCGTCCTGGACACCTCTTAAAACTTCAGCAGTCCCTGTGATGTGTACCTCGGTTTGGAAGCTGTTTCAATGTCTTTTGTTTTAGAATTGAGGGAACTGGGGCCCAGAGAGGGGAAAAGCTGTGTCAGGTGTAAGACCGGGGTCCACTTTATTATGGTTTTTATTGCAGTAGGGATTGAACTCAGGGTCTTGTGCACTCTACCACTTGAGTCACAGTCCTTTTTGCTTTTGTTATTATCATCATTTTTACAATAGGGACTTTTTGCCTGGGCCAGCTTGGACTTCGATCCTCCTGTTTAAACTTCCCCTGTGGCTGTGATGATAAGCTTACGCCTCCATGCCCAGCTTCTTTTGTTTCCATTTATTGATGGTACTGGGGTTTGAATTTAGGGCCTTGTGCTTGCTATGTAGGTGATCTTACTACTGAGCCACACTTCCAGCCTTTTTTTCCCCCTTGTTGGTCATGGGGCTTGAACTCAGGGCCTGGGCCCTGTCCCTAAGCAGTTCTGCTCAAGCACTTTGAGCCACAGTGCCACTTCAGGTTCTTTGGTAGTTTACTGGAGATAAGATTCTCATGCACTTTCCAGCCTGGGCTGGCTTTGAACCATGATCCTCAGATCTCAGCCTCCTGAGTAGCTGAAATTACAGGTACAATCCCGTGTGCCCAGTTAGGGGCCACCTTTGTATTCTGCTGTGCTTGGACAGCTCAGCTCTCAATGATCACTACCTCTCCCTTGAATCTCCAGGTCATTTTGTCACTGAGAGCATGGAAGGGAGGCTGAGCAAACAGAGTAGGTGAAGAGAAATAAGGACAAGTAGCATGTTCTGGCCCATGCAATAGCACAGGTGTGCATGCCCTCAATATAGAGCCAGAGTCAGGTTCCCCAGAGGCCAGACACACTTGCTACCCACTCCCCAGTCTCATGCATCTGTCTGCAAGCCCACCAGCTGCCCGCAGCACACCCAGGTGGACACGCACATCTGTCACCTCTGCTCCTTCCCTGCGTTCTCCTTGTGTGATGAAGGTGCATGTCCCTTTTATCGCCTCGTCCCACGCAAACAGAGAACCATTGTTAGTCTCACTTGATGGCTTTTGCTGAAGGTTCCTTGCTCGGGCTTTTCTGAAGGGGAAGGCTTTGGCAGTTTCTTTTGTGCTTCTCCTTGGGCAGCTGGCCCTGCCTCCCTGTGCTGGCCTTTCCCTGCCCAGTTTGTTCTCACACCCTTATCTTGCTTTCAGTGCTTAACCTCGCTGGTGTTCAACCTTTCGGCCATTTGCCTTGTTTATCTAGTCTACTGGATAGCTCTGTGCTTCCCCCAAGGGAAGGGTTGTTACTTCATCCTGTTTGGTCCCGCACTCCCCCGGCAGCTGCTGGTCTCCTGCCAGGCTGCTGATGGGTGCTCAGTATATGGAGGATAAAGGAAAGAAAGAATCCGTGCCCGGTGGTGATTCAGCTCCTTCAGCCAGTTTCTGCAGTGCGCAGCAGCCCCCCTCCCCCCCATCCCATGCCCGGGGAAGCCGAGGCAGTATATTCTCTAGGCAACTCACCCTCCACCCCACTTCCAGCTCTTTGGCTCCCCGAAAGTGCCCATGCCACTGTAGTTGGCTTTTCTCACCACCTTCCTCTTCTGCCTCTAGTTCTCTCCCTCATTTCAAAGTGGGTGGGGCACTTTCTCCACGGATCTCCTGGTAAAACTTCACTACCTTCAGCAGGAAGTACTCCAGAATGGCTGCTCCCAAGACCCTATCCTTGCTTCCCGTTTCACCGTGGCCACGTCTGGTTGTCTGCTCTTTCTACCACTGAACCAAGGTCAAGTCTTGTCAGAGCCGGAGGGGCTGGGGGTTCCTGTCCTGACAAATCTGCGCTGTCTCGTCCTGCGGCCTCCCGGCTATGCTACAAGGATCTCTGTCCTGCTCATCGGGAGGGAACGCAGTCGTTAGACTTGCTGAAACCAAAGCTGTCTTTCTCTAGCTGGCTGGCATTTAGGAATGTTCTGTTATTTCTGCCTTTTTCTGCATCTGTAAGTGGGGTTCCTAGTACCTAACCTTCTTGGGTCATGGAAAGAACAAAATAAAATGGCACCAAGGCTTCACACTAAGCTTTGTGCATGACAGACTCTCTTCTTTATAGTTTATTACTGGCAAGCTTATTATGACAAACCCTGTGCTAGAGGAGCAGGAGACGGGGAGAAAAAAATGTAAAATATAGGCCAGTCTCTGCTTTCAGTGTTGCCAGAGAGAAAAAATGAGAATGAAAGCACGTAACAGACGAGGCAGCAACTAAAAAGGTGAATCTGAGCAGAAGCAAGGGCTGAGGTTTAGTGCCAAGAAAGGGAGATCAGTGTGTGTGTGTGTGCGCGCGCATGTGCATGTCATCCTCTCCTGACGTCAGTTCTCCCATATGCCAAGGACGTCCATAATCCCATCTCTGGCCAGACCCATCTATTCAGCCCCTACTGCGAGAGCTACACAGGCTCTGTCCCTTGCCATCTTCGGGCCAAGTCTCCGGCAGGGATGTTTCGCCATCTGTGCATCACGCAGGGCAGATGGCCAGTGCTGTCCTTGACTCTCTTTCAGACCCATTTTCTACCGGCACCCCAAACCTGTTGATTCTGCCTCTTCAAGGACCCTCAGGTCTACTTCTCTCCTGAGCTTATGTCCTCGTCACATGGTTTCTGAACACCAGACCCTGCGTTCTCCAGTGTGCTGAAGCAGAGTCTCATTTCTCTGCCATTGGCTTTCACTGTCTCAGCACTGAGACGACAATCCTTGCTCTGATAAAGAGCAATTATAATAGCAACAAGGTCTTTCCTTTCCTCTTCTGCTCTACACTCATAAGCCCTATTGCCTTCTTTGGGTCAGTACTGGGGCTTGAATTCAGGAACTCATGCTCTTAACTTTTTCACTCAAGGCTCATTCTCTACCACTTGAGCCACAGCTCCCCTTGTTTTGTTTACTGATTACCTTGAGATAAACATCTCCAGGATTTGTCTGCTGGGGCTGGCTTTGAACCACAATCCTTACATCTCAGCTTGCGTAGCTAGGATTACAGGCCCAAACCACTGGTGCCTAGCTCCCACTGCTTTTGTTGTTGGTGGTGGTTGTGGGACTTTAACTCCAGGCCTGGGCCCTGTCACTGATCTTTGTTGCTCAAGGCTAGTACTACCATTTTGAGCCACAGTGCCACTTCCAAATTTCTGACAATTAATTGGAGATAAGAGTCTCATGGACTTTCCTGCCCGGGCTGGCTTTGAACTATGATCCTCAGATCTCAGCCTCCTGTGTATCTAGGATTACAGGTGTGAGCCACCAGTGTCAGGCTTCCCACTGCCTTTTAGTGCATAAACTGTGTGGAGTTCTCAGGATGGGCCCCTCTTCCTCTTATCTTTGGCTTTTGTACATGCTTACAGCATACATCGTGTCTTGAGATGACACTCAGTTGTCCTCTCTTGGCAATATCCAGTCAAGAGATAACAAGACAGTGAGAAGGGTGAGGTGCTGCTGGGCTTGGGAAAGCCTTGCCGGGGGACTGAATGCCAGGTAGGAGAGGAACCAACTGAAGAACAGAGCTTGATGTGTGGAGATATAACAATGAATCCCTCCTGCTCTATAACTGACACAGCTAATTGTTTTTAGTGGAGTTTGTAGGACACACCACAGGCAGTATGTTCCATACTATGGGACCAGTGAGCTCACTCCAAGGCTGAGGGCGGGGTCCAGTGTCCTCCAGTATTTTAGGTTGGGAGCTGGGGATGCTGTAGGGGAGGCCAGGAGGGAGCGGCCAGTGAGGCAGGATGAGAGGAGTGTGGTCCAGTGGCTGAATGGAGGAAGGGTGGAGGAGGGATTATCTGCACCAAAGGGTAATGGGTCAAAGGAGAAAACAGACCCATGGACTTGGCAGCCCTGGTAATGGTGACTCTGGCCAGGGAACCTCTGCTGAGATGGCAAGGAAGACGGTATGAAGAGCAGAAGGAAGTAAACAGGTCACATTCGGCTGTTAGAATTTTACCCCTGGGCTGTACACTTGGGATGAGGCAATCTTAGTCCTCTCCATCTGGTAGGAGGCAGGTCTGGCTTCCCCGCTCCCTCACTAGCTGGGCAGCACTTCCTTCAGTACTCTTAGGGTACTTTTAGCTCTTCCTGGGCGCTCTGGCCCCCTCCCGGGCTTACCCTCTGGAGGCAGGCACTATTTTCATTTTTCAGCTCACTAAGTCTGCCCACAGGACCTGTGGAGTCTGAGGCCAGTGGCAGCCCAACTTGGCTACTCCATCCTGCAGAGAGAAGTTACCAGGCTCTGCCCACCTCTCCCACAAGCCCTCACCTCTGGGCATTGGGCATTGCTAGGAAAAGCTGTTTGGCCTCTGCATGGGAGTGTGGGGAAAACTCAGCGCCCAGGAAACAGTGGCTATGACAATTTTCTATCATGGGCCAAGGGCTGGCTTCAAACTTTCAGAAGAGAAGGTGGCTCTTCACATGCGACCACCTTGGGATACGGTTTAGAGGAGGTGAGTCCCAGAGAAATATAGGATTCCATGTGGGGATAGCATCACTTTTATGTCTCATATCAAGTGAGCCATTTCAGGTCTATTCCTACACTGGAGAAAGTGGGAGCTTCTTCTTTTTCAACCTGTGCTCATGGTTGACTCTGGATGGAGTATTGTCATATCATGTGAAGGGGGTGGACAGCTGGGGTCACACAGTTAGGGGCACAGAAGCCCAAGGCAGTTGGTAAGAAATCACCAGTTTATTGAATGAAAAATCCAACATGGCCCCAGTCCTCCCAACCCACTTTTCTCTCAGGCCAAGGAGACGCTTAGGCAGTAGGGCTGGGCTGTAAGGAAGAAGGCTAGAAGAACTTGGGGCAGGCATGGAGAATGAGAAGAACACTTTGAAAGTGAAGTTCTGTGCCACACTTCTAGGGAACAATGAGAGAAGAACAGAGATGTGAGAGGGAATGGCAGCTGGGCCAGCTCTGTGTCCTCAGCCCCCCGAGGATTCTGAAGAGGGGCTGAGGCAGGCTCAGCCTGATCACTGGGCATGGAGGGAGGCTGCTGGAGGGAGACCTGGTGGAGGATGGGTCTCCGCCTGCTATCCTGACAGGGAGCAGATGGGAGGACAGAGCGGGGAAAGAGAGACAAGGTGACAGCGAAAAGTAGACAAAGACTATGTGCAGGGCCTGCTTCCCACCTTTCGCAGCCAGGCACAGCCATGCTGGGTGGTCAGCTGGGAGGCAGAGGAGGAGTGTCACCAACAAGGAGGAAGCCACAAGGACAAGACCTGTGCATGGGACAAGTCCTACAAATGACCAAAGCACTGGCTGTGTAAAGAAACAAACAGTAGGGCATTGGACATCTGTAGGGACTCAGGTGGCAGGAAGCCATGCGTGGGGAAACTGAGAAAGCCCCTCCAACCCAGGAATATGTTATGGTGCCCAAGTACCCCCTCAACCTCCACTGGGAAACTGTGGGGCAGGTGAGGTGCTCACAAGAGTGGGAAGAAGCCCCTGCCTCCTTAGAGGTGGGCAGGGCAGGCGGCATCTGGCAGCAAGGCCTTCGAAAATGAGAGCCCAGTGGCCTGACTGTGGGGAGAGGGATGGGCCCCCATTGCCGTGGACCACGATTCCAGGTTTCCTATTTCCAGGAAGGGAACTGGGGCCACAGGGGTTAAGAGATGGGGAGCTAGGTGAAGGACTCAATTCTAGGGACTGTGGGCACCAGAGGGCAGAACCACCTTCTCTGGGCCTGGGTCCCTCCCTCCTGCGAAGGAGAGGGCCCAGGGGAGGGATGGAGGAGTGGCTCTGGAGTGGGCTGGGCAGTGGGGAGGGAGGGCGGCGTCCCCGGTGGCAGTGTCCTTCAGGACTGGGCATGTGAGAGGCAGGCTCCAGTGCTGGGAAGGGGTTGCCCAGCCCAGGCCTGCTGGCCTCCCCCTGCCCGCAGGCGGTGAGGCTGAATGGCAGTGCCAGGAGGGAGAGTGCCTGGGAGGCAAGGCCTCAGGTGGCCTTGCTGCCACTGAAGAGTCCCACTGGGAAGTGCTTGACATGGGTGGGCCACTGGGCTGCCAGCTGGAAGAACTTGATGTCACTCCACTCGACACCATCGATAGACACTGGGGATGACAGGAAAGAGCGGGCAGTGGGCAGCTGGACCCACCTCTCCACCCTCGGGGAGAACCGTGGCCCCCTCGCCCACCACCACACCTCTCAGCATAGTCTGCTGTTGCTTGGCCGAGCAGATGAGGCGGCTGATGCCTTCGATGACTTGGCTCTTGGAATCCACCTCCTTTTCCCGAGGCTTCTTACTCAAGAATATGGTGGGCACTGCAAAAACAGCGGGAAAAGCCTGTTGCGGTCCTGGGGAAGAAGCCATTCCCTCTCTGTGGCCTCCTCTGCTCCCTTTTCCTGGGGCAGGGAGGGTGATATGTAAAAAGCCCGCCTCTTCCCTGTACTCTGATCATATCTCTACGATCCCAAGTTAACTGGCAAAGATCCTGTACCTCTGCCAGGGCCTCACTATCTTTGCTGGTACAGTGAGGGCTCTTGGTTCTGAAGCCCCTTCCAGCTGGAATGTTCTAGTCACCTTGAGCAGGTCTGCCTCCCTGCCTGGGTGGATAGGCCTCTGGCTGAGGAGTGCTACAGCAGCAGGTGTACTAGCCAGGCTGCTATGTGGGCCTGCTCTGCTACAGGAAAGAAGCCAGGGCTGGGGGGATGCTGCCGGGCTGCCGGACCTGTGCAGGTCTGTGCTGTCTAGTAGGTTTTGGCATAGTCACTGCCAGTGTCAAGGGGCCCACACAGGAGGAGGTGCAGTCGTTCTGGGGTACTTGTGGGAGGTTGGGTCTGGGGTTCACACAGCTCAGCTACTGTAGCCATAGCCACAGCTGCAGGGGTCCAGCCAGCTGGAGAGTGGAAAACTACCTGAACAGTAGCCTAGCTGTGGGAATTCCTGTTTCACTCATCCCAAGTACAGAAGTCACCCTCTAACTCTGCTTGTGGTGCTTTAATCAGCTCTTCTTACCCACTATTGCTTTGTGTGTGTGCGTGCGTGTGCCCTGATCCTGGGGCTTGAATGCACGATCTGGGAGCAGTCCCTGAGCTTCTGTTGTGCTCAAGGCTAGTGGTCTGCTACTTTGAGCCACACAGCGCCACTTTCAGTTTTCTTCTGGTTTATTGGCGATAAGAGCCTCATAGACTTTCTTGGCAGGACTGGCTTTGAACCATGACCCTCAGATCTCAGCCTCCTGAGAATCTAGGATTGTAGGTGTGAACCACTGGTGCCCGGCTTATTTGTAGCTTTTTGCTGGGTAATTGAAGGTAAGAGCCTCATGGTTTTTCCTAACCAGACTGGCTTCAATCCTCAGATCTGTCTCCTGAGTAGTTAGGATTTTAGAAGTGAACCACCAGTGCCCCGATTTTTTTTTTTTTTTAATTTAAGACAGGACCTTGCCATATAGTCTAGGCTCGCCTTAAAAAGAAAACTCTCTGGGGCTGGGAATGTGGCTTAGGTAGTGTGCTTACCTAGCTAGCATGCATGAACCCTGGGTTTGATTCCTTAGCACCACATAAACAGAAAAAGCCGGAAGTGGCGCTGTGGCTCATGTGGTAAAGTATTAGCCTTGAGCAAAAGGAAGCCAGGGACAGTACTCAGGCCCTGAGTTCAAGCCCCAGGACTGGCAAAAAGCAAAAACTCTCCTTCAGGGCTGAGAATATGGCCTAGTGGTAGCGTGATTACCTCGTATACATGAAGCCCTGGGTTACCCCCCCCCCCCAAAAAAAAAAACACAACTCTCTTCATTCTCCCAAATATTGAAGTTATAGGTATGCTTCAGTTTCTGCTTCATTCTCCTGAAAACTGGGGTCACAGGTACATATCACTATGCTTGGCTCCTCTTCATTCTTTTTATTGTATTTTTTTTTTTTTTTTTTGCTGGTCCTGGGGTTTGAACTCTGGACCTGGGTGTTATCTCTGAACTCCTTTTGCTCAAGGCCAGTGCTATACCATTTGAGCCAGAGCTCCACTTCTATCAGTTTTGGTAATTAATTGGAGCTGAGTCTCATGGTCTTTCCTGCCTAGACTGGCTTTGAACCACAATCCTCAGATCTCAGCCTCCTGAGTAGCTAGAATTACAGGCATGAGCCACCAGCAGCAAGTACCTTTTTATTCTTAAGACAACCATGTCTCTCTGCTCAGGATGCCTCTCTGGATTGGCCTCCAAGCACTGGGAATGAGCTCTCTGCACCTGGGCTGTGGTAACTATAGACTGGGTCATGGAGATCGACTTCCTACACCTTCAGTCCACTTAGGGCAGCAGTCAGAGAAGCTTCTTCCATTTGGTAGTGACCCTAAGATCCTCTGCTCAGCAGATTTCCACATTGCCTTGATCCTACCATCTGCTGCTGCTCAGAAGCTGGGACCCCACTTTCCTGTATTATGGACAAATGCTCATGCCCCCATATAAGATAGGACTGCCTTACTGGCCCCTGCCAACTACATGACACACGCTCATCGAGAAACAGACTCTGTTCCAGACCAAGAGAGGGGAGGGGAGTCCCGGTGGCCCTGGTCTTCCTTGGACTCTGGTGGAACTGACCTTTCTTGTTTTTCTCTTTGGTGACCACAGTCATTGCCATGGTGCCAGAAAGTTGGGCTTCCCCACCATGGGGCAGGCGGGAAACCTGCACCGAGCGGAAGACACTTTTGAGGGTGTTCTTCGAGCTGGCATCCCTCTTGTCACCTTCCCTCCTCCGCTCTGCAGGGTGGCTGAGCCAGTAGTCTACTTGGAGGCCAATCACATCTCCGTATGGACTGTTGGGGCTCCTGAAGAAGGGGAATGAACACAAGATGTCAGCTTTGCCCTCAGGGGCTAACTACATGAGCCCCATGAGGGATGAGGGACTGGCAGCCTCAGGGAGAAGGAGATGGGGAGAAAGTGAGCTGAAAGTGAGCTCTGTGTCCCCTTTAGCCATGATGAAGCAGACTCTCAAGGGATGAAGAATCAGGCTCATCTGAGGGAAAAGCCAGAAGATAAAGGCCCAAATTACAGTAAGAGGACAAAATGAAACCAACATAGGACGAGGAAAGCAGACGAGAAACCCTGGTGAAGGAGTGGATGTGGATGCATGTGTGCATACATGTGCATACATGGGAGCAAACAAAACAGCTGTAGTCCAAGCCAGGCAGAGAGCTAGAGAAGCTGCCGGCAAGGCAGGGCAGAAGCACCACCGTGACTGCAGAGAAGCCTTGGGAGCCAATGGATGCTGCCCTATGCTTTTGCTTATGTATGACACTTTTAGCTCTATGATAATTTTAGCTCTCAGGGGAAAAGGAGTGTTTTCTTGAAAGAAGGCGTCAGACAAAATAGGTACCTATGTTATGAGAGTCATCTGACTTTTTTTTTCCTGCCTCATTTTAGTGCCTCCATTAAAAAATACAAGCTTAAGTGGGATGAGAAAAGAGGTCAAAGTAAGAGTTGGTCCAATCACCCCCAAATCTATGCTGGATAGAAACCCTTCATGCAGTTAGGAAAAACAGGTCCCTTAGAAGCCTGGAGTGCTGGGTCCCTGGGGGCGGAATGGGGCTAGGTTCTCGCACTGTCCCTTCTAGACAAAACAGGAGAAATTCATAAAGACAAGGACTGGGATTTAAGCTCTAGAGCAGGGGTTTTCTTTAGGGACTATGACACTGTCATGGGTGCTTCTGGAAAAGCTACTGACCACTGCCTCCCTCTCAAGTGCCACAAAGAAAGAGGAAAAGCCAAAGTAGAGGAGAAAGGATTCTGCTTTTAGTTCCATCCATGGCCTGATCTCTCATTTAGAGGTCTCCTTCAGCCCCGTGACAGTCATTATCCGCCTTTCCTTACACATTGCAGGGGAAAAAAGGGAGCCCCTTGGCCTTCCACCTCAACTTTGGATATCTGAGATCTCAAAAGTTAGGGCTGTGGGGCTGGGGATATAGCCTAGTGGCAAGAGTGCCTGCCTCGGATACACGAGGCCCTAGGTTCGATTCCCCAGCACCACATATACAGAAAACCGCCAGAAGTGGCGCTGTGGCTCAAGTGGCAGAGTGCTAGCCTTGAGCGGGAAGAAGCCAGGGACAGTGCTCAGGCCCTGAGTCCAAGGCCCAGGACTGGCCAAAAAAAAAAAAAAAAAAAAAAGTTAGGGCTGTGGCTCAAGTGGTAGACTGTGCTTAGCAAATGTGAGGCCCTGAGTTGAGAGAGAGAGAAGAGAAAGAAGGGAGAGCAAAGAGGCAGAGAGAGAGAGAGAGACAGACAGACAGACACACTCCTTGTAATATCCTAGTTATGAAGTCTGCCACATCTTTACCACAGCCCCAACCTAGAACCTGAACTTCAGGAGGGCAGGCACCACCAGCCATCAGATCTGTAGGTCCCTTAGACTAGTACACAGGAAGTGTTACGTAGCACTGTGCCCCACAATGACCCTTTGTTTCCATTTAGGCTGCTTGACAGCTCTGTGAGACCATTTCCCATCTACCACACAGAAGAGGAAACCTGCCTCTGTATTCTGATCCAGTGTGGCCGTCTTTGGCCAATGTCCTATGCCTGCGAAGTGAGCTCGGTGGCTGGGCCCTACTGAGGGGAAAGGAGGACAGACAAGGTAGGAAAAGGCTGGTGTGGGCAAGAGTCTTACCCTACGATGGCAAGGGCGCTGCTCATAGATGGGGAGGAGGGGGGGGTGGCTGTGGCATCGCGACTCAGGCCTGAGCTGGAGGGCGGTGATGTGGAGGGCACAGTAAGGCTGACCACAGGTGAGTCATCCCCATCACCTGTCAGGGAGACAAGCACAGCTGACCAGGGGCCGCCACCCCTGGCCTTTCCGTGGCAAGGATGAGGCAGGTTCTCTTCCCAGAAGCAGTGCTGCTTTCTTCTTGGTCCTCAGGGTCCTCCTGCTTTCCTCCCTTGCAATGGCAGTGAGGCCAACACGTTCCTGTTTAAAGTGCCTCCTCACCACAGCTAATGCCCTCAATTTCTGCCTCATTAGGCCAGAGAGAAGACTGGAAAAAGCCTTTGCCTTTTATCCAGAGATGCAAAGGAGCCCAAGCTTACCTGCAGTAGATGGTGAGTCTTCAACAAGGCCCACCTTCACCACCTGGAGGGGAAAAGGACACTCATTAGGGCCTTCATCGTGATGGCAAGCTCCAATCCGAGCAGACACAGCTAAATGGGGTTTCGTCATAGACTCTGGAAATCTTCATACTTCAGGAGCAACCCAGTTGGCTTAGGAGTTATAGAAAAAAAAACAACACCAATGATGTCCAGGAAGTTTCTCCTTTATTTCAAAATTTACTACTCAGAAAGGAAGAGCCCCTAACTCAGTGGCCCGATTCCAGGACCTCTCCTGGAATACTATGCTCTACTTTTCAAAAGCTACTCTTTGTCCATGAGCCAGAAGAAGTCACTCTGGACATTCCCACGGTGGTAAATAAACACGTAACATCAGTGAGCAATGTGTGCACAGTTCATGAATTGGGAAAGAAGGACCCTAAGATGAACAGCCTAGTGTGTCCTGGACCAGTGTTTCTCCCCAGGGGCAGGGCACCACTGGCCCTTGGGCAACAGCATCCTGTGGTGTGGGGACTGTTCTATGGCACTGGACGGTATGCCAGGAGCACTTCTGCTCCCAGCTGGAATAGCCTACACGGCCTCTAGGCACTGCCAGGTATGTAGCCCTTGGGGGCGGGGAGGGATGTGTGTGATAAAATTCCATCTTCATTAGGCCCTGTTCTAGATAGTCTGACAAACTGTGATTTGTACGTATAAAAGGAAGGCAGGAAGGCTGGAAGATGGGAGATCAGAGGAGGGTAGTACTCACGCCAATGAAGGGAATAAACTTCTGATAGGAGTCTTCATCAGGGCTGTTGGGAGACAGGGAAGTTTTATATTTAGTGGGTTCAACTGAACAGAGTACTGGGGAAATAAGCTTTCCACATTGTTCTGTGGCTCAGAGAAGTCCAGCACATATTCCTGTCATGTCACACGAAGGCAAGAGTGTATAGATTGAGGGGAAAAGACATGACTACAAACTACACTGCCTGCTTCCTTGGTTGGTTTCAGTCACCAGGGAAATAAATAGCTAACCCAAACCCAGGCTGAAGAAGTCCCAGGACATGAAGGGAATGTCTAGATGGGAGGCAGGAACAGATATTTACATCTCTTGGGCTCCTATGACAGGAAATGGAGTATGGAGAAGGTGAAAAATGGAAGGTCTCAAGATTTCTCTAGACTACCTAATGCTATTTGGTTTTGGTGCTGGGGCTAGGGCTTGATCTCAAGGCCTGGGCACTGTCCTTGAGCTTTTTTGCTGAAGGCTAGCATTTTACCACTTGAGCTACAGCCTTACTTTCAGCTTTTTTGGTGGTTAATTGGAAGTATCAATCAATCTTATAGAGGATTGTCCTGCCTTGGCTGGCTTTGAACTGTGATCTACAGATCTCAGCCTCTTCAGTAGGTAGGAATATAGGCATGAGACCCTGGCCCCTGACACATCCAATAAATTTTAAAGAAATCTCCCAAAGCCAGACTTACAATTTATGCCTGCAGGTCAGCATGGCTTCAGCCACAGGTAGCTGGTGTGTTGCAGCTGCTCCGTTCACATACTGCATCACACGTCCTACCACATCCAGTGACTCTACAATAAATCAGAGGGAAAGTGCTCATCCAACTCAGCAAACACTTGGCTCTTCCTCCCTCTCCCCAAGACCCAGGTGAGGACCTGCAGAGCTGAGGTAGAGAAAGGGTTCTGAAGTTCCCTTAGCTATGAGCCCAAGGAGTCATATATTTAAGCATGGTCTTCTTCATTCTGTATCTCAGCCTTCCTCTGATGCTACCACTACCAGCACTGGCTGTTCAGGAGGAATACTGCTGGTCTGGTGTCACTCATTTATCTAGAGACTACTTTCTGCTCATCTTTAGAATCTTTTTTTTTTTTTTTTTGCCAGGCCTGGGGCTTGGGACTCAGGGCCTGAGCTCTGTCCCCGGCTTCTTTTTTTGCTCCAGGCTAGCACTCTAACTCTTGAGCCAAGCCACAGCACCACTTCCAGGCTTTTCTGTGTATGTGGTGCTGAGGAATCAAACCCAGAGCTTCATGCATGCTAGGCAAGCACTCTAGCACTAAGCCATATCCCCAGCCCTGTGCTCATCTTTACAGGCTGGTTTATCTGCCAGCCCAGCATTGCCTCTTACTGCTGGGTGAAGAAGGGAGGGCTATATAGGATGTGTCTCCATCAATGGACACCCACTAGGAAAGTGAATTGGCACAGTGGCTGGCTGACAGTGGGCCACAGGGTAAGGGCCCCCTTCAGCAGTGGTTGGCTAATACACTCCCAGCAGGGACTCCCTTACCAAGGGCCTTTACCTGACACTGGGGGCTCTGAGCGGCTAAAAAGATCTCTCCAGCCAGAATCAAGGAAGGTGCTGCTGTATCTGCTGTCGACTGAGCCCAAGTATTTGGCCACTGGATGAGAACCTAGATGGAAACCAGAGAAGGAGAGTGTGTTAGTGGGTGGAATGGCAGGAGGAGCCGGCCCAGGCATGGCTCTGGCTTTTGGTCTTCTCGGATCTGTCTATCCTAGGATCAACTCCCCATGCTGCCACAGAATCAGATCTGCTTGTAGAGGCCTCATGTCTGCCACACCCTCCAGGACGTTGAACAACTTTACCGAGAGGAATGATGAGGAAACGCATGTAGCCCAGCCAATCTGAGGTCTTGTTGGCCAAAGACTTGACAAAAAACCGGAGGATGGAGCTCAGGTAACTCTGGCCTCCCACGGCTGCCACTTTGACTGGCCTTGGCATGGACGAGTTGCAGTTGCAGCTGGAGAGAAAGGGGATCTTCACACACCATGCTTGGGGCCTACCAGGATCCAGCTCAGGGAAGGTCCTAAGCTTTTGACTCCATATACTTCAACAAGCCACAGAGGAAAGCAAACCCATTAAGCAATACTTGGAGGCAAGGTGGAGAGATCTGCCCGTGAAGAAGAAAGAAGGGCCAAGGCTGACAGGGATGGGCGACAGGGACTCCTAAGGCAATGCTAGCTGGGCCCACAGCCAGCTAGAGTTGCCTCATTCTTTGATGCATGGGAGGGGATTCCAGGTCTCTCAGAAGCCCTGGAGAAGGAAAGCACTGATTCTTGATCATTAAGCAGTCCCTTACAAGGTAAAAGATCTTTTTAAAACCCTCTCTTCCTTATCATGAGTTTAAGAAAGGGACAAGGCAAGAGTCTGGGCAAGGAGGCAGAAGGCTCAGAAGTTAACAGTCTACTCCGGATACTGAGTACTACAGCCTGTTGCTGCTTCCCATTGACCTATACCCTGATCTGATGAAGCCCGGAGGGCCAACCCTACAAGTCAGGGCATGAACATGAGGTGGAGGGAATTCCAACATAGCAAGTCAGAGGCCAGAGCACTTACTAGCGCTGAATCCGGGTAAGTAGGGCGGACAGCACGGCTTGGACCTCCACGGTGGAGCATGTGCACACGACAGGCTTCCGCTGGTCCTGGAGCAGCTCAGCCACATACTATGATAGGAAAAGGGCAGGGATGCAGGTGAGTGCAAGTCCCCACAAGTGCCAAGGCCCTATCTATCCTGCCTTCTGTGCAACACTGGGCAGAGGTGATCAGGTTGCCAGGCTGGGGCAGAACCTCATAGAACAGGAAAAGGTAGGGCAGACCTCATGGAGACAGGGTATGAAAGGAGGGGGGGTGAGGTTTGGGGCTTCAAATGTCACCTATGTCTAGTACCTCTGACACCCGAGTATCAGAGGGTGGATGGTGAGAGACAGGCAGATCTGCTCTGTTGCTATCCAAGCACCATCACAGAAACCAGGGATAGCCCCTAGCGTCTTACAGCACTTGGTATTACTGCAGGCGCTTGCCTAACCCCTGGCATCCTGGTGGGGGTTGAAGAAGGGTAGCCTACACCAAATGCTTATTGCTTGGTCTTTCTTTTTTTTTTTAATAGATAAGGAAGCTGAGGTAAAGAAAAGTTAGTGACTAAGGATTCATAGATTGGACAAAAGAAAGAAATTAAACTGAAACTCAGAGCTCTAGGCTTGGCTCAGGAGAGGCTTAGAGATGGGCTAACTCTCTTGCTTCCCCATCTGTAGACCTTTTCTGGTTGAGAGCTGAGGTTCTCAGTGCTTTACCTGGCCCTGCCAGTCGGTAGTGTTCACCAGGATGACATTTTCTGGGAGGGCTGCATCGGACACCAGGATCTGATTCAGCTGGTCATATACCACCTTTCTTGGAATCTGTAAGGAGTGTCTGTTAGGCACCCAGGGGTGAAGGTGGGGAGAACCCACGGCACAGGTATTCAGACATTGCAGACACCAGGAATGTGTAAAGGAGACAAGTCTCTCATTGCCTAGGCCAAAATAGAGATGAGGAAGAACAGACTGAGTCATTGTGGGGTCCTGCTGGGGACAGTCTGCAAGGCAAAGATATGGTGCCAGGATGGCAGGAGCAGAGGAGAGCAGCAAGCAAGTTCTCTGAGAATGGCATCAAGGGCAGTGGGGAGAGGAATAATGAGGGTGGAGGCATTACATGGAACTCACAGTGAACAAAGGTATTTCAGGAACAGTGATTAACAAGAAGGACAATACCTCTCCCAGGGAGCTTGGCTATTCTAGTCTCAGGTTCATTTGCAGCTCTGTAACAGCATCAAACTCAGGAAGCCATACTGATCCAAACCTTTCTCTCCACAGTATTTATTATGGAAGTGAGCAGACTTGCTGCTTAACTCTAAGACTTGAAAGGAACGTCAGCCCTGCAGCTAGGGACTCTTCGCCAAGCCTACAGAGAGGATACTCCCAAAGTCTTGTTTCTTTCCAGCTCTTTTCCAGCACCCTCAGAATGAAGAGTGGTGGGAAACAGCCCTGGCAGGGAGATAATGCCAGCATTCCTGTGCCTTCTCCTGTGCCCACAAATCACTCAGAAGCCCAACTGCACACTGGCAGTGAAAAATAAATATGGTGGGCTAACTTAGGTCTTCCATCAAGTCTTTTATATACAGCACATTTCAAATATTCCTTCTTTCTTCTGTCTAGCTGTCCAAGAAGGGCAAGAGACAGAGACTAACGCCTAGGTATTCTGGAGGACCTGGCCTTGCCAGCCAGGGGACTCTAAGTACCTGTGTGCTGTGGCCCAGGTCAGGTGAGCGCTCACTATCAGAGCTGTTGGTCCTCTCGCTCAGTGGCTTAGAGAGCTGTCGTTCCTTCAAAGGAGTGCTTCTCTTCTGCCGGGGAGTGTGTGTTCCTTCCACTTTGCTGATGGAGAACATGAGAGGGTTACACAGTCCCTCAACCCCAAAGCTACACCAGCCCACGCCCTCCCTAGGAGCTAGCACCAGGTAAGCCTGCTGTCCTATACTACCTGCTTCCCTGTAAGTCTGGAGTACCTGGGGGAGGCAGAGCCCTGTAGATCTGTTTTGCTGGATTTCATGGGTGTTTTGACTTTCTCTGGAACAACCAGACTTGTGCTCACATCGCCAAACATGTCCTGGTCAGTGATTTCCTGCCATGAAGAAAGAAGCAAAGGTTACCTTTCACCCACTGACCTCTAGAGCATTGCCAAGAACCCCCCCACCCCCCAACTAGGAGTCATGTACCCTGTCTTCCTAGAAGCACATGGTCTAAAAATAAAAACTCTTTTAGCTTAATGGGAAAATTGTTCTTTAACTTGAATTTTCCTACTGTCTGTCACGGGCGCTATGCATTCTTGTCCAGCTCTGGCCTCCACATTTCCCCAGGGCTTGAGTCCTGGAGAATCTGAGAGGTTGGTAGCTGCATTGCTCATGTTGACTAGAGCCATTCTGCATCTACCCTGGAACTGCAGCTTCCTTCCTAGGTACGGCTACTGCCTACCTACTTTCCTGACCACACTCCTCAGCACCCTCATGCCCATCCCCTCCTCCTACCCTATGAGTCTAGGCCCCTGCCTTTCCTAGAGCACTTTCAATAGTCTTGGATATGGGGCTGGGAATATGGCCTAGTGGCAAGAGGCTTGCCTCCTACACATGAAGCTCTTGGTTCGATTCCCCAGCACCACATATATGGAAAACGGCCAGAAGGGGCGCTGTGGCTCAGGTGGCAGAGTGCTGGCCTTGAGCAGGAAGGGGAAGAAGCCAGGGACAGTGCTCAGGCCCTGAGTCCAAGGCCCAGGACTGGCAAAAAAAAAAAAAAGTCTTGGATATGAGATCTTTTTAATGTAGCCAAACTGGCTTCAAACTCTCTATTTTCCTGCTTCAACTTCCTGAGTACTAAGATTACAGGCATGCAGCACTATGCCCATCTAATTTCAACAACCTTCATGAGCCTCTCTCCCCAACCTCAAATTGTCCTGCCTACTTACATCAAGCTGTCTTCCCAAAGCAAAACGGCAATTATATCAGGACATGATTCTAACAGGTGAACAGCTTCACACTGCCTCAGTGGGCATTTGAGGTCTCCTGACCTGGCCTGGTCCACCTTTCTAAGATAATATCCTTATTCCTTCATTTTCCTCATGCTCTCTCCACTTGAAGACTCTGCTCTACAGGTAAGCTACATATCTGCTCATTTCTCTGCACCTGTTCATATTTTTAAAATGTTTTCATTGAGGAATACCTTCTTTGAAGTACTTAAAATATGAATCCAGTGCTTTGTGCATGTTAGGCAAGGGCACTACCACTCCCGAGCTACAATTCCAGCCTGAATGTGAACATTCATCCACTCATTTACTGTGCCTATAATAAGACTTGAACTCAGGGCCCTGGGTGCTATTACTTAGCTTTTTCCACTCAAGGCTGGCACTTTACCATGTAAGCCATAACTCTACTACTGTATTTTTGGTGGTTAACTGGAGGTAAGGGTCTGGTGAACTTTCCTGCCTAAGTAGGCTTTGAACTGTGATTCCCAGATCTCAGCCTCCTGAGTAGTAGATTATAAGCATGCACCAGCACCTGATCTGAATTTGAAACTTTATGTACATATAGCCCTAGGGACCATTAGCCAGATCAACAAAGAACATTTTAGCACAACTGAGGGGTCCCCCATGCTGCTTCTTACTTGTGCAGATACCAAGTACCCTGACTTCTGCTATCACAGATTAGTTTTTCCACTTTGTGAGTTCTGAATTCTCCATAAATGTAATTCTATAGGTTGCAGTTTTTAGCATTTGACTTCTTTTCTTCAGCACACAAGAACTGACACAATTGCAATTGCATTTTGGAGATCACAGTAATGCTCATGTACAGTATGGACAGCGAAGGGACAAGAGTGAAGGCTGCTTACTCACCCTTCTGGTGAAAAATAAAGTATAACTTAGACTATTTTTTAATTAAAGATTTTAAATTAACTTTGAATCATGCTTAACGTTTTGGCATTTTCAAGATATAATATAGAAATAGGTATTAGTTACTACAGGAAAGCCTAAAATAATTCTTCCTTGGATTCCACTCAACCACCAGAAGGTCTTACCATGAGGCTCACACATACCACACCCCAGATGGTATTCTGTAAAGTCCTAGCTTGGTGTCCAGCCCCCCCAATCCACTGGATAAATTTCAGGGTGAGCCAGCAGATGTCTCTCCAGTCTGCATCTCCTGTACCTCCCTCTGCCTCCACAGAGCCTTGTTCCAGGTATGCACAGATGACTTCCCCTGGAGAGGGGCCTTCTTTGTAGTTGCTATGCTTGGCACCACTAGGTACGCAGTAAATGTGTGTGTATTTCAAGGTTTAATGTGACTGGGAATCTCACATCAATTCAATCTCACTCTTGAACAAGCTCTGGCTTGCTCCTGTGAGGAAGGAGAGGACCAGCAACAGTGGAGAGAGAGAGAGAGAGAGAGAGAGAGAGAGAGAGAGAGAGAGAGAGAGAGAGAGAGAGAGAGAGTGTGTGTGTGTGTGTGTGTGTGTGTGTGTGTCATCATGGGGCTTGAATTCAGGGCCTGAGTGCTGACCCTAAGCTTGTTCTCACTCAAGGCTGGTAGTCTACCACTTGAGCTACAGCTCCACTTGGAGCTTTTAGGTAGTTTTTTTGGAAATAAGAGTCTCACCAGACTTTCATCTGCCTGGGCTGGCTTTGAACCTCAATCCTCAGATCTCAGTCTCCTGAGTTACTAGGATTACAGGACTGAGCCTCAGGTGCCTGGCTCATGCACACAGAGATACAATGTGGACTACCTGGCCACTGAAAGAGCAACATCCAAGAAGAAAGGAATGGGTTTTCAAGGGAAGACATTCATTGTTGTTCTTGGAAGGAAAGGCAGGTGATAATAAGAATTTATCCAAATTAGCTTTTTTGTATGTGTGCTGGTCCTGGGGCTTGAACTTATTAGGGCCTGGGTACTGTCCCTGAGGTTTTCTGCTCAAAACTTGTATTCTTTCACTTGAGCCACAGCTTCACTTTCGGCTTTTTTGATGGTTAATTGGAGCTAAGAGTCTTGCAGACTTTCCTGCCTGGGCTGGCTTTGAACCGTCAAATTTCAGCCTTATAGTGATGAGCTACCAGCACCCGCTCCAAGTTAGCATTTGATAGCTCTAGTTAAACAGGCAGAATGGGAAATGAGTTGTAGAGAGGGGAAAACTGATTGAAATATACTGTACCACTTTTGTGGAATTGCCAGTGAAATCCCCCTGTGCATAGCTAATGTGTGCTAAAAAAAAGCCAGGTGTTAGCGGCTCACACCTGTAATCTTACTCAGAAGGCTGAGATCTGAGGATCAGTGTTCAAAACCAGCTTGGCCAGAAAAATGTAAGACACGAATCTCCAACTTACCAGTAAAAATTAGTGGTGGGTTGGAGGTGTGACTCAAGTGATAGTCATGAGCGAAAAACTGAGTAAGAAATGGGTGCTGGTGACTCATGCCTAAAGTCCTAGCTAAGCATAAGGCTGAGATCTAAAGATTGCAGTTCAAAGCTAGACGAGGCAGGAAAGTCTGACAGTCTTATCTCCAATTAACCAACAAAATGCCAGAAGTGGAACTGTGGCTTCAGTGGTAGAATGCTAGCTTAGAGGGGGGAAAAAAAAAAAGCCCCAGGACCAGAAACCAAAACAAAACAGCCCCACCCCCCCAAAAAAAAAAACAAACCAAAAAACATTGCATATGAGGTCTGAGTTCAAGCCCTGGACTATTCGCTCTCTTTCTCTTAAAAATAAATAAAAGGCAGAGTGGGACCTTTCTGGTTTGAGGAATGACCTAATCTCTAGGCTAGGTTCTAGTCCTTGGGTGGTAAAGATTTCAGAAGAAAGAAAAGGAAGGTCATTGTCAAGTCTACAAATTTAGGTATACTTCCCAAGGTGGTTCTGAAAGTATTTTTGTTCTTTGGGTGCTGGTCCTTGGGCTTGAACTCAGGGCAAGGGCACTGTCCCTGAGCTTTTATACTCAAGGCTAGTAGTGCTCTACCATTTGAGCCAGAGCTCCACTTCTGTTTTTTTTTTGTTGGTTAATTGAGATAGGAGTCTCATGATGTTCCTGGTGGGGGGACTGGTTTGAAACCACAGTCCTCAGATTTCAGCCTCCTGAGAAGCTCCTGAGTAGCATTACAGGTGTGAGCCACTGTTGCCCAGCTTCTCTTGCATACGCATGCACGTACACATATACATGAATATATATATATGTATTTTGTAATTTTTGTTATTATAAAGGTGATACATAGAGATTGCATATATATATTTAAGGGTACAAAGATTATTTGAGTAACTAAGATAGGAAATGAAACCATACATACCAGAGTATCTGTTTCAGTCAAGCTGTCTTCCTGGTTTTTAGTCCAAGTAGATTTGACTTTTTCTAGAGCAGCCAATTCCATCTGCAAAAATTATAATTATTTCTATCACTGATAAAAAAACAAAAACCATCACTCTAACTTGTTTTACAAGGTATCTAAGAAGCTTAAAATATTTTCACTTAGTCCTTATCCTTTAGGGTTTTCATCTTATAAGGGGAGATATTTTATGAAAACTAAGTTTCAAAAGATCAGTTTTTTAAAATCAGTAGATCAAAGACACAGAGAGAACCCAGAAATTATGATTCACAAATGTCACTAGGGAAGAGGGGCTCAAAGTTTGAAGGCTTGCTATGAGATCCATAAAGTCCTTGATTCAGTGAACATTCTTGCCCTAAAAGACATATGGTGCCACCTTTGCTTGTTAGACAAGGGAGAATCTCATAATTCAGGTCTTTCATTCTGAAATTATCCATAGTAAGCATGTGTTTTTTGCTTGGTAGAAATATTCGGGAAGTCCACTAACAGAACATATAAGCAAAAAGATGCATAGTATGAATTCTCCATTTGTCTCAAATCTTACTGGCATTTCTCATAAATAGCAAGTTTATTTTGTAGGCATAGACACATAACCAGATCATCCAATCTGCTAATATGGATTCTGTCTGAGTAGACATCAAAGTCAGTCATGAGTAGCTTGGGTTGTGGGCTGGGGCTGTTGGTAAGGCGTTGGACTCAATGATTATCTTTCTCCTAAGGGACCAAAGGAGGCAGAAAATATGCAGGATATCCCATTTCCTCTCATTCGTGAAGTTGTTTATTTGAATAAATTAGTAAAACTATGCTAATAGCAGCCTTTTTTATTGGATATAACTAAAAATGCCTCTAATAATTGACAAGTATTCCCTGAAAGGAGAAGTCATCCCCAGTGGAGAACTACTATCCAAAGTAATCTTCAAGACAAATCTAACACACCTTAGCTAGATCCTGTAACCTCAGGGCTTAAGACATCTTGATCTATGTTATGACTCACAACCAGGCAGAACAGGCTGCCTCCAGCCTT
Source organism: Perognathus longimembris pacificus (assembly GCF_023159225.1). Taxonomy (NCBI): domain Eukaryota; kingdom Metazoa; phylum Chordata; class Mammalia; order Rodentia; family Heteromyidae; genus Perognathus; species Perognathus longimembris. The sequence goes on along the minus strand of NC_063173.1, from coordinate 58,803,011 downwards.
CCAAAGGGCTTCCCCCCACACTCACCCCCAGACCTGCTGTGAGGATAAACAGCATTCCAGCTATGTCTAATTGTTTGGCACTAGCAGTGCCTTCTGAAGCACCAACAGTGTATAGCAAGTATAGGCAATGGAAACTAATGAAGACTATGTGTAATGAAGTACAGCCTCTAACAATAATACTGACTGTGCTCTGTGAACAGTGCAACAGACAGAAGTCTGGACTCTAGGTGAAAACTCCTGAAAACCCAAACCAAAAAAGGAGAGGAAAGGAAGAGGCTGATTATGTAGTTCAAGGGTAGAGCACTTGCTTAGCAAGCCTAAGGCTCTGAGTTTCATCCCCCACAAAAAGAAAAGAGAAAAAAAAGTAAGTAAATAAGCAACAATGATCAGCATTGGGAAGAGAGGCTACCTAGGTAAGGCAGTAAGTACAGAGCCTTACATATGTATTGTTGAATGCTTCTCCCTATCCGCCTGGAAGTTCTCCACCTAAAAACACAGTCTTGTTGTTCTACTGGTCTTAAAGCATCTTCAGACCAAAAGATTCCATAGTTCCACACCCACATCAAGACATATGGGGCTTTTCTCAAAATAGAAATCTCAGCAGGGGAACAACGGAGTCTACAGTCTGGCCAAGGGAATCAGAACTTGATGCATTCACATAAAAGGCATCTAGATTTTGTCAACTTTAGGAATCAAAAACTGAAATTTCTCCAAAGTAAAAGCAACAGCAGTGTACACATACTACACGTTCCCAAGCAGTAAAGCAATCCATCAGCATGTCCCTCACTACAGGTCTGACCAACAATATCTCACTGCATCTCCACACAGTCTTGGGCTTTTTACACCTACTTTGCATATGAAGAAATGGAGGAGGAATTTGTCCAATGTCAGTCAGTGGAATGATGGAGTTACGATTCAAACTCAGAGCCAGAGCCAGAATAGGACTGGACTATACTCCAAGCACTTAGAAGGCTGAGTTTGAGGATAGCTTGGGCAACAATAGCAAGACCTTGACTCACAAAACAAAACAATTCAAATTTGGACATTTCACCTTGCATAAATACATTATTTTTTTTTCTAAACAGGGAGCCCTTAAATCTCTACACTGTAGAGACTAACAGTCCATTCACCTTTGAGCTAACTGATCTCCTAGGCTGACACCTTTACCTAATGGGGCTCTAGGAATCAGGTGATTTTCCCCCACTTAATGTTATAAATCTACATCCCAATTATGTCACCGTACAAGCTACAGCCTAATTCTGTCGTGGCAGAAACACTTAGTTATGAAATAGCTCCCCCTGCTGACTTAAATACAACACTTACTAGCATTTATCAGGTGTTTATAATATAGTAGGTGCTATGCTTAGTGCTTCCTGGGCACTGGCTCAGCTAACATCTTATGTCAATGGTACACGGTTTGGCATCCCCTGAACACTTTTTTTTGCAATAGCCCTCCCTCAACCTTCCTAGAACAACTCTTCCATGGAAGATGAATCTAGCTGTAGTGCCAATAGTCTGTCCATGGGGCAGTTACATTTGACAAGATCCACTCCATTCTGAAGTTTCCTGTGAGGATAGGCATCTAGGACCCACATGCTAACATAACACTAGTAGTTGATCAACTGTGGCCTGGGGCTCCTACAGATCACTATGAAGCAGGGATGGGGAGGTGCAGATCTGAAATGGCAGGAGTCAGGCTTTTCCTCGAGGGAATTCTGGGTAGGAGTTGCAGTTTTCTTTTCTGCATGTCCTCACTAACACCCCTGATACAATTCTTGGTGGGCTTGGTGGCCAGCTGTGCTTTAACCAGGAAGAGGGAAAAACTAGGGGACAGTGTCACCTAGTGACAGCAAGAAGAAAGGCAGCTGTCAAGATACCCCTGTGAGGTGGTGGTTTGCACACTCAGGACTGGAGCCAGTCCAGCTACAGACTTTTTCAGCAGATGGAGTGCCTCACACCTTCTGATCATCTCCTTGCAATCAATACCTATTTTCAGGTTGAACTGTGTATTCCCTTGGATGAATAAATGGCTGTACACCTCATCTGTCACCAAAGCAGCAACAGGAGGCCTTAAAGTGTTTGTCCACTTGCCTTTAGTTGTGAGCAAAAGGAAAAAACAGCTTCCCCAGCCTGAGATAGGCTTGGCACTACCAAGGCTCCTGCCTGTGCCTGGCTGCTGGGGGATGGGAGCTATAGTAGACAGTTCTTCCCTTCTGCATAGCAGGCAAATGGAAAGCTGGCCACTAAGTTCTACATTCTTGCAGGGTACTGTATCTCCGACATTTCCACTCAGTAAAACCTACTTTTATGTCCTATATAGACCGTGTGGGCCCCTTTCTCCTTCTATCTGTTCATTTCCCAACACAGAAGGTGGAATTCTTTCCCCCTGAATGAGTGCCTTCCCCAGGGTTATATACTCTCAGCCACTGTGTAATGGACAGGGGAAAGAAGGAAGGTTCTGAGGTGGGAGGGAAGGAATACCTGACCAAACATAGCAGTGCCCTCTGAGCACTAAGCCCTCAGCCTAGTACTGAGAGGAAGAAAACTGAGGCTACTCTTGGGAGTTTCAGAAGGAGCCATGCTCAGAGAAGCAGGGTCCTTGAGTGTAAAGCCAACAGGCCAGGTCCCTCGCCCCACCCCTCATTGCCACCGGTCTGCTCACAGGGCTGGTGGTGTCTTTTCCGAGGCTGCCCTTGCTGTTGAGGCTGCCAATCTCCGTCTGTGAGCTGGACTGCGACATCCCCTCAAAGAAGGGCCTACGGCGAAGAAGCACAGCCAGGGTCAGTGGCAACCATGGCTCAGGACAGCAGCTCTCAAGAGCTGAGTGGAGCTAGTGCTCAAGGCAGGTCAACAGCCTGGGCCTCTGAGACGCTGGTGAGGACGGGTGCTGTGGGGGTAGGGAACAGAGCCTGGGGTGCAGGAACTTCGGGAGAGTACTATCAGGATTTTTTGTCACAGACAAAAACTCATCTCTGCCCAGGGAAGCCAGCAAAGGATGAAGCATCACAGCTTCTCAGAGTTAAGAGATCCAGGGGATGGTGGTTTGAGGCCAGCCCAGGGAAAAAGTTAGCAAGATCCCATTTTCTCAACAAATAAACCAGTTGTGATGGTTTATGCCTGTAAACCCAGCTAGAGAAGCACTGGTAGGAGGACCACAATCTGAAGTCAGACCTGGACAAAAACATGAAGTCCTATATGAAAAATAAAGAAAGCAAAAAGGCCCTGGAGGTGTGGCTCAAGCGGCAGAGTGCCTCCTAGCAAGTGTGAGGTCCTGAGTTCAACCTCCAGTTCATATCCTCAATCCCCCCCACCCAAAAGAATGATTTTCTGAATAGGGCAATGAGGGAGGGTGTGGGGAACACTAGGCCTGGGGAGGAGAGGTATTGGAAGGAAGCCTACGGAGAGCTCTGGGCCTCACTTGAGCTTGGGCTTTGGGGTGCTGAGGATGCTCTCTGTCTCCTCCATTTCAGGGCCGCTGTCACTGGGATTGTACATTTCTAGACTGTCATACAGTTCATCCAAGTCCTCTTCTACTTCCCGAATCTGCTCCCGGGACACATGCTCCAGCCCAAAGCCAACCTGTGGAAGGAAAAAGGACCTTTGACTTTTGGGTACTCTCAATTAACAATTAAGATGAGCATTTCCCCCCCTGGCCAGATGTCAATTGGCTTCCCCAGTACTCCCTTTAAAGAGAAAAAACATAATGGCACATTCATTGGCGTGGTTGTCACATCCTTTCTGTGGTCTGACCCTAACAGCAAGTGACCCTGACAGGAGAGGTCATCTTCCCTCATTTCCTCCTGACATCCACACCAGGCAGGTCCTTCACCAGGAGGAAGAGCTCTGGCTCTTCTATGGAATGGGTGCAAGAAAACCCAAAAGGTGAGTCTGACAGGCCAGTCTGCTCTTCTCTGAAGCCCACAGAGGACAATAACCCTGTCCATCGTCATCCCATGCCAGAGGCTTCGCTGCTTAACCAATAGTTAAGTTCAACTGAGCTGCCCTGTCTCTGAATGCCATGGAACTACACATTACATGTGAAGCCCTCATTTTCTTTTCACACAGCACAGAGTTTATCTCCAGCTGCCTCCTCCCCTGGAGGTCAACTAGACATGAAGAGGAGGCAGGGACTATTACTACAGAAATGTGACATCACATGGTCACCCAGGAAGAAGGTGTGAAGAGAAGCTGTGGGAATTCTACTCATCATTAAACTTGGAAGTAAGGGAGTCATACCTCATCAGAAACTTTGAAACGCTTTAGGAGGGCCACAAACTTCTGTTTGATGTTAGGTTGCTGTGGGGATAAAGTGGAGAACAGTTCTCAGGCAACATCTACTCATGGTTATCGTCAATAAACAGTTCATGAGCCTATCCTAGCAGGGACCTATGAAAGGACAAGAAAGAAAGGAAACATAGTTCTTGCTCCCACATTGAAAACCTCTGGAAAGACAAGCCAGAGCCAGTGCAGTTCTCAGAGCTCCAGGTGTAGCTGAAGGAGATCTCTTCTGTCCCCAGGATCTCCACTTGCAGGTAACTTCCAGGTTGCACCTCCAGCCCCTTACCTGCTTGTCCTTCCATCTAGCCCTGTACATATATACACTTAACAGCTCAGAGTAGCACTCATCCTCTCCTCCTTCACTATCATCCCAGTTAGCAGCACCACCAACCCAGCCAATTCAAGCTGTACCTGGAGCCTCCCCCTGCCACGCTCTCAGCCTGTGCTGGTGAACTCCTGTCTTCTTACGTGTAATACCACTGCCTTTCCTTCACAGCTCTCTGGGTCACTGCAGTTGCCTTCTCTCCACCCGCCCAGTGTCCAGTTATTTTCCCTTGGGTTCCCTGTGGTCTTTCCAGAGGCAAATATAATCGATAGCCCCAATTTAACACTCCTGGTTGGCCCTTTTTCTAGAGAACAAAGCTTAGGAGTCAGGTCTATAAACGTCTGTGAGGGCCAGTCTTATCTCTCTAGCCTCACAATATCCACTCAATCCCTAATCCTCAACTGAGAAATCCATTGCTTGTTAAACAAACAAAAAAACACAGAAAAACAGGAAAAAAAAAACCCAGCTGGTGCAGGTAACTCAGGCCTGTAAACCTAGCTTCCCAGGAGGCTGAGATCTGAGGATCCTGGTTCAAAACTAGCCCTGGGAAGAAAAGTCCTGAGAGACTCTCATCTCCAATTAACCACTCAAAAACTGGAAGTAGGGCTGAGGTGCAAGTGGTAGAAGTAGCCTTAGCCTTGAGCTGAAGAACTCAGGGACAGCACACAGGACCAATAAACAAACAAGCAGACAAGCAAAAAATCCCCCCAAGCACCCCAAACCAACATAGAGACATACATCTCTACACTGGGACTTTTTTTTTTTTTGCCAGTCCTGGGCCTTGAACTCAGGGCCTGAGCACTGTCCCTGGCTTCTTTTTGCTCAAGGCTAGCACTCTGCCACTTGAGCCACAGCGCCACTTCTGGCCGTTTTCTATATATGTGGTGCTGGGGAGTCAAACCCAGGGCTACATGTATATGAGGCAAGCACTCTTGCCACTAGGCCATATCCCAAGCCCTACACTGGGTCTTATACAATTGCTTTCAGCAATACCACCTGATGAAGCTCTGTCTTAAAAAAACTCTTTCTGGACATTTTGTCTGATAACTGTGTCACAGTTATTTGCTGAGTCGGAGTCACTAGACATTAGAGCTCTCCAGTGGTACTGTCCAGCCTTCTTGTCCTGTCTTTGCACTGAGCTCTCTAACTTACCTTATGGCCATAAGTCTTCCTTCCCTTCCCTCCCTCTCCTCTCTCCTCCTCTCTTTTCTTCCTTCCTCCTTCTTCTCGAACCCTTTCTCCCTTCCTTTATCCCTCTCTCTTGTGTTGGTCCTGAGGCTTGAACTCAGGACTTTGGTGCTGTTCCTGGGCTTCTTTTGCTCAAGGCTAGTGATCTATTCACTTGAGCCACAGATCCACTTCTGGCCTTTGGTGGTTAATTGGAAATAGAGTCTCACAGACTCAAAGCCCAGGTTGGCTTTGAACTGTGAGCCTCAAAACTTAGCTTCCTGGGGCTGGGAATATGGCCTAGTGGCAAGAGTGCTTGCCTCCTACACATGAAGCTCTCGGTTCGATTCCCCAGCACCACATATATGGAAAACGACCAGATGGGGCACTGTGGCTCAGGTGGCAGAGTGCTGGCCTTGAGCGGGAAGAAGCCAGGGACGGTGCTCAGGCCCTGAGTCCAAGGCCCAGGACTGGCCAAAAACAAACAAACAAACACAAAAAAAAACCTTAGCTTTCTGAGTAGCTAGGACTTACAAGTATGAGCTACTGTTGCCTGGCTCAATTCCTTCCTTCCTCCCTTCCTTCCTTCCTTCTTGAGCCACAGATCCACTTCTGGCCTTTGGTGGTTAATTGGAGATAGAGTCTCATAGACTCAAAGCCCAGGTTGGCTTTGAACTGTGATCCTCAAAACGTAGCTTCCTGAGTAGCTAGGATTACAAGGATGAGCTACTGTTGCCTGGCTCAATTCCTTCCTTCCTTCTTTCCCTCCCTCCCTTCCTCCCTCCTTTTTCTCTCTCTTTTCTTTTTTTGCCAGTTCTGGGGCTTGAACTCAGGGCCTGAGCACTGTCCCTGGCTTCCTTTTGTTCAAGGCTAGCACTCTACCACTTGAGCCACAGGGCTATTCTGGCTTTTTCTGTTTATGTGGTGCTGAGGAATTGAACCCAGGGCCTCATGCATGCTAGGCAAGCACTCTACCACTAAGCAATATTCCCAGCCCAGACCTCAGTCTCTTGAGCGGCTAGAATTATAAACATGAACCACAAGTGCCTGTCTCACACCAATTCTTAGTGGATGGTATAGGCTGTGCCAACTCCCTGAAGTCTGAATGTACTACACCCCTCCTAACCCAGATTGAAAATCTCAGCTGACCTTGATATATGACAGGGAGGGAGGAGGACAGTAGAGAACAGGTCTGCCAAACAACAAACTTCTTTTCAAATGGTATTTCCACATGTTTGGGTCAGTGACTTTACATTATGTATCTAAAACCAAACAACTACTAAACATAAAAAGGTCTAGAATAAACCTGTCAGTGGATCACAATAGCTCAACAGCTATGTACACATGACCATATAATACGAGGACAAGCAAAAACAACTCCAAGAGAAGGACACAGGAGGATTCTACTGTTGATGTTATCTTTAAAGTTCTAGGTAAATTTCCTGTGGCGTACCCTACGTGGTTACTGTATATGATTTTGGTACACTGGATGTTATATATATGCCTACCTGATCTAGGGAAGGGAAAAAAAATAAGGGTGTAAGATAATCACAAGAAATGTATTCACTGTTTTATAATGTAACTGTACCCCTTTGCACAATACCTTGTCAATAAAATTTAATTAAAAAAAAAAGAAGAAAATCTAAGCTGTGTCAGATCCAGGACCTAGGAAGCTCACCCTCGTGATAGCTGAAGTCGAGGTCAGTTTTCGCCGTGTCTTCTTTACTTTCCGCAGATCCTCATCTTCATAGAATAGGTCCTGAGTGGGCAGGGGACAGAATTAGGCTGGAAAATCCTAGAAGTTTCTCACACACTCAAAAGGAGGGGCTATGGAAGGTTACCTGCCCATGTAATGGGTCGTCGCTGCCTTCCTGCTCTGATGAGAAACTTTCTTCCTCTTCCTCAGAATAATTGTCAATATCAGGAGAGCGATCTGGAAGAGAAACTGTGGTAAGATAGCCTTGCCCTATGGAAGATCGGGCCTATGAGCCTTGGAAGGATAGGAATCAATACAACTGGGCTGGAGAGAAAGGCCACAGCCATTCCATGGCCACGCTTCATTTTCAGGAATTCCGAGCCTTTCTTGCTTGGCAACATTTCAGGCTTGCCTTGTTCAGTTTTCCTAAGACAGAGCTCAGGGCAAGGATTATCTTATTTTTCATGAACCTTACCAGATAGCTTGGACTTGATTCCTTCATGGTCAATAGGCTGGCTGGACAGGGAGTAGATCTTTATTTCTGCCACAGGTACAGAGACATCCTTCACATTGCTGTGCAGGCCAAGCACCAGAGCACCTTCATTGGGATGTTGCATAACCTGTAAGTAAAAAGTTCAGTGGAAATGCCTTACTAAATAGATCACAGGATTGCCATTTTCATAAATCCTAGTGAACACAAAAACCAAGGTCAATGCTACTAATATCACTGACTTTCAAATCTATGCCATTACATTACTGCCTTCTAAGTCTTACTTTGTGTGTGTGTGTGTGTGTGTGTGTGTGTGTGTGTGTGTGTGTGTGTGTGTGTGTTGGTACCAGGGCTTAAACTCAGGGCCTCACACTTGGCTTTCTTGTTCACAGCTGTAACTCTCACAGCTTGAGCCATGCCTCCAGTCAGGCATGTTTCTGGTTAATGAGAGATAGAGTCTCATAGAATTTCTCAGCCTTTGGAAAAGGATTACAGGTATGCCTAACTTCAAGTCTTACTTTGAAACTCCAAGACAGGTACTCTATAGCTTGAGCCATGCCTCCCATCAGGTATTTTTCTGGTTAGTGGGAGATGGATTCTCATAGAATTTCTCAGACTTCAGAGAAGGATTACAGGATTAGAGGTATGCCTAACTTCAAGTCTTATTTTAAAACTCCAAGTTAGGCACTGGGAGGGATGCTTTGAGTAGGAAATCACAGACTCAAGCTTGGGACTTTGAGGTTATCCTGGGCAACATAGGGAGACTTCATCTCAATACAAACAAACAAGCAAAAGAATCTCTGATCTGTCAGCTTGCTGGTCAGGGCCTGTACTTAAAGATTACAACTGAAGCTTGAGATTGGAAATGATTGATAATCTCTTGATTTGGGAGTCCATGTCTCTTCACAGAGAGCAGGTGTGTGTGTGTGTGTGTGTGTGTGTGTCCACACAAGTGTGTACCCCACTATTGGGCTTAAACTCTTGGCCTGGAGCTCTTACTTGTTTTGTTTTTTTCCATACCTGGCTCTCTACCACTTGTGTCATACCCCCAGTTTCTGAGCAGTAAGCTGTCTTGGTGATAAGGGGAAATAGTGGGTTTGACACAGCTATGGCAGTGAGTGTGTATATTAATTCATGTATCCTGGAACAAAACCTGGTGAGGATGGAAAGAAAGGCCAAGACTATCTCACATATTCTACTAGGACCACACATTTTTTTCTATTTATCTTATCTTATCTATTTTTATTTCTGTTCCTTCTGGGGCTTGAACTCAGGGCCTGGGTGCTATTCCTGAGCTTTTTTTGGCTCAAGGCTAGCACTCTACAACTTTAAGCCAAAGCATCACTTGCATTTTTCTGGTGGTTAACACAAGTCTCACAGACTTTCCTGCTTGGGCTGGCTTTCAATCGTGATTCTCTAATCTCAGCCTGCTGAGTAGCTAGGATGACAGGTGTGAGCCACCAGTACCCAGCCCCAAAGTATGAGACTCTTATTTCCATTTAACCATCAAACACCAGAAGTGGAACTGTAGCTCAAATGGTAGAGCATTATTATTGAGTACAAAAGTTCAAGGACAGTGCCAGGCCCTGAGTTCAAGCCTCACACCTGGTGCGTGTGCACACACGCGCGCACACACACGCGACAGTCGCATATAATAGCAGATTAAACCCCATCAAATAAAAGAGGAACCCACAAATCTATAACTGATATAAATAAATAAGTGAATCAATGGGTAAATGGAGGAGTGAATTCTCTGGTTTACCAAAGAAAGCTAACCGGAAATACAGGAGGAATGGTGGGATTAGAAATTCAGTCTGGCAAGTTTCAGAATAATAAACCAAGTCAGGCAAAACAAAGGGAAAGATGCTAAAATTACTTAGTGAAAAAGATAGGCAGTCTCAAAATAGATTTCAAAACAGATCTCTCTCTCTCTCCATTTCCCGGAGCTCATCTGAATAAATATTATTTTATATGACTAGAGGCACATAGCATTGTGCCTTTGTGTTCCTCCTCTGAGTATCCTCCTTTGGTGTCACTGTGTTTAAATGCCTTGAGTCCTATATACTTTATCATATCCTGGTGTATTTTAGATCTAACTTCTACATATGACAGAAAACATGCAGCTGAGATCTAAGGATCACCATTCAAAGCCAGCATGAGCAGGAAAGTCTGTAAGACTCTTATTTATTTATTTATTTTTGGCCAGTCCTGGGCCTCGGACTCAGGGCCTGAGCACTGTCCCTGGCTTCTTCCCGCTCAAGGCTAGCACTCTGCCACCTGAGCCACAGTACCCCTTCTGGCCGTTTTCCATATATGTGGTGCTGGGGAATCGAACCGAGAGCTTCATGTGTAGGAGGCAAGCGCTCTTGCCACTAGGCCATATTCCCAGCCACTGTAAGACTCTTATATCTCCAATTAATCACCAAAAACCCAGACGTGGTACTGTAGCTCAAAGTGGTAGAGCAGCCAGAGCTCAGAAAAAGGCCTAGTGGTAGAGTGCTTGCCTTGCATGTATGAAGCCCTGGGTTCAATTCCTCCATACCACATATATACAAAAAGCCAGAAGTGGTGCTGTGGCTGAAGTGGTAGAATGCTAGCCTTGAGCAAAAAGAAGCTCAGGGACAGTGCTCAGGCCCTGAGCACTGGACTGGCCAAAAAAAAAAAAAAGTGGTACAGCACTAACCTTGAACAAAAATTGCTCAGAGACAATGCCCAGGCCTGGAGTTCAAGTCCCATGACCAACAAAAAGAAAAAAAAAAAAACAACATGCATAGCATGTCTTTCTGAGCTTAGCTTACCTCATTTAACATGATTTAGTCTAAGTTTATCCATTTCCCTGCAAATGACATAATATTATTCTTCCTAATGGCTGTGTAAAATTCCATTGTGTATAGATACCACCCTTTTTGGATCCATTCATCTCTTGTAGGTCATCTGGGCTGTTTCCATAGCTTGGCCATTGTGAATTGTGCAGCAATAAACATAGATATGTAAATGTCTTTACAGTCTCCTGGCTTGTGATATTCTGGGTAGATGCTCAGGAGTGGTATGGCTGAATTGTAGGGAAGATCTATGTTTAGTTTTTTGAGGAGCCTCCAGACTGCTGTACAGAGTGGCAGATATTTATTATTAAGTGCAAAATATTTATTCATTAACTTTGTAGTGGAAAATCCTGGCAAACACCACTGTAACTGAGTGAAAGTAACATGTAAAGTCCATTTTATGGGGGAAAAAGCTTCTTTGGTGGTAATTCTGGCAAATGTACATGGTGCATGAACGGAATTTAATCTCAAAGTAACAGCAGGCAAACTCAGACAGAAGATCACCCAGTATAAAGTAACGAGCTTGTACTCCGAAATCCATCTAGGTCTTGTGGGCAGGGATGGGAGGAGAAACTGAGGGAAAGCAAAGGAGAGGGTGACCCTCTCCAAAAAAAGTAATGCACTACTCATTACCTGACTTATGAAATGGTAATATAACACTTTAATAATAACAATAAAATTACATTGAAAAAAATCATCAAGGTCATGAAAGACAAAATGTGTGGACTAAAGGAGATGTGATAACAAAATGCAAGCTAGCTCCTAGATGGTCTTTGGCCCCTCAGAAGTTCACTGAGACATTCAGCACCATCTGATTGGGGACCACCGGTTACAGGATGATCTTACATCATTGTCAATGTCCTGACCATGATGGTGGTGTTGAGCTTAGGCAGGAGGTTTTCCTCATGCTAAGGAAATGAATATGGTATCGTATTAATGTGTAATGGGACATGGTATTTGTAGCTTACTCTCAAATGGCTCAGAAGAGCAAATAATATACATAATATACATAGATAGTAATAAGGCAGCATTGTAACATGTGAAGAAATAAAGAAGTTGGGTGAATCTAGCACAAGAATATGGTGTGTGTGTGTGTGTGTGTGTGTGTGTGTGTGTGTGTGTGCTAGTACTGGGGCTTGAACACAGAGCCTCTTACTCTCATTTTTTCCCCCACTTAAGCCTAGAGCTGTACCACTTGAGCCCTGTCAGTTCCAGCCTTGTGATGGTTAACTGAAGATTTGTCTGCCCTAGCTGACTTCAAATTGAGATCCCTCAAATTGAGTAGCTAGGATTTAGGCATGAGCTACTTACCAGCAGTACCGGGTACATAAGGGAATTTTACTAAGGGCCTGGATGCTGTTCCTGAGCAAAATTTTTTGCTCAAGGCTTGTGCTCTACCATTTGACTTACAGCTCCACTTCCAGCTTTCTGGTAGTTAATTGGAGAAAAGAATCTCACAGACTCACATGGCTAGCTTTGAACCATGATCTTTAGATCTGTCTTCTGAGTAGGGAGGATACCAGGTGTGAGCCATTGGCCAGGGTAGGAATTCTTTTTATTTTTATTTTTTTAAGTTTTTATTATAAAACTGATGTACATAGAGGTTACAGTTTCATACGTTAGGCATTGGATACATTTCTTGTACTCTTTGTTACCTTGTCCCTCATACCCCCCTCCCTCCCCCCCAGGGTAGGAATTCTTTATATTGTCCTTACAAATTTTCCAAAAACTTGAAATTATTATTTTTAAGTCAAAGCCAGTGTGGTGACACCTGTAACAGACCTTAGCTACTTGAAAGGCTATGGCAGGACCACTTGAGTCGGTTAAGTTGGGCCTGGCTTGAACAACATAAAAAGTCCTTATTGCAAACATAAAAGTATAGCCAGGCACTGGTGGCTCACACCCATACTTCTAGCTACTCAGGAGGCTGAGATCTGAGGATGATGGTTCAAAGCCAGCCCATGCAAGAAAGTTTGTGAGACTCTTATTTGCAATTAACCACCAGAAAACCAGAAATGGTGCTGTGGCTCAAAGTGGTAGAGTACTAGCTAGCCTTGAGCAAAAGAGCTCATGGACAGCACCTAAGCCCTGAATTCAAGCCCCACAGTTGACAGGAAAAAAATATAAAAGAAAAAAACTTTTTATAAAGGAAAAGGTAACTGACAAAAAGTGTATTTTTCTGGGTGCCAGTGGCTCACACCTGTATTCCTAGCTACTCAGGAGACTGAAATCTGAGGATCACAGTTTGAAGCCAGCTTTGGCAAGAAAGTCCATGAGACTTATTTCCAATTAATCACCAAAAAGCTGGAAGTGGAGCTGAAGCTCATGTGGAAGAGTGGCAGCCTTGAGAAAAAAAACTCAGGGATAGTACTCAGGTCTTGAGTTCAACCCCCAGACTGGCACACACACACACACACAAAGCAGTAGACCTTGAACTTCCAACCACAATGAACCTACAAAGGAAAATTAAGCAACTGCCAACAGGCTGGGGGAAACATTTGCTGAGAGTGAGTGAATGGCTAGGTCCTCTTGGCTTCTGACGTACAGGCCAGCAGTTTCACTGTCCACTCACCTCTGCCATGTTGATGAGGCCCACGGCCAAGGTCTTGTAGCCCAAGATAGTTCGGTTCTTGTATCGCTTCCTCCTTTGCAACATGATCTGCAGTTTGTTGGCATCTCGTTTAAGGAAATGAGGGTACTAAAGACAAAGTAGTCAGATGGTTACTAGGTAACTGAGGCTTTGGGTTCAGATCCCGCTAAAGAACACACAACATGTTTGTGCTTCGGTTTCTCCCATCTGTAAAAGGGACGTGTCTGGAGTCCACACAGGCTCAGAAATGGATTCTTTCCTTCATCATTTGGTCAGGTATTTTCTTTGTGCATTTCAATGTGTGCTACTGGGATTAAGATGAGAGACATGCTGGGAGGGGTAGAGGAGGGGAGAAAGGGGGAATATAGGAGACTGAAGAAGGCACACCCTGCTGGGCTATGTGATCAGTAGAGCAGTGATAAGGAGAGAGGGTGATAGGGCACAGTAGGTAGGTACAATATTTATGGTCAGGGAAAGGAAATTGAGTCATGGCATGTATCTCAGCAGCCCATCTGGTGTCAGTGACTGCTCTGGCTCTCCAAAATAGCCAAAAATCGCCAGGTGACTCTTGTCCTTTCCTGCTCAAGGTGGACTCTGTTGCTCTTAAGAAAATTGTGTCTTGGTGTGAGGACTGTTTGGCCATAGCGTCTTAGAGAACACTAAGATTTACAAGAGTCTCACCTGAAGGGAAAAGGTTAATTGGAGCTCTGTTTCTACTAGTCCGCTTGCTGGAAGGATGATCTCATTGGAGCGAAGAATCCTTTTTGAACCCTGAATCCAAGAAAAATGTATGTCAAAGCTATCGTCACAAAAAAAACACTATGTTTGCAAACAACTTTTAAACACTACAAATATACTCACTGGTCCAAATATTTCATTGGTCTTAACTCTCTTTATTTGGGTTTTGCCTGCTAGACAGGCAAGGTGGTATATTCATTACACTGAGTTCACAGAAGGGGCTGGGGATATGGCCTAGTGGCAAGAGTGCTTGCCTTGTATATATGAGGCCCTGGGTTCAATTCCCCAGCACCACATATACAGGAAACCGCCAGAAGTGGCGCTGTGGCTCAAGTGGCAGAGTGCTAGCCTTGAGCAAAAGAAGCCAGGGACAGTGCTCAGGCCCTGAGTCCAAGCCCCAGGACTGGCCAAAAAAAAAAGAGTTCACAGAAAACTGACTGATCACATTTTTCCCCAGACTCCTGGGGAAGCACTGGCACCCTTGGAAGTGTATTTTCCACTTTGCTCACCTTGGCTTTCTTTTCTTCTCCTCTAATGGACTCTTTGGTCACATGGCCTTTTTGGGGTAGCCTCTCTCCTTGGATGTTTTCTGTGCACAGCTAACCAACTCATTCAGGTCTTAGCTTAGAGGAAGGCTTTCCAGGAGCCTTTGTTCATTAGCTTTACCTGTCCTAAAACTTACATAAATGCCATCACACACCATGTACTGATATAGCAGGACCTTCTTTGCCCCTGTAATGTGTATATGAGGCTCACAAGGCTATCGCATGATCAATGGTTCATTCTCTTATTACTGAGAATTCTATGACTGAACATACCACATTTTGTTTATCCAGCCTCCTGGTGCTGTACATGCACATTTGGGATATCTCTAGGTTTTAGCTTTTATGACTAAAGCTGCTAATCTTGTGAATGTCTGCGTGGACATATGTTTTGCTGTACCATGTAAACACCTCACAGTGGAACTGCTGGGTCTCAGGGTAAGACCCATGGTTAACATTATGAGAAACTGCTAGGCCAGTTTCCAAAGAATCTGTGCTATTCTTCATCTCCAGCAGCAGCATGAGAGCTCCAGCTGCCTCGCAGCGTGACCAGGCCTCAACTCAGTGGCTCAATGGCTCAAGCTCAATGGCTGAGCCTGCAGCTTTAACCCAGTAATGTAGTCTGTCCCTTCCTCACGACCTAATGGTAGCCACCATTAGAACTCACTGGAACCCGGAGATCTAAGGGCTGTTAGAAACCTGCTATTCCTTGGTAGCTTAGGGAGTTACTGTGATAATTTATCAAATGCCATCCCAGGACATGGACATTAGGGGGTCAGCTGCGGAGATCAAGTGCTGGGCCCAGCACTTTTGCTCACCTCCCCTTTTTACTTCTCATGCCACACTACAAGCTGGTTTTGCTTTAAGTAGCTCACGGTGGTGGCTGGCAGCCTGGAAGTTTCAGGCTGGCCAGCAGGGCGGGAATAAGAAAAATCTAGAGGCTGATGTTGCAGAGGTCAGCGCCAAACAGGCTTGTGGGACTATTCACTTTCATAATGGTATCTTTTGATAAATTATTCAATTTTTCTTCATCAGGCCTACTTTATTATTCTTCTTTTGTACTTAATGCTCTGTGGGCGTTCTACTTCCCTCTCCCTCCCTCCCTCCCTCCTTCCTTCTTTTTTATTTTTTGTATGTCAGTCCTGGGCTTGAACCCATGGCTTGGGTGGTATCCCTGTGGGTTTTTTTGTTCAAAACTAACATTTTACCACTTGAGTCACAGCTCCATTTTGGAGATCAGAGTCTCAAAGACTTTCCTTCCCAGGCTGGCTTCCAACTATGATATTCAGATCATAGCCTCCTGAGTAGCTAAAATTACAGGTGCTACCCACAATCGCCCAGCATTATGGGTCCTTTCTTTTCTTTTCTTTTGCCAGTCCTGGGTTTAAACTCAGGGCCTGAGCACTGACCCTGGCTTCTTTTTGCTTAAGGCTAGCACTCTGTCACCTGAGTCACAGAGGCACTTGTGTTTTCTACAGATGTGGTGCTGAGGAAATGAACCTAGGGCTTCATGTTTATGAGGCAAGCACTCTTGCCAGTAGGCCATATTCCCAGCCCTGGGTCCTTTCTTTTCTTTTTTTGTCTGCCCTGGGGCTTGAACTCTGGGCTTGGGCTCTGTCCCTGAGCTTCTTTTGCTCAAAGCTAGCACTCTACCACTTGAGCCAAGCACCACTTCAGATTTTTATGTAATTAATTAGAGAGAAGAGTCTCATGGAATTTCCTACCTAATCTGGCTTCGAACCATGACCTCAAATCTCAGCCTCCTGAGTGCCCAGTTCTGGGTCCTTTTTAAAAAATAAAACCTGGTGACTCTCCCTTTGAGTGTACCCACACTATTAGAGTGTGCCTCTGCCTTTTGCTTGTTTGCTCACCTGCTTATTCAGAAAAGCTCTGCCAAGTTTTCTTACCATTAAAAAAAAATTGTTTACTCCGAGTTTGTGAAGCACTATTGCAACTATTCTGCTATTCTCCTTTAGAAGCTTCATAATTTTAGTTTATTTTTGTTTAGCTATAATGTCTCATAATGGGTGCTGGTAGACACCTGTAATTCTGGCTATTCAGGAGACCAAAATCTGAGAATCCTGATTAGAAGCCAGCCTGGGCAGAAAAGTCCATAAGACTTTTATCTCAGCCACCAAAAAGCTGGGCACGAACTGGGTACTGGTGGCTCATGCTTGTAATTCTAGCTACTCTGGAGGCTGAAATCTGAGATCAGGGTTCAAAGCCAGCCCGGTAGAAATGTCTATGCGACTCTTATCTCCAATTAATCACAGAAAAAGCCAAAGTGGCACCGTGGCTCTAGTGGTAGAGTGCTAGCTTTGAGCAAAAGATCTCATGGACAGCACCCAGGCCTTGAGTTCAAGACCCATGAGTGACCAAAAAAAAGGAAGAAAAGAGTGGAGATGAACACCATTGTCCTGATCTTGACTTTAGAGGAAATGATTTCAGTTTCCCCCCAGTTAGTAGGATATTGGCTATGGGTTTGTCATATATGGCCATTATGTTTAGGTACATTCCTATGTTTATTCTATTGTATTAAGGAAACGATTCTTAGTTTCTTCAGTTATTTTTGCCAGTCCTGGGGCTTGAACTCAGGGCCTGAGCACTGTGTCCCTGATTTCTTTTTGCTCAAGTCTAGCACTCTACCTCTTGAGACACAGCACCACTTCTGGCTTTTTCTATATATGTGGTGCTGAGGAATGGAATCCAGGGCTTCATCTAGACGAGGAAAGTACTCTACCACTAGGCCATATTCCCAGCCCCTCTTCAGTTTTTAAAAATTTAGAGTAAAAAAATTTTAATCTGTACTGCTACTGGAGTTTGAACTCTTTGCAAACCGAGACCTAGTGGGAAGAAGTTAGGTCACTGGTGTGGTAAGCCCTCTTCTCTTCTTCTTCCCCAACCCCCATTTTAGTATGTGCCAGTCCTGGGGCTTAAGTGCACAAGAGTAGTACTCTACCACTTGAGCCACAGCTCCACTTCTGGCTTTTCTAGTTCTTAACTGGAGATGAGTCTCACGAACTTTCCTGCTCAGGCTGGCTTCGAACAATGATCCTTAGATCTCAGCCTGCTGAGGAAGTAGGATTATAGATGTGAGCCACTGGAGCCTGGCTCTCCTCTTCTTTCTGTGCTTCTGAGCTGCAGTGAGGTGCGCAGGTTCCTCCTCTATGTGCTCCTATCATGATACATACATACACAGTCTTGCCCCTAAAAGCAACAGGACCAAGCAACCACAGACTGAAACCTCTGAAATCACGAGCCCAAATAAGTGTTTCTTCCTTCTAAGCTATTATATACAATCTAATGATGAAAAGCTGAAAGACATGGGTGAAAATAGTATAATGACTGCTGGAACATTCTGTTGCATTTGTGCTGCAGTGCCATGAGTTTTACCCACTGTTGCTGTAGTATCTTCAGTGCAACTACAAAACAGGACAAAGGCAAGCAACATCATTTCATAACTATGAAATAGTTTTGCCTGTCTGTATCCTCAAAGTGTCTTTAGTAGCTCAATCTATGAAACTTATTTTAAACATTGCTGCTTTGCTAGAATGTGAAGCTCCTTAAAGTTAGGGATCTTTGTTTTGTTCAAGTTGTATCCCTTGTGCCTATATTTGGTTATATAATTGATGTTCAGTAAACAGTTATTAAGTAAATAGGTGGAATAAATAAGTGACTGAATACATAAATGTAGTAACATCTGTTTTCAGCTGCTGGGAGGTAATTTAAAAAATTCAGGATTTTTATAGTTTTAGATGTAATTTTATATTTTACAGATTGTCTAATATTAAATTAGAAAATAATAGTAATCATTTTTTTTCTTGGCAAAAACATTTATTTGCAGGAATGGCAAAAGCAGCAGGAATTGAAAACTATACTGCCAGAGTTTGCATGGGAAAGTAACATTAGCCTAGGAAACAACTCCTGCAAACTGGAACACTGCCTGTGACCTAGAAATGGAGCAAACCTCAGGAAAGGAGGATGAAGTACTGAAAGCTGCCACTTCACATAATTTCACCAACAGTGTCTGAGGACACTTCACAGGTTTGGAAGGAATTACGTGCAAAACGAAAAGGGAAACCAGGTGCCACTAGCTGTGATACTAGCTACTCGGGAGGCTGAGATCTGAGAGTCATGATTCGAAGCCAGTCCAGGCAAGAAAGTTTTTGAGACTCTGATCTCCCATTAACCACCAAAAAGTTGGAAGTGGAGCTGTAGCTCAAGTGGTAGAGATAGTAACCTCTGAGTCTGACAGGAATCAGAACATGTAGGAAGCCATAGAATTCCTATGGTTTAAATTTTAGGAAGCAAATTACAATATGTATTAATCCCAGAAAAGGACTTGCATACCTAAATGTACATATTAACACAAATGTGAGTTATAGATGTGGATATGTGTGTGTGTGTGTGTGTGTGTGTGTGTGTGTGTGTGTCAGTCCTGGGGCTTGAACTCAAAGCCTGGGTGCTGTCCTTGAGCTTTTTTTTGCTCAAGGCTAGTGCTCTACCACTTGAGTAACAGCTTCACTTCTGGCTTTTTGTTGTTGTTGTTGTTGTTGTTGGTAATTAATTGGAGCTAAGAGTCTGATGGACTTTCCTGCTCATGCTGGATTTGAACTGTGACCCCCCGCCCCCACCCAGATCTCAACCTCCTTGTTTGTTTTTGGGGTTTTTGCCTGTCCTGGGGCTTGAACTCAGGGCCTGAGCACTGTCCCTAGCTTCTTTGTGCTCAAGGCTAGCACTCTACCACTTGAGCCACAGCGCCACTTCTGGCCTTTTCTATATATGTGGTGCTGAGGAATTGAACCCAGGGCTTCATGTATACGAGGCGAGCACTTTACCACTAGGCCATATTCCCAGACTCAACCTCTTAAATTGATAGGATTATAGGAATGAGTCACTGGTACGAGGCTAGATGTAGATTTTTGTTGTTGTTGTTTATTTGTTTTGTTTTTGTTGCCAGTCCTGGGGTGTGGACTCAGGGCCTGAGTACTGTCCCTGGCTTCTTTTTGCTCAAGGCTAGCACTCTGCCTCTTGAGGCACAGTCCCACTTCCAGCTTTTTTTGTATATATGTGGTGCTGAGGAATCGAACCCAGTGCTTCATGTATACGAGGCAAGCACTTTACCACTAGGCCATATTCCCAGCCCTGGAAAAATTTTTTTAAGGCTTTTCCCACTTATGGCTGGTGCTCTACCACCTGAGCATTGTCTATAGTCCTGTTTTTTGCTGGTTAACTGGCAATAAGAGTCTCATGGGTTTGGCTGACTGTGATCCTTGATACTCAGATCTCAACTTCCTGTGTAGTTAGATTAGAGGCATGAACCACCAGCATCTTTCCAGATGTGGATTTTTTTCAGAAATGCAAACTTTATTATTATTTTTGATTTGCCACTGTAAGAGATGTAGATGGGCCAGTAAGTTGACAGGGGCTTAAACAAGATACCTTTCTAACCCACAGAGGTTTTGAAAAAAGACAGCCCATGGTTGAAATGGTGGTTAAGCTCTACAACTCCCTCAGTGATCCAACTCCTTTCAATTTACTACTCCTTTATCCTTTAGGTACTAGAATACTGCATTTGTTTTAAGGATCCAAGATGGCTGCTCAAGCTGTAGCTACTGAATGTACATTTCAGGCAACAGAAGCAAAAAGGAAAAGCAGGAGACACATTTAACTAGTGTGATTCCTTCAAAGATTTCTACCACTTATCACTTGTTTCTAGATAAAGCTGCAAATGAGAATGGGTACATTTTTATGTAAAACTTGATGCTCAAGTAAAGAGTTCTATTTAAATATGGAAGGAGAGAACAAATACTGGAGGAAAGCCATTATTTTATGTATAGACAGTTCCCTAAGGATCATGTACAAACATTCCCCTGGTCTCATCTCTTCAATGTTTTTTTGGTTTTTTTTTTGGCCAGTCCTAGGCCGTGAACTCAGGGCCTGAGCATTGTCCCTGGCTTCATTTTTGCTCAAGGCTAGCACTCTGCCACTTGAGCCACAGCGCCACTTCTGGCCATTTTCTGTATATGTGGTGCTGAGGAATCGAACCCAGGGCCTCATGTACACGAGGCAAGCACTCTTGCCACTAGGCCATATTCCCAGCCCCTCTTCAATGTTTTGTACTATGGCCTAATCACTGATGCAGAAGGTTTGTGTGTATGTGTGTGTACACCTGTAGCAGGGATAATTTAATAATGTCAGTTACTTTTAAATACATGATTCTGTTTGGTTACTCTACATTTTTCTACCTATTAAAAGATGACATTTAAATGCATTCTTAAATGCTTCCCCATTTAGAAACTGTTTACAATTCCTTATTATTCTGATATTATTCCTACTTTTGCAAGAAATGCAAACTTTAAAAAATACAATTTTACTGTTTTTATTAAGGTGTTGTATGGCTGGGTTGTCCTTTCATAAGTCAGGTACATTTCTTCTTGGACAATGTAACCCCTTCCTTTACTTTTCCCCAGTTGTGAATTTGAATGAAAATCAATATTTGTATAAGAAACTGCTGCATAGCAGGTGAACTAGCTAATAAAATATTCTGGTTAGTAAGGAGTTACCATGTAACTCACTGTTTTGCAATGAATGAGGCTCAATTCAATCATTATTTAATGACTGCAGAGGCACTTCAGATCCTCCTTAAGCCCCAGGGAGTCATCATCAGGCAGGGCTTATCATTAGAGAAGGACTGGGAATGCAGTTTAATGAAATATTAAATTACATGCTCTTTGGTTTCTAGTTCCAGCCCTGCCACTGGTAATTAGCTTGGCAACAGGTAAATTCCTGAACACTTCTATTGTTTAGCTTCTCCTTTTCTGAATTCAGGAATACTTAGGAAGTACAAGCATTTGCAAAAAAAAAATTGAGTTCCTGGTCTGGGAATATGGCCTAGTAGCAAGAGTGCTTGCCTTCCATACATGAAGCCCTGGGTTCAATTCCCCAGCAACACATATATAGAAAACAGCCAGAAGTGGCACTGTGGCTCAAGTGGCAAAAAGAAGCCAGGGAAAGTGCTCAGGCTCTGAGTCCAAGCCCCAGGACTGGTAAAATAAATAAATTAATTAAATAAAAAAATGAGTTCCTTGAAAAAAAACTGAATTAAATGTAAATAATTAAGTGTGAGGATTACCCAGAATACAAAGTATTCTAGTCCTTTTTTTTAACTTAAATTTTTGTATTGCTATTATAAAGGTGATATAGAGTGCTACTACAATTTTAAATTGCCAAGACTGACATAATCTGTCTGTTCACCATATGGAAAACCTTCAAAGTGCTTCCCCAACCCAGAGATAGTAAGACAAAGACAAACTAACACCAGCCATCCTAGTACTGCTGAATGGTTCATAAAACACAGCAGCATCTGTCAGACTGACCTTGTTAGGCAGGCAGAAGGACCAATTCTACTCTCCAAAGAAAGCAAGGAATAAAGAAATTGTTGCCTTAGCTTGAGGCAGAACTGGGACTTCATAGGTCCCTATGCCACAGCTGTCTCTCATCTTGCTGAGTGAAGAGGGAAGCAGCACCCAGGAGAAACGTGCAGCACAACAGCAGGCAAATGACCCAGCTTCCCCGGGCCCTGAAAACACAATGCTCAACTCACCTGCAGCTTCACGGCAATGACCACTGAGCTAAGATCTTTGTCCATTTCTTTCAGCATGATGAGTTTCTTCAGGGTCAAGCTGAAGAGCCTAGAAAAATACAAGGAAAGAAGGGCCTATCAAATGTAAGAAACTTAACGCACAGATGCTGGGAGAATCTACTTTAATTGAAGAACATGAAGAGGGCATGCGTTAAACAGTAAGGGATCTGATTTTAGCTCAAATTCATTTTGCTCCAGCAAACTGTCAGTGTCGCAAATCAGGACACTGCCCCCTAAAAGTGATGTGGCTGTCCTTACTCTCCAGTTTCAGTGACTGTCATCTTCTCTGTCCATGGCTGCTTTGTAGCAGACCTGCCCTGGCTGGCTTTGAACTGTGATCCTCAGATCTCAGGATCCAGGACTACAGGTAAGCCACCAGTGCCCGGCATATTCTCTACTTTTGAGAAATTTGTAACCTAGTTGAGCAACAGACTTAGGTCTACCAGACAATTAGGGTGACGGTACATAATGAAGTGCTGAATTACAGAAAAGGAGAACAAGTAACTGGGCTGAGGCTGCAGGGAGCGCATATTATTGGAGCACAAGCAGATTCTCACCCAGAAACTGTTTTCTTTAGATTTTATTAGGCTAAGTCTGGAAGAATCAAGCTGTGCATTTGATAACTAGGTAGAGAATAGAACAAAATATAATGACAAGAACCTTCTTTCTACATTATTCTAGTTTGTGCCTGGTTTTAAGATGAAGGAAAAATAGCCTCAAGTAACATCTGCAAATGATCCTCAACTTGCAACTGACTATTGTTTCAAATCTATTCCCATTATATAATAGCTAGAGAGGTCTAACAAGAAATGGTCAGATTTCATCCCCGTGTGTGTGTGTGTGTGTGTGTGTGTGTGTGTGTGTGTGTGTGTGTGTGTGTGTGTCTGGAACTCAGGGCCTGAGCCACTGACCCTGAACTTTTTGCTCAGGGCTAGCATTCTATCACTTGAGCCACAGCTCAATTTCCAGTTTTTGGTGAGCCATAGTACCACTGGAGACAAAAAGTCTCAAACAGTGGCTTCAAACAGTGATCCTCAGGTTACAGACTTTTGAGTAGCTCAGATTATAGGAAAGAACAAGTGAAATGGCCACTTTTTGTGTATGTGTGTGCCTGTGTACTGGTTCTACAGCTTAAACTCAGTGTCTGGGCACACTCCTGAGCTTCTATTGCTCAAGGCTAGCAGTTTACCACTTGAGCCACAGATCTACCTCCAGATTTTTAGTAGTTCATTGGAGGTAAGAGTCTCACAGGCTTTCCTGCCCAGGCTGGCTTGAAACTGCAATTCTCTGTTCTCAGCTTCCTGAGTAGCAGGATTATAGGCATGAGTCACTGGCACCTGACAAAATGGCCATATTTTAGACAGAAAAAAAGATGAAACAAAGATCCGGATGAAATCTTAAAAAACAACAACAGAATAGCTTCTGAATCAATGATGGTCCTTTTGAGACCAGAACAGATAAATGCAGAAGTAGAAAACAAGTGACCTGGATTATTCCTTTGTCCTACCAAGAAGTGGCTGTATCATACAAACATGTCACTTTTCTCTCTGCATTGGTTACTTAATCATAAAATAGGAAGAACAAGCTCAGTCTTCCCTCAATGTTTTCAGCATAAAGTGAAAATCAATAGAAAAAAAATCTAAGAAAGGTTTTCTTTTTTGCCAGTTCTGGGGCTTGAACTTCAGGGCCTGGGCACTGTTCCTGAGTTTCTTTTTTGCTCAAGGCTAGCAGTCTACCACTTGAGCCACAGTGCCACTTCTGGCTTTTTCTGATTATGTGGTGCTGAGAAATTGAACCCAGGGATTCACGCGTGCTAGGCAAGCACTCTAACATTAAGCTACATACATTCCAAGCCCCATGAAAATTTTTGTTTTGTTTTTTTGCCAGTCCTGGGGCTTGAACTTGGCCTGGACACTGTCCCCGAGCTTCTTTTTGCTCACTTGAGCCACTAGCAGTCTACCACTTGAGCCACAGCGCCACTTCTGGCTTTTTCTGTGTATGTGGTACTGAGGAATTGAACCCAGGGCTTCGTGAATGCTAGGCAAGCACTCTACTACTAAGCCATATATTTTATTGTTGGTAGTGGGCTTGAATTCAGGGCCTGGGGACGGTCCCTGAGCTCTTTTCCTCAAGGCTAATGCTCAATCACTTTGAGCCACAGTGTTACTTCCAGTTTTCTGGTAGCTAATTGGAGGTAAGAATGTTCTCACAGATTTTCCTGTCCAGGCTGGCTTTGAACAACAATCCTCAGATCTCAGTCTCCAGAGTGGCTAGGAATACAGACATGAGCCACCAGTGCTTGGCTTCCAGTTTTCTTTTACAACTAGTGTTCATGTGTCAGTTGTCTCTCTGAGCTTGGCTCACCTCACTAATATGATTTGCTCTAGGTCCATTCATTACCTTGCAAATGACATAGTATTCTTTCTAATGAATCAGTGAAATTCCATTGAGTATATGCACTACAGATTTTTTTGTGTTCTTTTTTCTTCCCAGTCCTGGGGTTTGAACTCAGGGCCTGAGCACTATCTCTGAGCTTCTTTCACTCTAGGCTAGCTATCACTCGAGCCACAGTGCCACTTCTGGCCTTTTCTTTTTTTTTTTTTTTTTGGCCAGTCCTGGGCCTTGGACTCCGGGCCTGAGCACTGTCCCTGGCTTCTTCCCGCTCAAGGCTAGCACTCCGCCACTTGAGCCACAGCGCCGCTTCTGGCCGTTTTCTGTATATGTGGTGCTGGGGAATCGAACCTAGGGCCTCGTGTATCCGAGGCAGGCACTCTTGCCACTAGGCTATATCCCCAGCCCCTCTTCTGGCCTTTTCTGTTTATGTGATATGGAGGAACTGAACCAGGGCTTCATGCATGCTAGGCAAGCACTCTACCACTAATCTACATTCCCAGCCCTACACTACAATTTTTTGATCCACTCATCTACTGTAGGGCATCTGGGCTGTTTCCATAAATTGTCTATTGTAAATAGCATAACTAAGCTATGAAATCAGCTTAGGTGCCCAACAACTTAAAGATTAAAATTCAAAGAAAGTGTAAAAAAAGACAAACAACTACAAAAGCAATACTTGCAAAACTGTTTGGTGTAAGTGAACTGACCACCTCAGGGGGGAAAGGGTAAGGGGGGGAGGGGGGTATGAGGGACAAGGTAACAAACAGTACAAGAAATGTATGCAATGCCTAACGTATGAAACTGTAACCTTTCTGTACATCAGTTTGATAATAAAAATTTGAAAAAAGCATATCAGTTTTAGTTACAATAATAAAACAATCACTATGCAATGTAAAAAAATTCAAAGAAAGTATTATTTAGCAATAAAGCAGAGTGAAATTATATCCAAGCTAGGGTGTGAGGTCCCAAGTTCAAACCACAGTACCATATACACATACACCCATAACCCCCCCCATATACACATATGAACTTGGAAAACATATTTGAAGCACATAATACTGACAAAAGGTCTAAAGTATAAAGAACTATAATTTGATAAGAAAAAGAAAAGTAACTCAATGAAAGAGTGGGCAAAAGACATGAACCAACAATTCGTATTTCCAGAAGAGGAAACACTATTGGCTAATAAACACACGAAAATATGCACGGCCTCATTAGGAATCAAGGAGAAATCAAAATACCATTTTACACCCACAAAATTGGCAAAATTCAGGATGGGTGAAGAAGTGGTACAATGGAATTCATATGGTGGTTGTGGGAGTACTGACTAGTGCAATCATTTTAGAAAACGATTAGCCATCATGGTATAAAGGTGAACAAATGTGGCATCCATCATCCAGCAGTGTCACTCACGGGCTAGATTGAGCTGGGTAAGCTACTTTACCTCTTCTGCCTCTGCATCCTCATCCACAGAATGAGCAGGGATCCGTACATATGAAAGCACTGACAGCTCTGCCTGCCCACAGGAGGCTCTCTCTGCACTAGATAGTGTCTGCACTATGCTCATCAGAACCCACTTGCACTGCCAGAAAGTATTCAATAAAGTGTAGTAGCAAAAATCCAATGATACACCACAGTGAAAACAAGTGAACCTCATATGTTAATATGAGTTCACCGCAAACACTGAATAACGAAAAATGGCTGCAGAAGACCACCTATAGTATTTGTACTGTATCAGATTCAAAACCAAGCAACACATACATGAGATAAAACTCTGAAAGATAGGACATGACACACGAACAAAGCAAAGTCAGGATTTTTTTTCCTTTATTGTCAAAGTGAAGTACAGAGGGGTTACAGTTTCATATGTAAGGTTTCTTATCCAACTTGTTACCTCCTCCCCCATTTTTCCCCACCTCCTCCCCACTTACTCTCTCCCATGAGTTGTACAGTTGTTTTCACCAAATGGTTTTTTAAGTATTGCTTTTGGAATCATTTGTCTTTTTATCCTTTGTCTCTCGATTTTGGTATTCCCCTTTCCCTCTCTAGTTCTAATACACGTGTATACAGTATCCAGGGTACTAAGATGAGATATAGTGGGCTGGGAATATGGCCTAGTGGCAAGAGTGCTTGCTTCATATACATGAGGCCCTGGGTTCGATTCCTCAGCACCACATATACAGAAAATGGCCAGAAGTGGCGCTGTGGCTCAAGTGGCAGAGTGCTAGCCTTGAGCAAAAAAAAGAAGCCAGGGACAGTGCTCAGGCCCTGAGTTGACGGCCCAGGACTGGCCAAAAAAAAAAAAAAAAAAAAAAAAGATGAGATATAGTGATAGTGGGGTTTTGTAAAACCACAGGAAGGAAATACAAGAGAGAAAAAAAGGGTACGGTTTCACATGGCTTGTTGAAAATAATCACCACTATGATATAACACTTGTTTCCATAACGTGGAGTTCATTTCACTTAGCATCATCTTATGTGTTCATAAGGGCATAGCTATTGGGCTATTGTGATCTTCTGCTATGAAAGTCAGGATATTTAAAGGAAACAAAACAGGCAAGTGTGTCCAGTACGATGAATGGAAGAAGACACAAATGTGAGGGTGCACAGGCAAAGTTTAGACTCTACAGTGGGATCTGATTTTGCTTACGAATAGTACAGAAGTAAACTAAGTAAATAAAGCATATACAATGATTTGTACATGATCACCCTGCTGCTGGGTGAATAATGCCTTTAGAAGGGAGGGCTGCAGCAGGAAGACTGATCACTCAAGAGGCTGTGGTGATGGTCTAGCTAAGAAAGCAGGAGACTTTGGTCTGAAGCAATGAGAGCAATGAGATGAATACAGCATAGAACTCAGAAACATTCTGGCAGATTTGACATTGCTGATAGATTGAGTGCAGTGTATATGAAAAAAGAAAACACCATGATGCTTCAGGGATTTTAGCTTGAGCAACAAGGTAGGTTTTGGTGGTGCTATGTCATGAGATGACAGAGAAGGAGAAGTTTTGGGGTGAACAGGGGAGAACAGTCAAGAGTTTAGTTTATTCAGTTTTGAGACTTACTGACTATCCAAGTGGAAAAATTACAGTAGTCAACTGGCTACAGGTGTCCAAGGAAAGATCAAGCTTGAGACATGGAATCAGAAATCAAGGCAGAAAGATGGTATCTACAGAAATGGGATCAGCTGAGATCTTCCAAAGTGTTCTACTTTTCCAGAGGAGAAAGGTCAAGCAAAGAAAGAGAAGTACTACTGAGGTGGGGAAACCAAAAGGATGTGCTTTCACAAACTTGGGAGAAAAAAGTGCTTAGGAAGATGTTTCCAGTGCAGCTGATAGGTAAAATAAGCTGAGACAGGAAACTAATCACTGGATTTGACAAAATGGAGAATATTGGTGATCACAATCATACATTTCAGGGGAGTAAGAAAAACAAAGCTTCACTCCAGAAATGTAAGTAAGCAGCAGATAAAGATGAGGCCAGAAGACAAGATTTCAAGCTTAACAAATGAAGGCAGAAGACAGTGCAAGGAATGGAATCTGCACTTTGGTCTCCAGAGGGATCAGCATGAGCACCACCCCACCCACATTTTCCAGCACTCAGCTGCTAGTTAATATGTTTGGGGCCAAATAGTTTTGAATAACTTTCTTTGCAGTCTCAGGGTTTCCCTCTGGAGAAAGGTGAAGGTTTTTTTGTTGTTGTTTTTTTGTTTGCCAGTCCTGGGTCTTGGATTCAGGGCCTGAGCACTGTCCCTGGCTTCTTTTTGCTCAAGGCTAGCACTCTGCCACTTGAGTCACAGCGCCACTTCTGGCCATTTTCTGTATATGTGGTGCTGGGGAATCGAACCCAGGGCCTCATGTATATGAGGCAATCACTTTTGCCACTAGGCCATATTATCTGACCACACGGGGAAGGGAATGTGAATGTAGTAACTGGGAAAAATGCAAACTAAAAGGCATTTAAAAAGTAGCTCTCAGGCTGGGGATATGGCCTAGTGGCAAGAGTGCTTGCTTCGTATACGTGAAGCCCTGGGTTCAATTCCCCAGCACCACATATACATAAAATGGCAGAGTGCTAGCCTTGAGCAAAAAGAAGCCAGGGAGGGGCTGGGGATATAGCCTAGTGGCAAGAGTGCCTGCCTCGGATACACGAGGCCCTAGGTTCGATTCCCCAGCACCACATATACAGAAAACGGCCAGAAGCGGCGCTGTGGCTCAAGTGGCAGAGTGCTAGCCTTGAGCGGGAAGAAGCCAGGGATGGTGCTCAGGCCCTGAGTCCAAGGCCCAGGACTGGCCAAAAAAAAAAAAAAAAGAAGCCAGGGACAGTGCTCAGGCCCTGAGTTCAAGCCCCAGGACTGGCAAACAAACAAACAAACAAATAAAAAGTAGCTCTCAGCTGGGCACTGGTGGCTTGCACCTGTAATCCTAGCTACACTGGATGCTGAGATCTAAGGATCGAAGCTCCAAGCCAGCCCAGGCAGAAAAGTCTATAAGCCTCTCTCTTAGCTACAACTAACCAGCAAAAAGCAGGAAGTATAGCTATTGCTCCAGTGCCAGCCTTGAGCAAGAAAGCTCAGGGACAACACTGAGGCCCTGAGTTCAAGCCCTAGGACTGGCACATGTGCATACGTACACACAAAGTAGCTCTCACATTTTTTGAATTACATACAAGAAAAAGAATATAGCATACAAGAACACAGAAGGTTCAATCATGTCTTCCCCTAGTCCTACCTAAGGATGATGGGGCTATTACTAAAATCTCCTAGAGGAAGAGTTGAAATACATCTAAATTTATTTTCTCTGTAACGAGACTTGAATGATGAACTGCATCATATATATGAAAGAAATCATTAATTTTGTGGACTGCAAAAGAAGCTCAGTAATGACACAAAAATTAAAAGGCTTTAAAAAAGAAAAAAAGTAGCTCTTGCACCTGTAGAACTACATACAGGAAAAGGAATTTAGCATACAAAGCTAAACAGAAAAATCTTAGTCATGCGTCCTGATTCTGGAAGCATCTCAGGCATTCAGACCTGTCTGCTCCAAAAAACTGAAAAGCCAAGAAAGAAAGCCCTACACTGTAATTTCTGCTCCCTCCTCCCCATTCTTGTTCCACTTCTCTTCTTCCATTATTCCTGTCTTCAAACATTCAACTGCTGAAAGATTCTAACCATATTTAAACAAACAAAGCAAGAAAACAGAGTGATTTGGATTCAAGATGTCTTTCTCTATAAAGACAATCGGCATTTTAAGAAGTAGGTCATGTTGGGGGCTGAAAGAACTTGCCATTTTACCTTTAATGGTACATTTAAAAGTATTGTATAACCAGATGGTTTTCTGTTTATCCAGAGATAATTCCAACTTTCTCTGACATCTCTACCCATCCCACTCTAAAGCAAAATTCATACTTCCACAGAGAAACAAAACACACAGCTACTGGGGGTGAGGGAGGGACAGGACAGTTCTTATGTATTCTAGATAAAGAACTTTACAGAAAGGAAAAGACATTGTCCTACTGTTTGCAGTAATAGGGTTTCAAATAATCATATGCTGCCAAATTGGCATATCAATTATCAGAAGCTCAAATCACCTGAGAAAGTAGAACTTCAAAAGGACATATGGCTTCTCTTTCTCTACATGCAACAAGCCATGGAACTGTTTACAGAGAATGTTTTTCATCTATCAGGCTGCAAAACAGCCTTTGATAACAGAGACTGGTAATTTATTCAATTGGTAACTGAATACACAATCTCTGAAATGATCCATATCTTATACTAATTTCTCTACCCCCTCCATATATTTTAGTAATATCCCAAGAATTTACTACCCTGGTCCACATATTCATTCATCCTTTCACAAAATATTGTTCTTTGTCTAAGATGTTAAATTTTTAAAAAAGCATCACATGCTGACCTTTTCTTCGGCCTTCACTCTCTTGTGAAGTTTCCTGTGTACATGTGGAATAAATTGGTCATACTTTGCTCTTATTAATTAGGTTCCTAGAATCAGGCAGTCCATATATGACTAAAGGAGGGCTAAAGGCGGGGTTCAAGTGGTAGAGTGCTTAGTTTCAGTATCACAAAAAAATTAGAAACAAACACAAACACCTCAAACCAAAAGATACAGCTAATTCAAAGATCATTCGGAGAAGGAAGATGGTGCCACCACAGTAGGGAGGCACCCCAACTCGCTCCAACTGAATAGCGAGCTGGGAACTCCAGCACCCAACACCCCATCAACAACCCAGCAAACCCAGCAGCCAGAAGCAACAGAGAAACGCAGGAAATGGAAAAAAAAAATTAAAAAAGAAGAGCCTATAACCTGCACGGAGCTGGAAAATCTCCGGGGTACCCTCCCCCCACCCGCCGACCCTGGCCCGAACAGGGAAGGCTGGTAAAGGGGACCCGGCGTCAACAAACCGACTGCCAAAAAGTCATGCCAGGAGCGCAGAGTCCAGACAGCAGGACTCCACGGACCCCAGGGGGTGTGTGGACCGATGGAGACAGACGGCGGTGGACAAGAGGTATGGGACCGCATGGCCGGGACCACACGGCCGGGATCGGACGTGAGTAGCGGGGGAACCTGGCGGTGCAGAAGGGGAGAGCCAGGGCCGCCACCACCAAATGACCGATCACCACACCCCAGCACCTCACCCCTGAAGGGCCAACAGCGCAGGACACACACACAATCCAGGACCAGTAAGTTCCCCATTACCCCCTCCCCCAACGGGAGACCAGCTATCAGAGACCCAAACCCTACAAAGAAGCTAGAGCTGCCTCCCTCCCCCTCCCCACCCCGAGGAAACAAAGAACCCCCAAATCATGCGGCAAAAGGTCCCTTCAGACTCTGGGAGGACACAGGAGCTAGCAGGGGCGGAGCAGCACCAAGGCAGCAGAGGAGCCTGAATGGCCACACCGGCCCTACCCCCTCCCCAACAGGGGCCCAGGGACCGGCAGGCATTGGAAGCCCCACCTGAGGCGCCTGGTCCTTGCGGACTTTTTCAACTAATGTCACAGGCTCACTGGTGGGCAATACTAGCCCAGAAGAAACACTTGGGCCCAATCACATGCCCCTCTCGCAGTGGAGGCGCAGAGTCTGTGGGCACCAACCCGTGCCCGGACACTTGATCCCACTGGGGCCCGCACATACCACCCCCCACAGCAAACTCCCGGGAGGACACAAGCACACCCCAACAACCTGGGGCCCGCTCTGGTAGGCGTACCCCGCACAAGTGGGCAGGGCCCCCCAGCGGCAGCGCCCACTGTGGTAGACACAACTTCGCACAGGTGGGCAGGGCCCCCCAGCAGCAGCACCCGCTCTGATAGGCTCACCCGCACAGGAAGGCAGAGCCCCACAGCGGCAGCGCCCACTCAGAATGGCGCATTTCGCACAAGTGGGTGGGCTGCCCCTCAACAACACCGGCCCCGGAGCAATCCACACAGGTGGGCGAACCGCCTGAGAGGGGAGCTCCTCTGACCAAGATACCAAGTGGAAAAAAGAACCAAAGAAGAGAAAAGCCTCCACGCCACGCTGAATCAGCGACCTGCAAACCCCCACCAGGGGCACGCTCGGGTCAGCACAACACAGCGGCAGGACACTATCCCGCAGAGAAAGACACAGAACCTACCCAACCCCAAGTGCAGTGAGGGTGACCACCTCGGCAACAACCGAGACAGTCACGCTCACCCATTGGGCAGTAAGGTTCAACAGCTAAACTCAAACCCAGAGCCAGGACACAAGTCTCCCACTGATGGACCAGCGGGAACCAGCACAAAGCCAAACCAGGGAAGCCACCCACAGATCTCCAGATGCAAAAATCACAAAGAAATATAACAAATTTCATCAAAGGGCAAGCCAACTTGCCAGCTCCAGAAAGCAGTATGACTGAAGAGGAGATGGAGAATAAAAAAAACAACTGAGGCTATGATAGCAGAAATGATGGAAAGCCTCAGGAATGAAATCAGAAAACAATTCCAGGAGTTTAGAGTGGAAGTCTTGAAGGACATCCAGGAAGCCAAGAAAGAAATGGAAGCAAAAATGGATACAATGCAAACCACCATTAAAGAAGACCTTAACATCCTGAGAAGTGAAATGCATGAAAAAATAGATTTAAAATACAACTCTTTAAAGGAAGAAATTTCCACCATCAGAGCTGATCTGACAACCATAAATAGCTCTCTGACATCCATAAACTCCACACTTGAATCCACAGCACAAAGAATTGACCATATTGAAGCCAGAATCTTTCTCTTGGATGATGATGTAGCTGATAAGGTCCAGAAAATTACCACACTCCAAGAAACGGTAAAGCTCCAGGGCAGACTAATCCAGGAGCTAGTGGACAAAGACAAGAGATATAATCTGCGCATAATTGGAATAGAAGGAGCCAAATACCAGAGTAGAGGGCTTCAACATATTTTCAATAAAGTGATTGCAGAAAACTTCCCCAATCTCACCAGGGACCTCATCCAGGTAACCGAAGCCTATAGGACACCTGGCAGACCAGACCCTAGAAAAGCCACGCCCAGGCACATAACAATCAAGACTTCAGATCTCAAGAATAAAGAGCAAATTTTGAATGCAGCCAAAGCGAAGAAAGAAATTTATTACAATGGGAAGAGGATCTGAATAACAGCAGACCTATCCACACAAAGCTACCACACGCGAAGAGAATGGAAGAACACCACCCAAGTCCTACAGGCCAACAACTGCCAACCTATAATAAAATATCCAGCGAAGCTGGAGTTCATATTCGAGGGGAAAACCAGATCTTTCCATAGAAAAGAGGATCTAAAGGAATATGTGAATAAAAAGCCAGCCCCACAGCGAATTCTAAGAGGGGAACCCCACCCAACAGAAATCGTACAGGACACACAGACAGAAACAGAAAGAAACTACAATAGCCAGAGCCCAACAGGAACAGCACCTCACTAAAGTCAAGAAAAAAAAAAGAGGAAAAAGAGCCTAACAAGAAAATGGGAGGAGAAAAAAACACTCTTATCCTTGATCTCTTTGAATATAAACGGTATAAACTCTCCGATAAAGAGGAGCAGACTGGCAGAATGGATCCGCAAACAAAAAGTTGACATCTGTTGTCTACAAGAGACCCACCTTACAGCAAGGGATACAAACAGGCTCCGAATGAAAGGATGGAGCAAGATCTACCAAGCAAACGCACCTACCAAAACAGCAGGAGTAGCCATCCTGATCTCAGACAAGCTGGACTTCTCATTAAAATCAACTCAAAAAGACAAAGAAGGACACTACATATTAATACAAGGAAAAATCCAGAATCAAGACATCACGGTGATAAATGTATACTCACCGAACAAAAGAGACCCTACATATGTCAAGCAAATTCTCACAGAACTACAGAACAAGATAGACCCAAACACAATCATAGTGGGTGACTTTAATACCCCACTCTCTCCAAGAGACAGATCCAACACCCAGAGGATTAGCAAGGGAGCTGAGGACCTAAGTAACACCTTATCTCAAATGGATCTGATAGATATATACAGAATCTTCCACCCTACAGAGACCCAATACACCTTCTTCTCAGTACCCCATGGATCAAACTCCTAAATAGACCATGTCATAGCCCACACAAAGAACCTCAGAAAATATAAAAGTATTGACGTCACCCCATGTATTATATCTGACCACAGTGGAATAAAGGCAACCCTCAATAACAACGGTTATCACAGAGGCTATACACATTCTTGGAGGCTAAACCCCACACTGTTATCCAACACTTGGGCCAAAGACCAAATTAAAGATGAAATTAATGAATTCATAAGCCACAGTGACAATGAAAATACATCACAAAGAAGCCAATGGGACACAGCTAAGGCAGTACTGAGGGGCAAGATCATTGCCCTCAGCACTCACATTATAAGAATGGAAACAGAGCAGGTGAATAACCTCACGATGAAACTAAAACAACTGGAGAAACAAGAAATGATCGAATCTAAAATGACTAGGAGGAGAGAGATCACAAAGATTAAAGAAGAGATAAATCTGATGGAATATAGAAAGATCATTCAACAAATAAATAAGACTAATACCTGGTTCTTTGAGAAAATAAATTAAACTGACAGACCCCTCGCAAGACTTACAAAAAAAAAAAAGAAGAGAAGAGACTCATATACGTAAAATCAGGGACTCCACTGGAAAAATTACAACCAGTACACACGATATTCAGAAAATCATAAGGAACTATTTCCAGAACCTCTTTTTTTTTTTTTTTTTTTGGCCAGTCCTGGGGCTTGGACTCAGGGCCTGAGCACTGTCCCTGGCTTCTTTTTTGCTCAAGGCTGACATTCTGCCACTTGAGCCACAGCGCCACTTCTAGCCGTTTTCAGTATATGTGGTGCTGGGGAATTGAACCCAGGGCCTGATGTACACGAGGCAAGCACTCTTGCCACTAGGCCATATCCCCAGCCCCAATTTCTAGAACCTCTACTCACTAAAAAACAATAATTTTACAGAAATGGATCAATTCTTAGAGAAGTATAAACTGCCCAAACTGAACTAAGAAGAAATAAATCAACTAACTAAACCAATAACTTACAGCGAGATACAGGGGGTAATCAAGAACCTCCCAACAAAGAAAAGCCCAGGCCCAGATGGATTCACCAACGAATTCTATAAAACCTTTAGTGAGAAGCTTATACCAATATTCCTCAAACTCTTCCGCAAAAAAAAAAAAAAAAAAAAAAAAAAAAACAGAGGGAGAAATCCCAAACTCATTCTATGAAGCTAATATCATACTCATTCCCAAACCAGGCAAAGACCCAACAAAAAAAGAGAACTACAGACCAATATCACTAATGAACACAGATGCAAAGCTCCTCAATAAAATATTAGCTAACAAGATCCAGAAACTGATCAAGAAAATTATATATCATGACCAAGTAGGCTTCATCCCACAGTCACAAGGATGGCTCAATATCCGTAAATCAATCAATGTAATTCACCACAGAAACAGAACTAAAACCAAGAATCACATTGTTATCTCAGTCGATGTCCAAAAAGCCTTTGACAAAATACAACATCCATACTTATTAAAAGCTCTGGAGAGAACAGGAATAGATGGAACATTCCTCAAAACAATAAAAGCCATATACAACAGATCAACTGCTAACATCGAATTAAATGGAGAGAAACTAAAATCATTCCCCCTAAACTCAGGAACAAGACAAGGATGCCCACTCTCCCCACTTCTTTTCAACACAGTGCTGGAATCCCTAGCCATAGCAATAAGGCAAGAGGAGGACATCAAAGGGATCCACACTGGCAAGGAAGAAATCAAGTTATCCCTATTCGCAGACGACATGATCTTATATCTGAAGGACCCCAAAAACTCAGTACCCAAACTCCTACACCTAATAAACCAATTTGGCAAAGTAGCAGGATACAAAATCAATCCACAAAAGTCAGCAGCTTTTCTGTACACCAGCAATATACAAACAGAAAAGGAAATTATGGAAACAATTCCATTTACAGAAGCCAAAAAAAGAATAAAATACCTAGGGATCAACTTAACCAAGGACGTGACGGACTTATTTAATGAGAACTATAAAAATCTAATAAGGGAAATCAAAGAAGACACAAGGAGATGGAAAGACCTCCCATGCTCATGGGTAGGCAGAATCAATATAGTGAAAATGGCCATATTGCCCAAATTGTTATACAAATTCAATGCAATCCCTATCGAAATCCCAGCCACATTCTTCACTGAAATAGAGAAACCATTCCATAAATTCATATGGAATAGCAAAAGACCTAGAATAGCCAAAGCAATTCTAGGCAAAAAAAGCAGTGCAGGGGGTATCACAATACCAGACTTCAAGCTCTACTATAGGGCCATCATAACAAAAACAGCCTGGTATTGGTATAAAAACAGACCGAAAGACCAATGGATTAGAATTGAAGATCCAGAAATAAAACCGCACTCTTACAGTCAGCTGATATTCGACAAAGGAGCTAAAGACATACAATGGAATAAACATAGCCTCTTCAACTACTGGTGCTGGGAGAACTGGGCAGCCATATGCAGAAAACTCAAAGTAGACCCAAGCCTATCACCATGCACCAAGATCAACTCAAAATGGATCAAGGACCTCAACATCAGACCTGAATCCTTGAAACTACTGAAGGAAAGAGTAGGAAAGACACTAGAACTTATAGGCACAGGAAGGAACTTCCTGAATATAGTCCCAGGGGCACAACAAATAGGGAGAGACTTGACAAATGGGAGTACTACAAATTAAAAAGTTTCTGCACAGCTAAGGACATAGCTACCAAAATAGAAAGCCAGCCAAACATATGGGAAAGGATCTTTATGAGCACAGCAACAAAGACCTAATAGCTGTCATCTACAGAGAACTCAAAAAACTAAGCCCCTTGGCTGGGGATATGGCCTAGTGGCAAGAGCGCTTGCCTCGTATACTTGAAGCCCTGGGTTCGATTCCATAGCACCACATATACAGAAAATGGCCAGAAGTGGCGCTGTAACTCAAGTGGCAGAGTGTTAGCCTTGAGCAAAAAGAAGCCAGGGACAGTGCTCAGGCCCTGAGTCCCAGGATTGGCAAAAAAAAAAAAAAAACAACTAAGCCCCTCCAAGCCCAGTAAACCAATTAGGAAATGGGCAAAGGAGCTAAAGAGAGACTTCACAAGAGAAGAGATAAAAATGGCAAAGAAACATATGAGGAAATGTTCAACATCCCTGGTAGTAAAGGAAATGCAAATAAAAACAACCCTGAGATACCACCTCACCCCAGTTAGAATGGCCTATACTCTGAACTCAGGCAACAACAAATGCTGGAGGGGGTGCGGGGAAAGAGGAACCCTCCTCTATTGTTGGTGGGAACGCAAATTAGTACAATCACTTTGGAGAATAGTATGGAGGTTCCTCAAAAAGCTCAACATAGACCTACCCTATGACCCAGCCATACCACTCCTAGGCATCTATCCTGAACAGCAGGTCCCAAGATATCAAAAAGACATTTGCACTTCCATATTTATCGCGGCACAATTCACAGTAGCCAAAATATGGAATCAACCCAGATGCCCCTCCACAGATGAATGGATCCAAAAAATATGGTACCTATACAGAATGGAATACTACATAGTGATTAGGAATGATGAAATACTGTTATTCGCAGGGAAATGGTCAGAACTTGAACAAATAATGTTGAGCCAGACAAGCCTAGAACACAGAAAACAAAGGGGCATGATCTCGAGAGGAGGAAAGATGGCACCGTCACAGTAGGGAGGCACCCCGACTCGCTCCAACTGAATAGCGAGCTGGGAACTCCAACACCCAACACCCCATCAAGAACCCAGCAAAACCAGCAGCCAGAAGCAGTGGAGATACGCAGGAAAACACAAAGGAGTAAAAAAGAAGAGCCGAAAACTTACATGGAGCCGGAGAATCTCCGGGGCACCCTCCCCCCACCAGCCGACCCTGGCCCGAACAGGGCCAGGCTGGGAAAGGGGAACACGGCGATCGGCAGACAGGCTGCTGGGAGCGCAGAATCCAGACAGCGGGACCCCACGGCCACTAGGGAGGGTGCGAACCAAGACATAAGACGGTGGTGACGAGAAGATCGGGTCTACACTGGGATTGGACGGATGGCGGCTGGGGAACCCAGCGCGGCAGAAGTGGGGAGCCGGGGACGCCACCACAACACTTCGCCACCCCCTGAAGGACCAACGGCTGCGCGGGCCACACAATCCAGGATCAGTGAGTCCCACATTACCCCCCCTCCCCCAATAGGAGACCAGCTATCAGAGACCCAAGCCCTACAAAGAAGCTAGATCTCCCTCCCTCTCCCTCCCCACCCCGAGGGAACAAAGAACCCCCAAATCAGGCAGGAAGCGCCCATCAGGCACTGGGAAGTCAGTTTAGCAGGGGAAAGGTGGAGCAGCCCCAAGGCCACACAGGATCCTGAACTGTCCGAATCGGCCCTGCCCCCTTCCCAACAGGGGGACGGCCGGCAGTGCAAGCCCCACCCGAGGCGCCTGGACCTCGAGGACTCTTACAATTAAATTCACAGGCGCTGGTGGGCAATACCAGCACAGCAGGGACACCTGGGCCTGATCACGCCCCCGCCACCCCCGCAGCGGAGGCGAGGTCTGAGGGTGCTAACCCGCACCCGGACAGTTGATCTCACTGGGCCCCACACATACCGCCCCCCACAACGGACTCGTGGGAGGGTACAAACACAACCCAACAACCCGGGGCTCGCTCTGGGAGGCGTGCCCCGTTAAAGTGGACAGGCCCACAGCGCCACACCTGTTGTAGCAGGCACACAGCGCACAGGTGGGCGGGGCCCCCGGCGACAGCGCCCCTCTGGTAGGCGTACCCCGCACAGGTGGGCGGGGCCACAGCGGCAGTACCTGCTCTGGTAGACGCGCCTACACAGGAGAGAGGGCAGAGCTATAAACCAAACCTGAGAAGCCATCCACAGATCTCTAGATGCGCAAATCACAAAGAAACATAACACAGTTCATCAAAGAGCAAGCCAACTCGCCAGCTCCAAAAAGCAGCACGACTGAAGAGGAGATGGAGAATAAAAAAGCAAATGAGGCCATGTTAACAGGAATGATGGAAAGCGTCAGAAATGAAATCAGAAAACAATTCCAGGAATTTAGAGCGGAAATCTTGAAGGACACCCAGTAAGCCAAGAAAGAAATGGAAGCAAAAATGGATACAATGCAAGCCTCCTTTAAAGAAATGGAAGCAAAAAAGGATACAATGCAAGGCTCCTTTAAAGAAGACCTTAACATCCTGAGACTTGAAATGCATGAAAAAATAGATTTAAAATACAACTCTTTAAAGGAAGAAATTTCCACGATCAGAGCTGATCTGACAACCATAAATAGCTGACATCCATAAACTCCGCAATTGAATCCACAGCACAAATAATTGACCATATGGAATCCAGAATCTCGCCTGGACGATGAAGCAGCCGACAACAACCAGAAAATGACCACACTCCAAGAAACGGTGACGCTTCAGGGCAGACTAATCCAGGAACTAATGGGCAAAGACAAGAGATATAATCTGTGCATAACTGGAATAGAAGAAGGAGCCGAATACCAGAGCAGAGGGCTTAAACATGTTCTCAATAAAGTTATTGCAGAAAACTTCCCCAATCTCACAAGGGACTCCATCCAGGTACCCGAAGCCTATAGGACACCTGGCAGGCCAGACCCCAGAAAAGCCACCCCAAGGCACATAATATTCAAGACTTCAGATCTCAAGATTAAAGAGCAAATTCTGAATTCAGCCAAATCAAAGAAAGAAATTTTCTACAATGGGAAGAGGATTCGAATAACAGCAGACCTCTCCACACAAACTTACCAAGCACAAAGTGAGTGGAAGAACACCATCCAAGTACTTCAGGCTAACAATATGCAACCTCGGATCAAATATCCAGCGAAATTGGAGTTCACATTTGAAGGGAAAACCAGATCTTTCCACACCAAAGAGGAGCTAAAGGAGTATGTGAATAAAAAACCAGCCCTACAGCGAATTCTAAGAGGGGAGCCCCACCCAACAGAGATCGTACAATACACACAGACAGAAACAGAAAGAAACTACAATAGCCAAAGCCCAACAGAAAGAACAGCTCACTAAAGACAAGAAACAAAAAAGAGGAAAAAACAGCCCAATAAGAAAATTGAAGGAGAAAAAACACCCTTAGCCTTGATCTCTTTGAATATAAACGGTATAAACTCTCCGAGAAAGAGGAGCAGACTGGCAGAATGGATCCGCAAACAAAAAGTTGACATCTCCTGCCTACAAGACACCCACCTTACAGCAAGAGACAAAACCAGGCTCCGAATGAAAGGATGGAGCAAGATCTACCAAGCAAATGCACCCTACCAAAACGGCAGGAGTAGCCATCCTGATCTCAGACAAGCTGGACTTCTCATTAAAATCAACTCAAAAAGACAAAGAAGGTCATTACATTTTAATACAAGGAAAAATCCAGAATCAAGACATCACGGTGATAAATGTATACTCACCGAACAAAAGAGACCCTACATATGTCAAGCAAATTCTCACAGAATTACAGAACAAGATAGACCCAAACACAATCATAGTGGGTGACTTTAATACCCCACTCTCTCCAAGAGACAGATCCAACACCCAGAGGATCAGCAAGGGAGCTGAGGACCTAAGTAACACCATATCCCAAATGAATCTGACAGACCTATACAGAATCTTCCACCCTACAGAGACCCAATACACATTCTTCTCAGCAGCCCATGGATCATATTCCAAAACAGACCATGTCATAGCCCCTCCACAGACGAATGGATCCAAAAAATATGCTACTTATATACAATGGAATACTACATAGCGATTAGGAATGGTGAAATATTGTTATTCACAGGGAAATGGTCAGAACTTGAACAAATAATGTTGAGCGAGACAAGCCTCGAACACAGAAAACAAAGGAGCATGATCTCCCTGATATATGACTGTTAACAAAGGGAGACGGAGAGACAGTAGAGACCAAGTCTGGGAAACCAAAAACTGCTTGTCAAATAGTATTCCCCACAGGATTGGGGCAGCGACCCAACAGTATGTAACTAAAACCAAACAATTACTCAACATATAAAGGTCAAAAATTGACCTCTTAGGGGAATACAATAGCTCAAA
The DNA here is from genome assembly GCF_023159225.1 of Perognathus longimembris pacificus. Taxonomy (NCBI): domain Eukaryota; kingdom Metazoa; phylum Chordata; class Mammalia; order Rodentia; family Heteromyidae; genus Perognathus; species Perognathus longimembris. The sequence goes on along the minus strand of NC_063173.1, from coordinate 58,761,645 downwards.
AGCTAGGTATGTACGTTCATATAAGACTACTGTCGACATATTGTCTAATATTGACATTACACTTAAAGCCCTAGGCGAACTTTCTTGGGCTTGGCCACGTGGCTACTGTATATGTTCTTGATACATTGTATATTGTATATATGTCTACCTGACCTAGAGAAGGGATAGAAAAGCAGGGTGTAAGATATCACAAGAAATGTACACACTGCCCTACTATGTAACTGTACCCTTTTTGCACAACACCTTGTCAAAAAATTTGTGCTCAATTAATAAGTAAATTTAAAAAAAAAGAAGCAACCTTAAAAAAAAAAAAAAGGGTCATGATCTCCCTGATATATGACTGTTAAGATGGGGTGAAGGGGAGACAGTAGAGACCAGGTCTGTGAAACCAAAAACTTCTTGTCAAATGGTATTTCCCACAGGATTGGGTCAGCGACTCAACATTATGTAACTAAAACCAAACAACTACTCAACATATAAAGGTCAAAAATTGACCTCTCAGGGCTGGGAATATGGCCTAGTGGCAAGAGAGCTTGCTTCGTATACATGAAGTCCTGGGTTCAATTCCCCAGTACCACCGATATGGAAAACGGCCAAAAGTGGTGCTGGGGCTCAAGTGGCAGAGTGCTACCTTTGATCAAAAGGAAGCCAGGGACAGTGCTCAGGCCCTGAGTCCAAGGCCCAGGACTGGGAAAAATAAATTAACCTCTCAGTGGAATACAATAGCTCAAAAGCTATGTATGTACGTTCATATAAGACTACTGTCGACATATTGTCTAATGTTGTCATTACATTTAAAGCCCTTGGCGAATTTTCTTTGGCGTGGGCCATGTGGCTACTGTATATGTTCTTGGTACATTGTATATTGTATATATGTCTACCTCACCTAGGGAAGGGAAAGAAAAGCAGGGTGTAAGATATAACAAGAAATGTACACACTGCCCTACTATGCAACTGTACCCTTTTTGCACAACACCTTGTCAAAAATTTTTCATTTAATTAATAACTAAATTTTAAAAAAAGATCATTCACGGGGCTAGGGATATGGCCTAGTGGCAAGACAGCTTGCCTCGTATGCATGAGGCCCTGGGTTCGATTCCCCAGCACCACATATACAGAAAACGGCCAGAAGTGGCGCTGTGGCTCAAGTGGCAGAGTGCTAGCCTTGAGCAAAAGGAAGCCAGGGACACTGCTCAGGCCCTGAGTCCAAGCCCCAGGACTGGCCAAAAAAAAAAAAAGATCATTCACCTTAAGAGTAAGAATTCTGGGATATGGATAATTGGATAATCACTTTCAAGACCACATGTGAGGTATAACTTGTATGTACAATCATCTAGCTTGTATCAGAAGGGTTAGAAGCAGTATGAAAATATACTGGGCATTGGCCTCTAAGTAACTATAAATGCCAGGGTCCACTGAGATGCTGAAGGAAAGAGAGCAGCAGGAAGAACTGCAATCATTTTTTCCTATTGTGATGAAATAAATAATCATCTTTTATTTTATTTTATTCTTTTGCTGATCCTGGGGCTTAAGCTCAGGACCCAAGTGCTGTCATTGAGCTTTTATGCTCTACCACCTGAGCTACAGTATTTTACATAAAGTACTATTACCATATTCATTCTCCTTCATTACTTCTCCCTCCTCCTATGGGGTACATCTCATACAGAGGGAAAGAGACAGAGAAACAGAGACACAGAGAGAGAAACACACAGACACACACACAGACACACACACACACACACACACACACATACACACACAAACAGAGAGAGAGAGAGAGAGAGAATATGTGTGTGTATGCGTGTGTGTGATACACATGCCAGTTCAACTCAGGGCTTGGGTGCTGTCCCTGAGCTTTGAGCATATTTTGTTCAAGACTAGCACTCTCCCACTTGAGCTTCAGCTCTACTTCCAATTTTTCAGAAGTTCACTGGAGATAAGAGTCTCATGGATATTCCTGCCTGGGATGGCTTCAAACCATGATCCTCAGATCTCAGTTTCCTGAGTAGCTAGATTTACAGCCGTGAGTCACCTTCACCCAGCAAATATATTTTTAAGCATGTGCATAACATCACCAAGGGATTTCTTCCAAAAGCAACACAAATTTGGTGGCTTAAAACAACAGAAATTAATTATCTCATAGATCTGGAGGCCAGAAGTATAAAATGAAGGCATTGGCTTCAGAGGCTGAAGCCCCTGAGGGAGGATCCTTTCGCCTCTTCCAGATTCTGGTGGCCATCAGCCATCCTTGGCACTCTTAGATTGCTATCACTCCAATATCTGCCCGTCTTCACATAACCGTCTAGCACATATTCTACCTCCTGTACTCTCAAAATTCCCTCTCATTCCCCAATTCTTCCTTTCTTTTCTCCTACAAGAACAAAAGTGTTGATCTAGTCTGCCAAGACTCCAGTTCCAAGTGAGGTCTCATTCATAAGGACCCGGTAGGGGGTCTTTTTTTGGTGTGTGTGTGGGCATTATCCAACCTACTATAATGAGCAACATCCATCTGTAGCTGGGCTCTGACAATAAGAAATGTTTGCCTCCCAGGACACTCATTACATTCATCCAATATGACTTGGGAAAAGCACTTCTTATTTATTTATTTATTTTGTCTTGCTTATTTATTTATTTGTTTATTAATTGAGCACAAATTTTTTGACAAGGTGTTGTGCAAAAAGGGTACAGTTACATAGTAGGGCAGTGTGTACATTTCTTGTGATATCTTTTTTTTTTTTTTTTGGCCAGTCCTGGGCCTTGGACTCAGGGCCTGAGCACTGTCCCTGGCTTCTTCCCGCTCAAGGCTAGCACTCTGCCACTTGAGCCACAGCGCCACTTCTAGCGGTTTTCTGTATATGTGGTGCTGGGGAATCGAACCTAGGGCCTCGTGTATCCGAGGCAGGCACTCTTGCCACTAGGCTATATCCCCAGCCCTCTTGTGATATCTTACACCCTGCTTTTCTATCCCTTCTCTAGGTCAGGTAGACATATATACAATATACAATGTATCAAGAACATATACAGTAGCCACGTGGCCAAGCCCAAGAAAGTTCGCCTAGGACTTTAAGTGTAATGTCGATATTAGACCATATGTCAACAGTAGTCTTATATGAATGTACATACCTAGCTTTTGAGCTATTGTATTCCCCTAAGAGGTCAATTTTGACCTTTATATGTTGAGTAATTGTTTGGTTTTAGTTACATACTGTTGGGTCGCTGCCCCAATCCTGTGGGGAATACTATTTGACAAGCAGTTTTTGGTTTCCCAGACTTGGGTCTCTACTGTCTCTCCGTCTCCCTTTGTTAACAGTCATATATCAGGGAGATCATGCCCCTTTGTTTTCTGTGTTCTAGGCTTGTCTCGCTCAACATTATTTGTTCGAGTTCTGACCATTTCCCTGCGAATAACAATATTTCACCATTCCTAATCGCTATGTAGTATAAGTACCATATTTTTTAGATCCACTTGTCTGTGGAGGGGCATCTGGTTGTTTCCATATTTTGGCTATTGTGAATTGGGAAAAGCACTTCTTACATGAAGTCAATAGTGAATCCCTTGATGCTATGAATGCTGACTCCCTAATTTATCTATTTTGCAAATCCAAACAAGAGTTTTTCCACTTAAGGAAATGTGGCAATCGAATCTCTACTTTGTCTGGCTGAGGTTGAGTGGGAATTTATTCACTGCCCCCAACGGAATTCAGTTAATAGGATCATTTTGTTATTACTACTACCCACAATATTGACATCCCTATTTCCTATTTGAGGTTGTTTTTCCCTCAGTTTTGGGGTTTGAATTCAAGGTCTTACACTTGCTAGGCTGCTGATCTATTGAGCCATGCCGCCAGCCCTGTTTTTCCTTTATATTTAGGATAAGGTCTCATTTCTCATCCAGGTGCCTGCCTGAGCACACTTTCCTGTAGTTGCTGAGATAACAGACACGTGCCACAGCATCTAGCTTTCCTCCACTAAAGTGGAGACTTGCAGAGTTTTCTGCTGAGGCTGGATTTGAACCGTAGTTCTTCCCATCTCAGCCTCATAAGTAGCTAGGATTAAAGATGTAAGCAATTGGCAATCAGTTTTCTGAGTTTTAAACTGTATTTATCTTTTAAAAACTCCCTAGGAAGACCTATATTTCAATTATTTAGAACTAAGATTTCATCTTATTTATTTATTATTATTATTTTTTTTTTTTTTTTGGCCAGTCCTGGGCCTTGGACTCAGGGCCTGAGCACTGTCCCTGGCTTCTTCTTGCTCAAGGCTAGCACTCTGCCACTTGAGCCACAGCGCCACTTCTGGCCGTTTTCTATATATGTGGTGCTGGGGAATGGAACCAAGAGCTTCATGTGTAGGAGGCAAGCGCTCTTGCCACTAGGCCATATTCCCAGCCCCTTCATCTTATTTAGTTACAGCCTCCTTTAGCTAGTTATAACCACTTTTATTCCCTTTCTCCACTCTAGTACCTTAAGCTCTCCTTTCTGCCGCACACACACGCGTGTGTATGTATGTGTGCATGTGTATGTGTGTGTTCATTTCCTGGAGCACTTCATGACTGTACAAACCTCACCAGTTTTACCTGGTGGTATACTCTAATTTGGAGACTAATGGGGTAATATTTCCTGCACATATATCTATGTAGCACTTAACTCTGCCTATACTCATCTAGATGAGCACATACCTAGAGAAGTGGACTCCTGAACCCATGCACTGACCCATTATATAAACTAGAAGATAATGTGCCAAAGAGTTATTTAAAACTGTTGTATTAGATGAAATCACAAACAAAACTTTAGGAAATGCTTTTCTATATATGCCACATTTCCTTCAGTGACTATGTAAACAGTGACTATGTATAAACAGAAAAATGTATCTACTTGTGGAGGTAGAACAATACTGGCAAGCACATAACATTATGAGCCAGATAGTACTATATGTGATTTACTAGTTTAATCCTCAAAACAATTACAATCCTCATGTTACAGGAAACAAAACCAAGCCCAGAGTTTAGGTCCTGCAGCTAGTAGGTAGCAGTCAGGATGCTGCAAGATACTTTTAGCTGGGGTTGTTTGAATCAGATGGTGCCCCAATACCTACAAGGCGTTTCACACTTTGGCCCACCTGTAATCCCAGCCACTCGGGAGAATTGAAGCAGGAGGATGGTGAGACTGAAGCCAGTTTGGCAACTTAGTGGGAGGGAACCTGCTCAAAATAAAATACAAAGGGCTGGGGATATAGCCTAGTGGCAAGAGTGCCTGCCTCGGATACACGAGGCCCTAGGTTCAATTCCCCAGCACCACATATACAGAAAACGGCCAGAAGCGGCGCTGTGGCTCAAGAGGCAGAGTGCTAGCCTTGAGCGGGAAGAAGCCAGGGACAGTGCTCAGGCCCTGAGTCCAAGGCCCAGGACTGGCAAAAAAATAAAAATAAAAAAAAAATAAAATAAAATACAAAGGACTGGAAATGTAGCTCACTGTCACAATGTTTGTCTAGCATGTGTGAGGCCCTGGGTCCCATTCCTCCCACTGAAGAGAAAAGGAGGCTGGGAAGAGAGAGGATCGTGCCTCTACCCCTGTGCCAATGAGGAGTCATTTCAGGCCCTCTCCAAACCCATCTCCTCTCCTGATTTCCGACCAGAAGTCAAGATTTTTCCATTCTCTGAGGCCCACAGTGCTTCTACTTTCTAAAGATCTTAGCTAGCTCTTCCCACACTGTATATACTGAAGGACAGGGAGTATGTCTTCCTCTTACTTGAATCCCTTTAGCTCCTAACAGTGGTTTGAAAGTGTTGGGGGTGGGGGGATGCTGGGGATATGGCCTAGTGGCAAGAGAGCTTGCCTCATATGCATGAAGCTCTGGGTTCGATTCCCCAGCACCACATATATAGAAAACAGCCAGAAGTGGCACTAGTGGCTCAAGTGGTAGAGTGCTAGCCTTGAGCAAAAGGAAGCCAGGGGCAGTGCTCAGGCCCTGAGTTCAAGGCCCAGAACTGGCAAAAAAAAAAAAAAAACCATGTGGAAACTTGTACACAACAGTTTGAAAGTGTTATGGGGTTCGAGGGAGGAGATTATACGTCCCTCCAAGAGTCCACTCAAAGACAGTCTCAAGCTAAAAGATGAATTTATTGGGGAAGCAAAAAGCGAACTGACCAGCCAGGCATGCAGCACAGACTCGGGAGCTGAAACTGCAACAGTGAAAAGCAGGCTGACCAGGCCAGGGACACAGTGCAGACTCGGGAGCTGCCACCATGATCCCCAGCAGTCCTCAAATTGGGGTTCATAAAGGTAAAGATGTAGCACAGATATAGGGGGTTGGCGCAGGGGGTAGCGCACGCAACAAACAAGCAAGCCATTTACAGAAGCAGAATTTTGGGGTCAGGTTGACCTAATCTACTGCCCCCAACATTTCCTACCATGTTTACCTAATCAAAATGGCATCAGCTGTACTCCCTACAATGAAAAGAAAAAAGGAAATGTGTAGTTTATTTAATTAAACCATCTAATCAAAGAATGAAAATATACCAAAAAAGGGAAAAAATTACTTCATTCCAGTAAGCAGAAAAAAACTTAAGTGTTTTCATCCAACAGACTTCTTAATTGGACAACACTAGCTCAGATTAAAGGGCACTAAATTATCCCTTTCTAAACAGTGTCACAAATACAGAATATTTTCTCCTTTGCCACTGGATGAGCCGGGCACACTGCCAAGTCCTTTTCTAATTAGGTCCTGTGGTTATTTCCTTAATCTGTTCGCCTTTCCTTGTATCTTTTTTCCATTTTTTTTGAAAGTGAGGTAGTCTTCTCTACACAAATCTCAGAAGGGTAGACACATCAACACTAAGCAACTGCTGTCCTTCAACTATTGGGTCAGTAACACCTCCTCTTCCACATTTATCTCTGGGAGAGGAAAAACCTGTACTCTCTCAGCAAGGCTATAGGAAGCAGGCATGTGGATATCAAGAAGGGAAATGCCAGCTGGCACTGCCCTGCAGAGGGCAATTTGGTAATTTCTGCCCACCTGCATATGTATATACTCTGATTCACCTTTTCGACTCCTAAGAATTTGTCCTACAGATGTTGTAATAGCAGTAGACTGGTGAACCTAAATAACCTTCAAGAATGGAAAGCTGTGCAACTGTAAAAGCAGATACAGCTCTGTACTGACTTTTTTTTTTCTGGTCGGCTGTGGGGCTTGAACTTTGTCTTGTAGCTAGTACTCTTATCATTTGAGCCACAGCTCTACTTCTACCTTTTTGGTAGCTAACTGAAGCTAAGAGTCATAACAAGTCCGGGGGGAGGTAAAGGGGGAAGTAGGAGAAAACCAGGGAGAGGTTAACAAGGTTCAACAAGAAAAGTACTCATTACCTTACTTATGTAACTGTAACCTCTCTGTATATCACTTACAATAATTGTTTTTTTAGGGGCTGGGAATATGGCCTAGTGGCAAGAGTGCTCGTATACACCCTCGTATACATGAAGCCCTGGGTTCGATTCCCCAGCACCACATATATAGAAAATGGCCAGAAGTGGCGCTGTGGCTCAAGTGGCAGAGTGCTAGCCTTGAGCAAAAAGAAGCCAGGGACAGTGCTCAGGCCCTAAGTCCAAGGCCCAGGACTGGCAAATAATAATAATAATAATAATTTTTTTGTAAAGAGTCAACAAACTTTCCTGCCTCTGGTGGCTTTGAACTGTGATCCTCAAGATCTCAGTCTCCCAAGCCACCGGCACTGGGCCATCTCCACTATTTCTGACGAGAAATTTTTAATATTTATAACACTAATCCCTTTTAGATCACATGTGTTTTTCTTTAACTACTTCTAAATTTTTCTGTTTATTTTTGGTTTCAGTGTTTTGACTATGATGTGACTGGGACTGCTTTTTCTTTGTGCATAGAAACTACAATGTTTCCAGAATTAATGTTTTCTACCAAGTTGGGGCTATTATGTCTTCAAATACTGTCTGTCCCGACTTTTCTCTTCCCTTTCTAGGATCCCAATTACAGTTATACCCAACTACATGATATTGTCTTACAGGTCTCAGAAGCTCCGTTCACATTTTTTCAATTTTTCCCCTCTCATTTCAACAGGGTAATTCTCATTGATTTTTCAAGTACATGAACACTTTTTTTCTGGTAACTTAAAACTGCTGTTGAGCACATGTATGAGTTTTTGGATTTTCAGTTATTTTATTTCAGCTTTACAACTTTTATGTTTTTAGTCTCTGTGTTTTAGTTACAATGTACTTATTTTACTTAATTCTTTGATCACTTTTGTCTACAATTCTTTAATCCTATATATAATAGTTGCTCTGAAATCTTCTGGAAAAATCCAACATTTGTTCACACTTCACTTATTTCTATGACTGGTTTTCTTCTGCAGTATGTTACACTTTCATACTTCTTTGTATATCTAGTGGTTGTAGGAAGAAAACTGGATATTATAGAAGTCTAGGTCCTGCTCTGTCCTTCTCAGGATATTGGTTTGTGTTTTTTCTAGTAGGTAATTTGTCTAGATTCAAACTGCAAATGTACACCTCCCAAGGAAAGCAGCTGTGGGAATCTCTGCTCAGTTCTTGCAGCTTCTAGTTGCTGCTTTGTTAGCTGGGCATCCTGGGGTCTCCCTTGCATCTGGGAAATGTGGCAGACAACCAAGGATTTCAGCATTCTATACTCAAGACTTATTGTGCACCCCCCTAATTTTCCAGCTGCATTTTTAGTCTCTCGGTTTCTTCTCTTACATGCCAAGCCACTTAGGCTTCAGCTTCCTACTGTTTTTCTCAGTTTAAAAAAGCATCAGGGAGGCACGCAGTTTTAGCTCCCAAATCTGGGCTGTGAACCTGGCCGGTCAGTATACTTTTACTTCCCCAATAAATCCATCTTTTTACTTGGAAAAAAAAAAAGCATCAGGGATCAGGCACTGGTGGCTCACGCCTGTAATCCTAGCTACTCAGGAGGCTGAGATCTAAGGATCTCAGTTCAAAGCTTTGAAGAAAGCCAGCCCAGGCAGAAAAGTCCATGAGACTCTTATCTCCAATTAACCATTTCTTGGAGTTCATCTCAATAAATATTTTATATGATCAGATGCACATAGGCATTATGCCTTGTGTTCCTTTCTGAAGGATATCCTTCTTTGGTTTCCTTGTATGTGAATGCCTAGAGTCCTGTATAATTTATCACGTCCCCGTGTACTTTAGGTCTAACTTCCACGTATGAGAAAAAACATGTACCATTTGTCTCAAATAGCCAGAGAAAGAAAACAATATTCCTAGTCTTGCACAGCTCACATTGTATGGCTCCTGTTTCCCCATATCCCTACCAACATTGGTTGTTGTTCAAATTCATGATGTTTATCAATTTAACTGGGGTGAGATAGAATTTCAGAGTTGTTTTTTTTTTCCCTCAGAGTTGTTTTGGTTTGAATTTCCTTTATGGAACATTTCCTCAAGTGTTTCTTTGCCATTTTTACCTCTTCTGAGAAATCCCCCCTTAGCTCCTTTGTGCATTTAGTGCTTGGTTTATTAGGTCTGGGTGGGGTTGATTTCTTGAGCTTCTTATATATTTTGGATATTAGGACTTTGTGTGATGAATTGCTGGTAAAGATCTCCTGTTTCAACCTTAATTCTTAAAGAAAGAAACTGCTTGGCTCTTTTTATTTTTTTAAATTTCCTTTCCTGTAAGTCACAGATTCTCTGTTGCCTGGTGTCTGGAGCCACCCACGAGCTACTGAGAGCCGGGTACTTGGTCCTCAGTAAAAAACAGTTAGATAGCCTTCCATATTTATTTGTACAAATAACAAACTTAACATTATTTTTCCTGACTTAAAATACCTTGTTCACTCTTTTAATACTACGTGTCTTTTTGTTAAAGAAATGATTCATACTACTGTACCTTATCCAATAAAACTATGCAAAATGCCACCTGACCAGCTCTTGTCATTCAGCCGACAGACAGGTATTATTGTTGTTGCTAGTCTTCTCATATTCTTTGATAAGGAGCCAACCTAAAGAAATCTAAATATTGTCAATTATAAACAAGAAGTGAAGTTTGAGGATTTCTAACTCTTAAGAATTATATGATTATGTACCTCATAAAATTAAAAGTATTTTTCTATTGCTGCTAAGTCTGTGGCAAAGCATTTATTCCATACAACCTATCTTAAATTAATTGCAGCATCACTTTTAAAGTTTTGATTTCTTTTTAAGACATGGTTTTGCTATATAGCTCAGATGGCTTTGAACTCGGGATCCTACCGCCTCAGTCTGCAGTATGCTGGGACTATAGGTTACACTACTGAACCCAGCATGGAATTTCTTAAATGATTTTTTCCATCACAAAATTATTTATTAGCAAAGAGTGTGGCTTCCCAATTTAACTACTATTCATTTAAGTAAGGGCAAACATCACAGCAAACTAAATTTTCCATCGATTTCTTGCCATGGCTTAGTGGTCCAACAAGATAGGCATGTGTGAAAGGGAGGTGCAATGATGACACTAACAAGGACTCCAAAGTGACCAGATCCTGTTCAACTGAGTCACACCTGGAGCCATCTACAAAACAACCAAGTACAATCACTGCTCCCTGTGCTCAGCGTCACAACACAATAGTCCCAAAAGTGCTCAGCCAAGAATGCTACCTAAGGAGTGTGAAAATGCCAGCATGATGGCTCTCCCTGCAAGCCAACAGCCTATTACAAGCAGAGTTAGCTGATAAGAAGGGATTGATTACAAGATGGCAATCCAATTGCAAGGTTCTTGATAACATTATAGTCTAATACTGCTTGGGAGTGAAATCATTCTTTGGCATTTTATTAACAGCACTACCTAATTGCAGTTTTTAAAAGCTGTACCAGAAAAAAGTCTCTTTTACTCAATAGCTTGATCTGACCTATCCATAAATAATGAAAGTGCTACTAGAGACATACAACTGAAGTCTATGCAAACTTGGGTTATGATTCATTTTGCTTCCTCAATGATAGCATGCCAGATAAAACATCATTAATAGATTTGAGTTTTTTTCCAGGGAGGGTGGATAACATGAAGAGGAAAGAATGTAAAAGCACTGGGCAGAATTTAAAAAATTCTAGACATTGTTCAGAACGAACCCAATCTCCTAGGGCAGAATTCAAGGAGAATTAGTGTTAAGCATGTTTGAACCTTTGCTCTTATGTAAACCTTAGTTTACATTAACAGCAATTATCCCCTCCTAAAATAAGATCTTTACACACAGTGAGACCAAAGGAGGATATTCTTAGGAGAGGAATAAAAAGTCACAATGCCTATATCCATCTGATCATATAAACTACTACTTATTGAAATGAACTCTTCATTCTGTCTTATTTGTTCATTTATCTCTCTTTGGCAGGGTAGGGGGAGAACACAGAAATGGAGGGATAAAGGGTGAACAAGGGCCTGGGAATATGGCCTAGTGGTAGAGTGCTTGCCTCACATACATGAAGGCCTAGGTTTGGTTTCTCAGCATCACATATATAGAAAAAGCCAGAAGTGGCACTGTGGCTTAAGAATGCTAGCCTTGAGCAAACAGAAGCCAGGGACAGTGCTCAGGCCCTGAGTTCAAGCTCCAGGACTGGCAAAAAAAAAAAAGGTGAACAGTGCAGTAGTGGTACTTACTAGACACTATGTTGAAAATGAACTATACAACTTGTGGGTGGGGGTGAAGGGGGAAAACTGGAGAGTGAAGGAAGGGGTGACATTGTCCAAAAAGAAATGTACTCATAACAAGTTGGACAAGAAATGTACTCACTGCCTTACGTATGTAACTGTAACTCCTCTGTACATCACCTTGACTATAAAATTAAATAAAAAAAGAAATATACTCATTATCTGACTTATGTAACTGTCACCTCTCTGTACATCACAATTTATAGTGAAGACAAAATAAAAATTGCTGGGCACTGGTAGCTCATGCCTGTAATCCTAGCTACTCAGGAGGCTGAGATCTGAGGATGGCAGTTTGAAGCCAGCCAAGGCAGGAAAGTATGTGAGACTCTTATCTCCAATATACTACTCCGAAAAAGTCAGAAGGGTACTGTGTCTCAGTTGGTAGAGCACTAGCCTTGAGCATCAAAGCTCAGGGACAGCACCTAGGGTCTGAGTTCAAGCCCCAGGACTGGTAAAAAAAAAAAAAAATTAACATTAAAAAAACCAAACCAAGATGCTGATCCTTAGGAGATGAATACATTCTACCTAGGTTACTGGGAAGGAACACAGGCCATGCCAGTGCCACTCTGTGGCATGACTTCTTTTTCACTGAGCTCCAGCTGAAGGAGAAGTGGGGTAGGTAAGTAAAGCCTCTATACCATGGCTCATACAAAGCAGACTGCCAGCAAACCCACTGGCAGTAAAACACCCAAGAAACTGGCTACAAGAGCCGCTTGCCAGAGTGCTCCCTCTACTGGAGGGGTGAAGAAACCTTATCTCTATAGGCTGCTTCTGTGGAGCTGGTGAAATTTAAACACTACACAACTTGTGATTCCCAAGCTCCCTTTCTAGAATCTGGCGAGAGAAATGGTTCGGGCTTTCAAAACAGACCCGCACTTCCAGAGCCCAGCTATTGGTGCTTTGCCGAAGTCAAGTGAGGCCTATCTGGTTGGCCTTTTTGAAGATACCAACTTGTATGCTAGCCATACTAAATGTGTAATAATTATGGCAAAAAAATATCCAGCCAGCATACCACATCTGTGGAGAATGTGCCTAAGAATCCACCTATGATGGGAAGCATTTCATCCTCAAAAAGGGTTTTTTCCTTCTTTCTGTTATCAGTAGTTTTAAATGTTAGATTTTCCCCACCTCCATGGGGTCAAAATGTTTAAAAGTGGAAAAATAGAGGACAGAAATCAGGTATTGGCAGTGTTTTCCTATTTAATTAAAAAAATTTTTTTTGCCAGTATTCAGGGCCTGAGCACTGTCCCTGGCTTCTTTTTGCTCAAGGCTAACACTCTACCACTTGAGCCACAGCGCCACTTCCGGCTTTTTCTGTTTATGTGGTGCTGAGGAACTGAACCCAGGGCTTCATGCACGTTAGGCAAGCACTCTACCATCAGGTCACATCCCCAGCCACTCCCCATTTCGTGTGTGTGTGTGTGTGTGTGTGTGTGTGTGTGTGTGTGTGTGTGTGTGTGTGTGTGTTTGCCAGTCCTGGGCCTTGGACTCAGGGCCTGAGCACTGTCCCTGGCTTCTTTTTGCTCAAGGCTAGCACTCTACCACTTGAGCCACAGGGCCACTTCCCGCTTTTCCTGTTTATGTGGTGCTAAGGAATCGAACCCAGGGCTTCATGTATACGAGGCAAGCACTCTACTGCTAAGCCACATTCCTAGATCCTGTGTGTGAATTTTTAATATAAATGTAAGGATGTAAAGCACTACTGTAGGTAAAAAATGTTTCTGTGAACAAGTTTCACAAATTCATAAGTAGTATATAAATTAAACTTAAAAATTTCTCCACAGACTGGGAATATGGCCTGGTGGTAGAGTGCTTGCCTCATATACATGAAGCCCTGGGTTCAATTCCCCAGCACCACATATATCTATATATATACCGGCCAGAAGCGGCGTTATGGTTCAAGTGGTAGAGTGCAAGCCTTGAGCAAAAAGAAGCCAGGGACAGTGCTCAGGCCGAGTCCAAGGCCCAGGACTGGCCAAAAAAAAAAAAAAAAAAAAGGAAAAAGAAAAGAAAAGAAAAAATTCTGGACAATGCCAGTATTTGGATTTTTGTTTGTTTTTTGGTGCCTGTCCTGGTGCTTCTCTCAGCGCCCAGTGGGCAAGGCCTTCCCGTGTATGAACAAAATATGTAACTAAAATCCAGAGATTATTTCCTAAAATTTACTATATTTAAGAAACAATACTGCAAACACCACTGTACAAACAACTGAAGACAAATGACAAACAGGGAAAATTTTAAATCACATCTACGACCTCGGGCTATTTTTGAAAGCTCCAAAGTCAAGAAGAAAAAAGTCCCACAAGACAAAAGAAAAATGGGCCAAGCTCTCTGACAACAAGGAAGGCTCAGAGTATCTTCCGATGTATGAAGGGCATTCTGTGAGACAGTAGAATGCCAGATTCATTGTTACACATGGTTGAATCAAGATTCATAGTGGAAATCCCTGTGTGTTGTTAAATTTTAACTGAATAAAACAAAACGGGAGGGGGAGGGAGGCCTTAAGGAGAAGGGAAAGAAAAGATGGGAGAAGAAAAAAGAATTCAAGCCAGGAACAGATAGCTCATTATAAATGAGTAGATGTATCTCTAACTCTTCTTCTAGCATCAAAATACATGTTCTTTTTAGATAATCATATAATGAAATTCAAGTTGGCTCTGTGGCTACAAGGAAACATCAGAGATGCTACAGCAAAAGCGGAGGTTAACAGTTAAGTTGGAACAAGCAACAAAGAGAGAGCACAATCAGCACAAATGAGTGCTGGCTGGGCAGCAGCAGACCTCTGAAAATACTGACTTGACTGTATGTGTGTACAGGACATAAAAACTTCTACTGCACTGGGTATGAAAGTGCATGACCGTAATCCCACCTCTGCAGGAGGCAGTCAAGAGAATGACAGTTTGATAAAAACCTCAGGCCCTATCAAAACAAATAACTAAGGCAATAAAGGATTGGGGACATGGCTCAAGCGGCAGAGTGCCTGCCTAGTAAGCACATGGCCCTGAGTTCAAACTTCAGTACTGCCTTTCAAAAAATACCTTCTTACTAATTTTAAGCAGTTTTAAACCAACCTTATTATAGTATAATTTATGCAATAAAATACACTTGTGCTGGGAGTATAAAACATCTATTTCATCCAATACTCAACTTCAAGAATTGTTAACTGATCAATGAATGCATAACCAAGTCTGTCTTATCAGCACCTCCTCCACTACTCTGCCATTACTATGTTTTGTTTGTTCTTTTTGCAGGGCTGGGAATGGAATTTGGGACTTTTGTTTGTTTGTTTGGCCAGTCCTGGGCCTTGGACTCAGGGCCTGAGCACTGTCCCTAGCTTCCTTTTTGCTCAAGGCTAGCACTCTGCCACTTGAGCCATAGCGCCACTTCTGGACGTTTTCTGTATATGTGGTGCTGGGGAATCGAACCCAGGGCTTCATGTATAGGAGGCAAGCACTCTTACCACTAGGCTATAGCCCTAGCCCCCTCAGTCCTCCCTGGATTATATTTTAAAACAAATATCAGGCTCCATTTCTATATGTATGTTTCAAAAGTATCCCTAAAGGATTAAAAAAACATATATATTTAATACTATTTACACACTTAAAATAACAATAAAGGTCTTGATATTTCAACACTTTCCAGGTTGCCTCAATTTTTTTCTTCCTGGGGTGCTGAAGATGGAATCCAAGGTTTGCACACACTGAACATACGCTGTATCACTAGACTACACCCTCAGCTCCATATTCTTTTATTTATTAGATGGCCTATATATGATTTACTGGCTCATTCATTTCCAATCTTTTTCTGTATTATTTATTAAAGGTGCAAGGTTTTTGGTTCTACAAGGCACCTACAGGTTAGAATTTACTGACTACACCCCCCTAAAAACCACGTACTATGTTCCTCTGTCCCACGTATTTCCTGTAAATCTGCAGTAAGATCTAGAGATTTCCTCAAACTCAGGATGTATTTTAGACAGTAAAATAAGCTTGTATGTGGTATTGTGTACATCTAGTAGGAGACATACATGTCCCATAACCTTTTTTAGGGGGTGGAGCCTCAATGTTCAAAAAAAAATCTTTTCCATCATCTAACTGAAAAAAGTATTTATTGTGCTGTATTGGAATCACTTAATCTACAAAAGAATATCAGAGACTATAACAGAGATTGATTCTGGATAAGTGTCACTACAAAGAGAAAAGGACTCCTTGAGTGAAATATAGCCAACCTTCCATATCAGAGTTCTAATCAGAGAACACAATCAACCTTGGATCAAAAATGTCATCAGGTGCCCGTGGTTGATACCTGTATCCCTAGCTACTTAGGATGCTTAGATCTGAGGATCACAGTTCAAAGCCACCTAGGGCAGAAAAAAGTCTGAAAGACTCCATATCCAAAGTCATTAGCAAAAAGCTGGGCTGGAGATATGGCTCAAGTAGTGGCAGAGTGCCAGCTGAGCCGTGCAAGCCACATAAGCAGGATACTGAGTTTAAACCCTAGGACCAGAAAAAAAAATCTACCCAATGGGTGCAGTAGTACACAGTGTAATCCAGTCTACTTGGGAGGCAGAGGCTGGAGGATCACTTGACCTCAGAAGCTTAAAACCAGCCTGGATAACAGTAAAACCCTGTGTGTGTGTGTGTACAAATTATGTCTGTACTAAACACGTACAGACTTGTTTATTCTTGTAATTATGTCCTAACGAATACAACATTTGGGCTGGGAACATGGCCTAGCAGTAGAGTGCTTGCCTCACATATAGGAAGCCCTGGGTTCAATTCCTCAGCACCACATATATAGAAAAGTGGCACTGTGACTCAAGTGGTAGAGTGCTAGCTAGCTTTGAGCAAAAAGAAGCCAGGGACACTGCTCAGGCCCTAAGTCCACGCCCCAGGACTGGAAAAAAAATACAACATTTACATAGTGAAAGGTATTACAATAATTCAGAGATGATTTAAATACACCAGATTATATGCAAATAGTACACTACTTTACATAAGAGACTTGAGCATCTGTGGATTTTGGTATGCAAAGGGGACTGGAACCAATTCCCCTAAAGATACCCAAAAGTAACTGAACTTTAATAATTCTATTCATATTACAGCAATCATTTATCTGAAGTTATATATAGAAACACACTACCATGTTTTTATGCCTGTCCAAAATTTAATTTGGGACATTATATTTTAGCTAACTGAGAAAGGAAATTCAGTCTTTAAATACTTCTACTCAGTCCCTCCCACCAAAGCCCTACATCACAGACAACACATAGTGAATAAGGAAGACGGTGCAATTCTGCTGAGGAAGGCCTGCACCATCTTCCACACATCTGGGCAACTGTTAGTTTTGCCACCTTCCTCCAGAGTTGTCAGCTGGAAAACAGGCATGAAGAAGGAACACGAACATTCAATCAGTAGAACGTGCTGAGAATTCAAACATCACTGGCCATCCAGAAAACCTGTTGAGTAGGTAAGTGTGTCTCTAGTTTAATGCCTCCTCCCCTCAGGAGCTCTGTGAGTCTTCAAGAGAAATGTCTATTGTCACTGCACAGATGGAAGCAGAGGGTACAGTAAAGTGTCCTTCTGGTTCTCTTTGGCAAGATAAGTTCTTGCCTGACAAAAACTAAGTAATTACTTAGAGAAAAAGAAACAGTTCTTGTAGTGATAACCCATGTAGTTTGGGATAGAGAAGGAGATAAAAGCTGTTTGTATCTTAATACCATGGGGGGGGGGGAGTTGTTAAAATAGAGAGGCATATAATAGTATTAGCAAGAAGTGTTGTCAGTTAGTCATTAACAAAGCACAAGGCTCCTCTTCCTCCCTGCTCTGCTAAAGTACTCCACACCTGCAGTGCTGGGCTGCAATAATAGCTACAGGCCCTGAGCTGCCTCCCACACATCTCTGTGCTTGGCTGGCTCTTTGCTGCCTACAGAAATAAAAGTTAGAACATGATACTTATTATGCCAATAACCACTACCTGGTAAATATAAATTCCAGAACCACGGGGCTCTGCTCACTTACAAACAGAATAACCTTCCATGCAAAAGATACAGCTTCTTCCTCATCCCTGCCCCACTCAGGACAAGCACAGATTAAATTAAGAATTCTCAAAATTCCCAATGGTGTCAAAAGTATTTAAAGTTGCTGGGTCAAAGATTCATTTTTGCAGCAGACAACCACAAAGGATTTCAGTGTTACATACAGTGGAAATGATTGCAAGAAATTTTAAATATAGATAGATGAGTTATTTAAACCTTTTTCCTAATAGATGATGCTTTCTTTTCAGCTCAATACCTGATTCTAAGTCAGGCTCCAATTAAGGAAAGCAAGACTCAACTCAGCTTTCTGGTTCCACTGGAATTTACTTGACCAGGGATCACCTACCTGCCAGCTGTGACTCTCCTGTGACTAACACAGATGTGTTTCAGAGCAAGGAGCCAAGGGTGAAGCAAAGCCTGGAGCAAAGCACTCTCCCTTGGGATCTGGAACATTCTCCAGCAAGCCAGTGCCTTTGTTTCTAGCCAGTGATAATTGTTCACAATTGAGCTACTGTTGACAGAAATCAGAAAAATGAGAATGAGGATGAAAATCTTACTGGAAGACTACTGTAGCAAGTATCTGGAAAAATAAGTATTAAAGTTGCCCAGATATTTCAAGCAGGCAAACATTTCTTCAATGATGTAGTATTTCATTTTGTCTACATAATCAGAAAGATAGCAGATTTTTTTTTCTTTTTTGTGACAGAGTATTGTAGTACAGAGTATCCTTGAACTTGTGATCCTCCTGCCTCTGCCTCCCAAGTGTTGGGATTATAGTAATGTACTATTGTGCCTGGCTCCAATTAGATACTGGTTAACCAAAAATTATTAGGCAAATATAAGGCAAAAAAGTACAAAGTTCAACTGTACTTGAATTTGTGATTACGCTAAATTCACTTTGAATTATTTAATGCAACTTGGCTCTCTGACTCCAGAAAAATCACTCTGAATATCTTCAAATTACTTATAAGACCCATTTTACTTATCTGACATTTTCTTTGCTATGAGACTGAGTCTTAGAATTTCATGATAGCAAAATGAATTCCTCAGGTTGCTCTGCTCCTGACACACTCTGCACTTTCATGAGAAGGTACCACATGTCCTGGGAATGTGTTGTTGGATTTTTTTCCCTGCCGGTTCTCAGGCTTGAACTCGGGGCCTGGGCACTGTTCCTGAGCCTCTTTGTACTCAAGGCTATAGCGCTCTACCACTTGAGCCACAGTGCCACTTCCAGTCTTTTCTGTTTATGTGGTACTGAGGAATTGAACCCAGGGCTTCATGTATGCTAGGCAAGCACTCTACCATTAAGCCACATTCCCAGCTTCCTTGGAATGGTTTTGTCTTGTGAGCCATTAGACAGTATTTCCAAAGCTGGGAAGAATGCCTGCCCTTGAGGAGTTTCACAGAGTGATAAGTAAGTAGTTCCTCACAATACGAAGTGGGAAGCAGAGAGGGGTATGCACAGGGCCCCACAGAAGTGCAAAATTGAGTGAAGCAAGGCTTCCTGGAAATGTTCCTTAAATGTATTTCTGAGATAAGGTGAGAAGAAAGATATTGTAGGCAGACAGAGAGCATGGCCATGGGGCATGTGGAAGGAGGAAGGAGGCTATGCAAGTTGGTTCACTATGGGTGGTGTTTGATATCAGGTAGTAAAAAATGAAACTAAAGACTTAGTTCCATATTCAAACAAAACAATATATTACAGACCTCCAAAATACCTTCTCATAAAGGAAGTGATTGTAGCCTTCACTCACAATACACCAGGCACATACCACCTCACATGGACAATTTCATTTTCACAATGATTCTTATTATTATTATTCCCACAAAAATCTGACAGCTACAAAAAGACCATAGGCAGCTAGTAAATAAATGCCAAAGCCAGAGCTGTACTATGACTCCTGACTGCGTGCACATGTGCGCATGCACACGCGTGCGCACACACACACACACACACGTTGATACTCTGGGCCTGGGCGCTGTCCCTGAGCTCTTCAGCTCAAGGCTAGAGCTCTACCACTTTGAGCCACAGCACCATTTCTGGTTTTCTGTTAGTTAATTGGAGATGAGGGGGGTGGGGCTGGGAATATGGCCTAGTGGTAGAGTGCTTGCCTTGTATACATTATTCTTATGCTAGAACTGCTGGCTATTTAAAGGAACCTCTTATTTTTTTAATTAAGCAAGTCATAAATGCAGACATTGCATAAGTTGAGTTTGGTTGAAATGAAGTGTAAAATTAGTATTCAGTAGACTTTTTTTTTTTTTTTTTTTTTTTTTTGCCAGTCCTGGAGCTTGAACGCAGGGCCTGAACACTGTCCTTGGCTTCTTTTTGCTCAAGGCTAGCTCTCTACTAATTGAGCCACAGCACCACTTCTGTCTTTTTCTGTATATGTGCTGAGGAACTGAACTTCATGTATGCAAGGCAAGCACTCTGGCACCTGGCCACATTCCCAGCCCCTTCAATATAAAGACCAAAAGAAAATTACCCAAGATCATAAAGCCATTCCCCTTCCCCATCCCCAGGTCCTGGGCCTCGAACTCTGGGCTTGGGTGCTGTCCCTGAACTCCTTTTTGCACTAGTGCTCTACCATTTGAACCACAGTGCCACTTCCAGCTTTTTCTGTGATTAACTGAAGGTAAGAGTTTCACAGTTGCTTTCCTTCCCAGGCTTGCTTTATTTATTTTTTTTTTTTTGGCCAGTCCTGGGCCTTGGACTCAGGGCCTGAGCACTGTCCCTGGCTTCTTCCCGCTCAAGGCTAGCACTCTGCCACTTGAGCCACAGCGCCGCTTCTGGCCGTTTTTTTTTCTGTATATGTGGTGCTGGGGAATCGAACCTAGGGCCTCGTGTATCCGAGGCAGGCACTCTTGCCACTAGGCTATATCCCCAGCCCCCCAGGCTTGCTTTAAACCATGATCCTCAGATCTCAGCCTACTGAGCAGCCAGGATTACAAGAGTGAGCCACTGGCATCTGGCTATCATAAAGTCTTTACCTTGCTGTATCCCTGATTACAAGATGGGTCACTAGCAGCTTCTCTCAGAGCTACCTAAGACAATGCAACCAGGATTCCCTCTCTAGTTGAGCCTGCTTGAACTGGCATGGTCTGATTCAAACACACTGCCTTAATATGGACTATAGGGTTTGTCAGTATGAAGGATACAAATTTTGCTAAGTTGAACCAAGTGATCTTCCTTGTATGGATTATTCAAGATATCTACTCAATAAAAGATACCATGCTAGTTTGTTGTACTACTAGCTTATACCTAACATTTTTTTTCTGTTGGGTGTGGGGCTTGAACTCTGGGCCTGGGTACTGCCCCTGAGCTCTGCAGCTCAAGGCTAATGCTCTACTACTTGAGATACAGTGCCACTTCCCACTTTTTCCCTTAACTTTTAAGAAAAATGTAGTGGCCTGGGCACCAATGGCTCATACATGTAGTTCTAGTGACTTAGGAGGCTGAGATCTGAGGATTGTGGTTTAAAGCTGCCCCAGTAGTAAAGTCCATGAGACTCTTATCTCCAAATAACCATCAGAAAACCAGAATTTGTACTGTGGCTCAAAGTGGTGCTAGCCGTGGGCTGGGGATATGGCCTAGTGGCAAGAGTGCTTGCCTTGTATACATGAGGCCCTGGGTTCGATTCCCCAGCACCACATATACAGAAAATGGCCAGAAGTAGCGCTGTGGCTCAAGTGGCAGAGTGCTAGCCTTGAGCAAAAAGAAGCCAGGGTCAGTGGTCAGGCCCTGAGTTCAAGGCCCAAGACTGGCCAAAAAAAAAAGAAATGTGGGGCTGGGGATATAGCCTAGTGGCAAGAGTGCCCGCCTCGGATACACGAGGCCCTAGGTTCGATTCCCCAGCACCACATATACAGAAAACGGCCAGAAGCGGCACTGTGGCTCAAGTGGCAGAGTGCTAGCCTTGAGCTGGAAGAAGCCAGGGACAGTGCTCAGGCCCTGAGTCCAAGGCCCAGGACTGGCAAAAAAAAAAAAAAAAAGAAATGTGGTGCTAGCCTTGAGGGAGAAAGCTCAAGGACAGTGCCTCGGCCCTGAATTCAAGCCACATGACTGACAAAAAATAAAGAGAAGAGAAGAAAAACGTAGTTTCCTGACCAATACTCCAGTGTAGTCCCTAGAGCTATGTTTCCACTAAATTATCAAAACCTGTGCTAAACAAACATTAAAGCTACTCATAAACACTAACTTCAGCCAGGTGCTGGTGGCTCGCATCTGTAATCCTGGCTACTCAGGAGGCTGAGATTTGAGCTCACAGTTGGAAGCCAGCCTGAGCACAAAGGATTGTGAGACTATCTCCAATTAACTACAAAAAAGCCATTAGTGGAGCTATGGATAAGTGGTAGGGCACTAGCCTGGAGCACAAAAGTTCAGGGATAGTTCCCAGGCCTTGAATTCAAGCTCCAGGACCAGCACAAACAGACTACATTCAAACAGATAATTAAAATTATTCACTGAACAACTTGATCAATTATTGATAACAAATGGAAAAGGAAGAAAGTGGTCAGTCAAAGCAGAGACAATTTGACAAAATGACATTTCTTTTCCCTGCTAGTATCTGTCCCTGAGCTCTTCAGCTCAAGGCTAGAGCCACAATGCCATTTCCGATTTTCTGGTGGTTAATTGGTGATAAGAGTCTGACAAACTTTCCTGCCTGGGCTGGTTTTGAACTGCTGGCTTTGAACCGCGATTCTCAGATCTCAGCCTCCTGAGTAGCTAGGATTACAGGCGTGAGCCACCGGTGCCCGGCTCCTGCTAGCATCTTTGAGCACAATAAAATGATAATGTTCACAGGGTAAGACAAATTCTCCACATGCCAGTCCGAATTAAAATGTGATCTAGAATTTTGCATAAGAAGCTAGTAATCAGCAAAAATGTTAACACTAATGTAGGTTAATAGGCTATTAATCACTCAGTGAAACAAAATACTGCAGGGCATGGTGAATATGCCTGTAATTCCATCAGTTCAAGGCCAACCTAGATTCATAATCATAATTTTCATAGTTATAATAAACACCTAGAGTATGCTAGGGGCACAGTACAGTGGGAGAGCACCAGCCTAGCACACGTGGACACTGTGTGTTCCATCCCTAGAACAGCCAAGACAAACAAACATTTATCAATGCCAAGGTTTTAAGAACATGATCTCGTTTCATTTTTAATAAGATCACTGTTATAGTCATATTTTCACATGAGCTAACAAAAGCACAGAGGGTTTATATAAGCTACTCAAGATATCCAGAGTAGGAAGTGACAGAAACAGGATTCACAAACAGGCTGACCCTTCCTCCTGCAGTTATGTTTCTACTGAACTGAATGTTGCCTGGAGATGATCTAGTCACCCCTTCAATCCACCTATCCAGTTACAGAGACTTGTAAAGAGGTTAAAGAACGGTCCTAAGGTCTTTCAACTCGTCTGTAGCATATTGTGGGGGAGGCAACCCCATATTTCCTGCTCCCCAGGCAAGCATATTCTAGAGTGATTATGACTCGCATCAAGTACTCTCTTCTTGAGAAGTATTAAAATGTTCCCAATAATTCAGAACAGAAATAAAATGAGATAAATGTACATGGAGTAGACAATGCACACTGTGCTTTAGTGGGAGATAGGAAAGACACATTTCCTATGCACCTCCACCTGAATCCAGCTAACAGAAAACAGGATTTCATGAATTTCTTGTTTTTCGGGTTTTTTTTTTCCTTTTTGAGTCAGAGTTTCACTATGTAACGTAGGCTTACTTTGAACTTGTGTTGCCTAAACCTACCTAATTCTGAGATTATAGTCATGCACCTCCATGCTCAATTTATGTGTTCCTTTCTTTTCTGATACTAGCCCCAGGGCTTGAACTCAGGGCCTGGGCAATGTCCTTGAGTTTTTGTGCTCACAGTTAGAGCTCTATCAGCTGAGTCACAGCTCCACTTCTGGTTCTTTGGTGGTTAATTGGAGATAAGAGTCTCCCAGACTTTTATGCCCAGACTAGCTTCCAGCTGCAATTCTGAGATCTCAGTAGTTAGGATTACAGGCATGAGCCATAGGTGCCTGGCTTGTGTTCATTTTTATATTATTATTTCTGCCTTTTATATTTCCACAAGGCATTAAAAAGCACTAAAGCGGGAGTTGTGAATTTTTTTTTTTTGGGGGGGGGCAGTCCTGGGGCTTGGACTCAGGGCCTGAGCACTGTCCCTGGCTTCTTTTTGCCTAAGGCTAGCACTCTGCCACTTGAGCCACAGCGCCACTTCTGGCCATTTTCTGTATATGTGGTGCTGGGGAATCGAACCCAGGGCCTCATGTATATGAGGCAGGCACTCTTGCCACTAGGCCATATCCCCAGCCCGAGTTGTGAATGTTTTTCTGTAAAGTTCAAGAATATTTTAGGCCTTGTGGGAAATAAAAGTCTCTGGTGCTTTTAGTCAACTCTGCTGCAGGACAAAGCAGCCATAGGCTAGTCACAAAGGGGCTGTGTTCCACTTAAGTTATAGATACAGAAAGAGGGACACCTGAATTTCATGTAAAAAATACAATTCTATTTACTTATTAATTTAGTAGTTGTGCAAAGAGGTTATAATTCCATATGTCAGGTTATGAGTATAATGCTTCTTAGCATAACTACTTTCATTCTCCCTCATTTTCTTTCTTCTGTCCCTTAACTTCAAGTTTCATAGTTCATTTTTCACATAATGTACACTGAACATAATGACTATAAAAATATTCTTTGGAACTTTTATCACTATGAGATACAAATTACACAAAAGCAGGTAGGAACTAGAGTCTGGCATCCTTGCATTAAACAAAGTCCTTTGTTACCTATTCTCAAACTTTTTTTTTTTTTGCAGGACTTTTTGAATCTAGGGCCTCATACACACTAGGCAATTGCTACAGCCACCTGCCCATGCCCCCAGTTCTTTTGTTTTGAGGCAGGGTTTTGTCAACTTTGCTGGTTTGGGGTAGCTGGTATTATACATGTGAGCCATCACACCTGGCTTCTTGGTAGAGCTATGGCTCAAAGGGGTAGAGCACCAGCTTTATTTATTTTATTTTATTTATTTTTTTGGCCAGTCCTGGGCCTTGGACTCGGGGCCTGAGCACTGTCCCTGGCTTCTTTTTTTTTTTTTGGCCAGTCCTGGGTCTTGGACTCAGGGCCTGAGCACCGTCCCTGGCTTCTTCCAGCTCAAGGCTAGCACTCTGCCACTTGAGCCACAGCGCCACTTCTGGCCGTTTTCTGTATATGTGGTGCTGGGGAATCGAACCTAGGGCCTCGTGTATCCGAGGCAGGCACTCTTGCCACTAGGCTATATCCCCAGCCCCCTGGCTTCTTTTTGTTCAAGGCTAGCATTCTGCCACTTGAGCCACACAGCGCCACTTCTGGCCATTTTCTATATATGTGGTGCTGGGGAATCAAACCCAGGGCTTCATGTATAAGAGGCAAGCACTCTTGCCACTAGGCCATATTCCCAGCCCCACACCTGGCTTCTTGGAACAATTATGAATACACAAAACAAAAATGCATGAACGGAAAATAGAAATCAGTTACCATAATAATTAGGCCATCACCAGTCATAGTGGTGCATGCTTGTAATCTCAGCTATGACGGAGGTATAGGTAAAGCGGATCATGTTCAGACCTGGCCCATCCTTTTCTTCTTCTTTTTTATAACAGGTCCTGGGGTTCACATTATTAGTTTAGGCATTGTGCGTGCCTGATCTCCTTTCTGCTTAAGGCTAGCACTCTATCACCTGAGCCACATTGCCACTTCCAGCTTTTCCTGTGATTAGAGATAAGACTCACAGGCTTTCCTCCCTAGGCCATCTTGATCAGTGATCCTCAGATCTCAGCCTCCTGAGCAGCTAGGATTAGAGGTGTGAGCCACTGGCACCTAGCTTGGCCAATCATTTTCTGACACCCCTCCCCCCAAAACAATCAAGACCCTGTCTCAGAAAACAAATGGAGGCAAAAAGGACTAGCATCATGACTCAAGTGGCAGAGTTCATGTCTAGCAAATGTAAGGTCCCGAGTTTAAAACTTTTCTGCTTAGTTTCTGCTCAGCATTTGTCATTAATACGCTATATATGTACTCAACTTGTGCTATCTCAGCAAGATTCAGCTATATTCACAAAATGCATCAAAGTTATTCAGTGGGTAAAATTAACTTACTTTACTCTTTGCCCCTGACACTTCTGCTGCATGGCACTGAAGTTGTGTCTCCTCTCTCTCCATAAAGATACCTAGTTGCTCCTAACAGGCAAAAAAGCCAAGCAGGCGTGTTCATAACCAACAGCTATACAGTTCTCTGCAACAAGATTCTAGATATCTAGCTTCTTACCAAGGAAACGGTCTTCTTTTAAAATTAATCTTAATCACAATAAATTAAAAGGTTAACAAGAATTTAAACCTCGGGGCTGGGACTATGGCCAAGTGGCAAGTGTGCTTGCCTCCCTCGTATACATGAAGCCCTGGGTTCGATTCCTCAGTACCACATACATAGAAAAGGCCAGAAGTGGTGCTGTGGCTCAAGTGGCAGAGTGCTAGCCTTGAGAAAAAAAAAAAAAGCCAGGGACAGTGCTCAGGCCCTGAGTTCAAGCCAAGGACTGGCCAAAAAACAGAAGAATTTAAACCTCAAACCTGACAGGTTGCCTATACTATTTATCTACAAAGAAAGAAGCTCAAATCCATAGCAACTACAACCACCAGAAAATGTAATAATTTCTACCAAGTGCACTGCCTTCCCAAAGAGGTGTAATAACATATTAGAAAGACAAGTCAGAAGCCAAAAAAAGAAAGAGGAGGAAGAAAGGTAAGGTTAACACAGAGGTCAGCTAATATGAAAGCAAACTGGGTCTGAGACGGTTTCATAATCAAGCAGGCAGTGAACACCTAACAGGAAGGCCATTTGGGCCTCTCTTGGGAAGCCAAAATGAACAGTACCTCCTCCCATCCCTCCCTACCTGCCAAAAAGCAGAGGAAATGTACTATGTCATTTGTGTTTTTAAGCGACTCCAACCAAATCCATTTGCCTGAAATACAATTTCTAATTCTGCTTAAACATGAGTCTTCCATATATAGGCATCTCCATATATACAAGGAAGAAGATGTAACAAATTGGGTCTTTTGTCTGCTCTTTAATATTTTTATCTTTAAGAAAAATAAGCAGGGCTGGGAATATGGCCTAGTGGTAGAGTGCTTGCCTTGTATACATGAAGCCCTGGGTTCGATTCCCCAGCACCACATATATAGAAAAAGCCAGAAGTGGCGCTGTGGCTCAAGTGGCAGAGTGCTACCCTTGAGTAAAAAGAAGCCAGGGACAGTGCTCAGGCCCTGAGTCCAAGGCCCAGGACTGGCCCCAAAAAACAAAACAAAACAAATAAGAAAAATAAGCAAAGGTGGGTATCAATAGAATGGCATAAAGTTCCACAATAATGAGTGTATTAACAGAATTTCAAGTTGAATTAAGGGGAAAGGGGAAAAAATTATTTTGCACATATGTCTGATTCAGCTCCATGGGAAAAATGTTAACCTAGAACATCAATTACAACCAATTACTGATTCTAGATGCTTCTACCAGAGTTCCAATCCTCAGAAATACATGCTTCTTTTCAACTAAGGACATAAACCTGAAAGGCAATTTTGTAACTATATGGTTTATGATAACATCTAAACAGGCCATAAAAGGCAATGCCAATAAAGCCCATAACTACAAAGAATTTACAACCAACATTTTCTTCTAAAAGGCTTCGAACGTTTGCTTTAACCTTACAGTATTAGTGAGGGATTCCACAACAAGCTTTTTAGAAAACATAGTAAAAGCAGTTATATAACTGAATAAGTATGGAGAGAAAATCTGCTGGATGTGAGGCTCATTCCTGTAATCCCGCATACCCAGTAGGCAGAGATTAGGACTGAGATTTTGGTCCAGCCAGGGACGAAGTTAGTGATGGCTCAAGTGGTAGAATCCCTGTGTTGCAAGTTCAAAGTCCTGAGTTTAAACCTCAACACCAATTTTGTGTATATGTGTGCTGTTACTGGGACTTGAACACAGGGCATCTTGGTATTTTGCAAAAGGTTAGTATTCTACTTGAGCCATACATCCATTTCTGGCGCTCTCTCTCTCTCTCTTTCTGGCCTTTCTCTCTCTCTATCTCTCTTTATTATCTCAGAATGGGGACAGCATAATTATTGAAGATTGATTTACTCTGGGTATCAGAGAATAAGAAACTGTCATAGCTCAATGTTTGCTCATAGGATATTTTGCTATAAAATCTGGTTTAAGGGCTGGGAATATGGCCTAGTGGTAGAGTGCTTGCCTCATATACTTGAAGCCCTGGGTTTGATTCCTCAGAACCACATATGTATAGAAAAAGCCAGAAGGGGCACTGTGGCTCAAGTGGTAGAGTGCTAGCCTTGAGCAAAAAGAAGCCAGGGACAGTGCTCAGGCCCTGAGTTCAAGCCCCAGGACTGGCAAAAAAAAAATACTTTTTTTTTGGTATAAGTCACCTATGGCGAGAGGAAGAATTCCCACAGTTTAAACTGCAGGAGCAGGAAGCTACACTATCAACTTAGATTTCAAAGGTAGCAGCGTGGGATACCTGGCAGTGCTGAGTGACAAAGGCTTAGGACTGACTGCCGAGTCACACAACAGAGGCACTGGTATGGCAGATGTTGAATTTACCTGTAGAGGAGTACAGTGGCAATTCATAATGCCCAGCAGAGGTGCCAATAGAGGTAGCTGAAATGCCAGAGGGAGCTGCTCCAGATTCCTAGCAGTAAAGAAGCCAGGAGTGGGGCTGGGGATATGGCCTAGTGGCAAGAGTGCCTGCCTCATATACATGAGGCCCTGGGTTCGATTCCCCAGCACCACATATACAGAAAACGGCCAGAAGTGGCGCTGTGGCTCAAGTGGCAGAGTGCTAGCCTTGAGCAAAAAGAAGCCAGGGACAGTGCTCAGGCCCTGAGTCCAAGCCCCAGGACTGGCCAAAAAAAAAAAAAAAAAAAAAAAGAAGCAAAAAAAAAAAGCCAGGAGTACAACTAATGTATACAACTAATGTGTGATAATTTAAAAAATACCTAGAACAAATATTAAAATAGCAAAAAAAAGAAATGAGATAGATTGCAGAGAATATCTGTTGAATTTTGAGGTTTTCATGGACAGTGTTAGGAAATAAAGATGTGCAAGGTGGGTGTAGCTCAGTGGCAGAGGGCTTGCCTAGCATTTTCAAGATCCCAGGTTCTATCTGCAGCACTGTAAATAACAAAACAAAAGAAAAAACAAAACAAAGCAAAAAAAAAAGTCATTAAAACCTGATGGCATAAGAGTGCTTATCAAAGGGGATATGAAGCAGTAAGACATGAAATAAGTACTTTTTCATTATTTCAAGACCATGTGTCATCAATGAAATTAAGGAGGGGAAGACTACTCCCTCTATCTCCATATTGTTAGAGAAACCTTCTACACTCTCAAGAACATATCCAGTACATGTAGGAAAGCCAAACCAGTTGAAAGTGAGTGGAACAAGACAAATTTATTTTAATGTTATTTGTACCTTCTGAGAAGGAAAAGGCAATGCTTCTTTATTATGTAAGGAATTCTCTGGAGTTATAACTTATCAGTCCTTTGTGCCATTTATATAGTAAGAACTTTGCAAAATGCTGCATGAGTAATTGCAATTTCATAAACAGGGTATTAGTGCTGGCTGACAACCTCTCTTATCATTTATTAATGGAGAATGAGAAGCTCTGACAGGAAGAGCTTTCACTTAACACCAGGAATTGCCTTTGTAAAAAGCCAGGAGATGAGAAGAGAGACTGAATGTTCTGCTCAATCTATTAAGAAAATGAGATTTAAAAAAAATAATCAATAGTTCTCAATAAAATATGAAGAAAAAGTCACTGATGATTGAAAGGACACAGTAAAATGTTTGGGAAGGAAAGATCAGAGAGGGGACCTGGTAAAGACCTGAGAAGTAGGGGCTGAGGTTAGTATCTAAGGATACCTTCTAATTACCTATGTACAGATGATAGAGGCTGACTATAAACTGTGGATATATTTATTGCCTGGCCTGCAAGAGCTTCTCAAATAAACTTCCCATGACAGAGACACACATCTCCCTAAAACTCATCACCTGTAACTGTGTAACGCTGTCTTCTCTACTACGTGTGAGCTTCATGACAACATACTAAGAAAAGGCTCTACACCTGGCTGGCAAAGTGCCAGGCACGTGGCTGGTTTTCAATAAATGATACTCTAAAGAGTAAATAAAGGCCAACCCACCTCTGAGATACTGAACTTGAAGCCTAAAGTTATTTGTTCTAGTAAAAAAAAGAGAGCATCTAGGCAGCTACTGAGATTAGGAGGATTGTAGTAAACAGGGCTGCCTGGACATACATACAAGATCCCTTCTCAACTAACAGCTAGGTGCAGTGGTATAACCCTATCGCCCCAGCAGTGTGAGAGACTGAGATTGGTAGGATTACATTTCCAGGTCAGCCCAGGCAGATAAGTTCACAAGACTCCATGGAAATGGTCATTGTAGCACCCCAGCTACAATGGGAAGTGAAAAGCAGGCAAACTGCCATCCAGGTACATGCCTTGGCAGGAAGTGTGACTCTGTCTAAAACATGACTAGTCAAAAAAGGCTGGAGGGTGTGGTTCAATGGTAGAGTATCTGCCTACCAAGTATGAGGCCCTGAGTTCAAACCCCATAACTGCCAAAAAGGACAGAAATAGACAAGAGATGACAATTCATAGGAACGAATGATATTCCACCAAAATTCATATACCAAGACTTAATCTCCAATATGACTATGTTTGAAAACAGGGCCTTAAGGAAGCAAGGCTAAATGAAGGTACAAAGCAGAGCCTTGATCTGACAATGACAAGGTCAAGTACTATTTTGAGGTTAAATTGATTTCTCATGAAAAGTGGGTAGATGAGAATATGGCCTGTGAAATACAAGAGAAGATTCAAGAAAAATATGAGACCAGAGTCATGCATTATATGCCAAGTTGTTTTACATTCTCTGCACTGGTCACTCTATTGTTTTTAGTAGTCAAATGTTTCTTTGAACTTTCAGGCTTTCTTGGCTATCGCAAGGGGGAAAAAATCAAGAGAAGATGTAATGTCCTTATTTATCAATAGGAATAGAACATCCCTGTAGTTCATGAGATGCAGCAATATTCATGTAAGAAAACTCCAAGCAGAAGACGAAACCTAAATGTCCCAGACATTTAATTTACTCAAATATTTACCAAACACTATCCTGGGTATTGGTGACTCACACCTGTAAATCCTAGTTATTACTCAGGAGGCTGAGATCTAAGGATTGTGGTCCGACCGAAGCCAGCCCAGGCAGCAAAGTCCATGAGACTCTTATCTACAATTAACTACCAAAGAAGCTGGAAATGAAGCTCTGGCTCAAGTGGTAGAGTACTAGTCTTAAGAAAAAAGCTCAAGGACAATGCTCAGGCCCTGAATTCAAGCCCCAGGACAAGTACACATACAAAAAATAAAATTATCAAACAGTGAATGATTCCAGTCTAACTATGAGGGGACACAACAATGACAAAATCAACAAAAGGTGGAGGAAGTAGTAAACAGCACACAAAACACCTAAGGAAATTATGAAATGTTACGAAGTGCCATAGGAGGAGACTCAGCAATGATGTGGAACACAGAGATGAGCACTGAGGAGAAAGGACTGTGAAGCTACCCCAGAGATGCAGTACACAGGGCAAGAGAGGTCATGCCCTATGTTCTCAGGAAAAGCAAGAGGTCTAGTGTTTGTAAGAGGAGACAGTGAGCAGCCAGACTAACAAGGGCAGGGAGTAATTTCAGAAAGAATCTCTTGGTGATGCTGGGGACAGACCCAAGGCCTTGTGCATAGTACATGCACTACAACTAAGCCACCCTTTCCAAATCTCATATAGGGCTGGGAATGTGGCTTAGTGGTAGAGTGCTTGTCTAGCATGCATGAAGCCCTGGGTTCAATTCCTCAGTACCACATAAACAGAAAAAGCCAGAAGTGGCGCTGTGCCTCAAGTGGTAGAGTGCTAGCCCTGAGCAAAAGAAGCTCAGAGACAGTGACCAGGCCCTGAGTTCAAGCCCCAGGACTGGCAAAAAATAAAAACAAATAACTAAACCTCATATACTCTCATGCACCACTGGGAAGACTTTGAGTTTTATTACTAACCTTAGGAGGCAATACTCTCTTACCAAGTAGGCGTCTCCATAATCTCACTAATTGAACTGAAACCCCTTACACAACTACTTTAAAAAATGAGATGTGGAGGTGGCCTTGGTGTTTTAGTCATTGTAAAAATAATCCTTATAATTATCAAGCTTTAGATATGAAAACAACATACTAAATCTAATAAAAATTCAATAAAGGAAAAAAAGGAAGTAGGCTTCTGAAACTGTAGAATTTTTCTGTATTTTGTTTTGTGCTTTCAAATTTTAGCCCCTGGCAAGAGTGCTCACATATAGCCTAGAGGCAACTGCTGGAACATTTACTATATATATCCTGAAGTGAAGTTTGGTACAAAAACCACAAAGACTAATTTAACTACTAAGAGGACTGCAAACTCACCATGTCCAAAAGAAGACAAATAACCACAATTATCCACATGGAGAAACTGAGGACAAAGAAAAGATTTACATTTTTTAATTTGTTTTGTTTTTGTTGCCAGTCCTGGGGCGTGGACTCAGGGCCTGAGCACTGTCCCTAGCTTCTTTTTGCCCAAGGCTAGCACTCTACCTCTTGAGCCACAACACCACTTCTGGCTTTTTTTTTTTCTATATATGTGGTGCTGAGGAATCGAACCCACGGCTTCAGGTATACGAGGCAAGCACTTTACCACTAGGCCATATTCCCAGCCAAGATTTACATTTTTAAAGACAGGATGAACATAGAATTGGAAGAAAACCAAATGACTTTTCTAAATGACTGGAAAATCCTGCTTTTATGTGCCATCATGGAAAATCCAGGATATATATTCAGAATAAAATGAGCCAGGCATCCACACCTATAATCCTAGCTACTCAGAAGGCTGAGATGTGAGGATCTTGGTTCAAAGCCAGCACTGGCAGGAAAGTCCGTGAGACTCTTACCTCCAATTAACCACCAGAGGGGCTGGGGATATGGCCTAGTGGCAAGAGAGCTTGCCTTGTATACATGAGGCCCTGGGTTCGATTCCCCAGCACCACATATACAGAAAATGGCTAGAAGTGGCGCTGTGGCTCAAGTGGCAGAGTGCTAGCCTTAAGCAAAAGGAAGCCAGGGACAGTGCTCAGGCCCTGAGTCCAAGGCCCAGGACTGGCCAAAGAAACAAAAAAAAAAAAAAAAAAACAATTAACCACCAGAAAACCCAAAAAACAGTGGTGCTGTGGCTCAAAGTGGTAGAGCACTACCTTGAGCTGAAGAGTTTAGCACCCAGGCCCAGAGTTCAAGCTCCACAACTGACAAAAAGAAAACAACAACAACAACAAAAAAAACCAGTAAGGGGGCTAGGAATGTGGCTTAGTGGTAGAGTGCTAACCTTGAGCACAAGAGTTCAGGGATAAAAGCCAAACCCTGAGATCAAGCCCCAGAACCAGAAAAAAAAAATTAAGAAGAAACACTTTTCTAGGAAAACCCAAATAGATATTCTCATCCAGAACAGTCCTTTCTTCTATACCTACTTAAGTTCTACCTCGTAGAGAAGGGCCTTGGTCTAAATATAAGCTCATAAATCCAAATCAGGCACCAACAAAGGATGCTTATAGAAATACCTCCTGGGCTTGGGATATGGCCTAGTGGCAAGAGTGCTTGCCTCTTATACATGAGGCCCTGGGTTCGATTCCCCAGCACCACATATACAGAAAACGGCCAGAAGTGGCACTGTGGCTCAAGTGGCAGAGTGCTAGCTTTGAGCAAAAAGAAGCCAGGGACAGTGCTCAGGCCCTGAGTCCAAGCCCCAGGACTGGCCAAAAAATAATAAATAAATAAATAAATAAATAAAATAGAAATAGAAATACCTCCTGCTGGCAAGCTATATGGTAGCAGTATATTACAAAATGAATTGAAATATCTATCCACATATTAGATCCAATGTAATTTCTAATCATTGATTTGTAATCAACACTAAAGGTTAGACTTCAGGACTTCAGAGTGATAGGGAGTGGGGAAAGTCTAAAATCATTACTGAAAGGATGAGTAAACACATTATAGAAGAAATTTTGGAGAGAAAAAAAAGCACCAAAACCTTACTTTTTTTTTTTTTTGCCAGTAATGGGGCTTGAACTCAGGGCCTGAGCACTGTCCCTGGCCTCTTTTTGCTCAAGGCTAGCACTCTGCCACTTGAGCCACAGCACCACCTCTGGCTTTTTCTATATATGTGGTACTGAGGAATCGAACCCAGGACTTCATGTATACGAGACAAGCACTTTCACCACTAGGCCATATTCCCAGCCCCCAAACCTTACTTCTTAAAACAATAATCTCAGCCTGGTGCTGGTGGCTCACACCTGTAATCCTAGCTACTCAGGAGGCTAAGATCGAGGATTGAGGTTCAAAGCCAGTCGCAGCAGGAATGTGAGACTCTTAACTCCAAATTAATCACAGAAAAAGCCGGAAGTGGTACTGTGGTTCAAGTGGTAAAGCAGTGGTAGAGCAAAAGAGCTCAGGGACAGTGCCAAGGCCCAGAGTTCAAGTCCCAGGACTGGCAAAACAAACAACAACAAAAATGATCCCATTTCTACATTAGTTTGCAGATTTTATCTGAATTTACATAAATTTTAGAGAGGCAATGTGCATACAATATACACATCATAAACACTTTCCCAACTGCTACAGTCTTTGTAATTAAGTTTTAGTTACTTCTAATATTCCACTATATTGACGAAACAGTTTCCTGAACTTGGCTGGGGAAAATTATAACAGATTAACACTGATCTAGACTCTGATGGCAAAGTAGTGACTAAAAGACACAATATCTCTGACTTGATGGAATTTATATTCTAATGAGGAGAAATTAAAATTAAATTAAACAAAATTAAATCAACAAACTGGCAGAGACCCCTAGAGACATTCTTAAGATAGAATAAGAAAAATAGAGCAAAATAAAATCCAAAGCTTTTGACTCCTATATACTATATCATAAAACATCCAGGATGTTTAACTCCTATATGCTGAATCAGAAAAAAAAAATGGCTGTTTCTGATCAATATATTCAATACAGATTTTCTTATAATACTCTAGACTTAGCAAATGTTTTCTATAATGGACCAGCAGATAATAAGGACTTGGGGCTTTGCAGGCCATACAGGATCTCTACTTAGCCTTGCCATGATAAAATGAGTCTTACAAAAATGCATGCATGCGTGGGAACAACCATGTTCCAACGAAACTTTACTACAAACACTGGCTTGACAGCAGGATTTGGCCTACACGCTATAGTTTGTCAATTCTGTTTTTTATGCCTCAAAATGACCAAAACTGTCTACCAGAAACAGACTACTATCTTCACCCGGAAACTCCCACTAAGCTTCACCTCTACCATAACTTGTATTTCCTTTCCATACCCATTTCCACAGCCATAAATCAGAATCATTACCTATCTCTTATATACTTTCCCTGACTTTGAATGTGCTGTTCAGACAACCTAAATTCCTTTCCTCCCAACTATAGTCTATTAAAATCCTCTCTTTGTAAAGTCTAACTCAACTGACTGGAAAGTAGATCATTAAGGACCCATTATTAATTATTCTTGGAGGTAATAGTATTGTGATTGCTTATTTTAAGTGCTCCATCTTCTGGAAACACTTACTGAAGTAGCTACAAAAGAAATTTAACAATGCTGGAGATTTGTTTCAAAATAACCTAGGAGGAAGTTAGGGCAGATGTAGGGGTAGCAGACAGGATACAACATTGACCATGAACTGGAAAAGAAGCTGAATTATGAGCACATAGGAAGTCATTACACATTTTTTTTGTTTTTGCATACTAAAACTTTTCTCCACAACAAAAAGTTTTAAAAATGCCAAATGTTCAAATGCCAAATCCTCCAGCACAATCAATGCCCTTTTCTCCTATATACCTCAGCTCATGCATTCAATCCACTCAGTACTGGCAGTGCACTGTTTATACCAAGAGGCAGAGCTCCTTAGGGTTAGGCCTGGTCAATTCTCAGCACGACAGCTTTCTCAGCTTGCTTCACATTTAATGAACATCTTTGTTTTGTCTTTATCTGAAAATCAACCAAAACCAAATGGACCATAGGGGGAAAGAATTTAACAGGAATATCTTCCCTCCCCCCATCTCTGCTCAAGAGGAAATCAAGGTTTTTTCATTCTGACTGTACCATTTACACAGATGTCATGAGTCGTCTTCAGCTCTATCCTTCAGTAAGCCAACCTAAAAGTAAAATTAACTATTTTCCTCAAGCTAGTAGGGGGTGGGGAGGACAAGAATCTTGCTCCAAAAGAGCATTACTGTTCACCACTACAGATTCCAAGGTCACCACTATCTTTAACAAAAATGTAATCATAATCATCCTCATCCCAATGGAATCTAAGCAGTCATGAAGGCTGACCTTGTTCAGGGTTCCATGGGAATCATATGTCTGAAGTTTCGGTTGTAGCTCAAGGATAGAGTGCTTGCCTAGTAATGGCCCCTGAGTTCTATCCACAGCAAAGAGAGGAGGAGGGAGGCAGAGAGGAAGGGAAGAAAGGGCAAAACACATAATCATGTGTCTGTCCTACTTACTAAGGATCTATCATTATTACTTAGCTCTACTTCAAATCCTCTAAGAGAAAAGGAGAATAAGATCTTCTTTAGCAACCAATGAGGCTAATTACCACTCCTCACATCAGTTGGTTTCATTTGAAGAATTCATGAAAGTTCCAATGAGGTAGCTCTGATTTTGAATTTTAAGTGCTTCAGAAAGACTAGCAAACTTCCAAAGCTATACTTAGCAGGAAGTTCTCTCAGCCTACATTATATAAAATGAAAATAAAAGCTGCTTCTGAAAATGGATAGCTTTTTAAAAAGAACAGAACTGAATGCTTTGAGCATAAACACAGGACTCCTGGCCTGGCATTAAAAAAATCTTAATCATCACTGTGTCTACTGCTAACAGCACCAAATGCTCAGCAAAGACACTGTTCTCTCTCAAGGGACCCTCTCTCTCTCTGTCACTGTCTAGTAGCTCCAGGTGTGGTATCTTCAATGGCTTGGTAGACCTGCAAAGACACTCATTTGCCCACTAAAACCAACCAACACACCACCCATCACTACATTTTCAACTTTCTTCACATGTCAACTAGCCTGGGGGGCAGTCTAGCACTCCTCTCTCTCTCTCATTCCTGGCTACCTTTTCCTAAAAGGCTGTGCTTCTCTATTCCCCTAACTCCAAGCAAATATCCAAAGCAGAAAACAGAATGTGTAGCCAATAAAGGGAATATGTTAGGACAAAAATCTCTTGGCTCGGGGCTGGGGATATGGCCTAGTGGCAAGAGTGCTTGCCTCGTGTACATGAGGCCCTGGGTTCGATTCCTCAGCACCACATATACAGAAAATGGCCAGAAGTGGCGCTGTGGCTCAAGTGGCAGAGTACTAGCCTTGAGCAAAAAGAAGCCAGGGACAGTGCTCAGGCCCTGAGTCCAAGGCCCAG
Organism: Perognathus longimembris pacificus; assembly: GCF_023159225.1. Lineage (NCBI taxonomy): Eukaryota > Metazoa > Chordata > Mammalia > Rodentia > Heteromyidae > Perognathus > Perognathus longimembris. Next base: position 58,724,289 of record NC_063173.1, on the reverse strand, counting down.
GACTGGCCCAAAAAAAAAAAAAAAAAAAAAAAAAATCTCTTGGCTCACAGAGATTTCTCCAAGTAGTTAATGAGAAAAGATGCAAATTTTAGTTCTGATATGATTTCGTCTTTTAAAACAGTATTTCAAGCACAATGTTTTTGTTGGCACGCGCATGCGTGCACATGTTCCTGTGTGTCCTGGGGCTTGAACTCAGGGCCTGATACTATCCCTAGCTTTTGTGCTCAAGACAAAGTGCTTTACCACATGAGCAACGGCTCCACTTCTGGCTTTGTTTGTGGTTAATTGGAGATAAAGGTTTCACAGATTTTCCTGCTTGGGCTGACTCTGAACCTTGATCCTCAAATCTCAGCCTCTGGAGTGGCTAGGGATTATAGGCATGGACCACAGACACCTGGCAGTTTTTTATTTTTATATATTTTACGAGAATGGAGAAAAATATGGAAGGACAAATGGTGTAAGTCACCTGGTAGCAAGGGTTAAGCACAAAGAAAAAGTGAAGAAAATGGGGGAAAATTAAGCAAGCAAAAGAGAAAAAGAAGACTTTACTAAATAAATGACATCTCTTTCATAAAAGTAGATGCAAGGATTGGGAATGTGGCTTAGCAGTAGCCTAGCATGCATGAAGCCCTGGGTTTGATTTCTCGGTACCACATATATAGAAAAAGCCAGAAGTGGCGCTGTGGCGCAAGTGGTAGAGTGCTAGCCTTGAGCAAAAAGGGCTGGACAGTGCTCAGGCCCTGTGTTCAAGCCCCAAGGCTGGCAAAAAATAAAATAAATATAAACAAATTCCCCTCATCTTGACCATGACTGGTCTTAGTGAGTAGCATTTTGTTTTATTTCATTTTGCTTCTTTTGCTTGAGATAGGGTCTCCTTATGTAGCTCAGGTTGGCCTCAAACTCTTGATCCTCCTATCTCAGCCTCCCAGCTGATAATGATTGGCTTTTTCTGCCCTGTGGTACTAGGATTTGAACTAAGGGCCTCACAACTCTCTTGGCTGGCTTGCTCCACTTGTGCTGTACCACTTAAGCCACTCCTCTAGCCCAGCTTTTTTTCTGGTTATTTTGTAAAGAAGAGTTTCATAGACTTTTCTTTTCAGGCTGGCTTCAAACTGTAGTTTTCTAAGTCAAAGCCTCTTGAGTAGCTAGGATTAAGGTGTGAGTCACTGACACTTGACCTAGTGATTGGCTTTTAATAAACAGAATACTATGTAAACAGAATACTATGTGACTTCTTAGGTTAGGAAAGAAAAGGTGATATAGCTTCTACCAGACTGGTTTCTTCTTCTTTTTTTTTTTTTTTTGCCAGTCCTGGGCCTTGAACTCAGGGCCTGAGCACTATCCCTGGCTTCTTTTTGCTCAAGGCTAGCACTCTGCCACTTGAGCCACAGTACCACTTCTGGCTTTTTCTATATACGTAGTGCTTAGGAATTAAACCCAGGGCTTCATGTATGCTAGGCAAGCACTCTACCACTAGGCCACATTCTCAGCCCGACTAGTTTCTTCTTGTGAGGTTTGTACTTGGAACCTTCCACCATGCTGTGAGGAGGCCTAAGAGCTGCAAGGAAATGCCACCTATATGTGTTCTAGCTCCTTCCTAACAACTAGCATCTGGTCCTAGACATGTGAGTGAGCCAGCCTATGTACAATTCCAGTCACCTCTAAGTCTAACTGAAACAGAGAAAACTGACTATCCTTGCTGGTTGATATCCAAAATACAAATGTCCTTATTGTAGGTGAAAAATTTTTGAATGGTGTTTTTACACAACAGTAGATACCTGGAACAAACACTAAGGATTTGCTGAGTAAATTAGGTTGCTTCTTATTTCCTATCTCTTTTGTCTTAGGAGTCGTTGTTGTTTGCCACTAGTCTGTTCCCTACTGGGGCAGGTATAGGGTGTGTATGTATGCATGTGTGCATTTTTGCTCATGCAGACGTTACAGATGGAAAAGGCCAGGGTAGCTGGAAGGGCAGATGCAAAGAGAAAATTGAAGATAATGAGAGCCAGACTGTTCTCTCTTGGAAAAAGCATAGAAACAAGCAATGCTGGAGAGATCCTGAGATGTTACACTGGGATTAAAGATGGCAATTTGAACTCATGGTTCCTTAAGATACATACAGCTGGATACTGGTTGGTCATGCTTATAATCCTAAGTATTTAGGAAGATGAGATATGAGGAGCCAGCCTGGACAGGAAAGTCCATGAAACTCTTATCTCCAGTAAGCCACCAGTATAATAGAAGTGGAGCTGTGGCTCATAGTGGTGGAATGCTAGCCTTGAGCAGAAAAGTTTGGAGACAGCGCCTTAGGCCCCGAGTTCAAGCCCCATGACCACCACCAACAACAACAACAAAGCTAAGGGATAGTGCCCAGACCCTGAGTTCAAGCCCCAGTGCCAGCACAAAAATAATAAAATATAAAATAAAATAATGACATATATAGAAACAAATACAGATATAGAAAAGTGTGTGTGTGTGTGTATGTGTGTGTGTGGGGGGGGGGGTTGTTGGTATGTACTGCACATAATTACTTGCATTTCCTGGCTCTGTCTGTTAAGAGCACCCAAACTGATAACATCCTGTAGCAAAGAACAAACTCCAGATACTGGTTTCTAAATACTATCATTGACTAAAATGTGTATCCACAAACAGACATATACAAGTACATTCACAAAAGCTTTATTCATAAAAGCAAAAATCGTAAATAGTACATTGGGTACATTGGTCTATTAACAGGAAAACTGACAAACTATGGAATTTGTTTCCGTGAAGTACTGCTTGATAATAAAAAGTGATGAATTACCAGCACAACAACATGGATGAATCTGGCAAAGAAAGACCAACACAAGAATTCCTACTATTCTTCCATTTATATGAACTTTAAGAACAGATAAAACTAACTTATGGTGACAGAAATAGGAACAGCAGCCAGGTACTGATGGTTCATGCCTGAAATCCTAGCTATTCAGGAGGCTGAGATCTGCAGATCACAGTTCAAAGCCAGCCCAGGCAGGGAAGCCTGTGAGATTCTTAACTCCAATGAGCCACCAGGAAACCAGAAGTGGAGCTGTGGCTCAAAATGATAGAGTGATAGCCTTGAGCAAAAAGAGCTCAGGGACAGCACACAGGCCCTGATTTCAAATTCCATACCAACCCGGACCCTCCCCCCCCCCCCAAAAAAAGGAACAGCAATTGATTATGATAGGATTGAGAAGAAGTGATACAAAAGTTCTTTATCTTGACTCGGGTGTTGTTACACAAATTTACATGTTTGACTATGTAATACTATGATCTGTAAATTTCACTGCATTTAAAATTTACCTTAATTTAAAAATGTGCCGGGGCGGGGGCTGGGAATATGGCCTAGTGGCAAGAGTGCTTGCTTCCTACACATGAAGCTCTCGGTTCAATTCCTCAGCACCACATATATGGAAAATGGCCAGAAGGGGCGCTGTGGCTCAGGTGGCCGAGTGCTAGCCTTGAGCGGGAAGAAGCCAGGGAAGGTGCTCAGGCCCTGAATCCAAGCCCCAGGACTAGCAAAAAAAAAAAAAAAAAAAAAAGAAGAAAAACAAACTTCCATATTATCCAGCAATCCCTCTTCTGGGTATGTACCCAAAGGATGATGCTCTAGGAGGATGTATGCAAATGAGTAACTACCATGTAGGCAGATCAACACAACCCAATTTAAAGCCCTGTTACCTTTCATCCTGTTAACTTATCTCCTACAAGATAGCTTTGTTCCCAGTATCAAGGAAAAATAAAAATAAAAATGTGCCAGGTACCAGTGGCTCTCTCATGTAATCCTAGCTACTCAGAAGGCAGAGTTTTGACAATCGAGGTTTGAAGCCAGATAGTGCATAAAAGTCTAGAAGACTAATCTTCAGTCTTACCCACCAAAAAAAAACGGAAGTGAGGCTATAGCAAAAAAGCTCAGGGATAGTGCCCAGGCACTGAATTCAAGCCCCAGGACTAGGAGGGGAACAAGCTTAGGTACACACTAATGGGAGAGGATTAGAGTTTAACATAGTAGTTAAGAGCACAGAGTGGGTAGCCAGCATGGTAGGGATTGAAAATAGAATGTGCTTACTTTTTTTTTTTTTCTGGTCAATAGTGGGGCTTGAACTCTGGGTAGTCACTGAACTCTTCAGCTCAAGGCTAGTGCTCTACCACTTGAGCCACAGTGCCACTGTTAGTTTTCTGGTGGTTAATTGGAGATAAAAGTCTCACAGACTTTCCTGCCTGGGCTTGCTTCAAACCTCAATCCTCAAATCTCAGTTGTGGGCCACCAGGATGTTAGTACAGGGATAGACCACTTGCCTAGCAAGTAGAAAGCTCTGAGTTCAATCCCTAATGCTATACAAAAAAAGATTTTAAAAAAACTAAGCAGTAAAACAATGAAAGAAATGAAATTACTGTCTTACCTACTTTTCATTTATAAAACCAGAATTGAGACATGGGAATCCCAATATGTAAGCACTCTTACTGCTTTTCTATAAATATACACACTTCTAGAAAATAGATATTACTTTCCATGAATAATTTATAGCTATTGAGATATGCTCAGAGCCCCAAATTGGTCAGATCCAAACTGTTCAGCAGGTTTCTTGGTAATTATGCCTACAATCCCAGCAAAAAGGAATATTTAGTAAATGCTTAAAAATCTACCAATGGCATATCTACAATGCTGTAAGACTTATAAGGCAATGAATAGCTAGCAAAAGAATTACTTTATTTTTTTATCTTGATGAGAAGAATGAGATTATCATATTTTCTCATTATTAAAGGAAAGATTCAATTCCCTGGCTCCAAGCTGTATTCAATCATACTCTACCAGTATGTCTGTAAACACGAGACATTGAAGATTATTCATTCATCCATTTGTTTGTTGTTTGTTTTTTATGGTCAGGGCTTGAACTCAGGGCCTTATGCTCTCTCCAACTTGAATACTCATATCTGATGTACTTGAACCATGGCCTCCAGTCTGCCATTTTGATGGCTAATTGAAGATGGAAATCTCACAAACTTTTCTGCCGGTGCTGGCTTTGACCACAAACCTTCAGATGTCAGTATCCTAAATAGATGGGATTACGGACAGAAGGCACCTTCCTTCATTTGTTTAGTTTTAAACTCTAAAAGACTATATAAATGGCAACAGTAAAACTGCAGATTTGCTTTACATCTCTTCCAGAAACAAATAAGCAAAGTCAAATACCTTTGAGAATATTCAAGCATACTTACTTTGATGGAGCAAATTGTCTTTAACAAGTGAGTCTCATGGGTGACAGTGGTGGTAATGTTTCTGGGGTAATTTCTGGATGATCACAAGAATTTCCAATATTCACTTCCAACTTAAGTAAAAATATTCTACCCAGGGGCAGAACTAGGTTTTGTAGGGCCTAACACTTATATAAAAGCATGCTCCCTATAAAAGTAACAGCATTCAAAATAACAGTTACAAAATTAGCTCCAGGGGGCTGAGAATATGGCCTAGTGGTAAAGTGCTCGCCTCATATACATGAAGCCCTGGGTTTGATTCCTCAGCACCACACATATAGAAAAAAGCCAGAAGTGGCACTGTGGCTCAAGAGGTAGAGTGCTAGCCTTGAGCAAAAAGAAGCCAGGAACAGTGCTCAGGCCCTGAGTCCATGCCCCAGGACTGGCAACAAAAACAAAACAAAATTAGCTCCATGATTTTAAAATATCAAATACTTGGGAATAACATCTAAAGAAAGATGCAGGAGGGCTGGGAAGGTGGATTAGTGGTAGAGTGGTTGTCTAGCATTCATGAAGCCCTGGGTTCAATTCCTCAGCACCACATATATAGAAAAAGCTAGAAGTGGTGCTGGGACTCAAGTAGTAGAGTGCTAGCCTTGAGCACAAAAAGCACAGGGACAGTGCCCAGGAGAAAAAAAAAAAAGCACAGGGACAGTGCCCAGGCCCTGAGTTCAAGCCCCAGGACTAGCAATAAAACAAATATGTAATCCTAGTTACTCCAGAGGCTGGTATCTGAAGACTGTGGTCCTAAGCCAAACCAGGCCCAAAAGTTCCTAGGATGCTTATCTTCAACTAACCACCAAAAAAACTGAAAGTAGAGCTGTGGCTCTGGTGGTAGAGCCCCAACCTTGAGCAAAAAGCTCAGGGACAGCATCCAAACCCAGTACTGGCTCCCCTCAAAAAAAAAAAAAAATGGGTATATCCAAAGCCTAACGTATGAAACTGTAACCTCTCTGTACATCAGTTTGATAATAAAAATTTGAAAAATAAAAATAAAAATAAAAATGGGGCTGGGAACATGGCCTAGTGGTAGAGTGCTTGCCTCGTATACATGAAGCCCTGGGTTCAATTCCTCAGCACCTCATATGTAGAAAAAGCCAGAAGTGGCACTGTGGCTCAAGTGGTTGAGTGCTAACTTTGAGCAAAAAGAAGCCAGGGACAGTGCTCAGGTCCTGAGTTCAACCCCCAAAACTGGCCAAAAAAACCCAAAAACATCAAAAAAAAAACAAACATAGAAAAGATATACTAAACTATGAATGTTTCTCTTATTTTCTTCTACATTGGAGTGGAAAGAATGTAGACCTGTAAGCTTTATTACTGAGAATTTTATTTCAGGATAGAAAAGCAGCCATACAATTTGATAGGACTGAAAAACAGTTATAAGCCATCAGTCTAAGAACCATACAAGAATTTCAAATTCAGAACTTGCTAACAGTTATTTTATGCTACTCACATCATCCAAATCACAAGTAAAATAAATGAAGGAAGGGGGGAGGAGGAGGAGGAAGGAAAGGGAGGAGGAGAAAGAAGAAGAAGAGGAGGAAGAAAACGAAAGAAAGAGTAATATAGCTGCCATTTTCAGGAGCAATTACCTAGGTATGTCTCTCATAAACCTGATGCAGACATGATGAGCAAAATAGGAGGAAATAGGAATTCTGAATCATTTTCCTTTCAAATCAGTAAAATATAGCTTGACATTCACAAGCAAAGGCTCCATTATTTTTCTGTTCTCTTTCAAAAATAGCTCCACCTTCAAGATTACACAAATTAGATCATTCTGCAGCAACATTTCTCCTTACAGAAGAGCTCTTAGGAAGTGCTGACAGGCTGTCTGCTATAGAAAACCAATCATGTTTTGGGGTCTTTAATTTCACAGGGCAATGACAAAGGGTGTGAGAGAGAGTGTGTGTGTGTGTGTGTGTGTACACGTGCGTGACTGTATTTAATTCAAGGTCTCACCTTCTTGCTCAGCTTGAGCACTCACTTGTGCTCTACCACTTGTTTTTCCAAGGACTCCAGTCTAGCATTTTACTTAATTGTAGACTGAGTCTCTTGAACTTTTCTGCCTGCGCTGGTTTCAAATTGAGATCCTTGTGTTTCAGCCCCCTGAGTAGCTAGTATTATAGGTACCTAGTGTGACAAAGGATTTGAGCTACAATTATTAATGATTTATGAAATAAATTACCTCTTCAAAGATCATCAAAGAGGGCCATGGCTCCAGTGATAGATTACTTGCCTAGCAAGTGTAAAGCCCTAAGGTTCAAACTCCAGTACTGCCAAAGAAGACTAAATTAAAAAGGATAAAAGAGGAGACAGTACAGAGAACAAATACGACAGAATCATTAGGGATGTTGAGACTCAACTGCTCCAATGGCTGTATTGTGGCTTAAAGCATAAAAACAACTTCCTTAGATTTTTTTTTTTTTTTTTGGCCAGTCCTGGGCCTTGGACTCAGGGCCTGAGCACTGTCCCTGGCTTCTTTTTGCTCAAGGCTAGCACTCTGCCACTTGAGCCACAGCGCCACTTCTGGCCGTTTTCTGTATATGTGGTGCTGGGGAATCGAACCCAGGGCCTCATGTATACGAGGCAAGCACTCTTGCCACTAGGCCATATCTCCAGCCCCTAGATTTTTTTTTTTTTTTGCCAGTCCTGAGGCTTGAACTCAGGGCCTGAGCACTGTCCCTGGCTTCCTTTTACTCAAGGTTTGCACTCTGCCACTTGAGCCACAGTACCACTTCCAGCCTTTTCTGTTAATGTAATGCTGAGGAATTGAACCCAGGGCTTCATGCATGCTAGGAAAACACTCTACTGCTAAGCGACATTCCCAGCCCCTTCCCTAGATTTTTAACACAATCAAATGTCAACCTATGGATTATTAGTTCATCACCTAGTTGACCCTCAAAAAGATTGTAGTTTCCAATTAATCACAAATGGCAGAAATGGAAACAAGAACTCTGAAGTGTCCTCTTACACAGATCTCTGTTTTCATAATGTCACCAAGATAATAGTGAAATGGAAAGGAAACAGGAAATAGGCACAAAGAAGTTAAACAAGGGCCAGGCATGGTGGCTCAAATCTGTAATCCTTGCTACTTAAGAGGCGCATCTGGGGGGCTGAGAATATGGCCTAGTGATATACATGAGGCCCTGGGTTCGATTCCTCAGCACCACATATACAGAAAATGGCCAGAAGTGGCGCTGTGGCTCAAGTGGCAGAGTGCTAGCCTTGAGCAAAAAAGAAGCCAGAGACAGTGCTCAGGCCCTGAGTTCACGGCCTAGGACTGGCCAAAAAAAAAAAAAAAAGAAGCGCATCTGGGCTGAGAATGTGGCAGAGTGCTAGACTTGAGCAGAAAAAAGCCAGGGACAGTCCTCAGGCCCTGAGTTCAACCCTCAAGACTGGCCAAAAAAAAAAAGGCCCATCCAAACCAGGCATAAAAATGCACAAGATCCCATACCACCAATGGCTGGATGCAGTGGTGTATTCCAGTCATCCCAAGCTAGGAGGAAAGCACATAAAGCAGATACTGTCTCAAAATAACCAATGCAATAAAAGACTGGTAGAGTGGCTTAAGTGATAGAATGCCTTCTGAAAAGACCATGAGTAACACACACACACACACACACACACACACACATACACACACACGAAGCAGCTAAATGATATGACATCATCCTTTAAGCATTTTGTTGTCATATTTCAGATCTCATACACAAGCAAATAAATCCTTTAGGAAAATGTTCCCAGAATCTGACTGCTTTATTTTCACAGCTACTATCCTGATCCAAGTCAATACGAGTTCCTATCTTGATCATCATAGCCTTCTCATAACCAGACCCCCTGCCCTTTTCTCAATGAACAGTCTTTTCCTTTTCTTCATGGAACAAAAGGTCAATCAAGGGGATTAATGGATAATACTTAATAATATTACAACTATTCTTTGTTATACTTTTTTTAAGGAAAACTAGAAAGGACTTTGCCAGTAATAAATCAAAATGATTATGATATTATACACATTTAATGAACAATACTCTCAATTACAGACAAGGGCATAACCAAATTTATTGTACATTGCACATGGTGGTAGAGAGGAAATACAATTAAGTCCATTAATAGTTTTTATGTTCCCAGAGGACCTTAGTTTCCAGAGTTGCTTATTCATCTTCATTCACAGCAAAAGTAATGCATGGCAGAGATGACAAAATGCTGTAGACTACTTTCCACATATTTTAATTTCCAGGTTATTTTATTTTATTTTATTTTACTTATTTTTTTTTGGCCAGTCCTGGGTCTTGGACTCAGGGCCTGAGCACTGTCCCTGGCTTCTTCCCGCTCAAGGCTAGCACTCCGCCACTTGAACCACAGCGCCGCTTCTGGCCGTTTTCTGTATATGTGGTGCTGGGGAATCGAACCTAGGGCCTCGTGTATCCGAGGCAGGCACTCTTGCCACTAGGCTATATCCCCAGCCCCCAGGTTATTTTATTAAACAATGGACTTAAGATCTTAAGATGTATTTTGCCCTGCCACACCCTTCTGTCTATGAACTGAAAACACACACAAAAAAACTTGTGCTAACAACATAATGACTAATATAAATAAATCAGTTGTACTAGAGAATAAGTATTAACTACCATATTCATAGTTTCACTGACATTCCCAAAGATGTGAGCAACTTTTATAGATACGGATGCCCAAATATTTTACCTCATTTTTTCCCCCTTTTGCGACAAATCAATGAATTTTCCCTGACCTTAAAATATCAGAGGAAAAAAGTGACCTGCCTCAAAATAATCAAAACCAATTAGCCAAGCATGTTATAATGTTTTCATTCCTAAACTATAGCATTCCAATCCAAATGGTAAAGTTGATTTGTATGTCTAAATGGTCTTTAACAGGGCTTTAGATTCCTTATGATTTGAGAGGATTAGATATTCTAGATATCTCCCATAAACTCACAGTATTCTTACTACTCTGGTATATGACCTAGACAAAACAAACCAAAACTATTTTCTTTCTTTCCTCTTTTTTTTTTTTTTTTTAATGCTGGTCCTGGGGCTTGAACTCAGGGCCTCGATGCTATCCCTGAGCCCTTTTGCTCAAGGCTAGTGCTCTACCACTAGAGCCACAACTCCACTTTTGGCTTTTCTGGTAACTAATTGGAGATGACAGTCTCACTGATTTTTCTGCCTGAGTTGTCTTTGAACTATGATTCTCAGATCTCAGCCTTCTGAATAGCTAGGAATACAGAAATGAGCCTCTGGACACCAGTCTCAAAACTACTTATTTCTTATCTCTAAAACATCCACATTCAAAACACATGGTCTGAGGCTACAGTGCCAATTGCTCTTAGTCCTTATATTCAGAGACTATTCACTTACCCATTAAAAATAAATATTTTTTTTCACCAGGGCTGGGGATGTGGCCTTGCACATACTAGGCAATGTTATACCTCTGAGCTACATACATCCCTAACCCTTGTTTCTTTTTTATTTATTTTTATTTTTTGCTGGTCCTGGGGCTTGAACTCAGGGCCTGGGCTCTGCGCCTGAGCCTATCTGTGCTCGAGGCTAGTACTCTACTACTTGAGCCACAGCTCCACTTCTGGCTTTTCAGTGGCTAACTGGACTTTCATGCCTGGGCTGGGTTCGAACCACAATGCTCAGATCTTGGCCTCTTGAGTAGCTAGGATTATAAGCATAAATCATAGGCATATGGCCCTAATACTTATTCTTAACACTTTCAATTATCTTGTTCATCCCATAGTATATTAGAAACAACAAAGGAAAAAAGAAGGCATATAAATAACAATAAGAAGCAAAAATTAAACTAAAAAAGCAAACACAAACTTCAACATAGTTATGCTCCATGTATCAGTCTATGCTCTTCATTTATGCCCATATGTCCACCAGGAAGATTTCTTTTTTTTTTTTTTTTTGGCGAGTCCTGGGCCTTGGACTCAGGGCCTTAGCACTGTCCCTGGCTTCCTTTTTGCTCAAGGCTAGCACTCTGCCACTTGAGCCACAGCGCCACTTCTGGCCATTTTCTGTATATGTAGTGCTGAGGGATCGAACCCAGGGCCTCATGTATATGAGGCAAGCTCTCTTGCCACTAGGCCATATCCCCAACCCCCACCAGGAAGATTTCATTCATCATGATGCTCCATACTTAAGGAGGGCTAGGAATGTGGTTGTAGAGTGCTTACCTAGCATGCCTGAAGCCCTGGATTTGATTCCTCAGTACCACATAAATAGAAAAAGCCAGAAGTGGGGCTGGGGATATGGCCTAGTGGCAAGAATGCTTGCCTTGTATACGTGAGGCCCTGGGTTCGATTCCCCATCACCACATATACAGAAAATGGCCAGAAGTGGCGCTGTGGCTCAAGTGGCAGAGTGCTAGCCTTGAGCAAGAAGAAGCCAGGGACAGTGCTCAGGCCCTGAGTCCAAGGCCCAGGACTGGCAAAAAAAAAAAAAAAAGAAGCCAGAAGTGGCACTGTGGCTCAAGTGGTAGAGTGTAACCTTGAGCAAAAGAAGCTCAGGGACAGTGCTCAGACGCTGAGTTCAAGCCCCAGGACTGAAAAAAAAAAGCAGACTTCAGGAAAGGTCAATCTGTGTTTTGTAATTTTTTTGGTGGGGAGGAGGCTTGAACTCAAGGCTTTGGCACTGTCCCTGAGCTGTTTTGTTTTTTTGTTTTTTTTTTTTGCTCAAGGCTGGCACTCTACCACTTTGAGACACAGCACCACTTCCAGTTTTCTGGTGGTTAATCGGAGATAAGAGCCTCACAGTCCTGTCCTGTCTGGCTTTGAACTGCGATCCTCAAATTTCAGCCTTCGAAGTAGCTAGGAGTGAGCCATCAATGCCTAGCTTGTTTTTATAATTCTTAAAGAAGAACCAGCAACACATAAGTACGTTTGTAGATTCCAACCAAAATGGAAAAATAAAGCTGCTATTGAAGGGGAAATTAACATAGAAATAAAGATTCAAATGTCTCAGTAGAGACTATAAAAGTATGATCAGATTTACCTGTAAAAGGAGAGTATAAGCTTTCCACAGTTTGAAACAAAAAAGAAAACTTAAGAAGACAAGAGTATCAACTCCATTTAATCCTCACTTTCCTGAGGAGTTGCTGAGCTTTCACTAACAATAAACTGTGAGCTGTAAACCGGTTTAGTTGCTCTTCTAGCTGCCAAACTAGAACTAAAGAAGTCAGCAGGTAGAGAATAGGGAAGCTGTCAAGTCAAGCTGGCTCAAACAGTTGTGGTTTGCAGGCGGGGCCTACATCATCTCTTCCGTTCACATAAATGAGCAGGATGTAGAAACAGGATCCCAAACCATCCACTGCCTTAGACCAAAATATTTTGCTTTGATTTTCTAGTTGAATAAAATTGGGGCTTGGCAGGATCTGTGCTTAAGGTGAACTCAAGATTTTGTGATTTCCACTGAAGAAATCAGAATCTCACCCTGGTTCTACAGGCTTCTCTGATTTTATTGGAGAGAGAAGACAGAAATTGGACTGGCAAGGAAGACAATAACAGCAACAATAGCTAGTATTTGTTATCTATATGCTGCTCGTGCAATAAACATTAACCTCACTTAATTCTTACGACAAATAACTATGATTAGGGGCAGTTATGCCCTATTTTATAGATGAGAGAATTGAGGCATTAGAGAGGTTATTAGAGAGGTTAAAGAACAAGCCCAATGTCATTCAAACAATAAACAGAAGTAATTCAAATTCAGTATTCAAATCCAGGCTGACTCCAGAACTATGTGTACAGCCAATATGCTATACAGTCTCTTGTTGGCTGTAATGGTAACAGTACAGCATTCTGCATTTCAAACTGACAAAGTGTAAGGTAGTCAATATTATTTGTCAACTGTAAGAACCAGGTAACACTTAGAAGCCAAATTTAAGCAGAAAAAAACTCTGATGTCAGACAATCACGAGTCATGAAACAAATCCTAGCTCTTCCCATCTAAACTGGTAGACTTACCAAAAATGCCTCACTGAGCCTCAATTTCCCCTTCTGAGAAAAGGGTTCTCAGAAGCTGCCTCTGACTTTTATAGAAAGTGCAGCAGGGTGCCAGTGGCTCATACCTATAATTCTAGCTACTCCGGAGTCTGAGATTTGATGATTGTGGTTCAAAGCCAAACAGGGCAGAAAACCTCCCATAAGACTTATCTCCAAACTCAAAAACCAGAAGTGGAGTTCAAAGTGGTAGAGCGCTAGCCTTGAGCAAAAGAGCCCAGGGACAGTGCCCAGGCCCTGAGTTCAAGCCCCATGACTGACAAGAAAGAAAGGGAGAGAGAGAGAGAGAGAGAGAGAGAGAGAGAGAGAGAGAGAATATGCACAACTTAGCACATCCACCTCACTCTTGTGAGAGCTCCAACATGACCCTATCCACACAATACTTCCAATTACCACCCCATCTAAACTGTGCCAATACTCTCTATCCAACTATTTGCTATGAATCTGGTTATTTAGTATGTTTCTCCCTGCACTAGAATGTATTTTCCAGCAGAAAGTGGCCTCTGTCAACCTGCTTGCTACCATTTTTCCAGCATCTAGATCAGTGCTCAGCACATAGAAATACATAGAAAATATGATGAACAGATGAATTGTGTGTAATATTATTCATTCAATAAATATTACCAATAGGCACTGTATGAAAATCAGTGTTATCAATTCAACAAATGTATTTATTGGATATCTACACAGTATTAAACAAGATTTCGGATTGACAAGAAGTAAAAAAAAAAAAAAAAGCTTTATAAAGTCCAAAACAAACTGGACAGGTGAGAATAACCTTGAAAGATAGCAGGTCAGCTAAATGACACCCAGAAGGCAGCCACAGGATGCTCTTATAAGCAAGCACCACAGCTGGAGGGAAGAATAAATGCAAAGCCCTGAGGCATGGTGACTAGGCTCAGGCCCAGTTTGCCCATAGCCCTATGAACAAAGGGGAGAGTTGCACAAGATGAGGTCAGGTTCACAGAAAGGGGCCATATCACAAAGTAGCTTCTAAGCCACTAAAGGGGTTTCATTCTAAGTATGAGAGAGTGCTATTAGTGCCTCTTATCCTTTGCCCACTAGAATGTAGACTTCATGAGATCAAGGGTTTTGTTTAGTGCGTACCAGCTGCTCTGTAAGCATTTGCTGAATGAGTAGAAGATTATGGAAAGAGGAGTGATATGACCCCGTTTTGATTTTAAACATCATCCTGAGCATCATCCCTAGTAGAGTGGCAAGGGGCGGGGGTTGGAAGAGAGTCAACTCTGAACTGCTATTAGTTAAAACTTCTGTGATTACCTTCTGTGAGAGAAGGATGTGGTAGAATGGGGACAGAATTACAAGCAGTATTTGTGTAATGTATTTGAGAAGTGCCATGAAAGAGAAATGGGAGGAAAAAGCTGCTCTCTAAACTCTGAGGCCACTTGGTGTTTTTAAACAGGAAAAGGTCAGTGGGGAAGGATCACATAAATGACAATTAATGTCCTAAACCTTTGTGTGTACTTAACTTTTTTTTTTCCAGTCCTGGGGCTTGAACTCAGGGCCTGAGCACTGTCCCTGGCTTCTTTTTGCTCAAGGCTAGCACTCTGCCACTTGAGCCACAGCGCCACTTCTGGCCGTTTTCTGTATATGTGGTGCTGGGGAATCGAACTCAGAGCTTCATGTATATAAGACAAGGACTCTTGCCTCTAGGACATATCCCCAGCCCCGTACTCTAAACTATTAAAGACAAAACTATTACAAAAAATGAAAGAATGTTTTCCCTGTGGAAAGAAGAATAAAAAGAAACTCTAAAGCAGATACACAGTTTTGGAGAACGACTTAAAGGAAAAAACATCTTCCAAGTGAATGATGAAATGGTAACCTTGCTGTACAACATCTTAATAATAACTATATTTTTAAATTCTTTCTATAACTAAACATAACAACTGGTCTATAACTCCTCAAAGACTGGTAACATACCAATTCCACCTGAGATGTCACAGGGGGAATCCTGTTTACACTAATGCCCTGAGGGGTGGTAGACTGTCATGGAGAAAAGCCATTAGTCTATAAGGAGAAGAGCAGGTCACACAGAAGGAAAGAGTTCTAAACACTACTCCTTTCATATCTCCCAGATCTGCATCGGGTCACTAAAAACCACAATGAGTAAGTTCCCTACAACACAATTTCTACAACGATGACAATCTAAAAGAATGTTTTGACCAAAATAACCTGTGGCTATTTTCTGGTGTATTTCTATGTTTATGTACTAAAAAACAAAAAGGAAACCAAGTTTACAATGATCATTATTGACACAGGAAGTATAATATTTAAGGTTCAGAAAAACTGATCAATCTAGAACTAAATTCAAATATTTTAACTTTATAAGGCTTCTAAAACTTCATCTTAAAGAATCTGTGCATGCTGGGCACTGGTGGCTCACACACTCAAGAGACTGAGACTTGAAGGATCATGGTTCAGTCCTCAGCTCTGGGGGGAAAAAAAAAACTGTAAAAAAACTTAGGGCCTGAGCACTGTCTCTGGCTTCTTTTTGTTCAAGGCTAGCACTCCACCACTTGGGCCATAGCGCCACTTCTGGCTTTTTCTGTTTATGTGGTACTAAGGTATAGAACCCTAGGCTTCATACATGCTAGGCAAGCACTCTACTGCTAAGCCACATTCCCAGCCCCAAACTATAGTTGTTTTTTTTAAAGCAGACAAACAACACATTTCTTCTGTTTTTCTCTTTGATACATGTTTACTGTAGAAAACAAAAATTTGGTACTATTATTAGAACTTGAAATCTGGGCCTCTCACTTTCACTTGGCTTTTTGGTTAATTTCAGATAAGAATCTCTGGAATCAGTATGCCTGAGCATGGCTTTGAACCTCAATTCTCAGATCTCAGTCCCCTGAGTAGCTAAGATTATAAGTATAAACAACCCACATCCAGAAATGGCGGTAATTTTTATTTCAGTAGTTTTTTTTTAATTAAATATTTTATCTATTGTTATTATAAATGTAATGCACAGAAGTTACAAAAGTTTTATGTCAGGTAATGAGTACATTTCTTTTTTTGTTTTTGCTGGTCCTGGGGCTTGAACTCAGGGCCTAGGCATTGTCCCCAAGTCTCTCTGTGCTCAGGGCTAGCGCTCTACCACTTGAGCCACAGCACCACTTCTGGCCTTTTCTGTTTATGTGGAATTGAGGAATTGAACCTAGGGTTTCATGCATGCTATGTAAGCACTCTACCACTAAGCCACATTCCTAGCGCCCCCCTGGCCCCCTCCCCTTTTTTTTTTGCCAGTCCTAGGGCTTGGACTCAGGGCCTGAGCACTGTCCCTGGCTCCTTTTTGCTCACACTTTACCTCTTGAGCCACAGTACTACTTCCAGCCTTTTCTGTGTTTATGTGGTGCTAAGGAATCAAACCAGGGCTCATGCATGCAAGGCAAGCACTCTACCACTAATCCATATTCCCAGCCATCCCCCCATTTTTTAAACAAGCTTTTTCTTTTTTACTTTTTCTTTACAGTGCTGGTGACTGAACCCAGGACTCCATGCCAGCCAAGTATTCTACCACTGAGTCACACCCTCAGCCATGAGTACATTTCTTTTTGGACAATGGCACCCCTTCCCTCACTCTCTCCCTGTTATTTTCCTCCTCACATACAAGTTATATAGTTCATTTCCAACATAGTGTCCAGTAAGTACCACTGCAGCATTTGTTCATCTTTTGTCCTTCCATCTTTTAGTGATTTTTTAAAAAATCACCTTAAGACAAAAATTAAAATCACACATAATAGAGTGGCAATGTGGCTTAGCAATAGAGTGCTTGCCTAGCATGCACAAAGCCCTGGGTTCAATTCCTCAGCACCGCATACACAGAAAAGGCTGGAAGTGGTGCTGTGGCTCAAGAGGTAGAGTGCTAGCCTTGAGCAAAAAGAAGCCAGGGACAGTGCTCAGGCCAAGTCCAAACCCCAGGACTGGCAAAAGAAAAGAAAAAAAAATCACACATAATCTCACCATCTGCAAAGCATTTGAAGTCAACCCCTCAATAGTCATTTCTCAACAAATAGTGACTAAAACTCTGAAACATAAACAAGGTATCCAGAAGCAAATAAGACAAATAGTGACAAAAAAAACTTTGAGATACAATGAGATATCAAGAAACAATTAAGAAGGCTAGGCACCTGTGGGGCTAATGCCTGTAAACCTAGCTACTCAGGAGGCTGGGACCTGAGGATTGGGGTTCAAAGCTATCCTAGGCAGGAAATTCTGTGAGATTCTCATCTCTAATTACCCACCAGAAAACCATCTCCAATGGTGAAGCACTAGCCTTGAGCACAAAAGCTCAGAGATAGCACCCCTACACACACACACACACACACACACACACACACACACACACACACACACACAAACAAAGCAAGCAGAGGCAGGAAGAGATAGAACAGAACAGAAAGTAACGATACCTAAAGGAAAAATTAGACAAAACTCATGTACCTTTGAAATAGCAAGAAAAGGGAGCATTTGAAAACAGTTTAGAAAGAGAAAAAATGTAATCCTGTTATCTAAATAAGTAAAAACCATATCTATGTGTATATTTATATGTACAAACCAAAAGCAAACAAAGTGCACATACACACACACACACACACACGTATTTTTTTAAAGACAGATGTACCCATAGTTAAGGTTACAGCAAAAGAATTCCAAGCAAAATCCCTAATGGGAAGTTACGCACTTGTGCTTCAGGCCTATAATCAATCTGAGCTACTCAGAAGCTACTGAAAATGGAGGTTCAGAGCCAGCCTGGGCAGACAACTGAGAGACTCTTATCTCCAAACAAACAGCAAAAAAAGTCAGAAGTAGAGGTGTGTTTCAAGTGATCGAGCACCAGCTGTGACAGAGGAAATAGCTGAGTGAAAGCACAAGACCCTGTGCTGAACCTGTGTCTCAGTACAGAAGAAAAAAAAAACTTCTAAAGGAAAAAGATCACGGAACAAAGCTCAGAGAAGACTAGGTATGAGCTTCCAAGAGTCTTTTCTCAGTGGTATCATTTGGGATGCATTCTTTTTTTTTTACATTATTTTTACAGTACTGAGGAATGAGTACTTGAGTCACACCCCTAGTCCTTCTGCTTGCTTTTAGTGTGTTTTGCAGATAGGGGCTAACACTGACTTCCCTCAGATCTCAGCCTCCTGAGTAGCTAGTAGAGGCAGGAGCCACCTGTGCCTGGCTAGATTTCATTCTTTTAATGTCTGAATACTTCTGACGGGGGAAAAATGAGGGAGGGGGTAACAAGTTGAACAAGAAGTGTACTCACTGTCTCACATATGAAAATGTAACCCCTCTGTACTTCACTTTGACAGTAAAGGAAAAAAATATAAAAAAGCCATAAATATTAATAATAATACTTAAGCATTTTCTAAGATAGTGTTACCTAGAAGAACTCTGTGTGGTGCAGAAATGTTCTGTCTTCTTCAATATGTGACTAAGGTGACATGAAATGGAGCTAGTACAACACTGAGAGTGGTGGTACATACATACAACACCAGTACTCAAGGTCACAAGTTTGAGGTATTGCTGCACTAACTACATAGCAAGACCTTGTCTCAAGAAAAAAAAATAAAGAAAAGAAAAGAAATGGGGGGCTTGGAATGTGGCCTAGTGGTAGAGCACTTGCCTCGCATACATGGAGCCCTGGGTTCAATTCCTCAGCACCAAATACATAAGGGGGGGAAAAGCCAGAAGTGGTGCTGTGGCTCAAGATAGAGTGCTAGCCTTGAGCAAAAAGGAGCCAGGGACAGTGCTCAGGCCCTGAGTTCAAGTCCCAGGACTGGAAAAAAAAAGAAAAGAAATGGGGCTGGTACAACCTAGGGAGTATATTCAATATAACAGCTTTAAAAGATAAAGTACTTTGCTATTTAAAGACATAATTCACATAATAATGGTTTTAAGAAACTATTTTCTAGAAGCAGAGAATGCGTGTGTGTGTGTGTGTGTGTGCTTGTGCCCACACTAAGGCCTGAATTTAGGGCCTCATGCTCTCCCTTTGGCTGTTTTCCTCAAGACTGGTGCTCTACCACCTGACTGCCTGGCGCTCCACTTCTGCTCTTTTGCTGGTTAATTGGAGATCAGAATCTTAAAGATTTTTCTACCCAGGCTGGCTCTGAATCTCTATCCTCAAGACCTCAGCCTCCTGAGTAGCTAGAATTACAGGTGTGAGCCACCAGTGCCCTGGCTTTAAAAAACTATGTAAGCTAAGCAACACATATTATCATTTATTTGTCTTTTCTATTATGCTTCCCATAGGTAAAGGTAAAGAGGCCAGATACAGGTCTATCCCTAACAGACTGAAGCCATCCTCTGGTTTTCTAGCCAGCTTTCTAACAAGATAAGCATGCTATAAATGTCTTTAAGAGAGAAGTCCTCTATAGTAGGTGCTAACACACATATCTGGGTTGGGCTACTTAAAAGCTCTTCACATTGTGCTGGTTACTCTTGGGTCTAGATCTTGATAAAGGAGGATACTGTCAGAGCTTACTAATCTGGAACCCAACCAATTTACTCAAGGCCCTCTGAAAGAAGTTCTAAGTCCAATTTCCCCTCTCTCTTCTTCAAGAATCAACACCATCCCCAAAGTGATAGAGTGACTAGGAAAGACTGGCACTTTCATATCATTCCTATAGCCACCACTAGATTCCTAAAGAAAGAAATAAAAAGGAGCATCACAGACAACAACTCACTGGACCTGCTTGGATCTACATCAACACTGTCAAGCCAAGGTCAAAGCAGGACCAGTCTCCTGAGCTGAAGGAGTGAAAAGGCAAAGCCCAAACATTCTCTGACTTGCACCTCCCTCCTGCATCCAAGGACAACAGTGGCAACTCACTAGCTTGGTTAAGAACCTGGAAAACCAATTTTAAAAGAAATCACACAACCACCGATGTGTCTCAAAGATCTGTAAATCAATACATGTAAAAAAAGACTCTGCGAAAGTCATTCTTTCTGACTTGAGGAATCTGAGCTTTCACAGGAACCACGGATAATATTACTCTGATAGGGAGGATATTCTATTACAACACTCACATCACGAAATTCAAATATCCTAGGGCACAAACATGCTTTTAAGACTTTTTTTTTTTTTTTTTGCCAGTCCTGGGCCTTGGACTCAGGGCCTGAGCACTGTCCCTGGCTTCCTTTTGCTCAAGGCTAGCACTCTGCCACTTGAGCCACAGCGCCGCTTCTGGCCGTTTTCTGCATATGTGGTGCTGGGGAATCGAACCTAGGGCCTCGTGTATCCGAGGCAGGCACTCTTGCCACTAGGCTATATCCCCAGCCCTTAAGACTTTTAATGGTAGGAAAAAATAGACATTTCACCAGCTTTTCATATTTGATCAATTCCATTTATTTTATAGCTATAATTAATAAGTACTTGCTTCTGTGGCTCTATAGGTTTGGTTTTTGTTTTGTTTTGTTTTCAGTTGTGGGGCTTTAACTCTGGGCCTGGGCGCTGACCCTGAACCCTTTATTCTCAAGGGTAGTAGCACTGTACCATTTAGAGCCATAGCGCTGGCCTGAACCAAGATCCTCAGATCTCAGCCGCCTGCGTAGCTAGGATTACAGGTGTGAGCCACCAGCACTCGGCAATAAGGCTAGATCTTATTTTATATTTAATCCACATCTTAGAATAGATAGTCAAAAGAATTCTCAACTATGGCTCTAAAGATTAAGTTAGGAGGTTTCCTAGTATATGGTAAGAACAGTGAGAGGTCCTGGCTTGCCTAGTGTTTTTGCGCACTACCTTACTCCCAAGTTCTTTCACACAGGTAACAATTCTGCTGCAGGCCAATCATGTCAACTCACCTGTAGTCAACTTCTTTAGCTCTAACACTTCCAATAAGAATTAACCTCAATGTTGGGTGCCAATGGCTCATACCTATAATCCTACTCAGAAGGTTGAGATCTAGAGGATCTCAGTTTTAAGTTGGCCCAGGCAGAAAAATCATGAGACTCCATTTCTTAAAAAAAAAAAAAAGTAGGGCTGGGGATATGGCCTAGTGGCAAGAGAGCTTGCCTCATATACATGAGGCCCTGGGTTCAATTCCCCAGCACCACATATACAGAAAACGGCCAGAAGTGGCGCTGTGGCTCAAGTGGCAGAGTGCTAGCCTTGAGCAAAAGGAAGCCAGGGACAGTGCTCAGGCCGAGTTCAAGGCCCAGGACTGGCCAAAAAAAAAAAAAGTACACACACAGAAAAAAAAAACATGGTTGGAGGCATGGCTCAAGTAGTAAAGCACTACCAAGCAAGCGACCTGAGCATGTTTCAAGGCCCTGAATCCAAATCCAGTACCAAAGGGAAATAAAAAGTAAACCTCAGAACCCATTTTTTTTTTTAAATATGTGGTCCAGGAAGAAATGTAACTGATAATGGTGGAACTCCTTCCCTAAGTACACATGCAGGTAAGGACATGCTTCAAAGGTTCTTTGGACTGAAGAATAAATGTAATATGGTTTGTGAGTGATACAACAGAATATATGTCATCTAATAACCACTTATATGCCACTGAGAAAATTTTACACACTTGTAAAATTTACTTGTTTTTATGTCCCTTCCTACCCGCAGCTATTCAAAGAGAGAAAAGAACATAAAGAAAAAAAATCTCACTGTAGCAAAGACTGAAGAGATTGAGAGTGACTATAAAACCTTTCCTTTAAAATTAAACATCATGTCACACATTTCCCACAACACTTCCATGACATACTGGGGAGATGACTGAGTAAGAACAGAGGAGGGAACACAAAAAATGTCCAGTCCTATACCAGAGCTGTCTTACAATAATGTCCTAATTGTGACTGACTCACAAGTGAGAACTCAGGGCTCAGGGCTCAGGCCCTGAGTTCAAGCCCCAGGACTGGCAAAAAAAAGAAAAGAATCTCACGAACATTTCTACTTGGAGTTGGCTTTGAACCATGATCCTCAGATTTAACATCCTAGGTAACTAGGATTATAGGTATCAGCCATCAGCTCCCAGCTTCTGTTCCATTTCTACACGTAACTGAATTTCTAAGCACAGACACAGTTTATTCTTGTTTTTAAAGATGCTAGTAGAAATAGTAATGCATGGAACAATTAAGTCATATTAAAGGCAAATGTAAATACATATGTGTGTGTTAAGGCAAGAGGATCAAGCCTCCTGGACCATACACAAGATCCTGTCTCAAAAGACAAAACAAGGGCTAGGAATGTGGCTTAGTAGTAGAGTGCTTGCCTAGCATGAAGCCCTGGGTTGGATTCCTCAGTACCACATACTGTGGCTCAAGTGTTAGTATTAGAGTGCTAGCCCTGAGCACAGAGAGGCTCAAGGTCAGGCTCCAAGCCCTGAGTTCAAGCCCCAGGACTGGCAAAAAAAAGACAAAAGCAACAAGCTGGGCACTGATGGCTCACAACTGCAATCCTAGCTACTTAGGAGGCTGAGATCTAAGGATCACAGTTCAAAGCCAGCCCAGGCAGGAAAGTCTGTCAGATTCCTATCTCCAATTAACCACTAGAAAACTAGAAGTGGTGCTGTGGCTCTAAATGGTACAGTGCTAGCCTTGAGCAAAAGAGCTCGGGGACAGTGCCCAGGCCCCAAGTTCAAGCCCCATGGCCAAAAAGAAAGACAAACAACAAAAACCTAAAGATTTTAAAAGAATTTAGATGTCAAGGAAAAGTAGACAAATAGCTGGGAAATATTCACAACATTCAGGGTTTTTTTTTTCCCCAAAACAAATTACATTTCACAGGCATCAGGAAAGGAAGTATGACCTTTCTAACACTTGACTGTTCAAATCCTTGCTCTCTGCACTAAGTAGACACAAACACTCACATATTCTTCTGCCAACCTAACTCCAGATCCAGATCCACCATCAGGTGTACATTTAAGTGCCTATAGCTCATTCGTTTATAGTCCTAGGCGCTATACAGTGTTGCACATTGCCAATATATTCTACACAACATGAACAAGTATACCCAGGAGACCTCAAATTCACTGGCTGACTCAATATTTGGAAGGGCCAATAGCAGGCCATTTTCTCCCCACAGGGTGTTGTTTTCCATTTTGAAGCTATGCTTCAAGAAACACAAGTGTTTCACAAGGAGCTGGGAGACACAAGATTGATGGCTGGAAAACAAAATCAGAGCAGGACAGTAGACAAGCTCAAGGACTAGTCAGTAAACATGATACAACTACACGCACCCTGCAGGGTAAACAAGCCAGCTTTTAACTCCCACCAAGTTAGAAGAATAATTACCCATTTCAGCAGGATGCTTGCCTGCCTCTTGGACTACTGATTTATTGCATGGACTTTTTGGCACCCAGGAAAGCTAAGATCAGACCAAAACAGAACGGCAATCAATGATTTCATTTGTCCCTTCCTCTCCCCACCAACCCCCACAGCTTCCACACCCTTTCGATCTAACAAGCTAGAGAAAGCAACTGTCCAAATGCTTCCAGTCAAACAGTGACAGATGCAAAAGGAGAATGGACAGCTTGTTTTACTAACAGTGGACCCATGCAAGAAGCAGGCACAGGCTTTTATGCCTGGAAGAGCTGGATTAGCATGCTTTAATGATACACAAGCCTATACAGAAAGAGAACCCTGCTCAGGACCAAGAAGCACACCATCACACCAGAAGCTCTCACTTGAAGTTGATGTTGTCCTAGGGTTCTGGCCAAAGCAAACTAAACTACTGTCGCTCCTCATTTCCCCAAAGGAAGGGCAGAGAAAAAAGTGGAAATCGATTTAGTAAGTGCTGAAAACAATGAGAAGAGGAACGCGGAAAATAATCTAAAATTCTCTCTAGTGAAGTTCTCAATCTATACCTTTGGAGCAACAATTCCACTTCTACTTCTACTTCTCCTGTTGATACTTTTTCACAAGAACACAAATCCTGAACTACAATATATATGTATTACTGTTCATGCTAACAAAAAGGAAATAACAAATGTTCATAAAGAGGAGAATTATAGTACTTAAAACTGATGGGTGCCAGTGGCTTATGCCAGTAACACTTTATACTCAGGAGGCTGAGATCCGAGGATCACTGTTCAAAGCCAACCTGGGGAAGGAAAGTCTGTGATGAGATTCTTACCTCCAATTAACTACCACAAAAGCCAGAAGTGGAGCTGCGGCTCAAGTGGTAGAGTGCTGACTTGAACAAAAACAAGCTCAGGGGCAGGACCTAGGCCCTGAGTTCAAGCCCCAGGATTGGCAGGTGTGCACAGCCATACACGCATGTGCAGGCACACACAGTATTTAAACTGGAGCTGCTACACAATATTGATAATTCTCATAAGCCTGAGTTTAAAACACAAAAATCACAATACAGTATTTTGTATTTCTCCTAACTTCAAAACATTCAAAATCTTAAAACATATTGCTTCAAGATGCATATATGAAACAAAATTATAGCCAAAAAGAATACAAGTGAAATGATAAACAATTCAGAAGAGGGATGTGGTTCAGGAAGGGGCACCCCTGCTGGCTTCCACAAGGGAAGTAATACTCTATTTCTTAAGCTAAGTGACATATAAATATCGACTAGTCATTTTTTATATCTTATATTTGAGAGTGTGCTAATAATATTCAAAATAAAGAGAGAACTTCACAATGCTCCCTAATAGAGCATAAGACTTCAAAGCAACAGAATCAACTCTGTTTAGAGGTGACAAAAAGAACACCTCTAGGCACTTCTCTGGGCTGACTGAGTAAAACCAGCTTTGCAGGTTATCTAAAACACCACTGTCCCCATAGAGTTGAAAACTGTCTTGGCAATAGAGAAACAGGTAAGACCCCCAAACCCAGAAGTATTTTGTCCATGGAAGGAAAAATCCCAAGATTCGAACAAACAGAAGAATGGGCTGAATTTAGGAACAAGGCGGTTCTTTTATGGAGCCCCTGGAGGGGCTGGAAGACTCCGTGATCAGTTTCTAGAGGGGAGGAGGGGATGAAAAAATACACTTGAGGTGTGCAATAGAACCCCCAAACTGAGAGCACCGAGTCCCAGGAGAATGTGATGTGAAGCACAGATCAATGTGTGCACTGAAGCCTCAAGGGTTAGTGCACTGGGATTTATCTGAAAGAGGTGACAACTGAGTTTGGCACATGCTGAGTATGTTGGGAAATAATAATATCAAAAGCTATCTGTACCACATCTGCTTAACATATGTACAGCCAACGGGCAGCAAGGCAGGAAAAAGTGTGACTTGCTGGGGGAAACTGACCGTCTGGAAGGCCAGCCAGGGAAGGCCCTGGGCCGCATCCAGGAGGCCCGGCTTGCTCGAGAGGGGAAGAGGGTGGTCCCGGCCCAGGCAGAAGGTGGGGCTGCCGGGAGAGGGTGGGTCCCCGCGGCCACTGTCCTGGGAGGCCAGGCTGGAGCCAAGCCCAGCGCGGGATGGCGGGGTGGAGGGACCTGGGGCGGGGACGCCTCCCCCCCGTTCCGCGAGGGGCCCGGGAGCGGTGGGGAGGCAGGGGCCTAAGGCGGGCTCAGCCAGCCCCGCGGGCGCGGCGTCCCCCCCGCCCGCCGCCGGGGCCCCCCGCCCGCCCGCCCGGCCGCCGGCCCCGCGGCTCACCTGGGCACGCAGCTGGACGAGCTCCGGTCCACCTCCCAGGTGGCGTACAGGTTCATCTGCACCGGGGCGGGGGTGCGGCCTGGCCCCGGACCGCCGGGAGCCGCGGAGCCCGAGGCCACCGCGACGGCCATGGAGGTGGAGGTGGACGAGGACGAGGAGGAGGCAGCCGCCGCCGAGGTGGACGAGGACGACGAGGTGGCCTGGGCCACCTTGGGGGGCGTCGGCTGCTGAGGCGGCGGCTGCTGCGGCGGCGGCGGCTGCTGCTGCGGGGACTGGGCGACCCCCGAGCCCCGCTGGCCGCTGCCGCCCCCGGCGCCTCCGGGACCACCGCCCGTCCCTCCGCGTTCCGCCATGGTCCCGGCCAGGGGTCGGGGAGCGCGGGGCTTACGCGCGCTGCGGGCCGCCGAGCGGCTCCAGGCGTCCCCCGCGGCGGCGGCGGCGGCGGCGCCGGCGGCTCGGCGTCTCCTCAGCCCGCCCGGCGAAGCGCGAGCCGCCAGCGAGTCTGCACGCACGCGCGGGGCCTCGCGCTGCGCGGTCCTCGCGCTCGCCCGCCGCTGCCTGTTGCGGCCCGCGCGGCCCAGACACTGGGTGGGCGTGTCCGGGGCGCAAGGGCCCGCGGCCCCGCCCCGCCCGGGCGCCGAGGGGCGGGGCCTGCGCCGCGCCGCGCCGCGCCGCGCCCGCCGCCCTGGGGGCACGCTTCCCCGCGGTCTCGAGCCGGCTGCGGCCCGGCCAGCCTGCGGGGCGGGGGTCAGGGCGCCGCTCTGCCCCCCCTTCCTGCCCTCCCCCGCTCCCCGTCAGGCAGCCGCAGCCCCGCCGGCGGAAACCCCGCTTTTCCGGGGCGCGGCCCCGGCCGGGAGGAGCCTGCGGCGGGAGCGCGCTTGGCCCCGGGGAGCTGCTGAGCACCGCGCGCTCGGGGGCGGCTCCCCCACCGCCCGTCCCCGCGCGGCCACGCGGGCTTTTTCACCCTGACGGGCAGAGAGCAAGCAGTCCTTGGACGGCAACCACCGCAGGCGGGCGCTGGGGGCTTGCGAGGCCCCGCCCCCGGGGGTGGGCAGGGGTGAATTCTCAAGCTGCGCTCTGGGACGCCCACAGACACCCTTTTTCCTCTTCTGTGCCTCCCCCGCCCCACAAAACACCTTCACTGCCAACTCCCAGGGTGCCTTGGTGTTGTCTCCATTTCTAAAGTTCATCCTCCCCAGGACCCGGCTGGAAGCTCCTCTAACACCCAAGCCCACACCGACCCCCAGTGGCTTCTTGGACCAGGGAGATCTGGAGAAAGCAAGCCCTCCCCTACCTCCCACATCTAGCCCTGGTGTGGCTTGAACCCAGGGTCTTGCAACAGTTTAGATTTTGATCCATGTTTTCTCATAAAGATTGGGGCTTTCTGCCACGGGGTCATGAGGAAGGAAGGCCTGACCTGGCCTACTTCCCCTGCCCACTGTTACTTCCGAAGCCCGGCCAGGGAGCTAAGCTGGCTATTTTTATTCCCCAAGGACAACGTGGTAAGGTCATCCAGGCCTCGAGGTACTTCCCCCAGTGCCTTCCCACAGAGGGGGGTAGGGATGGTAAGTCACAGTGGGCACAGCTTTGGCTCTTCACTGGGGTCCCACTTCAACACCTTTGGAAAGGCCTGCTCTGGTCACTGTAGCAGCCTAGTTGTAGGAAGACACTATGTTAGTCTTTTCTCAGGGACTAAAAGGAGATGGAGAGAGTGTTACATATTCATGTCTTTCCTTGGGAAACAGCTTTATTTACAAAACAGGTCTAAAATAACATGAAATGACAAGCCCTTGGGATGTGCAGGAGGCTCTTGAAGACCCACTTATGTCGCCCAGGCATCCAAACTAAGGGCCTAAAGGAAAGCTGGCTGTATGAGGGAGACCTAAAATTTGAATTCCTTGTATTTCTTGCTGCCCCCACGACTGTCCTGGGGCTGGGCTTTCCGTTTCTTTTGCTACAGAAGAAAAAGAGAAAACAAGTTATGGCAGGTTAATCAAATTCCAACCCCTAAAACAAGAGGAGCAGCCTGACAGAAGTTGTGGGGAAAGGACTGAGCACTGAATCTAGACTGGTCCCACCTCCCACTCATACATGGATGGGCTCCTTCCCCTCCTTGTGCCCAGCGTCAGGTGGAGGATTTCTATGGATTCCCAGGCCTTACTTAAGGAAGCCAGGGCAACAGACATGGAGTCCACCCTCGCTCTGGCCACTAGAGGGCATATTTCCCCTGGAAAAAACGCTCTTACTCCCCATTCCCTGGGACACCCACCTTCTGTTTGGCAGCATGCTCAGCTACCATGTCACTGAAGTCTTCCTTCTCCACTTGAGCCTGCTGCTCCCGGACATGCTCCTCGTACTTCTGGGTCATGGCCATGGGATCCAGCTCCAACTCCTCAGGTGCCAGAGCCACTTCCACACCTTGCAGCTCAGGGGCTGGGCCCTTCCGACTCATAACCTAGAGGTGATAGCAGGGCCTGGTCATCTCCAACTCTCATCTAAAAGATGCCAGATCTGGCCCCCAGGCCCCCAGCGCAGCTTCTTCTAAGCGCTTACCGTGGACATGTCATAAATATGGGTTGATCCCATCATGGCTCCCCCAACAGTGGCTGTTCTCTTCTCAGGCAACACAGTGAAAAGTTGTGGTGTCTCACTTCTGTGAAGGACAATGGAGTCAGGCCCAAAAAGGGACAAAAGAAAGAGAGCAAAAGAAACACAGGTGGCATCTCCAATCAAATCCTGGGAGAGATTTGGAGATTCCTGGGTGTAGCCTCCACCATTCAAAGAGGCCCATGAGAGTTGGATTGGGGGAATATACGGTGCTGATACCAGGGGCTACAGTCAGGAAGGGACAGAGACGAGCTACGTGATCGAACCCCTGAACCAAGTTACAACAGTGAGCAGGACTCCCATAGACAAAGAAAGGTCAAAAGACATTAGAAGTTTCCTGGAGAACTTTGATACAGAAAACAGGTTTTGGCAGCTCTTGCCCAGAAGAGTGCCTGGAGTCTTAATGTCCCTAAACATACTTCCCGGCCTTCTAAGGGCAGGCATGTGAGCCCTCCATAGCCAGTCTCATCAATAATTTTAAGGACACAGTAGCAAATCTACCACTATCACCCTATATCATGCCGTCATGTTCCAGGAGAGGTGACTCCTTACAAAGAAACCAGAGCAAGTCTTAAAGTATAACTCAGTCCCTCCACTCAAAATCCTCTTATAACTTCTGATCATTGCTAGAATTAACCCTTACTATGACCTGAAGCATTCACACTGTGCTCTTTTACCCAATCTCACCTCACTACATTCTGTCTGCCATACCTTGTTATTTTGTGCTAATACTGGTACTTGAACTCAGGGCCTTAAGCTCGTACTTAATTTTCTTGCACATAACTGGTATACTTCCAGTCCAGCTTTTTGCTAGTTAGAGAAGGACTTTAACAGACTTTCCTACCTGGGCTGGCTTCAAAGCTCAATCATACAAATCTTAGCCTCCAGAGCAGCTAGTATTTACAGGTATGAGCTACCAACAATCTGGCTCACCATACCCTTCTTTTTCTTCATTCAATACGCAAAACTTGAGACTTCTATTTCCTGACAAGGGAGAGACAGGGCTTGAATTAACCTTCCTGCCCGAAATAATCAAAACACGGGCAAAAATAAATGACTCTGTGCTTCTCAGAACACTAGACAGGAGGCAAGGAAGGACAGCAGTTTCTACAAGACAAACCAAATGAGGTGAGCCTTTCAATTGCCCAGCATACCACATAGAGTTTTCTGGCCACAACCAGAAGGCCAACTCACATAGAGCTGAGAGGATTCCATGAATTGAGAGGATAAAGCTGAAAGTCCAGAGGGCACAAGACACAGAGAACTCAAGACCCACAGAGGGTGCTGCTCAGGTACTCGAGGGAATCACGAGAAGCACGTGGGAGGGACCACCCAGAAGGATTAAGGGGAACAGTGCTTACTGCTCACTCAGGATGGGAATAGTGCTCATTCCCACTAGCCAACTTTGGGAGTGGAGAAAGCAAGAAGAAACCCTTTAGATTCATAGAACTGAGCATTGCTAAGGAACCTAAAAGCAAGACCTCAGAGCTCAAAAGCTAAAGATGCAAAGAAATACAAAAACTTAACAATAAAATAAATTTTACAAAGCCTAGCATCCAGCCAGAAATTACTGGGCATAGATGGGCATGGTGGTAAACAGTTGTAATCCCAGCTTTTAGGAGGCTAGAGCAGGAGGACTATGTAGTAAGGCTCTCTCTAATTTTAATCAAAAGTGAAATTATCTTCTACCCATGACTATAACTAGTTCGTTTTATAACATGTTTTGAAATTAAAAATAAAATGAAGGTAGGGAGAAAAAGAAATTAAAAGCAAGAAAACCCAACCCACAAGGAGACCAACAATCAAAATCAACTCAGAACTAGCACAGGTGTTAGAATTAGCAGACAAATAGATTAAAATGTCATCAGGCTGGAGATATAACAACAGAATAGGCCCTGCCTAGCAAGTGCAAGGCCCTGAGTTCAAAACCCAATACCAAAAAGAAAAAGTTACCATAACTGCATAACTGCATTCCACATGATCAGTAAGTTAAATAGAGACAAAAGACATCTGAAAACAAGACCCAAATCAAACTTCTAAAAATGAAAAAATATACTGGATGGATTAATTTCAGAATACAAATTGCAGGAGAAAATATCAGCAAATATGAGAAAACAGTAATAGAAACTTTCTGAGACAAGACAAATTTGTTTTAAAACAAACAGCATTAAAAGTGGCACTGTGGCTCAAAGTGGTAGACTGCTAATCTTGAATAGAACTGCTCAGGGACAGCACTCATGGCCTGAGTTCAAGACCCATGACCAACACCACCAACAACAAAAATACAATACATATTTGAGCTGGGAATGTGGCTTAGTGGTGGAGTGCTTGCCTAGCATGCATGAAGCCCTGGGTTCAATTGCTCAGTACCACATAGACAGAAAAGGCCAAAAGTAGTGCTGTGACTCAAGTGGTAGAGTGCTAGCCTTGAGCAAAAGAAGCTCAGGGACAGTACCCAGTGTATAGGCCCTAAGTTCAAGCCCCAAGACTGGCAAAAAAAAAAAAAAAAAAAAAAAGCAGCATTAGCTGGTGCTGGTAGCTCACACCTGTAATCTTATTCATAAGACTAAGATCTGAGGATCATCATTCAAAGCCAGCATGGGGAGGAAAGTCCATGAGACTCCAATAAACTATAAAAGAGCTGGAAGTGGCACTGTGACCCAAATAGTAGCATTAGCCTTGAGAAAAAGACCCTCAGGGAGAGTGCCCAGTCCCTGAGTTCAAGCCCTAGGACAAGACAGACAGACAGAAAGAAAAGGAAAGGAAAGGAAAGAAAAAAGGAAAGGAAAAGGGATAGGGAAAGGGAAAGGAAAGGGGGGCTGGGAATATGGCCTAGTGGCAAGAGTGCTTGCCTCGTATACATGAAGCCCTGGGTTCGATTCCTCAGCACCACATATACAGAAAACGGCCAGAAGTGGCGCTGTGGCTCAAGTGGCAGAGTGATAGCCTTGAGCAAAAAGAAGACAGGGACAGTGCTCAGGCCCTGAGTCCAAGCCCCAGGACTGGCAAAAAAAAAAAAAAAAAGAGAGAGAGAGAAAGAACAAACAGCACTGAGTTGGGGGCATGGCTCAAATGGTAGAACACTTGCCTAGCAAAATGAAAAACCTTGAGTTCAAACCCCTATACTTCCCCAACCACAAAAAGAACAAAGTAATAGTGAGCAGTCAAAAAAAAAAAAAACCCTAGTCCCAATCAGGTACCGGTGGCTCACGCCTGTAATGCTAGCTATAAGGAAAGTAAGATATGAAGATCACAGTTCAAAGGCAGCCTCAGTAAGAAATTCTGTGAGTCTCTTAGCTGGGACAGCACCCAGGCCCTGAGTTCAAATCCCAAGACCAGGGCTGGGGATGGCCTAGTGGCAAGATTGCTTGCCTCTTTCTTATACATGAAGCCCTGGGTTCAATTCCCCAGCACCACATATACAGAAAACGGCCAGAAGTGGTGCTGTGGCTCAAGTGGCAGAGTGTTGGCCTTGAGCAAAAAGAAGCCAGGGACAGTGCTCAGGCCCTGAGTCCAAGGCCCAGGACTGGCAAAATAAATAACCAAACAAAAACAAATTCCAGGACCAGAAAAAAAAATGGGAGAAGAGAAATGAGGATTACTGCTGGAAATTTCTTAATACTACCAGAAGTTATAATACAGTGCTGAGTATATGGCCTAGTGGTAAAGTGCTTGCCTCATATACATGAAGCCCTGGGTTGGATTCCTGAGCACCACATATATTGAAAAGGCCAGAAGTGGTGTTGTGGCTCAAGTGGCAGAGTGCTAACCTTGAGCAAAAAGAAGCCAGGGACAGTGCTCAGGCCCTGAGTTCAAGCCCCAGGACTGCCAAAAAAAAAAAAAAAGATTAAGAGTTATACTACTAAAAGATCATGATAAAGATGGATACTATAAGAAGAAAACAAGACTTAAGAGTTAATAAGCCAACAAAAAAGTCAGAATGGAATCACATATAAAATGTTCAATTTAAACACACACACACACCAGACCAGGCATAGTGGCTCATGCCTGTAATCCTAGCTATTCAGAAGCCTAAGATCTGAGGACCACAGTTCAAAGCCAGCCTGGGCAGAAAAATCCCCAGACTCTTATCTCCAACTAAGCACCAAAATCTGAAGTGGAGATATGGCTCAAGTGATAGAGCACTAGCCTTGAGCACAAGACCCGAGGAACAACACACAGGCCAAGTTCAAACTCCAGGACCAGCAACACACACACACACACACACACACACACACACACACACACGTTCAATAATACAAAAAGTGGTAAGAAAATAGAGAGAGGAATCAAAGAACAGAATGGGCAACATGTAATTTTGTGGTAACAGAGTCAATTCACTCTATGTCCCTAAAAATAGAGCTAAAAATTCATGACTATGCAAAAGCCTTTGTCGGAGCCTCTGCACTGGCTTGCACTTACTATCCCCTCTGGCTGCAGGTAACATGTGTGGCTCGCTCTTAACTTTCCAGCCTAACTCAAACACCTTCTCCTCAAGGAGGCTTTCAAAGATTTCCCCTTTACCTTCTTCCCTCTATTCCTCAGCTTCATCATCCTTATCCATACCTGACATTACTCTGTTTGATTACCTAGTTACTTTATCTATCTTTCACTGCTGACTTCCCACTGGCAGAGAGTTGATAGTTAATAATTACTAAGAAAGCAAAAACGGGCTGAGACTGTAGATCAGAAGGACAGTGCCAACCTAACATGCCCCAAGCCCTAGGTTCAGTCTCTCATATCACCAATTTAAAAAAAAAATTTTTTTTAATAGAAACAAGGAAATTTTTGATAAAGGGGGGGAATCAGCTGTCAACCTGAAGGCAACCAGTCCTCCCCTCACCGCCTGCCTGGCTTTCTCACCCATCCATGGCCTCCTCGATCTTCTTCTTCCGCAGCTCAATGAGTTCAGGGGTCTCCATTCCTGCTGGCACTGACGAGAATCCTCCAGGAGTGATGAGACCACTGTGAACACAGAGAGACATTCGCCCTGAAGCAAAGAGAAGGCCCGACTCACAGGGCAGTTAAGGCAGGCACTCCTCATTTCCCCACCTGTCTGCAGGTGTAATAAAGCCTGTCTCATCCGGTTTGTCTTCATCACTTTCCTCCTCTTCCTCTTCTTCTGAGGACTCTTCATCAGATGGCTCCAGTTCCCCCCAAGGAGTCCGATCAATCTCTTCTTCTTCAGTCTTGGTCTGAAGGAGATCATGCATTCATTTAGCAAATATTTACTAAGTATCTATGAAACGCCACGCTTTTGTAACCAAAGGGATGGAAGAGTGACCCCTACTTATTATGTAGAGCTCATATTCACCAGGTAAAATACATTACATCTAAGAAAAAAACGCACACCCTTTTTCAGACTGAAAGTTCAGAAAGCCCAGCCCCCTCCCTAACAGTGAAACTATTCATGGTATGAAGTAACACCCAGTTCACCTGTACACCCATACCTGAAATTCAGCAGCATTGGTTCCAAACACATCTCCATACAGCGGTTTCCCCGTCTCGTCTACTGGAGGTTTGCCCCAGCCACCAGCATGGTACCCAAAGGAACAGCTCTGCAGGAGAAAGAGGATGAAACAGTTTCATTCCTCAATTCCAGAACATGAAGCCCTAGAGAACAGCCCTGTTCCAAAATACAGAACTCACACTTGAGAACTCTGGAAATTATGATTGCTGAACAGAGCGAAATGTTATAAAGCACTAGGAGGCAAAATGATAAGCACCCACACTCTGGAAGTAATATAATGAGAGGACGAGAGGCGAGTGTGCAGATGCTAATCACTCCATCCGCCAGGGTAGAGTCTGTGCTGCCTGAAGCCCAAACCAGGACTTTGGAAACAAAGACTTCCACTTGCTCCTGATTTTTCAAAACTTTGGAAAAGTTGCGTCATTAGCATCTACTTCACTTAACAGACACGTTTATCTGAAGTTCAGCAATGCCACTTTTCACACCAATTTCTCTGTTGTCTGTTAATACTTTTTTTTTTTTTTTTTTTGCCAGTCCTGGGGCTTGAACTCAGGGCCTGAGCACTGTCCCTGGCTTCTTTGTGCTCAAGGCTAGCATTCTACCACTTGAGCCACAGCACTACTTCTGGCTTTTTCTATATATGTTATGCTGAGGAATTGAACCCAGGGCTCCATGTATATGAGGCAAGCACACTACCACTAGGCCGTATCCCAGACCCTGATAATACTTCTTAACACTTTTATTTAGAGATAATAAATTTCAGGCTGGAAGCATTGCTCCAGTGGCCTAACAGCCAGCCAAGCAAACAAGCAATTGAGCAAGAGCAAGGCCCTGAGTTCAAGCCCCACTACCAGCATAAAACTGAGCCTCCTGCTCTCCATTAGCTTTCTTGCTTAAGGTCAGCATTCTAACTTGAGCCACATTTCTACTTCTGACTTTTTGCTGGTTAACTGAAGATAAGAAGAGTCTTATGGGCCTTTCTGTCCAGGATGGCTTCAAACTATAATCCTCAGTTCTCAGCTATGAGAATAGATAG
This sequence comes from Perognathus longimembris pacificus, assembly GCF_023159225.1. Classification (NCBI taxonomy): domain Eukaryota; kingdom Metazoa; phylum Chordata; class Mammalia; order Rodentia; family Heteromyidae; genus Perognathus; species Perognathus longimembris. The sequence goes on along the minus strand of NC_063173.1, from coordinate 58,689,298 downwards.
GATTATAGACATGAACCACTAGCACCTGGCTGAAGAAATACATTTTTTTGCTATTCTTATGATAAAACTTTTTGCCTATTCATGCATATCATAAGACAGTTGTCTAGAACTACATGTATTGTTATTAAATTTAAAGGGTTTTTTTAGGGGGAGGTTGAACTCAGGACCTTATACTTTCTAGGAAGATGTTCTACTGCTTGAGCCATACCTTTAGCCCTCTCTTTGCTTTAGTTTTTTCCTGATAGGATCTCACATGTATGCCCAGGGCTGACCTCAAACCACAATCCCCTTACCTACACCTCCTGAATAGCTAGCATTTACGGAGGCAGGTCCCACCATGTTCAGCCTAGTCTTGAGATGGGATCTTAATAACTTTTTGCCCATGCTGGCCTTGAACCACAATCCTATCTCCACCTCCCAAACAGATGATATGACATATAAATAGGCACCATCAAGCCCACCCAGTTTTTGTGGGTTTTTTGTCAGCCCAAGCCCACCTGGTTTTTGTGGGGTTTTTGTCAGTCATGGAGCTTGAACTCTGGGCCTGGGTACTGTCCTGAGCTCTTCAGCTCAAGGCTAGTGCTCTACCACTTTGAGCCACTACACCACTCCTGGTTTTCTGGTGGTTAATTGGATATAATTCTCACAGGGCTGGGAATATGGCCTAGTGGCAAGAGTGTTTGCCTCCCATACATGAAGACCTAGGTTTAATTCCCCAGCACCACATATATAGAAAACGGGCAGAAATGGCGCTGTGGCTTAAGTGGCAAAGTACTAGCCTTGAGCAAAAAGAAGCCAGGGACAGGGGCTGGGGATATGGCCTAGTGGCAAGAGTGCTTGCCTCCTATACATGAGGCCCTGGGTTCGATTCCCCAGCACCACATATACAGAAAATGGCCAGAAGTGGTGCTATGGTTCAAGTGGCAGAGTGACAGCCTTGAGCAAGAAGAAGCCAGGGACAGTGCTCAGGCCCTGAGTCCAAGGCCCAGGACTGGCCAAAAAAAAAAGAGTCTCACAGACTTTCCTGCCTGGGATGGCTTTGAACAGCGATTCTCAGATCTCAGGATTCTCAGATTTCAGCCTGCTGAGTAGCTAGGATTACAGGTGTGAGTACCTGGCCCATCTGGTTATTTTTGAGTGGTCAAATTGTGGATGAGTTGTTTGTCAACTTTTTAAGATGATCTACCAGCTTTTTTTTTTTTTTTTTTTTTTTTTTTTTGGCCAGTCCTGGGCCTTGGACTCAGGGCCTGAGCACTGTCCCTGGCTTCTTTTTGCTCAAGGCTAGCACTCTGCCACTTGAGCCACAGCGCCGCTTCTGGCCGTTTTCTGTATATGTGGTGCTGGGGAATCGAACCTAGGGCCTCGTGTATCCGAGGCAGGCACTCTTGCCACTAGGCTATATCCCCAGCCCCCCAGCTTTTTTTTTTTTTTAATTAAAAACATTAAGAGTATTGTAATTATTTTAAAATCGGGACAGAAACTGAAGATAAAAGTATCCTCTAGTTAAAAAACAAAGGCAGCCAAGAATAGAAGAAAGCACGATACTTACCTCAGGGATGGGCGAATTCAGCCCAGGGATTTTCAGGTTAGGATAGGAAGGGGGTGGTCCATATCTTTGCATGGCAATCAGCCATGGGGGAGGGACCTTGTGGGCATTCTGCAGTTAAAAAAAAAAAAGAAGAAAGAATAAGATTACACTCACCTAGCCCTATCCTGTCTCTTACTTCTGCCCCAATTCCCACCCTTCTCCCAAGCTTCCCTTGCCAGCTAACCAACACTCACTGGTCCTACTGGCATCCCCAAGGAAATCCTCAGCTCATCAGACAGATCTCCAGGCTTCTTCTCCTTCAGTCGTGTCTCAAACTCCTTCCCCTGAGGAAAAAGCAGTCTGCTGTATTGGAGAAGCCAGACACACAGAGAGCTCAATGGCATGAGAACACAGAAGAGAAGTCATAACCTATATCAGATACAGAATCCCAAGAGGACAACCTGGCTGCCTCCCACTTGGATCCTAGCTAGAGAAGAGGAATGAATAAGGCCAGCCTCTGTGCTGCCACTAACCACCAAGAACAGGGCCAACTGCAGCACCTCGTTTCTTACCCATGAAATGAGGGCACTGGACAGGTATCACCAAGCTCCTTCCACTTCATAAATCCCATGATATCATGGTGTCTAATATTTCAAGCATCAGAATAAAACTTTCTTCCAACTCCTGAATGTTCCTGAAAAGCACCTGTTACTTTGACACTTGGTCCCTAAATACCCACCAAACTATTATAACTCCAAAGACATGGTCAGCATGTTTCCTCTGAAAAAGGACTTCATGTTAAAATTTCAGCCAGCACTGGTGGCTCACACCTGTAATCCTAGCTATGAAAGAGGCTGAGATCTGAGGATCACAGTTTGAAGCTAGCCTGGGCAGCAAAGTCCATGAGATTCCTATCTCCAATTAATCACAAAAACAAAAACAAAACCCAAAAACTCTGGAAGTGGCGCTGTGACTCAAATGATAGAGCACTAGCCTTGAGCAGCACCCAGGCCTAGCAAAAACAACACACACACACACACACACACACACACACACACACATATTCAGCCTCCATCTCATGCAAGGGTAGTGAACCCACTATTTTAGGGGTAGGGAGCCACATAGCAGCTTTGAAAGCCCTTCTTATCAACAGTTCCACAGTAATGACCCAGACTCTGCCTTGCCTCCCCCTAGACCCATTTTCAAACCTCATAGTACAAGTCCCCGTGGATGGTCAGCTTTGGCTTGGTCTGCCATTTAAAGAAAGCATCATGAAGTTTCTGGTAGTCAATGTCAATTTTTCCCATCTTGGGCCGAACCTTCTCTCGCATTTTTGACTTCATGGTCTTCTGTTCTTCCTGTGAAAAATGTAAACACAAGTTAACAGGCATTCGCCAAACTTTTACTAGTGGTTCTGTCTCTGAACTCTTTAAGAGATTAAAGGAAATCTCATTTATTTCCCTCTGAAAGTCATGAGAATCCATCCTGCTCAAGACTCTCCAAATGATATAATATGATGAACTAGAGGTACACTCTCATGGTAGAGCACATACTTGGCATCCAAAAGCCCTGAATTCAACCCCAGCATCAAGACCTAAAGTTACATAATCCATGCTGTACATAAAATAGATTACCTGGCCTGGGAATATGGCGTAGTGGTAGAGTGCTTGCCTCTATACATAAAATAAATTACTTATACAAAAATCAACCTCAAGGCTCTATGTCCTTGAGGCTTGAACTTGAGCCTGGGTACTGTGCCTGAGGTTTGTTGCATTTTGGTGGTTAATTGGAAATATGAGTCTCAAGGACTTTCCTACATGGGCTGGCTTCAAACTGCAATCCTCAAATCTCAGCATCCTGAATAGGGAGGATATACAGGTATGAATCACTGGCACCCAACTAAGTAGTACTTAAAGTATGTAATTAAACAACCAATGTGCATCTCTAGCCACAGGTGCACCAGAGAAAGGAGGAGGAAACCAGCTGCTAGGGACCAGAGGCCTCAGCACAGGGTAGAAGAGATCTCTCCCTTTCCTATGTCCTTCTCCTCCTGCTTCCTGCCAGACGCCCCACTGAGTGCAGCTCTTAAGCTGGAGAATACCTAGATGAGTAACCAGTCCTTGGAGCTTGGGGGAGGCTGATTCAAATTCTGAAGCAAGCTGCTGTGCGGGGCACGGGTGCTGGGCCCCTGCCCCGCCTCACCTTTTCCTGAAGGGCCTCCCTCATCTCCTGGATGCCTGTGCGTTTGATGAAGTCGGGCAGCTCAAAGGGGGGCTTTTCAATACCCCGTTTGCCCTGCAGGTATTTGCGCTTAAAACACCAATGGCGGGGCACAGGTACAGAGTTCCGGGTAGCCTTGAGGTGAACCAACAGCTTCGGGTCCTGTGCTGTTACATCATGCATCTCCACGACATCAGGACGGGCTACGAGCTGGAAAACGTCAAGACATGTCTTTAGAAATGCCTTCTTCTCTTTTTCCCAAAGGACCAGTACCTAAGACACTCAGTCTCCACCAAGGCTTACCCCAGAGTCAAGAGCACGTCACATGACCTCCCAGCCAGGCTCCAGGGCCTGGGCCACCCCATGCCTTACCTGTTTCAGTTCAGCCACAGTAAAGCGATTCATTCGGCGCAACTTCTTCTTGGACAACTTAGGGGCCTCTGGCTTCTTTTCCTAAGATAGAAAGATCATCTCTTCAGAGCAGGACTCAGATGGGATTCAAATTACCCAGCCCACCCTAAAACTTAAGCCATGAAGGCCCTGTAGGATTTCGTCACAGTCCCCCAAAAGAGACACCTCAACCACCTGTGGCCAATATCACTGTTTACAGCCATAAGGAGGCAGCCCCAACCTGTTCATCGTCACTGCTGTCATCATCGCTGTCCTTGTGCTCCTCCTCAAAGCCCTTCTTCTTGGGGACTGTAGAGTTCTCCATTTTGTCCAGTTTCTCTGGCTCCTTCTCTTTCTCCTTCTTCACATCATCAGTGAGCTGAGGAGGAAGACCATGTGGAAACCCCAGAACTCTTGAGTCCCACACCCCTTCGGACCCTTGTGTATTTTAAAATGAAGCACTGTCTCCAAGCCTGACCCACCACTCCCCCGTTGAATTTGCCACCCACCCCGCCCCCCCCAGCACCCCACTCCTTTCACCTTGAAAGCCTCAAAAATCCTCTTGAAGAAGATGAAGTTGGGCTCGTAGATCTCAGGCTCTTCAGTCACATACTCGATCTCAACGTCAGCAGCTGGAGAATCAGAGCCTCGGGACCGGGCTGAGTCTTTCTCTCGGTCTCCAGAGCTCTCAGAGGACGCAGCCCGCACCCTCTGGGGCTTTTTCTTCTTCTTGCGATTCCTACGCTTCCGGTTTTTCTGTCAAGACAAGGAGAACTACCTGGATTAGAGAACCCAAGCTACACACGTGACTGTATACTCTATCTGTACACACTAACAGCAACAGTTCAGCACTGTCTTCCCCTGAGGAGGCAGTCTCCAGAAGCCCCTATGAAGAAACAGTGGAGGCAGGCTCCAAAGTTCTGCCTCTGGGGTTCTTTGGTACCTTTGGTTAAGTGATTACACCTATTTTTTAACTGTAAAGTGAAAGTGCGTAAAAGAGATTTAGAGCTGCTAAATAAAAAAAATACCTGCAAGATGCTGAGGATCAGATTGGGCACACATCATAGCTACTACTTACTGACCATTTACAAGCAGCTATTTAGCCCCAGCCTTCCAGACCTTCCAGACCAGCTCCATCATGTACCTCCTTTTTAGACATCGACATCGTGTCCTCCTCAGTCTCTGATGCCGACTGGCCCAAAGACGAGCGATTGTCTGTTTCCATTTCCTCTTCCTCTGTCAGAGAAGAAGGTAGCAATCAAGGCTCCCCTGCCCTGCTCACAAGAACTTCACAATCACGTCTCTTTGCCAAGAGCTGGTTGCTCTCTAGACCCTTCTTAGGGAAGGCATGAAGGAATGAGAATGTGGCCCAGGCTCCCCAGCTCTGAGGCTGCAACTTCAGACACACTAACACTCACCCTGCTGGGAGTTCATCTCTTCTTGGCGACTTTCTTTCAGTTGCAAGATCTTCTCCAAAGCCTGGGGGATCTTGGGGCCCACAGAGGGATCATCCATCTGGCAGAGACAACCCAGTCCAAGGGGCTGAATCATACTTTCTAACCCAACTCCAACCTGCCTTTTCTATTACAAAAATTACCAGCCTTGACATACAGCAGGAAGGAAGGGGGAAGAACCAAATGCACTCAATGAGGTTCTGCATCCCTCAAAATTTACCCCAAATTCAGTCCAAATTCAGAAGGACCCCTCTCAGTTCCTCTGCCCTATATAGATATGTTGATTAAGAATGGCTTCCCATAACTTGGTGAATGAGAAAGCCCCTGAAGAATTTTAAGTTGTCCCCCAACCGCTCCAATTTTCTGACTCTTCTATTCTTATCTTTCTTTTAATTTTTTTGAGTCCTAGCACAGGACTCAAACTCAGTACCTGATGCTTATGCCACCTGAGCCAAGCCACCAACTCCTCTCGGATTCTTCTAATATCCTGTAATTGTCCCCTTCCAATCCACTACCCTTCTGTCCCTAGGAAACGATCATCAGTCTTAGGCTGGAGATAGAGCTCAGCAGTACAGAGCTTGCTTTCCATGTATGATATCGTGGATTCCATCTCTAGCCCCCCACACACACAATGAAAGAAATCATCACTCACCTCTCTGTTCTCATCTCCAGGAGGTGGCGGGGGACCACGAGGCCGGGGAACAGGGACACCCATGGGCAAAACAGTGGCCGCAGGGCCCACTGGGCCTACTGGAGCAGCTACTGTGAGAAGGAACAAGTCCAACGTCAAAAGAGACAAAACACCCCATTAATAAATAATTATCTCCCCCAACTACCACTAATAAAATCCAAAAATAACAAGTTGCCTCCTTTGCTAATCATCAAGGTGCTAGTTGGCCTTTAGGGCAAGCAATGGTGAGAATGGAGCTGAAGGATACTCCACCTAAATTCACTCAACTGTACCTGGATCCTTAGATCTCAACCTCCAAAGTAGCTAGAATGACAGACAGGAATGAACCACCAGCTCCTGACTGTGTGTACTCAAGTTCTTAATATAAAGTAGCATAATATTAACATACAACCTATGTGTTTCCTTCCATATTAAATCATCTCTATATTACTTATGATGTCTAATATATAGAGAATGACAAGGAAAAAAACTGTACATGTTGGGGCTGGGAATATGGCCTAGTGGTGAAGTACTTGCCTCACATACATGAAACCCTGGGTTTGCTTCCTCAGCACCAAATATATAGAAAAACTCAGAAGTGGCGCTGTGGCTCAAGTGGTAGAGTGCTAGCCTTGAGCAAAAAAGAAGCCAGGGACAGTGCTCAGGCCCCGAGTCCAAGCCCCAGGACTGGCAAAAAAAACCAAAACTGTACATGTCAAATGCAAATGTAATGTAGAAACAACAGATACAGAAAGCCTACTGTACTTGAAAGTTTTCCAGTTGGGCACAAGTGGCTCATGCCTGCAATCCCTTGGTAGGCTGAGAAACGGAGGATTATGCATGGTTGAGGCCAGGCAGTAAAGCTTACAATATTCTTTTTGGGTGTTTGTGCCAATACCAGACTGGAATTCAGTGCCTCTTATCTCACTCACACTCTGAATTTTTGCTTAAATCTGGTTCACATGAGCCACACGTGTAGCCCAGCTTTTGGCTAGTTAACTGAAGATGAAATCTCACAAACTTTTCTGCTCAGGCTGACTTCACACCTCAATCTTGACATCTCAGCTTCCTGAATAACTAAGACTACAGGTAGGAACACTGACACCTGATATAAGACCCCCTTCAAGAGTGAGCATAAAGGCCAGACACCAGTGATTCATGCCTGTAATCCTAGCTACTCAAGAGGGTGAGATCTGAGGACTGCGGTTCAAAGCCAGCCTGGGCAGGAGAGTCCTGAGACTCTAATCTCCAATTAACGACCAGAAAACTGGAAGTGGTACTGTGGCTCAAGTGGTAGAGCGCTAGCCTTAAGCTGAAGAGCTTAACTAATGGTGGGAATGAAAACTAGTACAACCACTCTGGAAGGTAATCTGGAGGTTCCTCAAAAAAACTATGCAATAGGGTGCTGCAGAGATAGAACAAAGTAAATAGGTCTCAAAATACCAAAATACAGTAAAAAGAGGACACAAAATGAGTGGAAAGTGTGTGAAAACAGTAATAATAACAACAATAATATAGGAACCATCGCTACATTGGACACTGGTGAAAGGGAACTAAGCAACACATGGGTGGGAATGGGAAAGAAGGAATGAGTGAAGGAGGGAACAGATGTTGCTAAACAAAAGGAACGTAATGTGCCTATCATCCAAAACGGAGAAAGTGATTTTACTGTTAAAGTTCATAGACTTCATAAGCTATGTAGAGTAGAATGACAATTTTCATCATCATGAAAGTTAAAATGTATACTGTGAAAAATATGTAGTAACTTAAACACAATAATAAAAAAATGTAAAAAGGGCTGGGGATATAGCCTAGTGGCAAGAGTGCCTGCCTCGGATACACGAGGCCCTAGGTTCGATTCCCCAGCACCACATATACAGAAAACGGCCAGAAGCGGCGCTGTGGCTCAAGTGGCAGAGTGCTAGCCTTGAGCGGGAAGAAGCCAGGGACGGTGCTCGGGCCCTGAGTCCAAGGCCCAGGACTGGCAAAAAAAAAAAAAAACCACAAAAAACCTAGGCATAAACCTTCTCTACGACCCAGCCATATCACTGTGGGCATCGAACCTGAGCATCATGAACCAGGATATGACGAGGACACCTACACATCCATGCTCACTGCTGTACTACTCACAATAGCCAAATTATGGAAACCAACAGATGATTAGATCCAAATCTCATGGTACCTATATACAATGGAATTTTACACAACCATTAGAAAGAATAAAATGTCATTTGCAAAGAAATGAATGGAACTAGAACAAATCATGTTAAGTGAAGTAAGCCAAGATCAGAGCCAGATCTAAAATGCACTGGGAGCCAGGCACTGGTGGCTCACACTTGTAATCCTAGCTACTCAGGAGGTAAAGATCTGAGGATCACAGTTTGAGGCCAGTCAAGGCAAAAAAAGTCCTCATGAGATTCCTATCTCCAATTAACCACTCAAAAAACCAGAAGTGGTGCTGTAGCTCAAGTGGTAGATCACTAGCTGTGAGCACAAAGAGGCTCAGGGACAGCGCCCAGGTCCTGAGTTCAAGAGCTACAACCAACAAAATAAATAAATAAAATGCAATGGGATATGACAAATTACACAGGCTTCTGGATACTCACATACAGTGAAACCAAAAGAGGACAGTCTTAGAATAAGAGACTCACAAAGGGGCAATACCGAAGCATCCTTTTACATGTGTATAAAATAATACACATACTGAAACAAACTCCAAAGACATGGAACAGAGGACTTTTTTAAATGTTTTTTCTTTTCCTGATGATTCTATATTCTTTACCTTATATACAGTGTATTCACATGCTCATCTGTGGGAGGGTGGGGGGAGGGCACAGAATCCTAGGAAAAAGGGTTTGAAAAAGTGCAGCACTGGAGCGCACTGAACACTTATAGGTAGACACAGGAGGGGAGGAATGAGAGAGGAGGAGGGAACAGATGACACCGTAGGAAAGAAAATTTACTTATTACCTGACATATGTAAATGTAACCCCTCTGTATATCACCTTTACAATAACAACAAGGCAAATTTAAAAAAAAAAAAAGATTTGGGCATAGTGGCACATACCTGTTATCTTAGTCTAACTGCCAGACAGAGAAAATAGGACTGAAGTACTTGGGTGCTAGTGGAGCACACCTGTAATCTTTGCTACTCAGGAGGCTGAAATCTAAGAGATTGTGGTTCAAAGCCAGCCTGGGCAGAAAGTCCCTGTGAGACTCCAATCTCCAATTAACCACTCAAACACCAGAAATAAAGCTGTGGTTCAAAGTGGTAGAGTGCTAGCCTTGAGTAAAAGAGCTCAGGGACAGTGTCCAGGCCCTGAGTTCAAGCCCCACCACTGACAGAAAAAGAAAACAGGACTGAAGGTATGGCTCAGTGGTAAGAGCACTTACCCAGTACAAATCCCAGTACTGCCAAAAAAAAAAAAAAAGTTTCTAAAAAGCTAAGAATATAGCTGAATGGTAAAGCACATGCTTAGCATACTCAAGGCCATAAGTTCAGTACAAAGCACTGAGAAAAAAAATACTTTAAAAATAGATGTCTTGGGCTGGGAATATGGCCTAGTGGCAAGAGAGCCTGCCTCGTATACATGAAGCCCTGGGTTCAATTCCCCAGTACCACATATATGGAAAATGGCCAGAAGTGGTGCTGTGGCTCAAGTGGCAGAGTGCTAGTCTTGAGCAAAAGAAAGCCAGGGACAGTGCTCAGGCCCTGAGTCCAAGGCCCAGGACTGGCAAAAAACAAAACAAAACAAAAAAATAGATGTCTTTCTTTTCTTCTTCTCCAAGGTATTACCTCGTGGACCCAAAGGAGTGCGAACAGCCATCTGACTCATGTCTTGTGGGGGCCGAGGGACTGGGGTGCCCATCTTGGCAATCTCTTGCTGCCGCTCCTGCTCTAACAGCACAGCTGCCTGTAGGAGAAAAGTGGGAGCAAGGAGCAGTTTGACAATGCATTTGGCAAGGAGCAGTTTGACAATGCATTTGGCAAGCAGCCCCTAGCAAACACACTCTCTCAGCCAGGTAATAAGCTGAAGGAAAATAATCACATCCCCTCCACCTCACTTTCAGGATACTGATCAAACCAGAGAAGCCCCTATCTATCAGCATGACAGAAAATCCCTGAAAATATGACCAAGGAAAACCCCTTGGAAATTTCTGGTTCCTAGAAGAGAATTTATGATTGAGCTAAGTGCTGTTTTCTTGGGGTTTTGGGGGGTTTTTTGGGTGCTGATCCTGAGGCTCGAATTCAGTGTTTGGGTTTGGGAGTTGATCCCCGAGTTTCTTTTGCTCAAGACTAGTGTTCTCCCACTTGAACCACACCTGCACTTCTGGCTTTTCCTTGGGTAGCTGACTGGAGATAGAGTCTCACAGATTTTCCTGTCCAGGTGGGCATTAAACCGTGACCGTCAGCTCTCAGCCTCCTTAAAATTTTCCAGAATCTAGACAAAGCCAGTATTTCATACCTATTTCCATATATGCTGCTTTTAATGCTGGTTTTCTAATACTTATGAATCCAATGAGTAACAACTGACACAGTTCAGTGTGGGACAGAGCACCTTCACGTCATCTCCAAACTAATCCTGATTATATTTACTCTAAATCCAATACAAATCATGACACATCCCAAAGGCCTCTCCAAAGTACTAACAGGAGTCAGCAAACGTTTTTTGTTCTGTATTTTTTTGGTAACTTAAGTTAAAATAAATGTAATTTATTTAAAATGTAAACATTTTAGCCTCTATGGCTATTATATGGATCTATATATTCTTGGTTTGAGTTGTGGTTTTAGTTTGTTGGGTTTTTTTAAAATCACAACTCTTTAAAATATAGTTTACAGGACATGAAAAAGGAGACCATAACCTACATGTAGTCTGCTAACTTCTTGCCTGTAGAAAAAATAAGATTCTTTGGGACATACTAGAGCTTAGGTGGGAATAAATTGGCTACCAAGAAAAAATGTGAAATAATGCATCTGTTTTAGACCCTAAGCACTGTTAAGTGACATCCTACGTACTGGACCATGAGGGCAAAAAAGTTAGAATGAGGGGCATTACCCTCTTCTGCTGCTACAAAAGCTCATGTTCCTTCACTGAATGATTCCCCTGTTTAAAAAAGAAAACAAGCTCATACCAGCATCAAGACGACCCAGGCCAATCTGCCACAATTCTCACTTCCTCTTGCAGCCTAAGACCTACTTTCTACTCTTTGCTTGAGATCTTCCCAGCTCTGAGGCTCTATTTCCCCGTTCATGGACCTCTAATGAGGTTCAGGTGCAGGCTTCCATCTGCCTTACCTGTTTGGCACGTTCCTCTTGCTGCATCAGTAAAGCTGCCTGCTGCTGGGCCAACTTCAGACGCTCCTCCTCTGACAGAGCCACCGGTTCACCCACACGGAGAGGAGGTGGGGGTCCCAAATTTGGTGGGTGCGCCATAGGAAAGCCAAGGCCAAGCCCTGGTGGAGGGGGTGGTGGTGGAGGAGGAGGTTGCAGAGGGGGAAGTCCCATGGGTGGTGGCGGCATGGGAATCCCAGAGAGCTGTGGAGAAAATATGATCATCAACTAGAAAGCATTTATTGTTCTGCAAACACTTTGGGGATCGAGCAAATGAGCCATGTACTGAAATGCAAAGCCAAATGATACACGATTCCATAAGAGAATGCCCCATAGCAATATCAGAAGAAGAGAAACTTGACTTTGAGACACCAAAGAAAACCACAAAACTCAAATCTTTCCACAGAAAATCATCATGAGCACATATTTTGCACTCAATTTCAAGGGGCTTAGTGGTACCTCTAAGAATCATCACAGGATGTGATCTGGCTTAGCAGTAGAGTGCTTCCCTAGCATACATGAAGTCCTAGGTTCAATTCCTTGGTACCACATAAACAGAAAAAGCTGTTGTTCAAGTGGTAGAGTGCTAACCTTGAGCAAAAGCAGCTCAAGGACAGTGCCCAGGCCCTGAATTCAAGCCCCAGGATGGGGAAAAATAAATAAACCACCACACAGAGACTAATGAATCCCCAGCCAATCACTGCTTTGGAGAAAGATGATTAACTATGGGGTACAACCGAAGAAAGTTATAAATTCTCTCCCAAAGGGCTGGGAATATGGCCCAGTGGCAAAAGTGCTTGCCTCGTATACATGAGGCCCTGGGTTCGATTCCTCAGCACCACATATACAGAAAATGGCCAGAAGTGGCGCTGTAGCTCAAGTGGCAGAGTGCTAGCCTTGAGCAAAAAAGAAGCCAGGGACAGTGCTCAGGCCCTGAGTTCATGGCCCAGGACTGGCCAAAAAAAAAAAATTCTCTCCCCAAAAAAACTATCATGAACACATATTTTGCAATCAATTTAAGAAGGCTCTGTGCACCTCTAAAAACCATCACACACAGAGAGATCAATGAATCCCAAGTCAGTCACTGCTATGGAAAAAGAAAATAAGATCTAAAATGAGAAAAGATATGGAAGTTGAGAAAACCTAAATAAACAAAAAGCAGTATGCCTGCTGTTTGCAAATTGCAATGGCTTAGTAAATGCAGGAGGTATATGGCATATAATCAAATCAGGGAGTTATTCCCTTAATGCCTGCCAAAAGGTGACTACTTCTAGCAAGAGAAGGAATTGAGTCAAGTTATATAGGTATTCAGGTTGAATCTTAAATGACAGACACAGGGGAAAGAGGCGGGTAGTCAGAAAAAAAAGAAAAAAAAGTAAAGAAAACCAGGTAACAGTGGCTCACACCTATAATGCTAGCTACTCAGGAGGCTGAGATGAGGATTAAAGTTCAAAGCCAGTCCAGGGAGGATAGTCTTCAGACTCTCATCTCTAGCCATATCTCACTTGGGCATCTATGCAGAAAATTACAATTCATGATACAGTAAAAACACTTGCACATCCATGTTTACTGCTGCAGGATTCACAACAGCCAAGTTATCCAAGTTATGGAAACAGCCCAGAAGCCCTACAGTAGGTGGGTGGATCAAAAAAATGTGGTACAAATACACAATGGGATTTCACTCCTCCATCAGAAAGAATGTTGCATCTTTTTCAGGGAAATGAATAGACCTAAAACAAATCATGTTATGTGAAGTAAGCCAAACTCAGAGAGAAACAGTGTGTGTTTTCTCTCCTATGTGGAAGCTAGATGTAAAATACAACTAAACACTGTAACCAATCTAGGGCTTTACGCATTTACACACAAAACTGACAAAAGGAGGATATACACAGCAGAGGAAGCCAAAGGCATAAATGAACACCTAAAAAGTACTATTTATCAAGACAAATGGAATGGAAACATATTTATCAAGACAAATGGAATGGAAACATAGGGGAGGTGGTTTTTTATTTGTTTTCTTTTTTTCTTTTTGGGGTGTGGGTAAAGGGGGGGCTCAGGAGTGGAGGGAAGAAGGCAGGGCAAATGCAGTCATTGTATTCAACATACACTATGTAAAAAAAAAAAAAAAAAAAAAGAGCTATACCTTGTGAGTTGGAGAGGGAGAGGGGAAAATGGAGAAAAGCAAAGAGAGGAGTGCCCAAGAAGCATTGTACTCATAAGCTGACTTATGAAATTGTAACCCCTTTGTACAACTCCTTAAAAATAGCAATTAAAAAAAATAGAGGAGCTGAGAATGTGACTTAGAAGTAGAGTGCCTGCCTAGCATGCATAAGCCGTTAGTGGCAGTAGAGCAAAATGAAGTTCAGGGACAGAGCCCAGGCCCTGAGTTCAAGCCCCAGGACTGGCAAAAACAAAAAGTAGAACTTCCTTACCTGTGCTGACATGGGAGGGGGAGCAGATTTGTCCCCATCCTCCCCTCTCAAAACTGGCCGACTCAGCACGATGCCAGTCTGTAAAAGAAAAAAAGTCCAACAGACGCTGTTCCAGGATATGATCTTCTCTCCTATTTATTCACCTAAAATTTAAATTTACCCAATGCCTGCCTGTCATCGCTCGGGCTAGACACGGGGGGGGAGGGGGCAGAGGGGGCAGTACCGCTTACAACAAAGATCCAGCAGCAAGAGGTCTCGCAGGCCTCCAAGCGCTCTGCCTATCCAGGAGTGCCCCAACCACTCACCTGGCGGGAGTAGGACTGCAGCCGCTCTACCAGCTCCTCCCGACTCCCTGTGGGGCAAAGCACACAATCAAGGTGGGGGCGAGTCAAACCGGGACAGACCAGGGCAGGCCCCTGCGGCGCGCCTCTGCCATTCGGCCCCCCGTGTCACCCGGGTAACCGGGCTCCGCTTCTCCACTGCCCTAGCGGTCCTCTCTTGACTTCCCATGCTCCTCACCCTGTATCGGAGCTCCTATCTCTGCCAGTTTGGCTTGAAGTTCCTGGGCAGCCCAAGCGCCATAGTGGCCCGGAGGCGGAGGCGGTGGCAACTGCAATTCTCCTTTGGGAGCTTCAGGATGCTCGGCCGCCATCTTAGCCACAGGAAAGCGCGCAACCAACCCGGAAGCTCGAGCAAGCCTCTGGGCCCACCGCCCGGAACTTCCGGTAGCGTTGCAGCCGCGTCCTCTCTGTGATTGGAAGGCAGGTTAGACTGGCACCGCCTCCTGCTGTCCTCCAGAAGATATGATTCGCCAACGACGCGCCGTGGACGGATCTGGCCGCGCAGCCTTCTGGGAATTGTAGGGTGCGGGTCACCGTCTACTCAGGGCCCGGTGCCCGAGAACCAGTTCACGCTCCTGCCTCCATGAACGCTGGCGGTGGAGCGGGACTGGCTGCGTGGAGAGCCGCCCTCACCCCAAGGGAGGGCTTCCTTTGTCTCAGTCTCACCTGCACGAGCCTACACTCGGTCTTCCTGCCCGACACCCTGGTCCAGCGTGAGAGGCTCGGACCTTTAGACCCCCTGAGAGGCCCGGAGATTTTGCTGGGAGGGCGGGGGGTGGGGTCCGAAAATACTCGATGGCCGCTGTTTGCCGGCGCCAGGCAGGAGGTTGGGGCCGATGCCGCCGATAAAACAGTGTCTGATTGTCTGCCTGCCCACCCCCGACCCAGGCCAGGATGAATGGGCTGAAAGGGGATCGGAGCCGGGAAAGGAGCGGACCCTCCAGGCCGAGCTCCAGCTGCCGACCTGGGGGAAGGGCGAAACGAAAGCCTTTTTTTTCCCCCACTTTCTAGGCTGGCTCCAATGTCCTCCTTTCCGTTTCTAGGAATTTACTCGTCAAATACAATTTTCCATCTTTTTGGGTTTTTGGGTGTTTTTTTTTTTTTTTTTTAAGACAAGATGTTTATGGAACACAAGCTGGCCTCCAACTGGCGATCCTTCTGCCTAAGCCTCCCTGTGCTTGGATTCCAAGTGTGCCTCACCACGTCTAGCTTTTTCAATCTTCTTGACATTTCCAGACCCCTCAATGGGGCCAGGCTCTTGTCTTTTTTATGTCGCACAGTACCAAGAGGAGCTAAATAAATGATTAGTTTTTTTTAAAATCCACCTACAGGGCTGCCTCATACATGAAGCCCTGGGTTCGATCCCTCAGTACCCCATATATAGGAAAGGCCAGAAGTGGCGCTGTGGCTCAAGTGGCAGAGTGCTAGCCTTGAACAAAAAGAAGCCAGGGACAGTGCTCAGGCCCTGAGTCCAAGGCCCAGGACTGGCAAAAAAAAAAATCCACCTACAGTACTAGGTACAGGATTTGTATCTATGTGGGTGTGGTGTGTATGTGTGTTGGAGCGTGAACTCAGAGCCTAGGCACTTTCCCTTAGCTTATTCCCTCATGACTAGCACTCTAGTACTTGAGTCACAGGTCCACTTCTGGCTTTTTGGTTATTAATACAAGTCTCATTATGGACTTCCCTGCCTGACCTGGCTTCAAACTGCAGATCCTGGGACTGGGAATGTGGCTTAGTAGTAGAGTGCTTGCCTAGCATGCATGAAGTCCTGGATTCCTCAGCCCTACATAAACAGGAAATGCTGGAAGTGGCTCTGTGGCTCAAGAGGTAGAGTGCTAGCCTTGAGCAAAAAGAAGCCAGGGACAGTGCTCAGGCCCTGAGTCCAAGGCCCAGGACTGGCAAAATAAAAAATGCAGATCCTCAGCTCTCAGCCTCCAGAGTGGCTAAGATTACAGGTATAAGCCACTGGCACCCAGACTTTGTTTTTTCTTGAAAATAATGTCAAGACCTCTGAGGTGACCCAGGTTGGTGGATGTGTGCCTTGAGTTAGGGAGGGGAAAACAAGAGAAATGGTGTGACTTCCCCCTACTCCCTTCAAATCTTTTCTCTGGCCAGTTCCATTTCACCACCTACCCTCAATGAAGAAGTAACTGGGGTGGGGGGGAGAATGGACACCAGCTGCAGGGAAGGTGAGATTTGACAGAGACAAAGGAAAGAACTAAACCTACAAAGGTTGGCTTCCCTACCCTAGCCAGGGATGGGAAGTTCTCTTCATCCCTACTCAAACCCCTTCCCCCTCCCAGCACCTTCACAGTTCCAGGGTCCTGCTGTCACTCCCAATGTGGGAAACCAAAGCTAGAAAGGACAGCACAGAAGGAAGAACAGTGGTGGTCTCCCCTTCAGCCTGTCAGTCCACTCAGGCAGAGAACCATTTGTAATCCAAAGGAAGGCTCTTTTTTGCTCTCTGTAACCCGAGAGCCAGGAGCAGGTCATCTGAGGCTGGAGGCTCCCGTGTGCAGGGGGGGGAGAGAGAAGGGGAAAGAAAGGGCAGGGTCTCTCAATGCAGGATAAACTCAGAGCTGATAAGTGAGAGGATAGTGTAGGTAGGACCAGAAAGGGATCTGATTTTATCACAAGAATCCTGGGGTACAGGAAGGGTGGTCTCCTCTAGTTGCACTGAGAGGAAAGATAAGAGGAAATGAGAAACTGACATGCCTAAGGGGCCAAACTGGGGCAACAAGCAGTTCCCCTGACACTGAATCCATGTTGCTTCTTAGCAAGTATCCTTGCATCCTCCCTGATCCCAGCTTTGGATAACTGCCCAGCTCCAGGATCCTTACCTTACCAGGGCCAGAGTAAAGGGGAGAACAGTCTCCAGCAAGTCACAGAATCCAATGCTTGGTGTCTGAGAAGGCTTTGAGAAGTTACTACTGCCCAGTGTCCAGGGGTAGAGCTAAGGACTAAGCCAGAGCTTCCCCAAGTAGAGCAGCCTCAGGAACAGCTGCCCGTTTTTCTAAGCTAAAAGCAACGGGGCTCAGTTGCCTTTTGATCTTGGGACATAATAGCAGGACCAGGATTGAACTGGAGTTCTCTGGCTTTTGGTGCAAGGTGCCTCCTGGGTAGCCTCCTAGTGTGCGGAAAGCTTTGATTAGGAGTGGTCGGGGCACAGGGAGCGGGGACGAGGTCTCAGGCGGGAGGGGAAGGGGTAGAGAGGACCAGATGGGACCAGACTGGGTAGATAGAAGTGGGAAGTGAAGGGGAGGAGGGAGCTAGCCTGCAAGATACAGGTGCTTTTGTCTAATCCAATCACCACCAGCCCAAGGACGTCCCACTGGGGCCCAAGATGCCTGATAACCCCAGAGTACACAGACACCTTCCCAGCCTCAGTTTCCCCTCTGACAGAACAAGGGAGACACTTCGGAAAGGTGACGGTGGTAAGATGCCCGTAACCAAAGATGCCACCTTAGAGAGAGCCCTCACCCCAAGCACACCAGCCAGGACATCCTCCCTCCCTTCCCGCGGCTTCTCCTCTCCCCCTCCCCCGCCCCGCCTCCGGTGAGAGATGGGGGACGGGCTGGCTGAGCCGAGAGGAGGGAGCGGAGCCGGAGCGGAGCGAGCAGAGCGAACGCAGCCACCTGATCCTATCCGAGCGCGGTGATCGAGTGGCCGGCGCTCGGTGCTCGGCTCCCCCCACCCCGCTGCCCCAGGGCGGACTTGAGGACAAGGGGCCCGAGGAAGAAGAAGGCACCCCCCCCCCACCCGGGGTCGCCGGCAGAGCCCGCGCGCGCGCTCGCAGGCAGCGTGAGTACTGCAGTGGCCGGGCTGGGGCTGGGGCGACCCGGTGGACCGCACCAGGGCGGGAGATGGGGAGCCGGGCAGCGGAGAGCGTCCCATCCCGGGGGCCCAGCCGCCAGGGCTGGGGGGGGGGGGGCGGCACTCGACCCCCACCCAGCAAGTGGAAGGCCTGGAAAGAGGGCCAACCTGGCTTATTCCATATTGTGGCCAGGCCCCAGTGACCCAGATCCCTGGGCGAAATTGGAATGAAATTGAGGGAATCGGGGGAGGGGGGGCGGCACTGATGGGGTAGGAAGGATGGAGGGAATTGGGAGGCGGGGGCGGATGACAGGGAGAAGAGGCTGGGGGACCTGGTGCGGGCTGGGGGGTGGGGGAGGGAGGTGGAAAGATCCTCCATCTCCTGGGCAATGAGTGTGCTAACCAACCACCCCTCTGCTCTTGTCCTTTCTTCTCTGGGGGCTTTAAGTCACTTTTACTCCTAGCTGGGCAGTGCCATCCCCCAAGTCAGGATGGAGTCTTCAAGTCATTGAGAGATCAGGTCAGGATGGTCCAGACCCAGGCACCCCTTTAAGTGCATCCGCCACAGCTCTGGAGCCCAAAGGGGACAGAGGAGAAGAGGATGTTTGGGGAATGGGCGTGCGTTCAGCACAGTTTTAAAGCTCTGGCTGGATCTACCATTTCTTCATTGCTTCCCAGGAGAAAAGAAAGCAATTTGCAAAACTGGGCAACAGCCTGAGGTAGATTGTTCTGACTAAAATTAGCACTGGTATTCTGATGAAGCTGGCACCCTGACCTCACACCGGGGATGATGAGAGGACCTCTCTCTCTCTCTCTCTCTCTCTCTCTCTCTCTCTCTCTCTCTCTCTTCCCCCTCCCATAGGGAAGACACTGGGGAAATTAGAGGGGGGGTCTGAAACCTCTGTGGGCAGCTTCCATGGCCCAGTGTTCTACAGCCTGGTTCAGCACCAACACCCACCCACCACATCAGTTTTAATGCCAGAGGGAAACTCAGCCCCTTCTGACTCCTGATGCCTGAGCCCAAAAGAGACATCTTGCCTTGGCCTGGCCCTGGGAAGTTAGGCCTCTTCTAATGCCCCAGTGCCACCTTCTCTCCTGACCTGGAATGGCCTGGCCCAGTGCCCGCCCAGAGGAGGCAGGGTTTTTGCTTTCAAATACCTGAAGGTCTTTCATGGAGAAAAATGTGTTGTGTGCTCTGAAAGGGTGGCATTAACCACAACACAGGATGGGAGTGGGTGGGTAAGTCAAGGCCAGAAGGCCCAGACCCAAGACAGAATGATCCTCAATGTCCCGGGAAGAACTCTAGAACTGTGAGGGCTGCACAGGAATGAAGTAGGCTGTGTCTGAAGGAGATGAACAGCCTGTCATTGCCAGCGACCAATGTCTCTGGTGTGCATCTCTGAAGGCTGGTGTCCGGAGACTTCCACTCATGAGGGCCAGTCCCCAAGCAGGTCTCAGACTGGAGTCCCACTGGCTCCCCAGAGCTAAGCCATTAGGCAGTAAGGAAGGTCTCAGGAATGCAATAAAAGGACACTGCACACCCCCTCTACCTTTATTGAGTGGTTATGGAAAAGGATGTGGTTTCCCCCACAGACTTGGCCATCTTGGCTGGCAAAGGTAAAATAGGGTGTTATGAGCAAGTTCAGATAGATTGGTCTCCCACTAACTCCTTGGGAAACCATCCTGTCACCAGTTCTCTGGGCAGGATGGGTGACAAAGAGAAGGCCTAAATCTTTAGAGGGCCAAGATCTTGACTTCCTCCTGCAAGCCACCCCCCTGAGATCGAACAAGCTCTGTTCTGCCCCAGCCACCCCTGAAAAGTCAGGGAGGATGTAGGTCAGGAGGACTAGTCTATCCGTAGGCTGGCAGAGGAAACCAGGTGATGGGGCCTGGAGAAAAAAAAGACACTGATCCACCCAAACATCTTTAAATATAACCCAGGATGGGTGGAAGGCAGGTGAGAATAAGAGGAATGGAAAACACAGGGCTCCAGGGGTAGATGATAGTTAAGAGGGTTTTCACATTACTTCACTACTTCCGTGACCAGGTGTAGTTCCACACACATGCATGCACCCAAGAGGCTCTAGGCCCTCCTATCATTTGGAAAGGGGTGTGCGTGAGCTGAGCTGGATCTGAATTTAGACATGCCACTGGGCTAAGACCCATCCTAACATAGGGGCAGGCATGGCTGTTAAAGCTGGCTTTCCACCTGGACTGGCAAGGCCTGGACTGTCCTGGAGCCAAGGCATTCTTTCAGGGAAAGGAGACTAGCCAGAAACCTGGCCCTTTTCCAACCTCCTACGCCTGCCACTCACCTGGGATAGAGGCTGGCCTCCTGCAGGACATTTTCAACAGGGCAATAAGCAGGAGCCACCTGTGGCATCCCCTGCTCCTGCTTTGTATCTCCCAGGCTGCCATCCCATTACCTTGGCTGGGTACCTGCACTGAAGTCAGCTGATGGGGCAGCCTGGGTTTCAGGTATCTGGGGATAGAATCTAGACAGTTTCAGGATTTCAGCACTTCTTTTTCTCCTGGATTTATCAGTCCTGGGTCCTCAGGGCAGGAACCTGAGCTAGGAGAGCTCAGAGCTCAGGGGCATGTAGAATTGCTAGAACTAATATCTAGTTTTCTGTGGACACAGCATACAGGATGTCTAAGACTGGGAGACAGAAATAGTAGGTCTGAATCCCAGTTCTGCTATTACCACTGCGCCACAATGGACAACTTTGACATCCCCTTTGAGCCTCGTGTTTATCATCTGCAAAGTGTGAATAATAATGTCAGAGTGGTACTGAGGATTTAATGGGAGT
Organism: Perognathus longimembris pacificus; assembly: GCF_023159225.1. Classification (NCBI taxonomy): domain Eukaryota; kingdom Metazoa; phylum Chordata; class Mammalia; order Rodentia; family Heteromyidae; genus Perognathus; species Perognathus longimembris. The sequence goes on along the minus strand of NC_063173.1, from coordinate 58,668,305 downwards.
AGTTTGTCTTTAATGACATAGTAAGCATGAAGTATTGATCTGAGACCAGAGGAGCTCAGGCTCAGGGGAACCAGTATCATCTCTTGGCCAAAGCAATCAGATGAGTCCTGGAGGAGGTGAGACACTGAGCTGAGACTTCTGTGACTGGAGCCACTGGTGGCACTGAGGCCACCTTACTAGAGATAGATCCAAATGGCCATGAGACAAAGTTAAGGTTAGACTAAGAGGCACAGACACAGTTCAAGAGATGAAGTATCCAGGGGCTGGGAATGTGGCAGAGTGGTAGAGTGCTTGCCTTGCCTACATGAAGTCCCCGGTTTGATTCCTCAGCACCACATACATAGAAAAAGCCAGAAGTGGCGCTGTGGCTCAAGTGGTAGAGTGCTAGCCTTGAGCAAAAAGAAGCCAGGAACAGTGTTCAGGCCCTGAGTTCATGCCCCAGGATGGGCAAACAAACAAAGAGAGATGAAGTATCTGTACTCTGAAGGGCTGACCACAAACCACACCCTGTAATTCCACCCAAGACTAGGTTATGTGGAACAGTGAGGAGATAGGGTTTTAATACCGGGGAGGGGTGGAGGAATTTGATCTGTCCTGACGTCTCTGTTCACCTGGCTCCTTGACGCTCTTCTCTGCAGCAATCCTGCAAGGGCCTGGAGCCCATCTCCTCCTCACACTGCAAACCTGTCTGCCTCCTTTCCCTACCAGGCTTCTCCGGAACACTGGCCCTGTTACCAGAACCCCAAGAGCCCCCATGAGTGCTGGTGACGCGAGTCCTGGATAGTGAGGCCCTGGCTGGTCCAGGGGTAGGCACTCTACCATGCCACCCATCCTTCAGCGTCTACAACAGGCCTCCAAGATGATGAGCCGCCGGAAAATCTTACTGCTGGTTCTGGGGTGCAGCACGGTGAGCCTCCTCATCCACCAGGGGGCGCAACTCAGTTGGTAAGTGGGCAGGGCCTCAGTAAGAAAGCATGTTCCCTTAGGAGGGACATTCCCTCGCTGTGGCCTAGGTTAGCAACAGGAATGGAAGCTCCCTTTCCTAGTCTTCCGTCTACCAGAACAGTCCTTCTCTGGGTGTTGCAGTCTCTCTCTACTCTCAAAGTGCTTTCCATACACATCCTCTAGAGCCACACATTCAGAGCCTGAACTCTACTGATAGGATTGAGTAACTTAGCTGGGATTCAAACCCAGTCTAAGTGATTCCCACAACATCATGGCTAAATGCCTCTCTAGTGGGCTGTAAACAACTTCTCATTACTTGTATTGTATGAAGCAAGCACACACTTTACTTTTCTGAGCCCATTTCTTCATCACTAAGATGGCGGTGATGATAAGAGGGATGCACTGGTCACCCTCATGTGGGTACCACGTGATGATTGATGGGAACCTGGCCGCTATTCCTGCCTCACATTTAACCCTAAAAGATCACAGCACCTGTCAAGGCTTCAACTTCCCTACTTACCCCATGATCTGCTCCTAATAATGGTGTGAATGGAAGAAGACAAATGATTTGCCAAGGGCTATCTACAGCCATTATCTTAAGCCTAAGCCAGCCATGAATAGGAAACTTCAATGGTGTTCACAAAGCTGCCTACAGATGCCCTCATAGCCAGGTGCTCAGAATAGTAGAGAAGAATCAAGAGAGTGAATCAAAGTTTTCAAGGACCTTCTAGGTCCCAGTAATCCCAAATATTTTTGATTTAGGAAAAAGAACAGAAATAAAATTTCCATGAGAGCTATGAGTATTATTCATTTTGTATACTACTGTACTTCTTGACCCTAGAGCATGGCCTGGCACACAAGAAAAGCTCAAAAACTATTTGTTGAGTGGGTGGATGGATAAATAAACTTCAGAGCCCTTAACAGAAACAGTCAACAGATGGGTTGCTGCAAAGTCTGGTACCACCTACTCAAAAAAATGAGAAACCAGTTAAACAGTACAATGAGAAAGAAGACAGGGTGCAAAAGGATTTGGTGACTGAGATTTCCCTTTGGTCCTAAGCTTTTCCAGAGATAAAGTGGGATTTCTCAAGTAATCCCTTATACTATTTCTGAATAAACAAGTTGCCTTAAAACCAAGCAATCGATTTCAGCTATGGTGGTGCAGGCTTGTAATTCCAGCACTTGGAGGCTGAGGCAGGAAGATCTTAAGTTCCAGGCCAGCCAGGACTACATAGCAGAATCCAGTCTCAAAAAAACATTATTTCACAACAGAAATCAAACATATATTCTCTCATAGTGGCCACGGATCCAAAATCTACAGAGTATAGTAAATCTACCTTTTCTGTGAATTTATTACACATGATTTTCACCAATGTGGCAACAAAAATTAGAAACTCAAAAGAAATTTAACTTTTTTTTTTGGCCAGTCCTGGCTTGGCTCAGGGCCTGAGCATTGTCCCTGGCTTCTTTTTGCTCAAGGCTAGCACTCTGCCACTTGAGCCACAGCGCCACTTCTGGCTGTTTTTTGTATATGTGGTGCTGGGGAATTGAACCCAGGGCCTCATGTATGGGAGGCAAGCACTCTTGCCACTAGGCCATATCCCCAGCCCTTAACTTTTTAATTCTTAATTTCCATTGGCCTATTTACGTAGTTCAGTTGATGTGGAGAAGCTCTCAGTCTTGTTATCATTGCATTCAAATCAATATGTAATCTGCTTAGGGTTTGTTCCTCTGTCCTTAATTATGAGAAAATCTACCTCCTAGAGAGTAAATGGTGCCCCAAAAGCCAGGTTATGATAATCCTCTAAAGCCAAAAAGGGCACATAATGTGCTCAAGTAATAAGTTGAGTTTTAGATTTGTCTTTAGTGACTGACATTGAGGAAAAATTGCATTATAAGCATCTTCAGTATTCAAGATAAAGAACATGAAATAACATCTAGTTTGAGGAAGCAGTATTAATGTGCACAACAATGATATTGTGGCAGTAATGTCATTTATTGCATGCATTTTCAAGTTACAGGTGCTCAGAACTATTGTATCTATAGTATAGGCAAACAAGTAATTTTAGAGTGCCGAACTCTACATCCTCAGCAGTAGCAGTTTTTCCTAAACTTTCAGTCTCCTTGAAGTCATACATATGTAGATACTTGGGTTTCAAGGTCTTTTACGAGTCTGCGGTCAAGTTGTCTGTCAGGGGCTTGATTAGAAGAGACACCCTAAAAAAAAAAAAAAAAAAAAAAAAAAAAAAGAGACACCCTTTAGGCTCACACAAATGGTTCAACAGGCTTTAATCCTTTTTTTTTTTTTTTTGGCCAGTCCTGGGGCTTGGACTCAGGGCCTGAGCACTGTCCCTGGCTTCTTTTTGCTCAAGGCTAGCACTCTGCCACTTGAGCCACAGCGCCGCTTCTGGCCGTTTTCTGTATATGTGGTGCTGGGGAATTGAAACCAGGGCCTCTTGTATACGAGGCAAGCACTCTTTGCCACTAGGCCATATCCCCCGCCCAGGACCTCAGTTTCTTGAGGACTACTGTCATATGATTCTTTCCTAGAGGGCTGCCCACCAAAATAGCAGCTTGCTTCCCCCTCACTCCCCCCCAAGGTGGTACACTGCAGAAAGTGAAAGAGAGAAAAACTCTAAGATGGATGCAATGCATCTGTTATAATCTGGTATTACAGTCCATCACTTCTGTCCTATCCTGTAGCTTAGGCACATCAATAAGTCCATCCGTGCACAATCCAACAGGACAGTGGGGTTGGCAAGGCTCATCTTACTGGCTGCCTACCACCTGCCTCTACTCTTCCAAGGGGTTTTGTAAAACCCGTATGCCAACGATGGATGGTGGGACACTTACCATCGCTGGGGAGGGGCAGGGTCATGCTTTCTCACACGCCCTCCGGGCCTTGCAGGTACCCCAAGCTGTTCCCCCTGAGCTGCCCGCCCCTGCGGGCGTCGCCACCACGCCCCAAGCACACGACCGTGGCCTTCCTAAAGACACACAAGACGGCGGGCACCACGGTGCAGAACATCCTGTTCCGCTTCGCCGAACGCCACAATCTCACGGTAGCCCTGCCGCACCCGAGCTGCGAGCATCAGTTCTGCTACCCGCGAAACTTCTCGGCGCACTTCGTGCACCCGGCCACGCGGCCGCCACAGGTGCTGGCCAGCCACCTGCGCTTCGACCGCGCCGAGCTCCAGCGCCTCATGCCGCCGGGCACCGTCTACGTCACTATCCTGCGCGAGCCGGCCGCCATGTTCGAGTCTCTCTTCAGCTATTACAACCAGTACTGCCCCGCCTTCCGGCGCGTCCCCAACGCGTCCCTCGAGGCCTTCCTGCGCGCGCCCGAGGCCTACTACCGCGCGGGCGAGCACTTCGCCATGTTCGCGCACAACACGCTGGCCTACGACCTGGGCGGCGACAACGAGCGCGGCCCGCACGACGCCGCCTACCTGGCGGGCCTCATCCGCCAGGTCGAGGAGGTCTTCTCGCTGGTCATGATCGCCGAGTACTTCGACGAGTCTCTCGTGCTGCTGCGGCGCCTGCTGGCCTGGGACCTGGACGACGTGCTCTACGCCAAGCTCAACGCGCGCGCGGCCACCTCGCGCCTGGCCGCCATCCCCGCGGCGCTGGCGCGGGCCGCGCGCGCCTGGAACGCGCTCGACGCCGGCCTCTACGACCACTTCAACGCCACCTTCTGGCGCCGCGTGGCGCGCGCCGGGCGCGCATGCGTGGAGCGCGAGGCGCGCGAGCTGCGCGAGGCCCGGCAGCGCTTGCTGCGCCGCTGCTTCGGCGACGAGCCCGTGCTGCGCCCGGCCGCGCAGATCCGCACCAAGCAGCTGCAACCCTGGCAGCCCAGCCGCAAGGTGGACATCATGGGGTACGACTTGCCCGGCGGCGGTGCTGGCCCAGCCACCGAGGCCTGCCTGAAACTGGCCATGCCCGAGGTGCAGTACTCGAACTACCTGCTGCGCAAGCAGAAGCGCCGCGGCGGGGCACGGCCCCGGCCCGAGCCTGTCCCGGACAATCCCCCACCTCGGCCTATTAGAGTACTGCACCGGAGCCCCCAGGGCCCCTGAGCTCCACCGGCATCCCGGAGCCCCGCTCCCGCCCGGCCCTCCACGGACGAGGCCGTCTCCAGGTTCTGCCCCATGCGGGCCCTCTCTTCCCCGTGGCATAAGAGTCCTATGCCAAGTTTGGGGGTGCCTCTCCCCATCTGAGCCTGCCTCCCCGCCTAGGCTGAACCCCGTCTTTGGGGATGGCGCCGAGAGCCCAGATGGAGCCCTGGGTCCACCCTCTCCTTTTCCCCAACTGGTTGGTGATTTTAACAAGAGGTCCAAGGGCCATCTAGAGCTGCCTATCCTTACTCTCTCTGGGGATTGAGCCCCCCCCCCCACACCCGTGACGTGGATGAAGGGTTCCTTGGCCCCGTCATTGTGCCCCTGCACTTCCCAGGGCTGCAGGGACGCCAGTACTGTCTTCCAGGTCTACCTTTCCCCACAGACCTAAGCTGCTCCCAGACTCCCAGAACCAAGAGTTCTTGGATTGGGCCTTTGTTTGGTTTTTCTTTTTTTCTTTTTTAATAAAACAGTTTTAGGATGTGTAGTTGTATGTCAGTCATTAAAGTCTATAGAATCCCTGTGTTTGAAATGAGGCAGAAGGCCAAAAGATGCTGTGGCTGTTGCCATGAGACTCAACTTCCTAGCTGCCCTTCCCCCACACCCACAACCCTCTCCAGAACTTTGGTTTCACCAACACAGATCATGGCCACCTCAGCCCCACTTATTTTAAAAACCACTCCTTTTCATTCAACCCAGTATTTCCTGAGCTTCATCTTCTGAACTTGGGAATGCCAGTGAACAAGACAGATTGGGTCTTTGTCCTCACAGAGCTGCTAAGGGACATTGAATAGGGAACGTATGGCAACAGGAGGTAGGAGTGCAGAGGTTAGAGCAAACATGGAAGCCTTGAGAGGCAAGGAGGGGGGTGATTTTCATGTAAGCATGTGTTTTAACTTCAGTTTTACCTCTTTGTGTGAGTCCTTGATGTCACTGCGCACCGTAGAGGGGACAACTCTAAGCTGAATAAGATCGGTCCTTCCCTTGTTTTCCTTTAGCACAGCAGAGAGACCCTGCATTTTGGAATGAAACTTCCCTCTAGAGTAGCAGAGAATCGCGACTTCTGTTACTTAATATAGCTGAACAAGTATTAAAAAAAATATTAAGGCCAGGTGCTGGTGGCTCACGCATGTAATCCTAGCTGAGAATCTCAGGAAGCTGAGATCTGGGGATCATGGTTCCAAGCCAACCCAGGCAGTAAAGTCTGTGAGACTCATTTCCGATTAACCACCAGAAAACTGGAAATGGTGCGGTGGCTCAAGGGGTAGAGCACTAGCCTTGAGCTGAAGAGGTCAGGGACAGTGCCCAGGCCCAGAGTTCAAGCTCCTAGACCCACCAAATAAAAAAATAAAAAGTCAACATGATCTACTGTATGCCAGCCACTTTAAGGGCTTTACATATGTTAACCATAGGCAACCTTTCCCAGGCAAGAAAACTGCAACTTAGGTTATATAATGTCAGAATCATACAGCCAGAAAGCAGCCACTACAGTTGGAACCCAGACAATGTATTTTCAGAGTCCAACCTTGTTAGTGCTGTGTCTACTGCCATTCAAATAAAGGTCACATGCCACAGGCTAGGCTGACTCCCAGGCCTTCTGAAAGAATATAAAGTGAAGCATGAGACACTGCTCTCAGCTCCTATCTCATTTTTCATGGAGACAATGGCTGATCTGTTGGGCAGTGAATATTGCAATGGTTGCTTGACAATCATAGGATGCTCTCTATCTTACTGTTTTCTGTTGTTATCACGAAATGCCGGAGACTGAGTGATTTCTAAGGAAAGTTGTTTATTTTGGTTCAGGGTTTTTGAGGCTGAGAGCATAATGCAAGTATTAGGTTGGCTTCTATTGAGACCCTTATAAGCAGGAGAGTAAGTATTGCTTAATGACATGGCGACAAAAGGTGACAAGAAGATTCTGAAAAATTGAGAACTACAACACCTCCATAAAGGAGATTCTCCACCTCCCCAGTGTTGCTGACTGTATGCAGCCGGAGCTGTTCTCTGCCTGGCCCAGTTCAACCCTGGAGGCTGAGAAGGAGAAGAAATCTAGGAGGGATATCTTATTATTTAAAAAAAAAAAAACTGTTTTACTAAAAGCTACTCTTCTTTTGAGCTGGGTCCAGTGTCTCAAACTTCGAATAAGGAAAATAGTAGTTTGAGGCCAGCCCAAGGAAAAAAGTCAATGAGACCTTGTCTCGGCAAATAAACTGGTGTGGGGATTTGCATCTATAATCCCTGCTACTCAAGAGGCACAGGTAGGAAGGTTTTTGAGATCCACTCTGTTTGGGAGTGTGAGGGGACAAGCCTCTATCTGAAAAATAACAAAAGCAAAAGAGAGCTAGGTATGTGATTTGTTAGAGAATCCCTGTCTAGCAAGTACAAGATCATGAGTTCAAGACCTAGTACTGCCAGAAAAAAAAAGTTATACTTGAAACAAAAGAATCATGAGGGCCAGGAGTTGAGCTTAGTGGTAAAGTACTTGCCTAGCCTGCACAATGCCCTGGGTTCAATTCCTCAGTACCACATACACAGAAAAGGCCAGAAGTGGTGGCTCAAGTAGCAGAGTGCTAGCCTTGAGCAAAAACAGCTCAAGGACAGTGCCCAGGCCCTGTGTTCAAGCCCCAAGGACTGGAAAAAAAAAAAAAAAGAAGAATCATGAGGTTCAGGCATCTTTTACTTTGGAGTAGGTTCTTACCCCTGGCTTCTGTTTGCTCAAGTCTATCACTCTGCCACCTGAGCCACAGCGCCACTTCTGGCCGTTTTCTATATATGTGGTGCTGAAGGAATTGAACCCAGGGCTTCATATATAGGAGGGAAGCACTCTTGCCACTAGGCCATATTCTCAGCCCCATGGAGTAGGTTCTTGCTGCAGCCTCTTCTTCCCACATGAATCCATTTCCCTCATGTGGTGCCCTTCTGATGCTAGATCAAGATGGTTTCATTTCCTCTGAAGATGATTCCAGGGCCTCTCATATATCACTAAACCTCATTTACTGAACCAAATCTGGAAAGAAATAAAAGGAAGCTGGGCACCAATGGCCCACACCTGTCATCCTAGCTACTCAGGAGGCTGAGATCTGAGGATCGTGGTTCAAAGACAGCCTGGGCAACAATATCCTTGAGACTCTTATCTCTAATAGGCTATTTAGAAGAAGCCAGAAGTTGGCACTGTGGCTCAAATGGTAGAGTACTACCCTTGAGCGCAAAGAGGCTCAGGGACAGACAGCACCCAGGCCCTGAGGTCAAACCCTAGGACCAGCAGGAAAAAAAAAATGAGGAAAAGTTGAGGGACAGAGAGAAGAAGTAAGAGATGAGAAAGAAGAGATGGGGGAGGAGAAAGCTTGAATTTTTCTGCTGGGGACTCGAGTTAGAGGAATGACCAGAGCTCACCAGCAAGGCCACCTCAGAGCTGAGGACACCTTCCTCTCAGCTACCTGCGGCCCATTCCTGACGGTGTGAGCCTCTGATGGAGTCAGGGGGAGTCCTTGGGACTGGCGGAAGGAAGGTCTATCATCAGCTACAAATGCTTAGAAAAGGCATGTTAACAAGAACCATGATGCCACCTAACCTTTATTAAGTACTTACTATGTTCTAGATGCTTTTCTCCCTGCTTCCTGTATTTTAACATAGTTGAGTCTTACAACAGCCTGGAAGTTAGGTATTATTCCTATCCTCCCACACAGAAAAGGAAACTGAAGTAGAAAAAAGTGAAGGGCCCATCTTCCCTGCTTCTCTGCAGGGTGAAGCTGAGCTAGGGTAAAACATGGAGTTCTCAGATACCAATTTTCAGTTCCCACTGCAGTCTCTACCACCGGGAACACACTGGGCACCCCCTCACAAACACCCAGTGGTCCCTGCAGCCTCATTATTAAAGAGTAGCCTGTACAGCCCTCCTGAGAATGGCCCTCCTTAATGAGAGGGAGGGAAGGGCAAAGAGCCCAAGTGCCTTGGGAGCCTGCGGTAAGCAGGGCACGGTGAGAGAAGCTGGTGCTCTGCCAACACAACTGGGCAGCTTCCCAGAATGCACCAGAGGAGTGGAGAGGGACTGCGGGGCAGGGGGCCTGAAGAAGGGGGCTGCCTAGCCTTGGCTTAGAGGAAGAGAGGATGAGGAGAGGGGAGAACTTCAGCCCCTTCCCCTCCTTCACACATCCAGTATTGGCTCTTCTGATTTGGTAAGGATGGAAGAGTCTGAAAGCCTCCAGGAGCCCAACCTCTCCCTCCCAGGGCTACTGGACAGTAGGCAAAGGCCAGGCGGGGACCGTTCCCATCCCCACACAATCTCAGCAGATTTCACAACACCAAAGCAGTAAGGGGGACAGGAGTCAGATTGTACTCTATTACTAATGGGAAGAGTGAGTTCCAGAAAGGGGACAGAGCTTCCAAGGCAGGCCCAAAGCCAAAGCATGTCCCTGGGAACCAGAACACTCCTATTAGTGAGGGTTACAAGAGGCCAGGACCCAAAAATCCTCTATCACAAGAGGCAGGAACTCCAGCCCAGGGCTCCCTTCTTGGTGGTTGCCCAATGAGTAGGATAAAGCCTTGGGTTCCGTTTCTCCTCCTTAACACACAGATCACTTTTGCAACCCAAAAGTACTTAGGGATTTCTCCCCACCAATGAATAAGTAAGCAAGTCTGGGCATTCCCTCATCCAACTCTAGTGACAAAACCCATGAGTTGAGGGCTCCCAAACACAAGACTACTCCACTCCTTTCTTTCTTATTTGAATAGCCTTGTTCACTGGAGGGCTGTTTGCCAGAGCCAAGTAATGGAAATAGCCCAGGAACCCATCAATGGATGAATTGGTCACTAAAATTTATATATACACAATGGAGTATGATTCAGCCAATAACAAGAATGCAACCATGTCATTTACAAGAAAACACATCGGGCTGGGAATAGGGCCTAGTGGTAAAGTGCTTGCCTCGTATACATGAAGCCCTGGGTTTGATTCCTCAGCAACACCTATATAGAAAAAGCCGGAAGTGGCACTGTGGCTCAAGTGGTAGAGTGCTAGCCTTGAGCAAAAAGAAGCCAGTGGCAGTGCTCAGGCCCTGAGTTCAAGCCCCAAGACTGGCAAAAAAAAAAAAGAAAGAAAGAAAAGAAAACACATGGAGGGGGCTGGGGATATGGTCTAGTGGCGAGAGAGCTTGCCTCCTATACATGAGGCCCTGGGTTCGATTCCCCAGCACCACATATACAGAAAACGGCCAGAAGTGGTGCTGTGACTCAAGTGGCAGAGTGCTAGCCTTGAGCAAAAAGGAAGCCAGGGACAGTGCTCAGGCCCTGAGTCCAAGCCCCAGGACTGGCCAAAAAAAAAAAAAGAAAGAAAGAAAAAAGAAAACACATGGAGATCATTGTGTTAAGTAAAACAAGCTGGACTCAGAAAGACATCAACACCTATTGGGTCATCACCCCCCCCCCCAAAAAAAAGACATGGAAAGAGAATTAGGCTTATTAGGCAATAGGCAGGGAATCAACAATGGAGGGGGTGGAGAGTACTGGCAATAGGTAATGAGTAATGCAATCAAATAACCTTATACATTAAAAGAGGCAAGATGGTGTCTACCACTTTTACTCCATGAAAGAGAAGAATCTGCTGAGTGCCAGAGGCTCACGCCTGTAATCCTAGCTACTCAGGGCTGAGATCTGAGAAAGAAAGAGAGGAATCTTGGGAGAAACTAATCCAGCAGAAGAAAAGCAGTAAGTAGAGGTTGGAGCCATAGCTTAGGTGGAAGAGCTGCAACCAATGAGTAAAAGTCTCAGATACAGCATCAGCTTCCAAGCCAGTGGTGACTGCTTGAGAAGCCTAGCAGTACTGGGGAAGAGAGGATTAGGACTGCCCACCAAGCCACACCCGGGTGAGCCCTGGCACGGCAGGCATTATAGTCACCCACGGAGGCGGCCACCAATGACGCCCTGTTGCCAAGCAGACTACCGCCATGACAGGCAGGTGAAACCCCAAAGGCAGCTTGCTGTGGATGCCTGGAAGCGTAGGGGTCTTAGAACGAACTCCCTGCCAAGCCAGGAAGTTGAGGCACCAGAGGAAACATCTGGGACTCTGAAGGAACTGGCATGGCAGCTGTCTGTGGCTTCGCCCTCCTCAGCCAGGAGAGAATTCCAACGCCCGTGGCCAGGGCAGCGGCCACACTTGGGCCCTGAGCTTCACAAAGTACCCACTGTCATAGTTTGCCCCTACTCCCGCTGCTGACTGCTGGGTGGGACAGAGCTTTCTCACCCAAATCAGATGATGTCCACAGCCTCTTGCATAGCAGAGAGGGGTAAACACACACCCAAAAAGAAAAGTTCATGTTTTACGTAAGCCTTGAACAAAAAAAAATCTCAAGGACAATGCCCAGGCCAAAAAAAAAGAGTTTTTTCTATTTTGCCACTCCCGGGACTTGAACTCAGGGCCTTATACTCTTACTTGGCTTTTTTACTCAAGGCTGGTGTTCTACCACGTGAGCCACGACTGCACTTCTGGGTTGTTGGTGGTTAAGTGGACAAGATAGTGTCTTGAATAATTTTCTGTCCAGGCTAGCTTTGAACCAGGGTTCTGAGATCTCCGCCTTCTTAGGATTACAGGTGTGAGCCACCAGCATTTCTTCCCTTTTTTTTTTTTTTGTTGTTGTTGTTCTCTGACAGTCTCACAACTCCCTCCATAGCCCAAACTGTCCTCACACTCGCCTTCTGGCTCCACTTCCCACATGCTGGAACCACAGGAGTGAAATGCCATGGTCTGGCAAGACAGAACTTCAGAGTATGGCTCTGAATAAACATTAAATTTATCTTGGATCCTTATTTCTTTGCTGGGAAAAAAAATGAATGTTTTTTTTCTTTCACTGACATTTACAAATAGCATGACATTTATTGGTGAAATCTGTTGGTTCATCAGCTTGAATAAAAAAAAAACCGCTTGTTTGTTGTTGGATTTTTAAAATTTTTTTAGTTTATTATCAGAGGAAAAAAAGAAGATCTCTTTGGCATCACATAACCTGTCATCAATATGTCACGCTATTGTTCTCTATGACAATAGAAACTTCACTTTTTTGTACTGTGTCTGGCACTGGAATGTCACTTGTTCTAATTTTATATGCTCGCTAATTATTCAGTTCTCACCAACTGCTGTAATTTGGATTCTGAACGTTCCCCCAAAGGCTCACGGTGCTTTAGCAGGAGGTGGAGGTGCCTTTAGGGGTTAGTCTCATGGGAAGTTCTTAGGCCACTGGGGGTGGCCCTCAACAGGGACTGTGGGCAGGCTCCAAGGGCTCACGCCTGTAATCCTAGCTACTCAGGAAGGTTGAGATCTGAGGATTGAGGTTCAAAGCCAGCCCAGGCAGGAGAGTCCAGGAGACTCTCCAATTAATCAGCAAAAAGCCAGAAGCAGAGCTGTGGCTCACACTAGCTGTGAGTAAAATTGTTAATTCAAAGTGCTAGGCCCGGAGTTCAAGGCCCAGTACTGGCACACTTGTGCACACACTCGCACGGCATGCGCGTGCACGCGTGCACACACACACACACATCTCCACATTGGAATGTTAGACCTATTTATAAAGCATCAATGTTATTAAGATGTGGAAAGGGAAGACAGCAAGCTTGGAAGATGACTAAACCAAATGCAAGTATGACGAAATCTTCACCACATTCACTCTCGATCTGCGTAACTCCTGTTTTATATGGTGACACCAAGAATAGGGGAGGCAACTGAGTCACAGAATAGGATTAAAAAAACAACAACAAGCTTTCACTATATAACCCAGGCTGGCCGTGGATTTATAAGTCTTGCTCTTGTCTGTCTCCTGAAGGCTGGTATTGCAGATTTTTTTTTCTTAGAGACAAAATCTTGCTACAAAGTCATTTCTCCTCAAACTCACCATCCTCTTTCCTCAGCCTCCTGAAGGCTTAGATGACAAATGTGTGCCACCATGTCTAGTTGAGCTCTTATGTGCTTGTTTTCTTCTTTCTTTCATTTCTTTCCACTTCTTTCTTTTTCTTGCAAATTCAAGGGCTAGAACTTGGGGGTGCAAGCTTGTTTGGCCTCCTTGTTCATAGCAAATGTTAGTACTCTACCACTTGAGCCATGCCTCCAGCCCTTAACTATTTCTTTTCTTTTCATTTTTAGGTCTGGGACTTGAACTCAGTACCTCATACTTTTGCTCATTTGCTGGCACTCTACCCACTGAGCCACATCTCCAACTCCCTTAACTATTTCATTTAGAAGGGAAATGTCCCCCGATTTTCCATACCCGTAGAACTTGTTTGTTCCATAAGTCAGTCATCAGCCCGCAGAGGAGATCAGGGAGAGAAAAAGAAGGATGCTTCTTTCCCAGCACGCCATGCAATACACAACTTACTAATAGTTGTCCTGATCCCACATGGAAAAAAAAGGACTCAACTGAACGAGCAGTCCTGCCTCATTCACTATTGAACGGGACTGAACCATGTCTTCAAGTGGTTTCTGAGGTTCCCAACTCTGAAAGCCCGGCTTCTTGCACCCATGAACCACCCTACAAGGAACAGAGATCCAGGGTCACCTGCCTAATACTCAAAGCCCAAGACCTACTGTGCTGGTGGCTCATGCCTGTAACACTAGCTACTCAGGAGGCTGAGACCCGAGGATCACAATTTGAAGCCAGTCTAAGCAGCCAAATCCCAGAAACTCTCATCTTCAAACTTTTTTTTTTTTTTTTTTTTGCCAGTCCTGGGGCTTGAACTTAGGGCCCGAGCACTGTCCCTGGCTTCTTTTTGCTCAAGGCTAGCACTCTGCCACTTGAGCCACAGCGCCACTTCTGGCCTTTTCTAAATATGTGGTGCTGGGGAACTGAACCTAGGGCTTCATATACACGAGGCAAGCTCTTTACCACTAGGCCATATTTTCAGTCCCTCTCATCTTCAAGTAACCAGCCAAAAGCAAGAGGAGGAGCTGGAGCTGGAGCTCAGTGATACTATGCCAGCCTTAAGTAAAAAGGCCATGGGAAAGAGAGAAAAACTGAGTTCAAGCCCCAGCGCGCGCGCGTGCGCGCGCACACACACACACACACACACACACACACACACACACACTGTGATAGCCCCCCCAGCAGGAGTCAGGAGTCAAATCCCAGGCCTTTTGCTTTTGTTTCTCACATAGAGGTCTCTTGGTGGGGACCAACCTCCCGTTTTTATTTTTTGGCAGGTTATGGGGCTTGAACTCTGGGCCTGGGCACTGTCCCTAAGCTCTTCAGCTCAAGGCTAGCATCTTACCACTTTGAGCCACAGCCCCACTTCTGGTTTTCTAGTGGTTAATTGGAGATAAGAATCTCACAGAGTCTTCTGCCCAGGCTGGCTTTGAACCTGGATCCTCAGATCTCAGCCTCCTGAGTAGCTAGGCTTATAGGTGTGAACCACAGAGTCCTGGCTTCCTTCCTTCCTTCCCTCCCTCCCTCTTCCTTCCTCCCACCCTCCCTCTCCCACCCTCCCTCTCCTTCTTTCCTTCCCTCCCTCTCCTTCCTTCCTTCCCTCCCTTCCTCCTCCTCCTTCTTCCTTCCTTCCCTCCCTCCCTCTTCTTTCCTTCCTCCCTTCCTCCCTCCCTCCCTCCCTTCCCTCCCTCCCTCCCTCCGGAGAGAAGCTCATGAACTTTCTGAGCTAGCTTCAAACCCTGACCCTTCCATTCTCAGCCTCCAGCCCCGCAACGTGGCTTCCCCAGGGCCGCGGGTCTCGAGCCATCCCGCGGGAAGGGGGGCTGCTCGACCTGTGCCGGCCTGCGGGTGACCTCACAGGCCGCACGGTTCCTTCGCGAACCTTCCAGGCACGCGAGGGCCCCTGGCAACCCGCGCGGCCCGGAGGAGCAGTGCCGAGGTCCGGGAGCCTGCGCACCTGCTGCCGCGGCTGGGGCTCTCCGGGGCCCCCGCGCTCCCCGCGCCGCCACGGACCCGCGCCCCGGGGCCGAGGAGGCCGCGCAGCGGCCGGGCCCCCGCGCCTCGCCGCCGCCGCACGCGGGCCCCCGGCTCCGGGCCGAGCCTCCGCCCCCGGGCGACCTCCCGCAGCCCCTGCTCCGCAGGCCGTCCTACTTCTGGGCCCGGGGCCCCGGGGCGCCCCCCGGCGATGACCCGGCTCCGGAGCCCCACCGCCCCGGCCGGCCGCCCCCGACGGGGATCCTGCACCACGGCCCGGGCGAGCCCGCGGGGTCCCCGGGCGCCGCGCCGCACGGCCGGCCGCAGCCCCCGCCGGGCGCGCCCCGCCCACGCGGCGCGTCCCACCTCCGCGCCGACGCGCACCGCGCCGAGGAGAGCCCCCAGCCCGCGGAGGCGGCCCGCGACGCGCACCGCGGCCCGCCGCCGCACCCCCGCCCCGCGACGGGCCCGGGCCAGCCCCGCGCGCACCCCGTCCCCTCGGCCATGCGCTCCAGGGACTCGGCCCACAGCGCCGCCGTCCAGTCCCGCGTGGCCATCCACTCCCGCTCCTCCCGGGTGTCCAGCAGAATCCACCCCCAGTTCACCCAGGAGTCGGGGATCTGGATGGAGGAGGAGAAGTTGCACAAGCGCAAAGGTGAGGAGGCGCTGCCGGCCCAGCCGGGCCTCCCCGCCCCGCCCCAGCCCGGCCTCCCCACCCCACCCCACCCCACCCCGCCCCGCCCCGCCCCACCGCTCAGCGCCCAGCCCAGCCTCATCCCGACCCAATCCAGACGGGCCCAGCTTTGCTTCGGTTCGGCTCTGGGCTCTGCCCTTGAGCTTTGTCCGGCACTGGTGCGGCACCTGTACCTTCAACCTGGATTTATCAGCCCCAGCAGCCCTCGGGTCGCAGCCCCGAGTGGCTAGAATTATATGCATAAGCCATTGGCTGTTCCCTTCCTCCCTCCCTCCCCTCTCTCTTCCTTTCTTTTTGGTGGCTTGAGTTTAAACTCAGGGCCTCACACTTGCCAGGCAGGTGCTCTACCACTCTTTTTGTACTTAGTTACTTACTACTTCCTACCTACAGCTTCACAGGTTGCTGGGATAACAGGCAGTCCACAGGGCTGGGACTGTGACTCAGTGGTAGAGTGCTTGCCTAAGCATGCATGAAGCCCTGGGTTCGATTCCCCAGCACCACATACACAGAAAAAGGCAGAAGCGGAACTGCGGCTCAAGTGGTCAGGGCCAGAGCCCAGGCCCTGAGTTCAAGACCCGGGACTGAAAAAAAGACAACCTGATATTGAGATAGAGATCTTCCTTTCTGTCCCAGCTGGCTTTGAACATAAGTCTTCACAATCTCCGCCTCCTGAGCAGCTGGAGTCATAGGCACAAGATATCATACTCGCTCTCCCTCCCTTCTTCCCTCTCTTCCCTCCTTGCTTGCTTTTTCTTTCTCTTTTCTTTTCTTCCTTTTAGCTTACACTTAGGGCCTAGCCACTGTCCCTTAGGGTTTCCACTCAAGGCCAACTCCACTTCTAACTTCTTGGTGGTTAATTCGAGATAAAAGTCTCATACATGCCAGGTGCTGGTGGCTCACGACTGTCATCCTAGCCACTTAGGACGCTGAGATCTGAGCATCATGGTTCAAAGCCAGGTGGGGCAGGAAAGTCCCAGTCCTTATCTGCAATTAGCCTTTAAAAATGGGGGGGGCTGGGGATATGGCCTAATGGCAACAGTGCCTGCCTCGTATACATGAGGCCCTGGGTTCGATTCCCCGGGTTCGATTCCCCAGCACCACATATACAGAAAACGGCCAGAAGTGGCGCTGTGGCTCAAGTGGCAGAGTGCTAGCCTTGAGCAAAAGGAAGCCAGGGACAGTGCTCAGGCCCTGAGTCCAAGCCCCAGGACTGGCCAAAAAAAAAAAAAAAAAATGGGGGGGGGGTGGCGGAGAATGTGTCTTAGTGGTAGCGTGCTTGCCTAGCATACATGAAGCCCTGGGCTCCACTCCCCAGCACCATATAAACAGAAAAGGCCGGAAGTGGCGCTGTGGCTCAAGTGGTAGAGTGCTAACCTTGAGCAAAAAGAAGGTCAAGGACGGCGCTCAGGCCCTGAGTCCAAGCCGCCTGAGAGTCTCATAAACTTTCCCGCCCAGGCTGGCTTCAAACTGTATACTCAGATCTCAGCCTCTTGAATAGCCAAGATGGCGGATGCCTGGCCAGCCTTTATTTCCGGAACCATGCTCCTCTGCAAGCCATGAGTTATTTGTTTGGTCAGTGCTTCATTCATTCACTCGCTCACTTCTTAAACATTGAGGCCGGCCCTGGGAGCACAGGGAGGAATCTAGCTCGGTCCCTGCCTGCGAGAGTTTCTAGGCCGCGTGAGGTCCGTCAGTCACAGACCATCCTGTGCTGGGGGCCTGACATCCTCCACATCACCACATGTATCTCTGGGCTCTCTGTATCTGCATTTCCTCCACTAAGCGGTGGGGCTGCCAAGGACAGAGCCTGGGAACCAATGGCTGCTACACAGTCTCCCAGGCTTGGGTCCTTATAGTCCAACAAATAGGGCAACAGTGTCATGAACAAGCAGGGACAGGCCAGTGACCTCTTGGATGGAGAGGGGAAAGGAAGCCAGGGAGAACGAAGAAAGAGGGAAGGGAAGCCTCACGGAGAGGCTGGGGGCGGTCCGGAGGGTCTGATTTGCCTTGTGTAACTGAACCTGAGCACAACACAGGGCGATCCAGGACCAGGCATTTCAGAATCCACTCAATCCCAACCACGTCAGGTGCCAGTGGACCTGTGAACCTAGCTACTCAAGAGCCTGCGATCTGAGGATCACGGTTCAAAGCCAGCCTGGGGGCTGGGAATATGGCCTAGTGGTAAAGTGCTTACATGAGACCCTGGGTTCAATTCCTCCGCACCACATATATAGAAAAAGCCGGAGGTGGCACTGTGGCTTAAGTGGCAGAGTTCTAGCCTCCAGCAAAAAAAGCCAGGGATAGTACTCAGGCCTCGAGTCCAAGCCCCAGGACTGGCAAAAAAAAAAAAAACAAAGCAAGGGCTGGGGATATAGCCTAGTGGCAAGAGTGCCTGCCTCGGATACACGAGGCCCTAGGTTCGATTCCCCAGCACCACATATACAGAAAATGGCCAGAAGCGGCGCTGTGGCTCAAGTGGCAGAGTGCTAGCCTTGAGCGGGAAGAAGCCAGGGACAGTGCTCAGGCCCTGAGTCCAAGGCCCACGACTGGCCAAAAAAAAAAAAAAAGCAAAAAAAACAAAGCAAAACAAAGCCAGCCTGGACAGCAAAGTCCACTAGACTCAAATTCAGTGAGTCACCAAAGAGCCAGAAGGAGAGCTGTGGCTCAGGTGGTAGAATGCCAGCCTTGAGCAAAGCTAAGGGACAGTGCCCAGACCCTCAGTCAAGCCCCATTACCAACACACACACACACACACACACACACACACACACACACACAGTATCCCACACAAGTTGGCCCCATTAATGAGTGGCCAGCAGGTCAGTAGGCAAGATGCTGATGAGCCCCTCACCTAATCTGAGAAGGTGCATGCAGCCCTTGCGCCCTCTTCCCCCCATACCTGTACAGACATGACTTTTTGTCCCACTGTATCAGGCAAGATGCAGCGGGCCCACAAGAAGAAGCGCTCTGGGAATTACTTCCATCAGTTTTTGGAAAAATTAAACCAACTCATTTGGAGCTTCCGGAATATGATGCGGGAATTGATCCAGTCCATGGTCTTTGAAACCTTCATCTTCATTTTCGTCTGCCTTAACACCATCATGCTGGTGGCTCAGACCTTTGCTGAAGTTGAGATCCGGGGTGGTAAGAGTCAGGGGCCCTGTTCCTGTGGGAAACGCCATGGGCGTGGTCCCTAAACCTGATCCAATGATGGTCAATTTTCATAGCCCCCTCTGCTGATCCTCACCTCTGGGAAGTCAGTAACACTCCCAGTGTTGGCAGCGATGAGGCTCAGAGGAGACTGTTGGGGTCAGCCAGACTGGGCACTGGAAGCTTAGGGTTCATGGATGTCACCACCAGGTGGCGCACCTGCTCTAACTATGCTCTGAGTGGGAAATGCTCTGGGACTCTTGACTGCTTGAGGGGCCAGAAAACCCCTAGGAAACCCTGGAGTGATCAAAGTAAAACTCTCCTTGGGGCCAAGTGTGGTCAGTGCCTGTAGTCCCAGTGACTCGGATGGCAGGAATACGTAGGAAACACTATCAGAGGAGGAGGAGGAGGAGGCACCAGATGCCAGTGGCATACGCCATAATCCTAACTATACAAGGGGCTGAGATCTGAGGATCACAGCTCAAAGCCAGCCTGGGTGGTAAAGTCCCTGTGATCCCTGTGGTGAGGGGGAGAGGGTGGGGCTTGGGCTGCTGTAGCAGCCCTGAGCAAGTCCCTGGTGTCTCCACAGAGTGGTACTTTATGGCCTTCGATTGTGTTTTCCTCTGCATCTACGTCATTGAAGCCCTGCTCAAGATCATTGCCCTGGGCCTGAAGTATTTCTATGATCCCTGGAACAATCTCGGTGGGTGGGGCTGAAGGGGCTGAGCTATGTGGGGTGGGCCCTAGCATGAGGGCCCCACTCAGGCACCCTCTCCACCCCTAGACTTCTTCATCATGGTCATGGCTGTGCTGGACTTCGTGTTTATACAGATCAACTCCCTCACCTACTCCTTTTATAACCACAGCGTCTTCCGGATCCTCAAGGTCTTCAAGAGCCTGCGGGCTCTGAGGGCCCTCCGTGTCCTACGGAGGTTCAGGTTTGCACAGCCAAGGCTGTTCTCCTGGAGTGAGGAAGGGGAGACAAAGCCCAGACACCAGTAGCTCAGGCCTATAATCCTAGCTACTCAGGAGAGTGAGACCTGAGGATCACAGTTTGAAGCCAGCCTGGGGAAGGAAAGTCTGTAAGACTCTTGTTAGGAAAACAGAGGAGAAAGGAAAAGGAAAAGGTTGGACTCAGTTCTCTACAGGCTAGGACTGTTTATTGAGGCACAGTGAGGGGCAACAGACCTTCCCACGGGCATGGGCATGGAGATTGTGCAAGGAGGGGGGGTATGGGGTCTGAACAAGGAGACAGAGGTTACTGAAAAGGCTAATCAGGCTGGGGGAGGTAGGGACTGTGGGTTGACTTTGTTGATGGTTAGGCTTAAATCAGATAGTCCGGCATCTCAAGCACATCCGTGCATACCTGCAGTTTTGCCTGACTTTTTTTTTGGCCAGTCCTGGGGCTTAAACTCAAGGTCTGAGCACTGTCCCTGGCTTCTTTTTGCTCAAGGCTAACGCTCTA
Organism: Perognathus longimembris pacificus; assembly: GCF_023159225.1. Taxonomy (NCBI): domain Eukaryota; kingdom Metazoa; phylum Chordata; class Mammalia; order Rodentia; family Heteromyidae; genus Perognathus; species Perognathus longimembris. The sequence goes on along the minus strand of NC_063173.1, from coordinate 58,648,064 downwards.
CCACTTGAGCCACAGCGCCACTTCCAGCCTTTTCTGTTTATGTGGGGCTAAGAAATGGAACCCAGGGCTTTGTGCATGCTAGGCGAGCACTCTACCGCTAAGCCACTTTCCCAGCCCTTGCCTGACTTCTGTATGCACCTGGGATAATAAGGTGGGGGTCAGTCCTTCAGCTCTTATCTCTAGTTAACCACCAAAGGGCTGGAAGTGCAGCAGTGGCTCAAGGGGTGTACGGTGCCAGCCTTGAGCGGAAAAGCCTTTAGCTCAAGTCCCAGTACCAGCACCAAAAAAAAAAAAAGGCGGGGATGGAAGGATACAGTCCTAAATCTCCAAGGAATCCATTGGTGAGGGTGGGGAGCTCTAGCCTTCAGCTGGCTTCTAATAAACCTAATTTGAGATCTATGGCTGGGATTCACGTCTTCATTTTCCAGGGAGGGGCGAGGACTTCCGAAATCACCCGCCTGCTTTCACCCTCCCGGTCTCACCCTCCCTTTTTGCCTCTGCCCGCAGCATCCTGACCAGCGTCCACGAAGTGACAGGGACCCTGGCCCGAACCTTGCCATCCATCACCGCCATCCTAATCCTCATGTTTACCTGCATGTGTATCCCCAGCCTGGGAGGCACCGGAAGTGTGGTCGGGGGGCGGGGTCGCGGAGGGGCGGGGCCTGGGGTGGAAGCGGGGCGGGGCGTGGCCGCGGAGGGGGCGTGGCCGCGGAGGGGCGGGGCCGCGGAGGGGCGGGGCCGCGGAGGGGCGGGGCCGCGGAGGGGCCCAGGAGCCAAGGAGCCTGGCTTGGCCCTGAACTGCAAAGTCCTCTTCTCCGTGGTTCTCCGGGGTCTGTTCCGCCACTCGGACCCCAAGCGTTTCCAGAGCATCTTAACCACCATCTTCACCCTCTTCACCCTGCTCACCCTGGATGACTGGTCCCTCATCTATCTGGACAGTCGGGCCCAGGGTGAGTGGAGGACCAGAGTCAGGCTGGCTGCAGACTCCCAAGGCCTCCCACCGATGCGAGGCCCTCCCTGCGATGCGAGGACTGAGGCCTGCCGGAAAGGGTCGAGAAGGGAGAGGAGGGCGCTGACCGAGCCATCCTCGTCTCTTCCTCCTCCAGGTGCCTGGTACATCATCCCCATCCTCATGATCTACATCATCATCCAGTACTTCATCTTCCTCAAGTGAGGACCCCACTCTGCGAGCCGCCTCGCCGCCCCGCCTGACCCCCCGCACGCCCACCCCGTCCCCTCACCCTGGTCATGCCGCACTGAACTCAAGGGCAGTTAGGGGACCTCTCCTCTGGCATATCCTTTGAGAGCACCCCACTGTCCCCCCTCCTCCAGCCTTGTGATTGCTGTCCTAGTGGATAACTTCCAGATGGCTCTACTCAAGAACCTAGAGAAAGTGAAACAGGAGGTAGGGGGAAGGAGGAGGGGTGGACACACAAAGCGAATGCTCCAGGATTGGAAGCAAAGAACTGCCGCAGGACTAACCCTTCCCTCTCTTCGTCCCAGAAAGCCGCCCAGATCCAGGAGAAGCTTCTGGATGACTCCCTGACAGAGCTTAGACGATCAGGTACCTGTCCCGCCTCCTTGGCCACCGCCTAAGCCTCCCTCCGTAGCCTGGCACAAAACCACAGGCTCAGTTTTAGAGCCTTAGGATCTGAAATTCGAGAAGACATTCCAAGTTTAGGACCTTGGTGCAAAGAACTTCAGGAAGATCCTCCAAAAACCAATTCATGACCATTAAAAAAAAAAAAAGAAGAATATGGGGCTGGGAATATGGCCTAGTGGCAAGAGTGCTTGCCTCCCGTACACGGAGCCCTGGGTTCATTTCCCCAGCACCACATACATAGAAAATGGCCAGAAGTGGCGCTGTGGCTCAAGTGGTAGAGTGCTAGCCTTGAGCAAAAAGAAGCCAGGGACCGTGCTCAGGCCCTGAGTCTAAGCCCAGGACTGGCAAACAAACAACAAAAAAAAGAATATGTAGTTTTATTGTTGTTTTTAAGGTGTTATGCAGAGAGATTACCATTTCATAAGTCAGGTAATGAGTACATTTCTTTTTGGATAATATCACCCCTTCTCTTTCCCCCACTTTCCCCCTGCTCATCAACTCTTGAAAGACCCACTTGGAAAACAACTATCTTGTCCAATTATGTTCACCAAATCTCCATGTATGGTAATAACTTAGAAAGTTCCTAGCAGCTGGGCTTCAGCAGGTCCTTAGTAACAGCCCAGAAATGAGCTTCCTCCGTTCTGATTGGATCATGCACCTAATTTTGAACCAATCACTGTAGGCTATGATTGGTCAGGCTGTGGTCATGTGACCTCAGAGGGTGGGCCATGGCCCCAATTAGACAACATGCAGTGAACCTGGGTAGGGGTGGTTCCTCTGGAAAAGTAGGACAGCAGTAGCTAGGGAATAGAACAGTGGTAGAACATTTGCCTAACATGCAGGAGGTCCTGGATTCTATCCTCAGCTCCACAAAAATTGTATGCATGGGGCTAGTGACATGTACCTGTCATCTCAGTTAAGTGGGAGGCTGAGAGAAGAGGACTATGATTCCAGGCCAGCCTGCCAGAAAAGTCTTCAAGATTATATTTCAACCGGAAAAAGATGGTGATATGTATCTATCATTGCTGCTACAGTAGGAAGTAAACAATATGCAGATAGACCAATTGGAACCTCCACTGATGGCTCATGCCTATAATCCTACCTACTCAGGAGCTGAGATCTGAGGATAGCAGTTCAAAACCAGCCCTGGCAGGAAAGTCCATGAGACTCTTATTTCCAGTTAGCCACCAAAAAGCCAGAAGTGGAGCTGTGGCTCAAGTGCTAGAGCACTGCTAGCCTTGAGCAAAAAACAGTTCAGGGACAGCACCAAAGCCCTGAGTTCAAGCCCCAGGAATGACACACACAAAAAGGCAGATTGAAGCCCAGACATATGCAGAAAGCAAAACCTTATCTTAAATATATACAGGGTAGCCAGGCGCTTGTGGCTCATGCCTGTAATCCTAGCTACTCAGGAGACTGAGATCTGAGGATCCAGGTTCAAAGCCAGTCTGGGCAGGAAAGTCTGGGAGACTCTTATCTCCAGAAAACCAGAAGTGGTATTGTGGCTCAAAGTGGTAGAGAGCTAGCCTTGAGCTGAAGTGCTCAGGGACACTGCCCAGGCCCAGAGTTCAACCCACATATGTATGTATGTATATATGTGTATATGTATATGTGTATATATATGGTAGCCAGGCATCTGTGATTCATGCCTATAATCCTAGCTACCCAGGAGGTCGATATCTGAAAATCTGTTTTAAGCCAGCCAGGGAAGACAAACCTATAAGATTCTTAGTTCCAATTAACCAAGAAAATGCCAAAACTGAAGGTATAGTAGCTGTGAGCCCCAGCTATGAGTAGAAAAAGCTGAGTAAGAGCTCAAGGCCCAGAGTTCAAGGCCCTAGAACCAGCATGAACAAAAAGGGCAAGAGGCATGACTCAGAGGTAGAGCACCTGCTTAGCAAGTATAAGGCACTGAGTACTACCAAAAATAATATTAATCACAGTTACTTAAAGGACAAAAGGAGTGGATGAGGAAATGAAAGCACAAAGTCACTGCAAGCTCCACGCCCGAAGACACAACTTGTTTGGCACATGCTAGATGGAAATACCTTAAACCAGATTCTACCTGACATATGGGGTTCCTGTCCCCCGTCAAATCCTGACATGCTTCCTTCCCGCTCCTCTCTCTCCATGCAGACCAGGAAGAAGCAAAGCTTGAAAGCACTTTGGGGATGGAGTTCATCGAGAGAAAGTTCGGGGCCATGACAGAGAGGTGAGGCGTCCAAAGGGAGGGGTCGCCTCGGGCTGCAGGTCTGCGTGTCTCCCGGGCAGGGGTCGGGCTGGGAGGGAAGCGCTGCAAACACCCATGTCAACAAGTGGGACTTGAGACCACAAGTGGCCCAAGGACAGCTTTAAGAAAGGGGGACCCAGAGTGGCCCGCACTGCATGGACCAGCCAGAAGACCGAGATGAAGCTTGACTGAAGATCAGCTGGGGCAGAAATAACTGTGAGATGCTCATCTCCAATGAACCCTCAAAAAGCCAGACGTGGGGCTGTGGCTCAAGTGGCAGAGCCACCAGCCTTGAGGTAAAAGGCTACGGGAGAGTGTAAGGCCCCAAGTTCAAGCCCCAGGACCAGCACAAAATTAAATGGGAAAGAGAGACAGAGTGCACAGATGGCAGCCAGAAGAGAGTGGGGGATTGTAGCAGAACACTTGGGGTGTACACCTGGCAGCTAGGTGATTGATTCCCCTTGCCGCTCATTCTCGTGGTCAGCTGGGGACTCACTGCGTGTCTAGGGTCCTTGGCATTGCCTCGGTTTCCTGGCTCCCAAGCTCTACTCCTGTGAGGTCGATCTGTCCGGACACTGGGCCCTTCTCACCCCGTCCAGCCTGGCTCCTGTCGACAGAGCACTGCTATCCTCTGGGCTCTGCAGGCTGCCACGCCGGGCGCTTCATGACCAGACCTGTGCCAGCCTCCCTCGGGCCGCCCAGCACAATCCTGCTTTGTCACACTCTTTCCCAGACCCAGCACATGGGTTCCTACCTCCAGGCAGAGGCCTGGAATGTTCCCTGGATGTTGATGCCAGTCTCAGGTGACAGCAGGCCCTTGCTAGCCTGGCTTGCATCACTTCTTGGGCCTCCTCTGCTCACTCTCTTTGTTCAAGCATCTGGAATGTCACCCTGCACTGGCTCTTTTCTCTTTTCTCTGGGGGCATGGTCCCCCACTGGCCGCCTCCCCTGAGAGCAGTCTTTCAGGGTAGTTTTGGACTGACTCTCTCTCTCTCTCTCTCTCTCTCTCTCTCTCGTTTCTCTGTCTCTCTCTTTGGTGTGAGACTGACACTCAAACTTAGTACCTGACACTTTCACTTATTGGCTAGCACCCTACTAACTGAGCCATACCTCCAGCCCAGGAATATTTCTCTCTTCTGAGTCTAAGCTCCTGCCATAGCTGCTTCTCTCTGACACCTCTGGATGTTTCCACCTTCCATCCCCACACGCCCTGAAGCAGGCTTTCCAGAAGCCTTCCCTCGCCCCTCAGTGACACGCTCTGCTGTATGGAGCACCGGGAGCCCTGCCCTCATGTGTGATCCTATCAGCTCAATAGTACTCCCACCAGGAACACCCCCAGGCCCCCAGAACTGGGTGTGGTTTCCCTCCTGGGAGCCCTGAGCGCCCCATGTTTGCCCGACATATCAGGCAGGGGTGGCTGTCTGGATCTGAGGGGTGAGGCATCTTAGTCATCTTTTGTGTCCTTGGAATACCTTGCTCATTGTTTCCAGGGTAGTTGGTGGATGGATGGATAAGATCGAATGGGTGGATGGACGGGTAGGGTCGTGAATGAGTGGAGGGGCAGGTGGGGGGCGGTTCTGTGGGTGACTGACTGCGCAGAATGGCGAGGGCCGCACCTTGACCACGGGTGGGTGACCTAGGGAGGAGCTCGTGGCGAGAGGGCTAGGTGAGCACGGCGGGTGCAGGGGCTGCGTGGGTGGGTGAGTAGGTGGGCAGGTGGTTGAGTGGACCGTGGAGAGGCTCAGCGGATAGGCTGGGGCAGGCACCTGGGTGCCAGGAGGGATGAGTGGCTGGAAAGGTAAAGAGTTGATTGCCAGGCAGGCAGGAGCGGCTCACGCCTGTCATCCTAGCTGCTCCAGAGGCTGAGGTCTGAGGATCGTGACTCGAAGCCAGCCTAGGCCGAGAATTCTGAGAGACTCTTATCTCCAGTGAACCGCCAAGAAAGCTGACAGTGGAGATCCACACGTGGTAGAGTGCTAGCCTTGAGCACAAAAACCATGAAATGAGAGTCCAGACCCCGTGTTCCAACCCCAGTACAGTACCAGCACACACACACACGCACACACACACACATACCACAGTTAATGCCCGAGCCTTCATAGTGCAGGCAGACCCAGGGGCCTTGTCAGGTGTTGGAAAAGAGACACGTAAGGAAGGGAGGTGGGGGGGGTCACTTGTAGGGACAGCCTGGCCCTGGCCTCTGCCCCCACACAGGCAGAAGGAGCTCCAGTTCTTGTTCCTGCAGCTGGTGGCCGCGGTGGAGCAGCAGCAGCAGAAGTTCCGCTCCCAGGCGTCCATCTTGGATGAGATTGTCGACACTGCCTTTGAGGTGCCCCAAGCCGGACACGGAGGGATGGGGAGACGGGCTTCCGGGAGGATCCCAGCCCAGAAGGGGCAAGCCACAGGTGGTGTTCCGGGTTGGCCTGTTTACTCACCCTCCTGTCCCACGTCTCCCACAGGCTGGAGAAGAGGACTTCAGTCAGTGACCCCGCAAAGCACCCCCCATGCAGACACGCTCAAGCCGCCCGTCACGGGGAAGGCGACACGTGGCTGACTGCTACAGTGATGGTCTGGGCCCTGCGGAGCTGGGGTCTCAACATAGAGTTTTTAAAACCCTATATGGCTCTGCGTCCTCACTGCTGACAGGGCCAAAGCACAATGCAAAGGAACTCGTGGCCCATACACAAATCATGTCTAAGAGGCTGTTGTTTTGTTGGGGTTTTTTGTATTTGTACATTTACTAGGACTTGAACTCAGGGCCAGGGTGTTTTCCTTTAGCTTTGCCACTCAAGACTAGCGCTTCGCCACTTGAACCACTGCTCCACTTCCAGCTTTTTGGTGGTTAATCGGAGCTGAGTCTTCTGCCCCGGCTGGCTTTGCGCTGTGATCCTCAGAGCTCAGCCTGCTGAGTAGCTGGGATTACAGGTGTGAGCTATGGCTTGGGTCGCAGGGGCTTTCCTTGGCTCTCCGCTGCCCCTCCACCAGGGCCTAGCATCCCGGCTCCACCCAGCAATGCATTAGCCACTGCTAGAGGATGATACAGAAAGGAGGCTGGGCTCCAGCACCGGTGACACTGCTGGGGGCAGAGTAGGAACCACCCCACCGAGGGGAGGAAGGCTTATTCGGCCCAACAGTCAGGAGAAAAACAGGCCGGAGAGCCCCCCAGTGGCAGGGCCTGGGGGATCGGTGATCTCCAGAAATGGGGCTCAGAACTCGGCAACTCGGGTAGCGGCCTGTGTGCCGGGTGCTGCAGACTTGGTACCGAGTCAAATTTAAACCCACACTTGGCTGGAGAGAAATTTATCCAGAGATTAGGGCAGGGGCAGGGGGGGGAGGTCTTTCACCATCTATAACTCAGTGTGAGTGGAGGTCCCTGACCCCCCTCCTCCCCCCACCCCTGCCCTCGTGGGCTCACCTGTGAGGAAGCCTCCAGAGCCTCTCCTCCCTGGCCCAGCCACGAATAGCTTGCACAGGAAATGCCATCTGGAATTTGGCCATCCACTCCAGGGGAGGAGAGGCCACGAGGCAGACATCCCTGGCCCAGCGTGAGCCCTGGCATTTCACCGTCATTCAACAAGTATTTCCTGCTACCCAAGCCACATGCCGGAGCCTCCTGTATGGCGGCACGCGGGAGCCCTTCCAGGCAGCAGCCCGGGAAGTTCTAGAAGGGTGGTCCCCCCTGTGTTTCTGTCAAATGCAACCCCTCAGGCTTCCAGGTGGGACTCAGGGTTTTCCACCTCTCCGTTCTGAGCTGAATGTGGACTTCTGGGTCCGCAGTATGGACTTCAGGTCCCAGCACGGGGTGGGTGGGGGCGGGCAGGCGCAGTGGCGGGCGGGCCTGCCTTAGAGGGAAGAGGCAGGGGGAGGTGCAGCCCAGGGCCCCGCCGTCCCCTCGAGCCCCTCTGTTGTCAGCCTCGGTCCCAACTGGCAACACAGACTCCTCCAGACACCTGTTTTCTGCATCCTGTCCCAGATGTGGATGGGGGTGGGGGCTGTTGGAACAACAGTTCTGTGGTGGCACCCATGACCCTCGCTTGTGGGTTTAGAGGCTGTGCGGTCTGCCTGGGGTATGCTCCTCCTGTGTTTGGCCTGGGCTTCCGCATAGGCCGGAGGGAGTGGGGTGTTTTTCTGGCCATGTCGGTGGTGTCTGAAAGCATCTGTGCACGTGTGTGTGTGTGTGTTAAGGCTGAGTGTGAGTGTGTGTGTCTACAAGGCATGATGCATTTGTCTTCTCTAATGGGCATGAAATGGCGCCCCTCTCCCTATGGGGACCACTCCTGTCCCTTCCTGCGGCAGCAGCTCAGATTTGTGTCCTCTGGGAATCTGCCCAGCTCTTTCCAGGGTCCCGGCCAGGGCCAGGCGCTGGGGAGTCCTGGTGGTGGGGGACCCCCTGTGAGAACAGGGACGGCCTAGTCCAGCCTTGTGACTTCTTGATCTTGTAGAGGCTCTGCATCCCCCTCCCGCCACCACAGACACAGCCGTGTGTGTGGGATCCGAGCTCAGGGTGTTGGGGTACACAAGGATGACGCCCCTGCCTGTACCCAAGCTGCTCCAGAGGACCAGGGTACAGGCTCCCTGCATAGCACGCATGGACCCATGCCCCAGCTAATGTGGACACTGCCCCTCTTTGGCGCTTTGTCTCTGAGACTACTGGGGTCACGCTGTGTTTAGAGGTGCGGGGGGTGGGGGAAGGGTGTCTCTCTCCATGATGTAGGGTGTTTATGGAGGCTCCAGATTTGGGGGCACTGATCCCTGTACCCTCAGCACTGTCTGGGCTGGGGCAACAGAAACTGTCATGGGTGCCGGTGTGGCGGGGAGGAGGAGGAAGGAAGCGGATAAAAGAAACCAGTGCAAGAAGCAGTGCTGATTATTTATTTAGCAGATGTGCCCGGACCCTCGGGGGCTATCCGTGCGGCCCGCCCCCACCCAGCCCCGCCGCTGCCCCTCGGGGCGGTTACATCTGAACACAGTTTTGCTTCAGAAGCTGAGAAGAGTTCTTCCAGGGGACTTCGAGGATCTCAAATTCACAGCGCAGCCTCTGCAGACAGAGAGTGATGGCAAGCAAGGGTGAGCCTGGCCGCCGCCTCAGCAATCACGCCTCAGCCCGCCTGATTGCTCTGGGGCCAGAGATGGGCAACCATGACTCGAAAGACTCGGAATCACCAGGTGCTGCTGGCTCATGCCTGTCAGCCTCACTATTCAGGAGACAGATCTGAGCATAGGGGTTCAAAGCCAGCTCAGCAGGAAAGCCCATGAAACTCATCTCCAATTAACACCCAAAACACAAAACAACAAAACACCACCAGAAGTGGTGCTTTGGCTCAAGCACTCGGGACAGCACCCGGGCTCTGAGTTCCAGCCACAAGACTGGCACACCACACACACACGCGCGCACGCGCGCACACACACACACGACTTGACATCTAGCCTGGCACTGATGCCTCACGCCTGTCATCCTAGCCATTCAGGAGCCTGAGATCTGTGGATCGTGGTGTGAAGCCAGACTAGGCTGGAAAGTTTGTGAGACTGTTTAACCACCAGAAAGCTAGGAGTGGAGCTGTGGTTTAAGTGGAAGAACACTAGCCTTGAGGAAAAAAAACAGATCAGGAACAGTGCTCAGGCCCTGAGTTCAAGTCCCAGTACCAGCACAAACAAACAAAAGACACGGAATCTGAGGGCCAAAGCTAGATCGTACCTGGGAGAGAGCCCCAGCCTCCTCCCCCCTGCACCCCACACTGGCCTGGAGGCTGAGTCACGCAGAGGCTGGGCAGGCTCCGCCAGGCCTGCCCGACCAACCTAACCAGCTCAGGATAGAAGAGGTGCAGGCTCGGCCTCTCTGCAGGGCCAGGGCCAGGGCAGGGGCAGGGGCAGCGCTGTTACCTCCTGCTCCACTCCGGTAGCCAGGGGGCAGGTGGTCAAGTCCACGCCGCTGGAGTAGACCATGTTCTTCCTGCACTCCGTGCTCTCCATGTCCATCGTCAGGTAGTACTTGATGCCAGCGACCATCTGAGAGCAGGGCAGGGCAGGTCAGAGGTGCCAAGCCTGGGTCTCCCAATGCCCCAGGGACGTGCTGGGCTCTGGGTGGGGGGGCTGTGGGGGCCATGGGAAGAGGCCTGGGCCCTGGAGGAGGCTGAGATCTGCCCCCAGGCAGACATGGAGGGGCCCCTGGTGTCCCTCTGCTTCTCCCTCTGCCCCCATCTGACGGGGACCCTGGGGAACTGGGGCGCTGGGTGCCCCGGGGGTGGAGCTGGTCAGGTGTTGGGCTGGATTGTCAGGCCTCCCCGCACCTGCGTCTGCGCCCTGACGATGTTGGTGTTCCGGTAGTAGGAGATGCTATTGCTGTCCATGTTGTAGGTGGCCACGGCCATCTGCGCCGCCTTCTGCACCTGCGGGTCCTGGGGGGACACGTCCCGGCGCTCCCCGGTCCTGCGGCCCCGGAATTCGGCGCGGGCACCGGGGCACGGGGCGAGGAGGCAGACGGCGAGCAGCGCCAAGCCCACGGCCAGCGGGAGGTGTGCGCGCGCCATGGCCCGAGTGGTGTCCGGCGAGTGGTGCCCAGCCGGGCCCGCGCCCTTTTACAGCCCCCGGCCCCGCCCCGCCCGCCCCCGCCCCGCGGGCCCCGACCGCAGCCGCCGCCCGCCCGCGCCAGGCCGCCGCGCCTCCCGCCCCCAGGCCCGGGGGGTGGGGTGGGGAGGGGGGGGTGGGCGGCCCAGGGACCCCGGGGAGGGGAGAGCGCAGAGAGGCGCGGCACGGCTGTCACTCCCCGCTAGCGGCTGCGCCCCAACTCTTCCCCTTTCCTGTGACCCTGGAGAGCCAGGAAACTTCTCCCTGCCTCAGTTTCCTTTTCTGAAGCATGGGTGCTGTGAGGATTTAAGGAACTGACCCGGGCGCAGGGCTGCAGGTATGGAGGAGAGCTACCACCCCAGCCGGAGGGAGGCAGCACCGGTCAACTCAGCCCTCGGCGCCCCTCGGCGCCCCCTGCCCCCCAGCTCCCGGGGGTTCGTGGCTCAGGTTCCCGCTGGCCGTGCCGGGAAGGCCCCGGCGGCCAGCCCGGCACTGAGCAGCGGCCTGTGGGCGCTGTGGGCGCAGCCTGGACTCACAGGATGGAAGGGGCTGCCAACCTGGGTGACCTCGCCTGAATCGGTGGCACCTGTGTCCCCGAAGGCGGTTCTGCCACTGACCGCTGCCCGGGCGCGCGCCAGCTCACCCCCTCCCCACCCACTGCCACCCGCTTCGCCACCCTGCCTAGCCCGGCCGTGGAAGACGAGTGCCACCGCCTCGGGGTTGGGTGACCCCGTGAAGGGGGACGCCCCGCTTTGTAGGAGAGCTTGGCTGGAGGAGGAAGCTCAGCCTGAGCTGGGGGAGCCTGGGTTCAGGGGAGGGAGAGGCGCAGGTCAGCTCACAGGGAGCCCCAAAGAGCCAGGAGCCCTCCCCGGGCTCTTGCAGCTCTGCTCTCCTGCCATGAGCTCTGGCAGGGTCCCCCTTCCCGTGATACCCTAAAAAACCTACACCACCCGCCTGGCTCCAGTTCCACCCAGGAGAAGCTGAGTCCCTGGGGGGGGGGGGCAGGGGCCTGAAGCCTACTTCTCATGGCTCGTCCTAGTGAGTCTTTGGTACTATGATCTAGCAGTTTCCAAGGCCTCCAGTTTTGCTGTTGCCCACAGTACCCTCTCCTGCGCTTGGCCCAGTGGGCCTTGATGACCTGGGCAGGACCCTGACATCTCCTTCCTCAGGGTCAGGCCTTCTAGAGCCTTCTTCCTCCCTCCAGGATGTTTTCAGCGAGGCTCCCTTTCCTTGTCATAGTACATTCTGGAATGGAGACATTATGGCAAGGACACCTGTGACCCGCAGTGACTAATGGACACCTGCTCTCCAGCGGTGACTCCATGGAGGCGCAGGAGTGGACCCGGCCCGGCCCTGCACCGGGATGGGAGGACACAGAGCAGAGCTCGGGGCAGCAGCAGTGAACACCCGCAGCTGGCTCTTCGGCCGGGAATGACACAGGAGTGACGCACAGAGGGGCAAACGGGTCCAAGACCACGAGCGCCCACGGGGTGCCTTCCACACCATCCGGACCGTGGCCTGGCAGGGTGGAAAAGCTGTTCTGTTTGTCCACGTGCCTTCCCCGTTCCCTACTCAGGGGAAGCAGAAGGATCCTGGGATTAACTCACCTCAGGCTCCAGGGCAGGTCTGAGCCCTGAGAATTAGAGCAGCCGAGAGGTCAGGCTCTGGCTGGGTGGGTGGGGAGGCTCGACCTTGTCCCAGGCTAGTAGGTGCCCGGGCCCAGCCTGCTGGGCCTCGTGGACACACGAGATCACCCGACTCCCGCCCTCCCAGCAGCACCCAGGCCGGGGCCCTTCAGCAGGCTGAGTTGGAGGTGGACCTCCGAGAGGCCATTCTGTCACATGGTATATGTTGCATGCCCTTTGTCGCCTGCTGCCCCAGGACTGACCCAGGAACTCGTGTGGGATGCAATGTGGAGCCCAGATAGAGAGTTCAAGGCCTGCCCTCCTGCTCCAAGAGAACGATAAGAAAGCACACTCCCTTGTTTGTTCATTTAACTGTCTTTGGGAGGGGGGAGGGGAGGCAGAAAGGAAGGGACAAAGGGTGAACGAATGCAGCAGTGGAACTCACTAGGTACTATGTTGAAAACGAACTACACAATTTGTGGATAGAGGCAGGAGGGGAAAACTGGGAGAGAGCAAGGGAAGGGGTGAAATTGTCCAAAAAGAAATGTACTCATTACCTAACTCACATTAACTGTAACCCTTCTACATAACACCTTCATAAGAACAATAAAAAGAGGGGGCTGGGAATATGGTCTAGTGGCAAGAGCATTTGCCTCGTATACATGAAGCCCTGGGTTCGATTCCCCAGCACCACATATATAGAAAAAGCCAGAAGTGGCGCTATGGCTCAAGTGTAGAGTGCTAGCCTTGAGCAAAAAGAAGCCAGGGCCTGAGTCCAAGGCCCAGGACTGGCAAAAAAAAAAAAAGAACAATAAAAAGAAAGCAAGCAGGTGCTAGGCCCTTCAGAGACAAGGGACTTCAGAAAGTCAGAGAGAGAGAGAGAGAGAGAGAGAGACCATTAAAAAAATCAAGGCAGACAGCACAGACAGTTGTACAGGGTCCCCTCTCAGGTCCCCAAAGGGCAAAGTCGGGCACCCGCGTGGGCTAGAGCCACAGGAGGAGCTCCGTGGGGGAGGAGGGACTCTCCCATATGGGGCAGGGTGCCAGCAACAGTCACGCAGGGTCAGGACAGGAGTGGGGAGGCCCAGCCTCTGTGACAAGAGTGCAGGCTGTTTCTGAACCCATCCAGAACCACATGGGCCACACAACACAGCATATGGTCTAAAACTCCAGGGCGGCCATCCCTGCCGCGCAGTCTGAGATGAAGCACATAAACAGCCTCCCAGGAAGAGTCTAGAACCACAGTTGGGCCCTGCCAAGTAGAGCGGCAAGCACTGCCCAGCACAGCCGGACTGGACCGTCATCGGCATTCATGTCAAGGCAGTGTCCCGCTCACCCCACGCTGTTCCGTCCCCAGCTCTTCGGTTTTTCTCTTATCCTTGTATCATTTTGGGATGTAGCCTATACACAGGAAATGGCACCGTATGTTTTCCTTTTAACAAAGGAAAGTCACACCTGCCTGTACCCCCCACCCAGAGGTCATGACATGGTAATGTCGGAACTAGAAGTGTAGCTGTTGACAGCGTGCAGCCTTGAGCAAAAAAGCCAAGCAAGAGGGCTTGGGAAGGTGGCTTAGCGGTAGAGGGCTTGCCTAGCATGCATGAAGCCCTGGGTTCGATTCCTCAGCACCACAGAAACAGAAAAAGCCAGAAGTGGTGCTATGGCTCAAGTAGTAAAGTGCTAGCCTTGAGCAAAACAAGCCAGGGACAGTGCTCAGGCCCTGAGTTCAAGCCCTGGGACTGCCAAGAAAAAAAAAAAAGCCAAGCAAGAACATGAAGCCCTGAGATCAAGTCCCAGTACTGGCACAGGAAAAAAAATAATAAAGTTAATGTTATCCTCAACCCCCAAAGCCTTCCTGAATCACTCCATCCTCCTTTTCCTAAAATAATCACTATGGATTTTTACCAATAAGCATTTCCTTTTCTTGTTGTAGTTTTGCTTTGTTTGGTGTAGGTACTGGGGCTTGAACTCTGAGACTGGGCATTCTCCCTGAACTCTTTTGCTCGAGGCTAGTGCTCTACCAGTCAAGCAACAGCTCCACTTCTACTTTTTGTGGTTAATTGGAGCTAAGAGTCTCTCGGCTTTTTCTGCCCAGGCGGATCATCAGATCTCAGCCTCCTGAATAGCTAGCGTTATAGGCATGAAACCACCGGCACCCTGCCTTGTTTTTCTTTCTAGTTTCATCACACACGTAGGGGTCATTGAGCAAGAATTTAACTCTTAACTTTGCATGAATCAAAGCACACCATTTTGTCTTGCTTCATTGGTTCAATATTGGGTTACCTAGGCTGCCGGCCGGAACCTAACCCTGCCAGGGCCTAGCACCTCAGGCCCCCGGTCACTTTCTGCCCTGGGTGTGGACAGGTGTGGGTGTGCCGGGGGGCAGGCTGGGCTCTGCGCACACCTCCAGGTGGTCTCTCCAGGGTCTGCTCCTCTGTGTCCTGTCCCTGTGGGTGTGGTAGGACTGAGGTGTGTTTCTGGGCTTCTGTGTCTGTTGAGAGTGAGTGTGTCTTTAACATGTAAGGATGGAAGCCACAACCCCAGCTATGCAAGGAATGCTGTATGTTTTCTCTAAGGGGCAACTGCTTTCATGGCAAAGCATTAGGTGTGTGTGTGTGTGTGTGTGTGTGTGTGTTCCACTGTGAGGATGTGCTTGTGGCTTCTTCGCCTTCTGACTAGGCTGAAGCTTCCCCATGGACACCCAGGCCTCACTTGGGTGCTGAGAGGATGGGGTGCAGCCCCCCCGCAGAGGGCACATGGCCCCGGTGCCCCAGCTAGTGTGGGCCATCACCCCTCTCCTGGGGTTCCGACTCTGACCAACAGTCTCCTCCTGTGACTGCGGGGAGTTCCATGCTGTTTAGGGGTGCCGGGATTCGTCCCTCTCTGTGATGTGGGGTGTTTGTAGAGGCTCTGGATTTGAGAGGACTGATGCCTGTACTGTCACTCCTGTCTGGCCTGGGACAACAGACACTGTCACCTGGGGTGCTGAGAGCCGGAGGAGAGGCAGTGGCTGAGGGGGGAGTGCCGATGCGTGTCCACATCCACCGATCCTGCTGCCCCCCAGGGGCCCCGATACCGCCAAGCACGGATTCCCACCCCTAACCCCCCCCACCCAGGTTCTTCGGCTGCCTCAGGGAGCTGCAATGTATGGCATGGGGACCTAAGACCGGGGAGAGGCACAGCAGCTCCGGCGGGGGCTCCTGGGGAGGGGAAGAGGCCTGGGTTCTAAAGGAGGCTGAGACCCCTCTGGGCAGGGGGCTACTGGTGCCCTCTCAGGCTCCCTGCCCCTTCCCCCGGTAGAGGGCGGCAAGTTAGTTGCGTTATACACAGCTGGATGATTTTCAAATTTTGATATTTTTTAAATTGGGTTTTTGGCATTTATCTGGTTCTTAAAAAAAAAAAAAAAGTTCATAAAGGCTGGGAATATGGCCTAGTGGTAAAGTGCTCGCCTCATATACATGAAGCCCTGGGTTCAATTCCTCAGCACCACATATATAGAAAAAGCTGGAAGTGGCGCTGTGGATCAAGTGGCAGAGTGCTAGCCTTGAGCAACAAGAAGCCAGGGACAGTGCCCAGGCCCTGAGTTCAAGCCCCAGGACTGGCAAAAAGCAAACAAAAACAAAAAATAGTTTGTAAAATACTATCTCAGGTGTCATTCTGGGCCCCGTCATCCAGCACTGGGCAGCACCTTACTGGCCTGGCTTGCTGGACCTTAGGACGGTGCCATCCAAACAGTAGAGTGCTCCTGCCCGTTTTGTAACTGGCCACGACCGCCTGTCCTGGCTCCCTGGGGCCCCCTCCAGGGTGGGCCAGTTACACAGCCTAGAATCAGCTCTGAGTGCGCTCTCATGTCTACTGAGTTACTGACTCATCCCATAACTCTTCTATCCTCGTCTTTACTTTCGGTTTTCCTTTTATACCATTATTCTGAAATATAGCTAATACACAAAAAGTAGCATAGAACATCATACATCTCAGGATCTTGGACATGTCAGACAGGAACTCTACCAGAGCCATACCTCCAGCCCCCAGGCCCAACTACTGATTCCTAATATGCATCTTTCTTATTTTTTAAACTTTCATCATATATGTAGAAAACACCAGGCAAGAGGTTTTTTGTTTTTTGGTTTTTTTTGCTAGTCCTGGGCCTTGAAGTCAGGGCCTGAGCACTGTCCCTGGCTGTTTTTTGCTCAAGGCTAGCACTCTGCCACTTGAGCCACAGCGCCACTTCTGGCTTTTTCTGCTTATATGGTGCTGAAGAATGGAACCCAGGGCTTCAGGCATGCTAGGCAAGCACTCTATCACTGAGCCACATTAAGAATTAAAATTCTTAACTTTACAAGAATGGACTCAGTTTTGTTTTCTTTGCTCATATTCTTGTTCTGTGATTGTCCACTTTCCTTGCTGTGTAGTTTTAATTACGTACATTTTCTAATGCTGGGAACCATAGTGTTGAGCCCTGCTAGGGACTCTTATAAAGCAGCAGGTGCACACATCCACCTAGGTCCTGGAACAGCTGTTGAAGTTTCTTGGAGGCCCAGTTCTGAGAATGGAATTGCTGGCTCACAGGGCGTGTCAGTTTTGCAAAATAACACCCAACTGTTTTTGCTCATAGCAATTTACTCCCACCAACTAGCTATCAGTTCCTGTTGCTCCATTTGCTCAACACTTGGTATTGTCCAACTTTGTGATTTTTGTTAATTGGGTGGGTGTTGATGGAATTTGCTGTTCTGATTACTAATGGAGTGTTTGCCTATGCTCACTAATAGGATATCATCTCCTGAGGCTGCCTTTCAGATCCTTCCTTTATCCTATTTATCCTATTGTATTACCTGCCTTTTTCTTGACTGGAATTACGTATGTACTCTGGTATGGTTGTTTGCTTCTTCTTCTTCTTCTTCTTCTTTTTTTGTGCCAATACAGGGTCTTGAGCACTGTCCCTTAGCTTTTCCACTCAAGGCCAGTGCTCTACCACTTAAGCCACAGCTCCATTTCCAGTCTCATGGACTTTCCTGCCCAGGCTGGCTTTTAGCCTTCTGAGTAGCTAGGATTACAGGTATGCGTTGCTAGTGCCCAGTTCCTCATGTTTCTAAATGAAGCTTCTAAAATTGTTTGTCAACGTCCTTACAGCTTTCCTGTCCCGAGATAAATGAAGTACTCATACAGACCCAATTTATGCATTTATCAGCTGTCACTCTTGCCTCACCAGACATTAAATGTTATGTGAAAAACTGCTTTCACTGTGAGCACTGCTTAATGATGCTCTGTTGAAGGAATGAATGCCAAGCAGAATGAATGATATACTGCTAACACTTTACCTGGTCTCCACAACCTCATTTTCCAAGTAAGGAAATGGGCTCAGAAAGGCTGAGGTGACATGCCCAAGCACACAGGCTCCCAGGTGAGTCTGACTTCCACAACTTGCCAGCAGCAAGTCCATGGGCAACCTAGCCTGAATCCTAACAAGAACACAGTGGTTGGGTGCCAGTGGCTCAGGCGTGTGATCCTAGCTACTCAGGAGGCTGAGATCTGAAGATCACAGCTCAAAGCCAGCCCAGAAAAGAAAGTCCCTGAGGGGGGCTGGGAATATGGCCTAGTGGCAAGAGTACTTGCCTCAAATACATGAAGCCCTAGGTTCGATTCCTCAGCACCACATATATAGAAAACGGCCAGAAGTGGCGCTGTGGCTCAAGTGGCAGAGTGCTCGCCTTGAGCAAAAAGAAGCCAGGGACAGTGCTCAGGCCCTGACTTCAAGGCCCAGGAATGGCAAAAAAAGAAAAGAAAAAGAAAATGAAAGTCCATGAGGCTCTCATCTCCAATAAAACGCATCCCCTACCCACCCCCCACCCTGCTGGCAAAAAAAAAAAAAAAAAAAAAAAAGCCAGAAGTGGAGCTGTGGCTCAAGTGGACCTTGAGCTGTGGATCAAATGCTAGCCTTGAGCAAAATAAATTTCAGGGACAGCCCCTAGGCAGAGCTCAAGCCCTCAGACCAGCGTGTGTACACACACACACCACAAATGTGCAAAGAAAAAAAAATGTAGATTTTAGCTTCAGGACTGACTGTGCTAAGTGCTCAAGAAAGAGGCAGGCTGAGAATATGGCCTAGCGGTAGAGTGCCTGCCTTGCATGCATGAAGCCCTGGGTTGATTCCTCAGCACCACATATATAGAAAAAGACAGAAGTGTAGCTGCGACTCAAGTGGTTGAGTGCTAACCTTGAACAAAAAGAAGCCAGGGACAGTGCTCAGACTGAGTTCTAGCCCCAGGACTGGGGAAAAGAAAAAGAAAAAGAAAAATCAAGAGGCTGACACTTGGTGACCTGGGAGAGAAGCCGGCCTGCATAGCAGCATCTGGGGGCACTTAGTTCAAGGCCAGCTCGAACCACACTTTAGATGTCTCATCAAAACAAAACAAAAACTCCAGGCTAAAATGTACCACATTGGGGTGTAACTCCTTCAAGCCCTCCCAGCTGGAAGGCCCGTGTTTGTTCCCTTCCTGACAGCTGAGCAGACAGCAAGCGCTCTTCCCACACTTCACAGAGGCCAGGAGAGCAGATGGTAATGACTGGCAGATGACCTTTTACCCACATATGGTCCACCCTCTTCCTGCTACCTGTGACTCCCACTGACTTTTCCACCAGGTGCTGCCTAGCCCATCAATTGACTGACATCTGGATCCCCAGCCCACCTGGCTCCCAGGAAAACAATCCACACTCTCCCACATTATTCAGGGATTGGGACACTCCAAAGCATCTGCCAAAGCCCATGTGGCTTGGGTGGCTCCCTCTGTGAGTAGAAGGAATAGCCCCTGAGAAGGAAGCACAGCCACCAGTTTCGGCTTGCACTGATAAGGAGCGCAGCAGTCCCGGGGGAAGAGACAACTCATGGGCCACTTGCTTTCCAATGCACAATGCCCAGTCATGAAGGCCACTGACTTTATTGATCTAGAAAACTTTACAAGGACAGTAACTACTGCCAAAAAAAGTGGCCAAATGGCATCCAACAGACCAGAGGGGAGGGAGGGGAGGAAAGAGGCCAGGAATCCACTCTCAAAGGTGTGGAAGTGGAGAGGACGGGCGATGCATGCAAGAGTGAGAATTCCAAAAAACTTGAAATGGTGAGAACCCCCAAAACACCCTGGAGTACATTGGAGGCGAGTGTGACAACAGCCATCTTTTCTTTTGTAGGGAAGAGCCTCCACTCAGCTGCAAACACTGGAGACTCGACTCAGGGGCTGGGGGCGGAGGGGTCTCCAGACAGCATCACAAGAAGGCATCACACCACTCTCGAAGGCACCCGAAGCAGTCCCGGGACTGCTTGGCGTTGGCGCCACATGTGTCCTTCAGCCACTCCCGGAAGAGGTCTTCATCTTTCTTTAGCACCAGAAACTGGCCAAGGACCACATAGGCCTGCAAAACAGGCAAAGCAAAGGGCATGTTGGGAAATGCTCTGTGGGGTTGTAATGGGTGCTTAACAGCAGCTTCTGCTGAGAAGTGCTAACTCCTCACTTGGGCCCACAAATAAACTAAAAGCAGGATAAAAGCTGGGCACCCCAGCTTTCATTTTGTAAGTATCCTTTCTCCTGAAATGACTTTTCAGCATGTTGGAATCCAGGAAGGGCCACACTACTTGCCAGGAGTCAGTAACTATAACAAGACCCCATCTGATCAGAGAGCTGCCAAAAGAAGTGGGGAGGGGGCAGGGAAAGAGAAACAGGCAGTGTTGGAAGGGATGGGTATGAGAAAGGAGTTGAGCGAACAAGAAGAAGCGAACAGATTAGTAAGATCTAAGTAGGTAGGTGTGAAAGTGGGAGAGTGACAGAGGGAGTGAGAATTGCATACCGGAATGGAAAGGTCACAGTAAAATCTCCCTAAATGTAACTAACATATGCTATTTTAAAAAACTGGATGGGAGCCAGATAACATTTTGCTATGTGTACACATAAAGTTACTCATTTTTTTTTCAGGTCCGTTGTGAGGTTTGACCTCAGGGCCTGGGAGCTCTACCTGAGCTTTTTTGCTTAAGACTAATGCTCTACTAATTTGAGTTGCAGCGCCACTTCTGGTTTCCTGGTGATTAACTGGAGGTGAGAGTCTCAGGGACTTTCCTGCCAGGGCTGCCTTGAGTGGCAATCAGCCACAGGTGTCTGGCTACCGCATGCGCATATATATATATATATATATATATATATATATATATACACACACACACACATATATACACACATATGCATGTATATATACACACATATACATGTATATACACACATATGCACGCATATATACACACAAATACATATATATTTTGCCAGTCCTGGAGCTGTCCCTGGCTTCTTTTTGTTCAAGGCTAGCACTCTACCACTTAAGCCACAGTACCACTTCTGGTCTTTTCTGTTTATGTGGTGCCAAGGAATTGAACCCAGGGCTTCATGCATGCAAAACGAGCACTCTACCATTATGCCACAGTCCCAGCCCCTGTATCTTTTTTTTTTTTTTAATTTAAATTGTACAAAGGGGTGGCCAGGAGCTGGTGGCTCATGCCTGTAATCCTACCTACTCAGGAGGATGATATCTGAGGATTGTGGTTCAAGGCAGCCCCAGAAGGAAAGTCCCTGAGACCAAAAAAAGAAGAAAGCGGAGGAAGGGGAGGGGAAGAAGAAGAGGGATTGGCAGCTAGGAACATGGCTTAGGTAGTGTGCTTGCCTAGCATGCACAAAGCCCTGGGTTCCAATCCTCAGCACCAAATAAACAGAAAAGGCTGGGAGTGGTGCTGTGGGCTCAAGTGGTGGAGTGCTAGCCTTGCACATAAAGAAGTCAGGGAGAGTGCTCGGGTCCTGAGTTCAAACCCCAGGACTGGCAAAAAAAAAAAAAAAAAGGAGGGAAGGAAGGAGATGGGTGGGTGGGCAAGACCACTTTTGTGGCATTCAAAACACACAAGGGGTGTAGTCATAATATTCAATGTGTAGCCTAGAAAATTAAGAAAACTGAGGGGAGGGTTTGAGAGGAATGTGGGAAAATGATGAAAGGGGTACCATTGATCAAGATGCAATGTACTCATCAACTGATTTGTTAACTGATTAAGAAAAATATCACAAGCCCAAGAGACAGAGCAGGGTTTTTTTGTTTTGCCAGTCCTGGGGTTTGAACTCAAGTATACCTAATCACCAGCGCAGGGGCAATCACATTACCCAACACTGCGCCACAGATCCACCTTTTCCTCACTCATCTGCCCCGCAATACTGAATTCCCCCACACACGGCCTTCCCACAGGGACCCCAGACCTTGTCAAAGCCCCTTTCCTCCAGCTTCTTGCCTAGGACTTCACCAATCCCGGCCAGGCTCCCCACTGGCTTTTCCCCCATGGGCTCGGCCACGAAATCTCGATGTTTTTGGGAGGTGGTCATCTCGATGGATCTTAATCTGGGAATCCCAAGAAAACGCAAGTTAGGGCTGAAAACCCGGGGGTCCAAAGGGCACTCCCATTACTTTCAGGCCTCCACTCGGCTCCCTTCATTTCATAGGTGAGGAAAGTGAGGGCTAGGACGCCACCGTGGCGGAGGAGGAAAGCTCTTTGCCCCGCTGTCGCCCCGGCGGGAACGCTACACGGACGGGGCAGGTGGCGCCCGCCCGGGAGCTGCGGCTGCCTCGGTGACCCGGCGGCAGCGAGGGCCTCCTCACCCCGCCGGCAGCCGCCACGGGGATGCGAAAGGGGGCAGGGAGGGTCTGCATGGGGTCTCAGCTCCCCGCCGCCCCACGGGCGGGGAGCGACGCGCAGCGGAAGCCGCGCCTCGCGATGCTCCGCCGCCGCGGCGAGTTCCGCCGGGCTGGCCCCGCCCCCCGGGGCCGCGGCTCCCACGCGCCACGCGCGGCCCCTCCCGCCGCGCCGCGGAGGCCGCTCCCACGGCGCGCCCGCAGCCCGGCCTCGGCCGGGGGGCCCCGTCCCTCCCGTCCTCCCGCGCCCCCGGCGGGCTCCGGCCCAGGCCTGCTCCGCAGCTCGCGCTCACCCCGCAGCTCCGGCGCCACTAACGGCTCCTCCCGCTCCTCGGCCGCTCACGCCGAGGTCTCAGGGCACTAGAACGTTCCTCGACTTCCGCTTCCGGGTCGCCTGAAGACCCGCCCTAGGAAAAGAGTATAAATGGGGCGCTTCTGGCTGCCGGCTGGTAGTAGCGCGCGGGCGTCCTGAGCTCGGTCTGCTCTCCGGGCCTCGCGGAGCGGGAAGGGGCGCCGCGTCCCGAGCGTTCGCCTGCCGGCGGCCCGCATTTCCTGAGGGGCCGGTGAAGGCCTCCGCTGCCCGGCTCCCGGAACGCTAGGCCCGGGCTTTGTCCGCCCGCACCCCGGGAAGGATTAGAGGGACGGACAAAGGGAAGGAAGGGGGGCCCGGCGGGTTCCGGAGAGCGCCGGAAGTCCAGTTCCTTCAGGGGCCCGGCTCGGCTTCGCCTCTGCCTTCGCGGGAGCTGGGGACACCGGAGCTTGCGCCCCGCCGAGGCCGCCGTCCCGATCGTCGGCCAGCCCCCTCTGCGCGTCTTCCCTGGCGCCGCCTGGAAGCGAGGCGCGGACGAGTCGCTCCCCGCGGCAGCTGACCGCACAGCGCCCGTGGGACCCGACGGCCAGAGTACGTAGCCGTCTTCATTCCCGGGCGGGAGAGGGGGGCGGCAGGGCGGAGATGGGGCGGCCAAGGGGTCTCGGTGGTGCTAGGCTCTCCACTGCTGCAAGCCTGCTTACATCGACCTTTAACTGGGTCATGGCTCCCGCCGTCGCAGTGACTTAGTCTCTGCCCGTGGTGTGCTGAGGGATTGCGTCCGTGTGTAGCAGTGCTAGCCCTGGGGTGTGTACAGGCTTGTTGAACGAGGTCCAGCTGCTAGAATGACTGCTGTAGATAACCTTTTTGCAGTGTGTACATATAATTACCGCGGGGTTTAAAGGCTGGGTGTCTATGGCTCACGCCTGTCGTCCTAGCGGCTCGGGAGGCTGGGATCAGGAGGAGGATCGTGGCACAAAACCAGCCTGGGCAGGAAAATCTTTTATCTCCAGTTAGCCACCACAAGGGCTAGCAGTGGAGTTGTGGCTCAGGTGGTAGAGTGCTAGCATTGAGCACAAAAGCTCAGAGAAGGCAAACTGGGCCCTGAGGTAAAGCCCTGGAACCTACACCACAAATGGGGGAGGGACTGAAACATGTCCAATGCCATCTCTCCCATCCAATCTATCCCAATCCCACTCACACCCTCGAGTTTCCTAGTTCCCTTCTCATACATAATATACATTGGCCATGTCTTGTTTTTAACCAGGACACTCCTCAGCATAAGACTGCTTATCTTCAAAGCAGCCCTGGCTTCTGAGTCTGCCATCCAAAGACATCCTGAGAAGTTGACGGTCTCTACTTCACTCACCACTCTGGACAGGACTCGGCATGTCTCAGGTCACCAAGAGGAAGCATGTGGTGCAGGAGGTGCTGGGGGAACACATGGTGCCCTCTGACCAGCAGCAGATTGTGAAGGTAAGTGGCACCGGGCCAGCGTGCGTTTCCTCCTCTCCTCTCCCTTGGATCCCCCGAGTAGAGGCTGATGTTGGTTTTCCCGGAATAGGTACTCAGGACCCCAGGAAACAATCTACATGAGGTGGAGACTGCACAGGGGCAGCGCTTTCTGGTGAGCATGCCCTCCAAATACCGCAAGAACATCTGGATCAAGAGAGGTGAGACAGGCATCCGTCTGAGAGACAGACCATCTCCTGTGGCCTCTGCTTTCCCCACTGCAAGTGGTGACTGGCTTTGCCTTTTGTCATCCATAGGAGACTTTCTCATTGTTGACCCCATTGAAGAGGGAGAGAAGGTGAAGGCTGAGATCTCCTTTGTGCTCTGCAAGGACCATGTGCGCTCTCTGCAGAAGGAAGGACTCTGGTAGGTTCGTCCCCACCTTGATCATTGATTGGCCCTCTGGCTTGTGGAGAGATTGACTTCCTGGTGAGGGAACTATGGGAAGAAAGGGGCAACTGGAAATAGCTCTTTTTTGGCTAGTCCTGGGCCTTGAACTCAGGGCCTGAGCACTGTCCCTGGCTTCTCTTTGCTCAAGGCTAGCACTCTGCCATTGAGCCACAGCACCACTTCTGGCCATTTTCTATATATGTGGTGCTGGGAAATCAAACCCAGGGCTTCATGTATACGAGGCAAGTACTCTTACCACTAGGCCATATTCCCAGTCCTGGAAATAGCTCTTTTTTTGAGAGACTTCTCTAACCTGACTCTTTTCTTGGCACAGGCCTGAAGCCTTCTCTGAAGTGGCTGAGAAACAAAACAACAGGAACAGGTGAGCAAGCAAGTCCAAGGTATAAGGGCCTACACCTTGGTGCCTGGAGGGGCAAGTTGAGCCTGCCTTTCTCCCGATGCAGGGTACACTTCCAAATCTGTGCTAGAATAGTGTTTTTGTGTCGTGTTTTTGAGATTGGTCTCTAACTTTAATTGGGCTGGCCTTAAACTTGAAATCCTCTGCCCAAGTAGCTGGGACTACAGGTAACTACCACCATGCCCAGATATAGGGGGAAATCTTGAGCCTGTTTGGCCAAGATTTCCAGCTGTTTGCTTGACTCCATCCTTCCTTTTAGTTTTTAAGGGACTGCTGCATTTTTGAAGACTTGTGTTTGACCAAATGGTCCTTTTATGTTCTTGGGGGAAAGGGGGTGGGATGGACTCCTTGGTTGCAGATCTGGTTTCCTCAGGTGTTGTGCTAACTCTGTTGTCTCCACTTTGCAGACAGCCTCAGCCAGAGCTCCCAGCTGAGCCACAGACCTCAGGGGAAGAATCTGGCTCTGAAGATGATTCTGACCTCTTCGTTAACACCAACCGCAGACAATATCATGAAAGTGAGGAGGAGAGTGAAGAGGAAGAGGCAGCCTGAGACCCGGGGACCCACTCCTCCACTTGCTCAGGGACTAGTCCCTGGTTCCTCTGGGCTTGGACATTCCTAGGGTACCCTGCAGATCTTCTCCCCTGGATGGGGACAAGGCAGGGTCCCCCTTTGAACTGACTTTCTGACCTAGGACAATTAAACCCCTGGTGGGTAGTGACTTGTACTGGTGTCTGAGTAAATATCTGTGTGGAGATGGGGGTGGGAATGACCAATCGACCTCCTGTGGAGGCCTTAGGAGCCAGTGGGCAGAATGGGGAGGACATACGGGCGGACTGGAATCTTTCCCAGGTATAGTTACCTACTTTTAAGCAGATAACCTGTACATTTACCACTTGGCTTCCTTGCCTGCTCAACTATTCCCATACAAAACTTCATCTGAGCTAGATGTTCTCACCAAAGCCTGATTGCGCAGCATCAGCTTCACGGTCCATGCAGTCACTTGCCTCTGTATTGTACTCAGTGAAATCCTAGCCCTGTAGTCATTCAGCTCAAGTCCAAGACACCCTCATTACGTGAGAAATCAGCCATCTTAGCCCACCAGTTACAATGGAAATTGATCTCTTTAAATCTCAGGTGAACCCCTGGCCATTGCCTAGCAAATCTAAGGTATCTGCTTCAACTCCCTTTTCTATCCCTCCACTGTTAATGGGCTCCTATATCTTGTCTTGGGGGAGGGGGAGGTGTGTGCCCTTAGTTTTATTCTGCTTAAGACTGGTGCTCCACCACTTGAGCCACATCTCACTCTTCCCCTGTGCCAGTCCTGGGCTAGAACTTAGGGCCTTGCCATTACCCCTCAGTTATTTTTTTCTCCCTTTAACACTCGAGCCATATCTCCACTTCTGAGATTTTGTGGTAGCTAATTGGCGATAGCCTCAGGGACTTTCCTGCCCAGGCTGGCTTCAAACAATGATTCTCAGATCTCAGACTCCTGAGTCTGAGGATTATGGGCTTGAGCATGTTAGTGACATAAGCCAAGCTTGGACAAATGGTGCATGTTTTCTCTCATGCAGAAGCTAGATCTAAATACTCTGGGACATGATAAATTATATAGGAGACGAGCATTCTCCCACTCGGCCATATTCCCAGCCCGATAAATTATATAGGACTCTAGGCATTCACACACATTGAAACCAAAGGAAGCTACTCTTAGGGAAGGAACACGAAGACGCAATGTGCTTGTCCCTCAGATCATATAAAGTAATACTTATCAAAAGGAACTCCAGGAAATAAAAGCGAGAGTTTTTACCTTTTTCTTTGTGTCTTGTTCATTTATCTTTGTGGGGATAAGGAGGGGTACAGAAATGGACAATGGGTGAACAAATGCAGCAGTGGTATTCACTAGACACTATGTTGAAAATCAACTACCCAACTTGAATAAAAATAATAAAAGAGTCACAATGCCCTTACTAGCAAGTACAGAAAGGAAGAGGAATTGCTTTGGGATGAGGTGGGTTTTTCTTTCTTGCCAGTCCCAGGGCTTGAACTCAGGGCCTGGGCACTATCCCTGAGCTTCTCTTGCTCAAGGCTAGCGCTCTACCACCAGAGCTACAGCACCACTTCCAACCTTTTCTGTTTATGTGGTGCTGAGAAATCGACCCCAGGGCTTTATGCATGGTAGGCATGCACTATCACTAGGCCACATTCCCAGCCCAAAGAAGAAAATTTGAAATTAATTTTGACTTAACTGGCTTTTCCAAGGCAGAATTTAAAAAGCCCATTTCAGATTGTTCAGAACACTGTGGATGAGGTGGGGCTTTTTTGGCCAGTCCTGGGGCTTGGACTCAGGGCCTGAGCACTGTCCCTGGCTTCTTTTTGCTCAAGGCTAGCACTCTGCCACGTGAGCCACAGCGCCACTTCTGGCCATTTTCTGTATATGCGGTGCTGGGGAATTGAACCCAGGGCCTCATGTATACGAGGAAAGCACTCTTGCCACTAGGCCATATCCCCAGCCCGTGGATGAGGTTTTATTCTTTGGCCAATCCTAGGTCTTGAACTCTGGGCCTGAGCACTGTCCCTGGCTTGTTTGTGATCAAGGCTAGCACTCTACCACTTGAGTCACAGTACCACTTCCAGCTCTTTCTGTTTATGTGATGCTGAGGAATGGAACCCAGGGCTTCATGCATGCTAGGCGAGCACTCTACCACTAAGTCACATTCTTAGCCCTGTGGATGTTTTAAGGTTGTGTGTCTTACACACTTCACAGATGAGAACAAGAGGTCCATCAGACACCAGTGGCTCACACCTGTAATCCTAATCAGGAAGCTGAAATCTGAGGATCACAGTTGGAAGCCAGCCTAGGCAGGAAGCTCCATGAAACTCTCAAATCCAATCAATGCCAAAAGACTGGAAGTAGAGCTGGCACTCAAGTGGCAGAGTGCTTGACTTGAGCAAAGAAAGCTCAGGGACAGTGGCGGGTAGCCATGTTCAAGCCCCAGGACTTGGGGGGGTGGGGGGGAAGCAGAGCAGGGGCCTCACTAACTTGCATGCAGTTAAGTACATAACCAAAAGCCAAGCACAGAAGAGCCCCAGACCACCCTGGCCCTCAGGCCAATGCTCAACAGGCCCAGGGTGAGAGAAATAAGGCACAGCTTGGCCCGACAGCCTGCCTGCCCTGGGCTCCAGGACGCCTGGGGGCTTCCAGTCTCTACTGCCCCAGGGCTGGGACCCTGCAGCCTAAGTCTAAAGGTCATTTCCTAAAAAGGGTGAGTCTTCACAGATGGCTGTGGTCATCCCTGAGCTTTCTGCTCAAGGTGAGCATTCTGCCACTTGAGTCACAGTAGTTTATGAGAGGTAAGAGTCTTAAGGAGTTTTCTTCCCAGGCTGTCTTTGATCTACAATCCTCAGATCCCAGGCTCCTGATTAACTACGATAGACATAAGCCACAGACACACAGCAGGCAATGGAACTGTGTCTACTGCTTACATTTTTCCCCCACTCAAAAATTCTTCGAAATTCATTTTCTCCGATTTATTTTTGGTTTCATGTTAAAACTGTGACCTGTCCAGCATGTGTCTGGAGGTGTGTGGGGACAGGACACCATCTCCCCTGCTGCTGCCATGGCGCAGGGCTTGTGTGCCCTCCCCGCTCACCGGGAAGCCTGGCACACGGTGCGGGCCCAGACTCAGCCCTCCGGAGCCCCGTGCCTGAGCAAAGGCCCAACCCAGGCCAGTCCTCGCCTTCACGCAGGCAAGGCCGCAGAGGAGGGCAGGAGGGGCGAGGATGCCCTCGCCGGGCCCATCCCTGCCTGCAGGCCTCATCACCCTGGCCACCGGGCAGCTATCATCGAGACGGCAGGGAGTGGCGGTGCCGTCCCACTGTTCCATCCAGCCGGGGTCAGGAGCGGGGCCTGCTGAGCAGGGCGACTGCGGCTTGGCCGGCGGGAAGGAGAGCAAGCGGCTTCTCAGTGGCCGCCCACGTTCCCCTTCCCCTCAACCGCCACCACTCAGGACATCTGAAGACCGGGGCCCCGCACGGGGAGGAAAACACCGAGTCCTATGGAGAAGAGGGGGCTTCAATGCGGAACGGAGGCTGAGGTCCAGCAACCCGCTGCAGGTCACAGAGCTGACTGGAATCTGGGGGCACCGCCTGCCCCCCTGCTGGGACTGGCCCTGGAATCTGTACTGTGACCAGGGAAGAAAAAATAAGGAGGGAGCTTTATTTAATACTACATTGAGGGGGGATGGGTTGGGAGGCCGCTTCACTTGGTGATGGTGTTCCTGCAGAGAGAGAAGAGGTGTTGAGGAGGCTGGGGAGGTGAGGCTCAGCCCCCCTCCCCACCGCCGCCCTCCCGCCCCCCTCAGCCCCCCCCCCCCGCCCCGGCACTCACGCGTTCATGCTCTTGCCACTGCCACTGAGGACGATGTACGGCGTCTTCTGGGCCTTCTGCTTCTCCTGCAGCAGGGCCACGGTGCCCAGGGGCGTGTCGCTGGAGCTCATCTTCTTCAGGAGCTGGGGGGGGGGGGAAGAGGGGAGGTCAGGGCAAGCCCGCACCCCTGACCCCCGAAGCAGCGCTCATCCCTCAGAGTACCCACCGCCTCCTCGTCGAGTTTCTTCATCCGCCGCTCTGTCTTCATCTTGCCTGAGCCCTTCCCGTGGAAGCGATGGGACAGCTGCCGGAACGCCTGCACACAGGGGGAGCTGAGCGCCACAGGAGCCTTGCGCCAGGGGGGCCGCCTACACCCCCAAAGAACGACGCCACAACAGGGCATGGGGACCCAACCACCCGGGGGCAAGAAAAGCACCCAGGGGCCCACGGGAGTGACTGGCTTGGAGACCAACATGCTGACAGACTGCTGGGGATCCGGAGCAGGCATGCCTCATGCGGGCTGTGGGGGCCAGGAGTGCGGGGGGGGGGGGGGACCAGGAGAGCAGGGGACCGGGAATGCGGGGGGGGGGGGGGAACCAGGAGTGCGGGGGGGGGGGGGGACTGAGAGCGCGCGTGAGGGGACCAGGAGCGCGGGGGACCGGGAGTGTGGGAGACCGAGCTCCTACAGCAGAAGGGCCACAGGGGCCTGGCCCACCCGCAAAGGTAGTGGCCCTGAAGGCAGAGCTGCCGCTACAGCAGGTGGGCGCAGATGGGCCCCCTGGCCACGCAGAACCCACTGCAGACAAAGTTCTGCCAGCAGCGCCCCCCTTCTCCCCATCAGTGGGGGGACAGAGCTGCGCCGCCTCCCCGGCCCCGCTCACCTCCTTGGGAGTGAGTTTCCTGCCTGTCTCATCGACGTACTCGATCTTGACATCGGGCTTGTAGCCGTCTTTCTCCTTGAAGTCCTGCGTGAAGCCTCGGTACTCCTCCCGCCGGCTGTACTTGTCGTCGATGGCCCTGGAGACGGCTCGGTGTGAGCGCAGCACCGGCAGCCCCAGGCGGGCACCGGCCCCTCCGCCGGCCCGCACCCTGCCACCAACTCACATCTTATCCTCGATGCAGTACACGGCGGAGGGCAGCGACTTGTTGGGGGCCTTTACCCGAGCCACCTTCTGCACCGTCGTCTCCAGCAACCCTGGGGGCAGAGGGGCGGTGAGCCTCCAGGAGGCCTCCGTCAGGTGGGCGTTAGTGACCCAGTAGGGCCCACAGTGCCCACTCTGGGTCTTGTCAAGGAGCTAAGAACAGCAGAGCTGGCATTGTGACCCCAGGGTCCCCCCCTTCGGCTTCCCAGAGGACCAGAGTCCAGAAAGCACAGCAGAGGAGCGGATCTCCGTGTGACTTGCAGGACTGGGAGGAAGGCGAGGGGAGCTAGGGAGCATGGCAAGAGGTGGCTGAGGAGCCTGAACACACCCACCCCCCACCCCGCCTCACCTGCAGACGCCCACCCAGCCTGCCACTACCTTTTTGTTTGTTTTTGCCAGTGCTGGGGCTTGGACTCAGGGCCTGAGCACTGTCCCTGGCTTCTTTTTGCTCAAGGCTAGCACTCTGCCACTTGAGCCACAGCACCACTTCTGGCCATTTTCTATATATGTGGTGCTGGGGAATCGAACCCAGGGCTTCATGCATACGAGGCAAGCACTCTTGCCACTAGGCCCTATTCCCAGCCCCTTGCCACTACCTTTGTTCTGACACAGGAGCAGAGCGGCCGCCAGCCCTCGGTTCACGATGGGCTCCTCGTCCAGGATGGTGGTGGAGGAGGCAGAGAACTGGGGATGACACGGGTGGGGTGTGAGCACCCCAGGAGCCCCCTAGCACCTTCCCCAGCAGACATGCCTCATCAGAGCGCCACGGACAGGACCCTGAGGCCCAGCCCACACCCATCCTCACATCCTGCTGCTGCTTCTCCTCATCCAGGTTGACGGTGCTCCAGCCAATGTTCTCTTCCCCGTCCGACTCGGAGCCACCGTTGGCGGAGCGCTCCTCATCCCGCTCGAAGTCCTGCAGCCAGAAATCAAGGTCAGCCTGGACACCCAGCCCTGATGAGCAGAGAAACCCACCAGGGCCGCGGGGAGCTGGGACCCACCATGAGCTCCTCCTGCTCCTCCCGGTTGCCCGCCAGCCCGTAGGTGGGAATCTCCCCCAGGGTGCGGCAGAACTCCGAGGTGGCGTTGAACACGATGGCCCCCTTGCGCTCCGGGTCCTCCTCCTCCTCCCAGCCGCGCTGGCGGCACTCCAGCTTCTTCACAATCTCCACCACCTGGGGGAGGGAGCAGCTGTGGGCAGATCCGGAGTTTCTGGGGTGATGGCACTGAGACCCGGGCCCCACACCCTCCCTCCTGGCAGTGAGCAGGCCACTCCCACCGCTCCCCCTGGCATTCCAACCCACTCCACCCCAGCCGCCTCACCAGGCCCACGGAGGCCCCCACCGCCCTTTCCCGCGCAGCCCTTCCCGCCCTCTCCACAGCCCCTCATGCGCACACTCAGCCGCCCCAGCTCCTTCGGGGATGGGCTTTTCCATGGCTCCTCCATGGCCAAGAGCAGCACGATGGCCACTCTTCACCCCAAACCTGGCTCCTCACCTCCCGCTGCACCAGCGCTCCCACGCGCCCAGCGTCCCTCCTCTCTCACAAGCCCTCCCTCCCTCAGCCCTGCGCCCTCACGTGTTTCTAGGCCCCCACTCCTGCCTGCCCGGTCTATCCAGGTGTCCACGAGGGTCGGCTGGCCGTGGCCTCGGGGCCCACACGAGCTGTCCTTGGCGAGCTCAGCAGCCTCTCCCTCACCACCAAGCGCTCAGGCCTGCGCCAGCGCCGGAACAAGCGCGCTGCAGTCCCGCTGAGGACGCATGCGCGCCACCCCGTGCCTCGCAGTGCCTGCTCCACCAGACCCCCAAGTGCCGCCAGCTCCTCGGCTCAACCGTTCCCCCCAAGAGGCTGTCCCTGAACGCCGCAGCACCCCGTCCCATCACACAAACTAGCAGCGGTGCGTTCGCTCCCAGGTCACCGCGCTGCCCTGCTCCTGGGTGGCCCCCAGCCCTGAACGCGGGACCTCGCTCCCAGAGGAACTCGGCACCCCCAGTCCCCGGCAGGGCGCGGCGCTCAGCAGTACCCCACGGCCAGCATCCCCCGAGCGTGGGCGCTGTGTGCTCAGCCTCACCTTCTCCCCACTGTCTCGCAGCTGCTGGAGCTGCTGCAGCTGCCTCAGCCGGCGCCCCTTCTCCAGCTGCTTCTGCAGCTCCTGCTCCGCCTCGTCCTCCTCGAGCACCTCGGGGGAGCCCGACGGCAAGGCACCCCCGTCCTCTGGGGAAAGCGGAGGACAGGGGCTCACATCGCGGCCCCGGCCCCGGCCCCACCCCCGGCTCCCCGCCGGCCCCTCACCGTCGTCACTGATGTCCATGTTCTCCACGCGGGCGTCGTCGGACGCGGGGGGCTGGGCCGCGGGCTCCTTCTCTTCGTCCTCTGGAGCCTCCTCCTCTGGCTCGGGCACTCGGCGCCGGCCGCGACCCCTCAGTCTGGGAAAAGCAGGCCAGTCCCGTGAGTGTGGGTCCCGGAGCCACGCAGCCCGCAGGCCCCCGCGCGGCGTGCGAGCCCACCTGGAGCCGAAGTCCCCATCCTGAGTCTGGTCCCCGAGGGGCAGCAGGTCGTCGGCCCGCACCACCACTTCCTTCTCCTTCTTGCGGATCTTCTTCACCCTTCGCTTGGTCTTCTTGAAGGCTACCTGAGGAGGGGACGCAAGCCACCACGGCCCTCAGTAACCACTTCTGCCGTTGCTGCCACCACACCACGGAGGAGCCCGAGAAAAGTACCCCCCCCCCCCACCCCGGCTCAGTGCGGGAGCCAGGACTGGCCAACCATGGCCACCGGACTCCTCCCCACTCAGCCTTGGTTTGGTGCCTCCCCAAGCCACATTGCCCTGCCCCGAGGGCTCTGGCTGCCCACATGAGCATGCGGGTGGCAGCTGCTCTGGCCACCCCAGGCCCAGTGAAGCGGCTCACACAGGCACGGGTGGCTATGTGGCCCCGCACCTCCCCAGGCTGCCATTCACAGCCCCCCCGCCCCCCCGCGCGCACGCTGATCAACACTGCCGCTCAAAACACGCGGCGTACCATCTCCTCCGGCGTGAGGTACTCGGAGGCAAGCCGGGGCCCTACGGAGCTCAGGGACTGAGCCTGAAGCCGCAGCTTGGCCCGAATCTCTTCCAGCTCGCGCTCCCGAAGGCCGTCAGCTGTGCCACCTTGGTCCAGGCGGAAGGAGGATGGCCGCTCACCCTCCAGCTCCTCGTCGTACTTAGCCAGGATCGAGCGGGGTTTTTGCTGCAAGGAAAGAGGGGCGGATTGGGATCCGGGCTGGGTGCTAAGAAGCCAGGGAAGAAGGGCGTCCTCAGTGCCCCCACCCTCGCCCCGGCCCGGGCCCCGCCGGCCTGCCTGTGCCAGGTCATCCACGCTCTCGTCCTCCGCGTAAGGCAGGTAGTCAGGCTTCTTCTTCCGCAGCTCCACGTTCTTCTCAGCGCGCTCCTTATCCACCAGGTTCACGTTCACCAGCACGTCCTCCCCCTCCTGCAGGACGCCTAGGAGAGGGCGGACGTAGAACCACTCCAGTGCCAGGACGCCATGCCCGGTGCCCAGGGCAGCCAGCACAACTCACCTTTGTCCTTGAGGGTGAGGACCAGCGTCTCCCCTTCCCGGAAGGAATCGATGGCATGCTCCACCGTGAGGCCCTGCAGGTCTCGGGCGCTGTACAGGTCCTACACAGGAGGTCAGCGGCGTCAGGAACTGACAACCTGCCCAAGACCGCCACCCGCACTGCCGCCGCAGCCTCACCTGCCGCCTCTGCTCAAACTCCTCCTCCACCAGCGTGCTGACGCCAAACTCTTGGTCCATCTCCTCCAGCAGCTTGGCCTAACGGACAGGGAAAAGGGGCTTAGGACCTCAGGCCATCGAGCACCACAGGAAACACCTGCAACTCTCCCAAGCACAAGCACGAAGGGACTGGCCTCGCCACCAAGGTGCACAGAGCCCAAAGCTGCCCCCACCCCAGCCCAGGCCTCCTCTGAACCCACCCCCTCCCCTCCCAAAGGGAAAGGTCAGCCCCTGCCAGCCAAGTCCTCACCCTCTTCTCTGCCAAGTCCTTCTCCTTCTGCAGCTGCCGGCTCCTCTCAATCCAGGCGGCGGTGTCATCCAACCAGGGGTCATCCTCCCCCAGCGTCTTTATCTTCCTGAAGAGAAGGAAGAGGATGGTGAGGAGCGCAGCCCGGCTTCCGTTACTGAGGCCGGGAGTGGCAGGGACGGCAGTCCTCCCTGTTCCACCCTGGCTGGGACACTCACCCGAGCTTTTGGTTCAGCAGGCGCTTTTCCTTGGCCGCTGCCAGCTTCTCCCGGAGCTCTTCACGTTGTCGTAAGGCCATGGGGTTGATGACATCAGCTGCCACGGGCTCCTCCTTGGTGCCCGCCTCTGGAAGGGGGGCCCAGACGTGAGGCTATGCCTGCCCATGGCTGGGGGGAGAGGAGGGAGCCACTCACCCTGCCCCGTCCAGCTCAAAGGCCAGAAGGGGCCAGGAGAGAGGAAGAACCGTTCATCTCGCCACTCCCACTTCACCCCGGACACAGACCCTCTAGTGCTCCAAAGCTCCTCAAACCATGTTGCTTTAAAAACCAAACAACACAGCTGCACTAAACGTGCACACCCTCCTGTGCGTCTACAGCAAGGCTGCCACGGATGCCCAAGCAAGCGGGCCTAGATTCCCACTGTGGCGGCAAGGAGGGGCCTGGAGAAATTCACAGCACCACCAAGTGGTGTGCTGTAAGCCCACGCTCTTCAATGGCCTCTTCCCCACCCAGATGCCCGCCCTCGGCTCCATCCTTAGCTCTACCTACACTCACCTTTCTTGACGGCATTGACCTCCAAGGGTTTCAGCCCCAACTTTGCCCGGAGTTTACTGAGGACAAGAAATACAAGTGTTAGGGAGAGAAAAGAAATAGGGCATTGAATGTTATTTCTAGACAAGCAAGAAGTGAAAAAAGAACGGGGGTGCATGGTGCTAAGGCACCGAGAAGGACGCCGCCTCTGCATTAGGAATGTGGGCACTAGGCTTGGCCTAGCCCATCAATAAATGCAAAACTCCCTCTTGGGTCTTAGTTTCCTTTGAAACTCCAATGGTTGGCTGACTCCTACTGCCCTCCAACTGCAACTGGCACGCCTTCAGACGAGATACCCTCCTCAGGAGCTATCCCCGAGTTGCCTGTCTCAGCAAACAGGAGATATATAAGGCAGCCAGTACTTACTTGGTTTCCTCGATGCTGAGTGATGAGGCATCTCCTGAGCTAGTTTTGGAGCTGGCAGCTGGAACAAAAAGAAACATGGCTCAGGGGCTGAACACAGGGCCAAGAAGCCTGTATATCTGACTGCTATAGATGCAGGGTCAAAGATCAGGGCCCCTCGCCAGCACCTGGGCCTGTGGTAATACTAGCAAACACCTTTCTTCCTCCTGAGCTAAAAAGCAGCAACTCTGAGTCAGTTGTTTTTTTGTTTTTTGTTTGTTTTTGTTTTTTTTTTGCCAGGCCTGGGCACTGTCCCTGAGCTTCCTTTTGCTGAAGATGAGTGCTCTACCACTTAAGCCGCAGTACTGCTTCTGGCTTTTTTTTTTTGCCAGTCCTGGGCCGTGAACTCAGGGCCTGAGCACTGTCCCTGGCTTCTTCTTGCTCAAGGCTAGCACTCTGCCACTTGAGCCACAGCGCCACTTCTGGCCATTTTCTGTATATGTGGTGCTGGGGAATCGAACCCAGGGCCTCATGTATACGAGGCAAGCACTCTTGCCACTAGGCCATATTCCCAGCCCCCTGCTTCTGGCTTTTTTGAGTAGTTTATTGACGATAAGGGCCTCATGGAGTTTCCTGCCCGGGCTGGCTTTGAACCATGATCCTCAAATCTCAGCCTCCCAAATAGCTAGGATTATAGGCACGGGCCACCAGCGCCCAGCTTCTGAGTCTCCTTCTATCCCAGCACCAATGTTTCCTTCAGAAGTGGTACTGGGATTGGGCCTCAGGAACCTTGTGCTTACTAGACAAGCTCTTCACCACCCTGAGCCACAACTCCAGCCCCAGAGCATCTCTTCTCTGTATTTCCATTTTTGACCCAAGAAATCCAACTTTTGCATCCCTCTCTGTACCCTCTTGTGTCCATTCTGGGTCTTCAACCTAAATGGTCCTTTCTGGTCTTGCCCTGAGTGGTAAAATCCCATCCAAATGCAAAGACCACACACAGTTTTCTTCATAAAACTCTAGTCAGCTATTGCTCTGTCCTCAACTCCAGGGCAGGTGCACAGCACTTCTGGGTGGTTCTCCCTACACAGAGTGGGGACCGTCAGCAGTGTGATCATGTCCTCTATGCAGTTTGTGGCATTAAGACACTTCCTGATAGCTGGGAATGTGGCTCAGTGGTAGAGTACTTGCCTAGCAGGCATGAAACCCTGGGTTTGAATCCTCAGCACCACATAAACAGAAAAAACCAGAAGTAGTGCTGTGGCTCAAGTGGTAGAGTGTAAGCCTTGAGCAAGAGAA
The DNA here is from genome assembly GCF_023159225.1 of Perognathus longimembris pacificus. Taxonomy (NCBI): domain Eukaryota; kingdom Metazoa; phylum Chordata; class Mammalia; order Rodentia; family Heteromyidae; genus Perognathus; species Perognathus longimembris. Next base: position 58,611,726 of record NC_063173.1, on the reverse strand, counting down.
GCTCAGGGACAGTGCCCAGGCTCTCAGTTCAAGCCCCAGAATTGGGGAAAAAAAAGAAAAAAGACACTTCCTAGGACACGTTCTATGCAGGATGCGGTAGACACATGCAAATAGGCATTTGAGTACACCTCCACACACCTTACAAACAGCGGATAACTTCACCAAATAACAGAAAAGCAGACAGCAGAGTTGGAACTCCTTTAACCAGCAGCCACCATAATGCATACTCTCCTATGTACCCACTCTCCACCAGGGCCAGGGACCCCATCCTATACAGGCTCTCTCCCAAGTCATTAGCCTCATACTTCCAAATCCCAGAGGTTCTCTTCAGTTCTGGTTTCACTTCTCCTACAGTGAGATGCTGTCAGTCACTCCTTCTCCCAGCATTTTCTCTTCCCACAAGACTCCCAACTCAAGACTTTTCCTGTCTTTCGGTTAGTGTTTTTGTAGTACATTCCTCTACTCATGATTAAGTTACTGACATTTCTCAAGTTTTATCCCTCACTCATGAAGCTTGGGTAACAACCTAACCGCTCACTCACTCACTCTATCCAACCTAAACTATGGCTTTCTCTGCACATCGACCTCAATACTTTCCAAAATGACCTTAATTTTGCCTCAAATCTGCTTTTTTCCCCCCAAAGTCCTTAATTCCAACACATAACATCATTCACCTAAGCTGCTCAACCCAGAATTTGAGCCATTCCCTATTCCTCCTTCTCCCAAACACTACATTTCTTCTTTTTTTTTTTTTTTTTTTTTGCCAGTCCTGGGCCTTGGACTCAGGGCCTGAGCACTGTGCCTGGCTTCTTTTTGCTCAAGGCTAGCACTCTGCCACTTGAGCCACAGCGCCACTTCTGGCCGTTTTCTATATATGTGGTGCTGGGGAATCGAACTGAGGGCTTCACGTATAGGAGGCAAGCGCTCTTGCCACTTGGCCATATCCCCAGCCCGAAACACTACATTTTTAATTCCACCTCAAGAGCACCTTTTCAATCTGTCCACTGCTCTCCATCCCATTCCACTCCCCTGGTGCAGCCACCATCGCTCTCCTCAGATCTGTGGTTAACTGTTCTCCTAATTCCAAAGAAAGGCCTATTTCAAGGGTTTCCACCAAAAATCAATCCGGTTCACTAGCTCCCCAAGCGGAATCCACAGCTACCCACCACCATCAGAACAAAACCCTGACAAGACAGCACGGAACTGGACAGCCTGGCTGGCGGGCCTGCCACTCCCGGGGCCGGGCAATCCGGGGCCGCATTCCGCACCCCCCAAACCCGGGACCCCCGCCCCGTCGCCTGCCCAGGCCCCGCCCTCACCGGCCTCGTAGCCATCGTCCCGCTTCTCCCGCTTCACACGCCGCTCGGAGGGCTCGGCCTGGCTTCGCTCCCGCCCGTGCGCGCCGCCGCGGGCCTCGGCCTCGGTCCCGCGCCTCCCGCTCCCGCGCTCGCCCCCGCGCTCCCGGCTCCGCTTTCGTCGCTCGCCGCCGCCGCCGCCGCCGCCGCCTCCGCCGCTCCGGTGCTTGTGTTTTTTGTGCTCCCGATGGCGCGGTGGCTGCTCGCTGGTGCTCCCCGTGCCGGTCGCCGCCGTCGTCCCCGCCGCTTCCTTCTCTCCGCGGTGCTTCTTAGACGAGCCCATGGCGGCAAGTCTGCGGGAGCGGGTGGCCGACGAGCCCCGACGACGCAAAATGGAAACACTTCCGGGTCGTACGGCGGCCGCCGTTCTGTTGCCGGAAACCAAGAGCGGCGACTTCCGTCGTTCACCTGGAAGCCTGCCCCCAAAGGCTCATGGGTAAGGCTGGGCCGGAAGGCGGTCTCTGCGCATGCGCCTTAAGCCCGGGGAGGCTGAAGTCTCGGCTGCGAACTCGCCTTTGTGAACGCGCTTCTGGCGGCGGGGTGGGGGTGGAGGCCGAGAGGGCCCTTCTTTGCCCTCCCTTGCCCTCTTTGCCCTCCCTTGCCTCCCTCCTCTCCATTGAGCAACCTTCTGTTAGCCACGCGGGGTGTTACACAACGCATGTTTTTCCTCTTCCGCCCAGAGCCCCATAACCAATTTTGTCAACAAACGGTGTTCCTGGGTTGAGTCTTTTTATCCTGTACGCTATGGACTACTGGGGAGCTGTCAGTGGCCTGGGATGTGCCGGTGAGCTCTGTGAAATCGAGTGCGACGTTTGGCGTGGTGTGTGCGTGTGTGTGTGTGTGTGTGCGCGCGCACGCAGATTGTTTTCTGGAAGGGAGGCTGTAACTTTAAGTTACTGGTACTTGCTTTTCTCTCTCTCTCTCCACTCTTAAACAGTATGGTACTTAAAGTCCTAGTTAGAGCAATAAGGCAGGCGAAAGGAAAGAAACCTAGGTAAAGAAGAGATCAGATTATCCTTTATTTGCTGCTGCTGCTGATTCTGAACTAAGATCTGAGGATTGTGATTCAGAGCCCACTGGGGCAGGAAAGTTTACCAGCTTACTCTCCAATAGTCCAGCAAAAAGCAGTACTGGTCACTTGGTTCAAATGATAGAGCTCCAGCCGTGAGTGGAAAAAGCTGAGCGAGAGCAAGAAGCTCTGAGTCCAAACCCGAGTATGAACACCATCAGTCAACCAATAATGAAGTTAACCTAAATTACAGGCACTTTCCAGATTGGTTTATACAATCCATCTTGATGTCTACACCCAACAGTTCTAGAGTTTGCAGGGTCCTAGTGCTCTCCTTCCCACCATATTTAGGGTGCTGTGTGAGCCACTTAAAAGCCACTCCCTCCAGGATAGAAATCCTAAAATATAGCACTCATTGTTGAATTTGTAAGCCCCAGTGTATATGTTGCAGGCAGGATAGAGAAGTCTCGGCCATTGCTTTTCAAGATAGCCCGTTCCTCGGGAGCAGAAACAGGGCTGTGTGTACTGGGTGGTTAGGCTGACAGAGGTTCCGGGTGATGTGGACACAGTTAAGCCTGCTGCCGCTTCCTATTCCCAACCTACAGCTTCCCATTCCCCCAGAAATCACACTCATTATGTTCCAAAAAAAAAGGCTTTAATTTTTATCTTGAGGATTTCTCTGGGACCAGGCAGGGGGAAGAGTATCTGCCAGACTGACCATCGATGGGTTCTGTCCTTGGGGAGCTCTGAGAAGAGGGCTTCATTCTTACCCCCGTTGACCGATGGCTCCTTAAAGACAGATAGAAGCTAATGGGTTCCACAGCTCTCCACCCTATGTCCAAGGTATGCCATTGATGGTTGTGGGTTCAAGTCCAATTCCTATACAAGGTTGCTACGTGACCTGTGAAGTTGGCCTCCTAATCCCTGCTCTGTGTCCCTGGGGTAGCTGATGGGGCACTGGCCCCATATGAGGTGCTCAGATGTCTACAGAGTCCCAGATTAGCTCTGCCACTGTGGATTCCTGTGTCCTTAAGGAAGGTCTTGGCCTTCAGGTTCTCAGGTTCTTCATTGGGAAGTGAGAACAAGGACTGGAAGTGTGGCTCATGTGGTAAAGCATTTACTTAGCAAGGGTAGGGTGGGCTCTGAGTTCAAGTCCCAGTACCACCAACACAATTGTCTGGAGTCTTTAACTCCCATTTCCTGCATAGGGAGCAGGAACTGTTTCTTCGTCTCCTTACGTTAGTCCTGTTATACTAAAATAAGTCCTTCCTAAAACTTAAGGAAGGGGCTGGGGATATGGCCTAGTGGCGAGAGAGCTTGCCTCGTATACATGAGGCCCTGGGTTCGATTCCCCAGCACCACATATACAGAAAACGGCCAGAAGTGGCGCTGTGGCTCAAGTGGCAGAGTGCTAGCCTTGAGCAAAAAGGAAGCCAGGGACAGTGCTCAGGCCCTGAGTCCAAGCCCCAGGACTGGCCAAAAAAAAAAAAAAAAAAAAAAAAAAACTTAAGGAAGAGGAATGAAGAGGGAACAGTAACCCTGGCCCGTCTTCTAGGGTGACATGGAGGAGACCCTACCAATCCCAGAGGCTCATCTTAGTTCCTCTCCCCACTACAGCTAGCTAGAGCCAGCCGGTGACCTCACCTGGACTTCCGGGAGGTGCCCTCTTTGTGCCCCTTTTCTGCCTCAGCCAGCAGCTGCTCCTCATCTACACCCAGGGCTGACAGCACCTGGGAGAAGCGCCGGGTGACAGTGAGCCGAGCATTGGCCTGAGGAGAAAGAAGAGGGGTTCCCGCTCTTCCCGGGGCTGCGGGGGCTCTGATGGCCGGGGGGTCTCAGGGCTTCCAGGGGTGCTGTCCGCTTGCACTGTTGCGATCCCTCACCTGCATGGCCTGCTGGAAGAGGAAGGGTCGGGCCTGCACCCGGTGCCGCATGCTCTGCAGCTCAGCCTGGTACTCAGCAAAGCGCTGTCGCTCCTGGCGCCTGTGGGAGAGAGGAGACAGTGGGGCCACAGCCCACATCCAGGCCAGTGTCTGCCAATCCTCACTGAGGACTTGATCATTAATGATCATAAATGTGAAGCCAGGGCTGAGAATGTGGCCTAGTGGTAGAGTGCTTGCCTCATATACATGAAGCCCTGGGTTCGATTCCCGAGCACCACATATATAGAAAAAAGCCAGAGGTGGCGCTGTGGCTCAAGTGGCAGAGTGCTAGCCTTGAGCAAAAAGAAGCCAGGGACAGTGCCCAGGCCCTGAGTTCCAGAGGCTAATACCAGGATCACAGTTTGAAGCCAGCATGGGCAGCAAAATGCATGAGACTCCTAGCTCCATTGAACCACCAAAAAGCCAAAAGTGGCACTGTGGCTCAAGTGATAGATCCTTGAGTGAAAAAGCTAAGAGACTCACTCAGGCCCTGAGTTCAAGCCCCAGCGGCAGCACCTGCGTGGGTGCACACAAGTGGCAGAACACCAGCCTTGAGTGGAAAAAGCCAAGCAAGAGCAAGAGGCCCTAAGTTCAACCCCTAGTATGGACACAAAGAAGAAATTAAGAACAAAAAAGAAATGGAGCTGGCTCATGCCTGTAATCCTAGCTACTCAAGGGGCTGCGGTCTGAGGAGCCAGCCTGGGCAGAAATGTCTATGAAGCGTTTACCTCCAGTGGACCACCAAAAAGTCAGAAATGGAGCTATGGCTCAAGAGGTAGAGTGCTAGCCTCGAGCAAAAGAACTCAGTGACGGGCTGGGAATGTGGCTTAGTGGTGGAGTCCTTGCCTAGCATGCATGAAGCTCTGGGTTCGATTCCTCAGCACCACATATATAGAAAATGGCCAGAAGTGGTGCTGTGGCTCAAGTGGCAGAGTGCTAGCCTTGAGCATAAAGAAGCCAGGGACAGTGCTCAGGCCCTGAGTCCAAGCCCCAGGACTGGCAAAAAAAACACAACAAAACTCAGTGACAGCTCCCAGGCCTGGAGTTCAAGCCCAGCCCCAGCACAAGAAACAACAACAACAAGAAAAAAGGTTAAAATGCAGGAAGAAAATAAACAGCCAACTCCACCTGACCATGTACAACAGTCTCCAGGAGAAGGCCTATGTGGGCTGTTCCTGACCCACAGTAAGTACTGCTGTAACATTTAAATTTTTATTATAAGCATGTCTGGCACTGGAAATCAGAAAAGTGGGTTTCCAACTTATAAGTGTGGACAGAACATTCGACCTTGAGCATCCCACCGTTCTTATGAACTGAATGACCTTGGACCAGCCCTTCCTCCTCAGACAGTCCCCAACATCTTTATCTGCGACTGTGGCCTGGCCACCACCCTGCCTCGGGGTCCCGCAGCCTGACCCCCGGGCCCTCCCTGTCCTGGGCTCCTACCTCAGCTCCTCCAGCTTGTGCTGGGCAGCCCCGGCCCCTCTACTCCTTTGGGGTGCATAGGCCGCCAGGCAGCGGGCCACCTGGTGCTGAACGCGCTGCTCCCTGGCTCTCCGCACCTCGGCCTGCTGCCGCTCCTCCTGCTGCTGCCGCTCCCAGGCCTGCAACAGGCTTCTGGGTGGGGAGAGAACGAAGAGGAATGAAGTCTATGGAGGGGAAGCCTCAAGGGGGGGGGGGGCGAGGGAGGCTGGGGGGGGCCCTGGAGAGGGAAGGGGGGTTACACGGAGGCTGCCCCTGGCAGTGTTGCCCTCAGGCAGAATTCAGCCTTTCTCTCCTCTCCAACTTTGTACTCCCTTTTGAGCTCCACCTTTGAACTCGCTTGGCCCAGGCCTGCTGAGCCCTCGTGGAGCTCGGCATCCCACCTGGGACTCTGCGTCAATGGTTCACTGGTGGACAGACAGACCGGCAGGTAAAGGAAGAGGAAAGCAAGAGCAAATGCTGAAAGGATCAACTGAGGCATGAAATGTAGGGACAGTCGAATGGCCAAGAGCTAAAAGATCTGGAACATTCTAGTGCTGTACCACTTCCAAGATCTAGAACATACTTCCCCCAGATCTCAAGGTCAGTTTCTTCTTGTCAATCAGATCTTTGTCGAGGGCTGGGAATGTGGCCTAGTGGCAAGAGTGCTTGCCTTGTATACATAAAGCCCTGGGTTCGATTCCCCAGCACCACATATACAGAAAACGGCCAGAAGTGGCGCTGTGGCTCAAGTGGCAGAGTGCTAGCCTTGAGCACAAAGAAGCCAGGGACAGTGCTCAGGCCCTGAGTCCAAGCCCCAGGACTGGCAAAAAACAGCAACAATCAGATCTTTGTCCAAATATCTCCTCCAACACAGACTTTCCCTGAACCCCTCATCAGCTCCACTTCCAGTTTTCTGGTAGTTAAGTAGAGAGAAGAGTCTCATGGGCTTTTCTGCCCAGGCTAGCTTTGAACTTCAATCCTCAGATCTCAGCTTCCTGAACAGCTAGAATTACAGGTGTGAGCCAGCAGCCCCCAGCTCTTTAAAGAACTCCAAATCAACCCCCTTCTTTCCACCCACACAGCCGTCTGTTCCCAGCCCTAGTTGTTCCTCACCTAGACAACACCCCTTCCCAGCCTCCGGTTTTCTCCTTCTGTTCCCATGGTCTCTAGTTCAAGCCCAAGTATAACAATTGCTTAACTGAACTGACATAATTACCTATGTGTCTCATTTTCCAGACCCATTGTTTCTCGGGGCTAGTGCAACGTTTAATTTGTATATCCTGAGGACCCATGAACAGACAGATATATGTTGCAATAGTCAGTTAATAGGTTAATTTATGCATAAAAGGCAAGAAATGAATGGAAGGCGGTTTGGGTTAATATAGTTGGCCAGTCACAGAGATGATGGATGATGGATTTATAGATGAGAAGGTGGATAGATGGATGGATTAGAAGATGAATGGATGAGTGAATAGATAATTGGATGATTGGAAGCATTGCAGGTAAAGGAATAAGTGAACATATAAGAGACAATGTCTTTTGGAGAACTGTCTCCTCCATCTTCCACCTTTGGTTCTTCTCCCTTTACCTGGTGGCTTCCTGTCGTTTGTGGAAGGTGCGATTAGGGAGGTTGGCAGACAGGAGCGTCTCATCGTCTCCCAAGCTGTGGGCCTTTGCATTCCTATTGGAGGCCCGGAGAGCAGCCTGCAGTGCCTTCCAGGTGGGCTTCTGGGAGCCTGCGCACCGGGGAATCGAGTCAAGGGATGGCCTCTTTCCTGGCCTACTGAGCAGCCTTCCCCCAGCACCCGGAGCCCAGCCCACCACCTTCTGGCTCTCCGGAGCGGGTCTTAGCCTTCCACCTTCTCCTCCCAGTGCAGCTCCGGGAGGGACCCGGTTGCTGAGGCCCTCACTCACCGTTGTCCAGCTCTTGCTGTAACTGTTTGTGTAGCTTCTCCAGGTCCCAGGATCTCTCCAAGTCCTTAGGCCTTAACTTTCCCTTCGGCAGCCCGCGGAGGCTGCTGGAGTTGGTGCTCCTCTGGTGGCTCTGGCCTTGTAGGTCCCCTTCTTCCAAGGCCTCTCCTGCGTTCTGCTCCTTCCTCTTGGAGCTTCCCTTCTTCTTGTGGGAGGTGTTAGGCGCCTCCACTTCAGCCTCTTCTGATGTATCTGAGAACTGTTCCTCATCCAAGATGGCGTCTCTCCTGTGGAGCTGGGGCCGTTCCTTAGGGCTCGGGACCTCTTCAGCCTCCTCCGCCCCAGAGCTTTCCGGCTCTGAGGCCTCCTCATCCTCCTCGGATTCCGATCGTGAGTCAGCCTTGTTCTCAGCTTTGTCAGGAGGCCGGGGGCCTTCTCCCCATGTCGCCTGTCGCCGCCTCCTCTCTGGCGCTTGAGCCTCCATCTTCTGGCAGAAGTCAAGGGCCTCTGGGAGATTAATTGTAGACTTGTGCCTGGACCTGAGCTTGGAGACACCCGAGGACAAGGGCCACCGGCATTGGTGGCTCGTGGCCTCAGAGGAGCTCTGCTGGAGCAGAGCCAGGCCATCAGCGATGTAGCTCTCCCAGGCCCACTGGAAGGGGAACGAGGGCTTCCGAGCAGGAGAAGGGAAGAGCCTGAAGAGGGAAAGGGTCGGGGTCAGGGTTAGGGTCCCTCCACACCCAGCCTCCCAGCCCATTCTCAGCTGCTTACCCCTTAGAGGAGCCTTGACCTTTCTTGTTCCTCCCCCGGGGTCGACGGTCCTTCTTTGCAGTCTGCCCTGTACTCTGAGATCTCTTCATTCCATTATAACTCAACATGACATCACCACTGCCTCGTCTATCCTGGGACAGGGGAGGAAGCCAGCTCTGAGAAGCCTGCTGGCCCATTCTGCCCCTCCGGGACCTTCCCTCCAAGCACCTGACTAGGCCCTGTTACCTCTAAAAGTGACTGATCACAATGACCATTCTTTATATTAAAACAGCAAGGGCCAGCCACCAAGTGGCTCACACCTGTAATCCTAGCTGCTCAGGAAGCTGAGATCTGATGATCACAATTTGCAGCCAGGCGAGGCAAGAAAGTCTGTGAGACTCTTATCTCCAAAGCAGAAGTGGAACTGTGGCTCAAGTGGTAGAGTACCAGCCTTGAGCAAGAAAAGCTCAGAACAGGCTTAGGCCCTGATTTCAAGCCCCAGGATCTGTACAAAAAAAAAAAAAAAAAACAGCACAATCCACCCCAACAGAGCCCGTCCTCAGTGCTTAGGACTTTCAAATACGCGTCATAGAGATTCACTATACCCATCACACAAGTCCAAAAAGTGAGGTTCAAAAAGGTCTAAGAGCCGACACCACATTCCGCTGTCAGGGAAGACTTCTCAGGTTTCCAATACAAAGAGTTGATAAATCAGTTACCTGATTTAGTCATTACATCCTTCTTAAAGCAGTACATTTTCATTCTGTACTCCATAAATATGCACAATTATGTATCATTTAAAATTTTAAAGCAAATAACTTTTTTTTTTAATCAGCCATGGGGCTTGAACTGAGGACCTGGGCACTGTCCATGACCTCTTTTGCTCAAGACTAGTGCTCTACCACGTTGAGCCACAGCGCTACTTCTGATTTTCTGGCGATTAATTGGAGATAAGAGTGGGACCTGGCTGATTTTTTAAGTGATTTCTTTTCTTGACCAATGGGGATATAGAACGTGTGTGTAATCCTAGCTACGCAGGAGGCTGAGATCTGAGGATCACAATACAAAGCCAGCCTAGGCCTCAGCAGCTCTGGCTTCTCCTAGCCTCAGACACCCACGTGCCTCCGGGCAGTTGGAAGTGACCCCCCTACGCACACACTGGCCTCGTCCCTCTCACCTGACCTCTGGGAGAGGCTGGACAGAAACTTGATGAGCTCTTTGGTTTTCTCTGGAGCCTGGGACAGCAGATCCTGCCTCGGTCTCCCGGAAGTGGCTCTGGCTAACTGTTGATGGGAGTTTTGCATAGCGATGTCCTCTTCCTGCCCCACCCCCACCTGCTGCCCTGGAACTACCTGCCTGGCCATCTCCATGGCAACTGGTCCTTGTCCAGTCTGAAGGACCCTGGCAAAAAGTACGCCAGGGATGGCTGGGCCAGGGGCGGTGTAGCTGACTTTCTTCCGGTGGGAGACTTCACTAGGACCAAGGAGCCAGACATGGCCTTGTGGGACCTGGGGTAAGTCTCCTGCCCCCAACAGGCCCATGTTTTCCCATCTCCTGTAAAAGCCACCTCAGGACTTACCACCTCAAAGGAGCCTCAGGCCATGCAAAGCTGACACCCAAGTGGGCTGTGTCTGAGCCTGCTTAAAGCTGTGTGAACCAGAATGAACTCTCAGATAAACCAGAGCCCAGAGAAGGCATCATTTCAACCTTATCCCCACTTCCAGGCCTCACCAAGGAGCCTTAGGATGCTAACCCCCCCGCCCCCCAGGCACCTGGTGCTGACCTTGGAGCCCTACACAACAGGGATGGGGGGCAAAGCTGAAGCCAGGGCAAATGGGCATGCTGGGTGGAGGCCTGGCTCAGCCTCGTCCTTGCTCTCTGATCACTAGCCACCCTAGGTCAGAGGCTGGGCTCATAAATTTGACCATCAGGTGCCAGTGGCTTACAACTGTAATCCTAGCTACTGGGAAGTGGCTGAGAACTGAGGATCGCAGTTCAAAGCCAGCCTGGGGGGACTGGGAATAGGGCCTAGTGGTAGAGTGCTCACCTCGTACACATGAAGCCCTGGGTTCGATTCCTCAGCACCACATATATAGAAAAAGCTGGAAGTGGTGCTGTGGCTCAAGTGGTAGAGTGCTACCTTGAGCAAAAAGAAGCCAGGGGGACTGGAAACATGGTCTAGTGGCAAGAGTGCTTGCCTCGTTCGTATACGTGAAACCCTGGGTTCGATTCCCCAGCACCACTTATACAGAACATGGCCAGAAGTGGCGCTGTGGCTCAAGTGGCAGAGTGCTAGCCTTGAGCAAAAAGAAGCCAGGGACAGTGCTCAGGCCCTGAGTTCAAGCCCCAAGACAGGCACAAAACAAAACAAAACAAAGCCAGCCTGAGAGCCAGGCAGCAGTAGCTCACACCTGTAATCCTAGCTACTCAGGAAGCTAAGATACAAAGATCGTGGTTCCAAGCCAGTACAGGCAGGAAAGCCCATAAGAGTCTTATTTCTAATTAACTAGCAGAAGCTAGAAATGAAGCTGTGGTTCAAGTGGTAGCATGTCAATCTTAAGCAAAAAAGCTAAGGGACAAAACCCAGGCCCTGAGTTCCAGCCCCAGGATCAGCACATGTGAGCATGTGTACACACACACACACACACACACACACACACACACACACAATGGGCACTGGTGGCTCACACCTATAATCCTCGCTACTCAGGAGGCTGAAATCTGAGGATCATGGTTCAAAGCTAGCCTGGGCGGGAAAGTCTGTGAGACTCATATCTTCATTTAACCACTAGAAAACCAGAAGTAGTGCTATGGCTCAAAGTGTACTAGCCTTGAGCAGAACTCAGGGACAGTCCCCATGCCCTGAGTTCAAGCCTCATGATGACACACACACAGACACACACACACACACACACACACACATATATGTATATACACACATACATATATCACAAAAGCCATATAATTAGCAAATATTTGTTATGACAACTACTAACTGATGGTCATTGTGAGGCAGCAGTGTTGAGGTTGAACATACAGGGAAGTGCTTGGGTTGGGAGTGGCACTACGTCTCAAGTGGTAGAGCACTGACCTTGAGCACAAAGCAGCTCAGGGACAGCACCCAGGCCCTGAATTCAAGTCCAGGACTGACAAAAAAAAAATTTAAAGCTTATTTGCTGGGAAATGGCTCTATGGGTCAAAAGTAGAGCATTAGCCTTGAGCTGAAGAGCTCAGGGATGGTGCTTGGGCCCAAAGTTCAAGTTCCAGCTTCTCCATTAGTGTCATCATACATTTTGCTTAGGTTCTTCTTTCCATGTCCCTCTCTATAGAGAAGCTCAGCCTTTACTCTCTTAATGGTGTTTTACACTAAGAGTGGCAGAATGTTCTTGACCCATCTGTGAGCCACAGCACCACTTCCAGTTTCCTGGTGGTTCATTTAAGAGTTTCACAGACTTTCCTGTCCAGGCTGGCTTTGAACCATGATACTCAGATCTCAGCCTCCTGAGTAGCTAGGATTACAGGCATGAGGGGCTGGGAATATGGCCTAGTGGTAAAAGTGCTCGCCTCGTATACCTGAAGCCCTGGGTTTGATTCCTCAGCACCACATATATAGAAAAAAGCCGAAAGTGGTGCTGTGGCTCAAGTGGTAAAATAGTAGCCTTGAACAGAAAGAAGCCAGGGACAGTGCTCAGGCCCTGAGTCCAAGCCCCAGGACTGGCAACAAAAACAAACAGGCCTGAGCCATCAGCCCCTGGCTTCTTGACCCATCATAACGGGTCTTTCTCATGTCCAATAGCTATCCATGGACATGGCTCCAAACTGCTTCGCTCTACGGACATCAAAGCCATGGAAGTTCATGGAAGCATCTGCAAAATAAAAAGTGTGTGTAATCAAAGACTGCTTCTTACATACCACAAAGCAAGGGATACAATTAATTCAGCTTTCCACCCCTCAAGACTGAAAGAAGATAAGATGGGAAAGGACATGTACAGACAGTTCACAAACAGCCAATGAAGAGAGAAAATACATAAATCTGAAAAATAATGCTAAGTAAGCCAACAGTAAGAACAGTTTTCAAATACATGTCACATTAGCAAAGAATTTTTAAAGCTAGTACGGGGGCTTGAATTCGGGGCCTTGTGCCTCTCCACTTGGCTTTTGTTGCTGGCACTCTTCCACTTGAGTCACACCTTCACTTCTAGATTGTTGGTGGTTCATGGGAGAAAAGAGTCTCATGGACTTTGTGAGCCAGCTGGCTTCAAATTGCCATCCTCAGAGCTCAGCCTCCTGAGTAGATAGGATTCCAGGTGTGAACCTGTGACTTCCTCCTTCCAGTATGATGGTTAAGAAGTCCCAGGACATGGGGCTGGGGATATGGCCTAGTGGGAAGAGTGCCTGCCTCATATACATGAGGCCCTGGGTTCCATTCCCCAGCACCACATATATAGAAAACAGCCAGAAGTGGCGCTGTGGCTCAAGTGGCAGAGTGCTAGCCTTGAGCAAAAAGAAGCCAGGGACAGTGCTCAGGCCCTGAGTCCAAGCCCCAGGACTGGGAAGAACAAACAAACAAAAGAATAAAGGGATCATTGATAGGTTTGAAGAAGGAAGCTGGTGATGACACTGATTTTTTTTTTTTTGTCTGCCTGGGACTCAAATCCAGTATCCAATGCTTTTGCTCACCAACTGGTGCTCTACCACCTGAGCCATGCCTCCGCCTCCAACATTTGACAAGAGCTGCTGTTCTGATGAGTCCCCATGAATCTGGGGAGCTACTTCTTTTTTTTTCAGTGCTGGTATCAAACCAAGAGACTTGTACCTGCGAAGCAATGTGCTCTATCACTGAGCTTCAGCCCCAGCTCTTTTTTTTTGGGGGGGGGGGCCTGTGGTTTTTGACAGAATTACAATTTGAACTCACAGCCTGAATTTTTTTTTTTTTACAACTGGAGCCATGCCCCCAGTCCTTTCCTGTTTTAGTTATTTTTCGGGTCGGGTCTCTCCTCTTTTGCCTGGGGGACAGCCCCAGACCCAGATCCTCTCACTTCTTCCCATCAGGTAGCCGGAGTCGCAGGTGTGCACTGCCACACCTGTCTTGTTTGTTGAGATAGGGTTGTATTAACTTTTTGCCTAGGTTATCCTAGAAACCAGAACCTTCAGATCACTGCCTTCAAAGTAGATGGAATTATAGATGTGAACCACTATACTCAGTTTCCTTGTTGCTGTTGTTGTTGTTTTTTTCCTGTGAAGAGAATGAGTTTATTTTGATTGTAGAGACTTTGGAGTGCTGAATCTTTGATAGACAAACATCCTCATCTACAGCAGTGGAGGCAGCCACTTTCTGTGAAGGGCCAGATAGTGTGTGCTTCCGGTTTTGCTGGGCCAAAGATCTCTATCACAACTAATCAACAATATTTTTTTTTTGTTTGTTTGTTTTTTTTTTTTGGCCAGTCCTGGGCCTTGGACTCAGGGCCTGAGCACTGTTCCCTGGCTTCTTCCCGCTCAAGGCTAGCACTCCGCCTCTTGAGCCACAGCGCCGCTTCTGGCCGTTTTTCTGTATATGTGGTGCTGGGGAATCGAACCTAGGGCCTCGTGTATCCGAGGCAGGCGCTCTTGCCACTAGGCTATATCCCCAGCCCCTCAACAATATTTTTATTATAGCAACCACATGCAGTCTGCTAATTAGCAGAAGAGCTTGCTTTCCTATAACTCATTACTTAATAAATCAGGGCTGTAGAAGCTTGGTGATAGATTTATACCTCATAAAATAGTGTGTGGAAACTTGAAAGTAAAATCCAATGCTCTAAAGCACAACAAAGAGGTTCTATCATTTGGTGACAGTATTAATTTACTTAACAATTTTAGCGATTTCCTCCTGGGCTTTTGTGTCTTTGATTTATCCTAGAAACAAATACAACCATGACTACTACAACAATAAAGTAATGGGCTGGGAATATGACCTAGTGGTAAAGTGTTCGTCTCGTATACATGGAGCCCTGGGTTCGATTCCTCAGCACCACATATATAGAAAAGGCCAGAAGGGGCGCTGTGGCTCAAGTAGCAGAGTGCTAGCCTTGAGCAAAAAGAAGCCAGGGACAGTGCTCAGGCCCTGAGTCCAAGCCCCAGGACTGGCAAAACAAAAAAACAAAAAAAAAAAACAATAAAGTAATAACAGAATTAGCAATGTGTCATGTTAAGAAAATATAACATTTATAATATCAATAGCATGTAATACTATATATGAAATATTATAATCCAAAATAAAAATGTTATGGAATAATTGTGAATAGAATACTTCTGAATGTCACAAACGCACTTGTTTGTATGGATAGATAATACTTAAATCGGTGTGAATTAATAATAATGTGACTAAAGGCTATTCTAGACAAAGGAAAGGAAGGATGACATATAGAAGCCAACGTGTTTAGGCAGCTGTCAGTCTCATGAACACTGTTAAATTGTAACTATGGATTCTTTTCATCCATCCAAGTTTTGATGCTATTGAGACACAGAGTTGGGAATCCCTGAGATGAAGATGAAAGTACCATGATCCTCCTGGCAAGCAGTAGACTACATTCACCCCTTCTGTTATGTCCATAAAAATCAAATCATTGGTTTCTCTGTTCGAGAGCTGAATCTTTGCCTGGGCTCCTCCCTCCTGTAATTTAAGGAGGTTCCTTCCAGCAGTTGAAGTTGGCTCCCTATGACTGGTACCCAACGTCAGGGGGCTTTGGACTTTCTTCCCAGGTCAGGCAGGTTAAGATTTACAAATCTGTGTCATACAGAAAGAATGTCCCCACAACCAAGGTCTTGGTTCCAGCAGATCCAACACAGTCTCCCACCAGGAAGCAGCTGCATGTGATGGAGTCGGGTGGAGTCCAGTCCGCATGCTTTCACCTGGGTGGAGGTGGTCAGGATGATGCAGTCTCCCCTCGATGACTGTCCTTCATCTTAACCCAGGTGGAATCTCCATGTTGAAGGGGTGGACAGGAGCAGCAGTGGCAGTGTCTCCCAGCAGCCCCAATAGAATGTCACAGCTCCTGCTGGGTTACCTGTAACTTTCTGGAACTTATTAAGGGCCATAACTATATCTGGCAAACTTGTTAGAATCATCTGCCCTTCTCTGTGAGCCTGATGGAAACTGTTACAAAAAAAAAAAACCAATGAACCAGGGGCTGGGGATATGGCCTAGTGGCAAGAGTGCTTGCCTCGTATACATGAGGCCCTGGGTTCAATTCCCCAGCACCGCATATACAGGAAGTGGCGCTGTGGCTCAAGTGGCAGAGTGCTAGCCTTGAGCAAAAAGAAGCCAGGGACAGTGCTCAGGCCCTGAGTCCAAGCCCCAGGACTGGCAAAAAAAAAAAAAAAAAAAAAGAAACCAACGAACCAATTCAGCTGCAATGGAGAGCTGACTTGGGACTCCATGGTGACCAGAATCGAGCTGGGAGACAGGACCCAGGACACGAAGATGGAGACGTGCGGCATGGCCCTGTTACTGTTCTTTTTATGGTACACTTTAGTCATGAAAAGAATCTTTTAGCATATACAGAACAATATTAGCCCTCGATGCTTTGTCTTTGTTTTTCTAGTACTAGTCCGAACTCAAGGCTTAGCGCTCGTAAGGAAGTACTCTACTACTTGAGCCATGAGTCCAGTCTTCCCTCGCCCCTCTGGTTATTTTTGAAATGGTCTTGCTTTTTGCTCAGGCTGACCTGGAACCACAATCCTCCTATTTCTGTTTCTGCCATAGCTTGGTGACAGGCCACCATGCCCAGCTTTTTCTGTAGAGATGAGATCTTTTTGCCCAGATTGGCTTAGAATCAAGCTCCTCCAGATCTCTGCCTCCCTCGTAGCTAGGATTACAGTATAAGCCTCTGGCTCCTGGCTGCCCTCCATCTTTACTTTTATATTTCTTGAGAAAGGATCTCACTGCGTAGCTCAGGCTGGCCGGATACTTCCTATGCAGCTCAGGCCGGTCTTGAATTCTCAATCTCCCTGCCTTTGAGTGATAAGATCCAGGTGTGCTGCACCCAGCCAGGGAGAAGCTGTCCTAAATGTGGTACAAGCCACCAGGGAGGCTGAGGGGCTCTCCCGAGTCCCCGAGGGTGGTGGGGGAGAGCACAAGCGGCCCCAGAGCGGACAGGCCCTGCCCACAGGGGGAGCTGACTGGAAGCAAGGCAGAAAGCAGCACTGCAATGTGAGGCTCCCCAAGAGAGGGTCTGGGTGGGCCAGAGCTGCCCAAAAGAGCCCAGTCCACTTCCCAGAGTTTCAGGGGACAGGGGAGCCCACAAAGGAACTAGCTTTTAACTCTCTCATACATGGTCACCCATAAAGAGTTACCCAGCACCCATCATATAAAAGGCTTCCTTCCCTCCCTCCCTTCCTCCTTCCCTTCCTTCTCACCTTTCCTTCCTTCCTTCCTTCCTTCCTCCTTCCCTTCCCTTTCCTGCTCTTCCCCTCCCTCCCTTTTCCCTTTGTGTCTCATGGTGATTGTAGAGGGCTGAGGGAGTAGAGCTGGTTTGGGGGGTGGGGGTGGGGACAGCTGGGCAGACCTTGTCAGTGGTGCTTGCTGCACTGGCCAGGAAAGCCAAGAGTATTTCCTTGTAAATCAAGTTCAGAAATGTGGCTCCTACAGAGGACTGGGCATTAAACAGCTCGCTTGCTTGCTTGCTTGCTTTCTCTCTCTCTCTTTCTTTCTTCTTTTTGGTGGGGGAATAACTGGAATTTGAACTCAGGGCCTCACACTTACTGGCTTGCTCACTTAGCTGGTGCTCTACCACTGAGCCATTTTTCCAGCCCTTCTTTTTGATGGTTCACTGGAGATAAGAGTCTAGAGGATTTTTTAGTCTGGGTTCACTTTGAACTTTCGTCCTCCAGGTCTCAGCCTCCTGAGTAGACAGGATCGCAGGCATGAGCCACCAGTGCTGGCTAGATTTCTTTAGTGACTTCAGGGCTTGTAAGGAGCAAAGGGCAGCCAGGGTCTCCTTCCCCACTCTGGCTGCCAGGATAAATCACATAGGAGGGTCCAGGGTAAAAACAAGACGTGCCCCAGAGGAAGATTGGAGGACTTGGGCTGAGGGACACAGGAAGGAGACCGCAGCCCAGAAGTCAGGAGATTAGCCAGGCGCCCGTGGCTCGCGCCTGTCATCCTAGCTACTCAGGAGGCTGAGATCTGAGGTCCGTGGTTGGAAGCCAGCCCAGGAAAGTCTGAGATTCTCATCTCCAGTTAACCATCAAAAAAAAGCTAGAAATGAAGATAAGGCTTAAGTGACCAAGCACCAGCCTTGAGCAAAAAGAAAAAAGCTAAGTGTCTAGGTCCTGAGTACCTGAGTTCACACACACACACACACACACACACACACACACACACACACGTCAGGAGATTTTTCTAGACCTGTGGCTGCTGAGGGGTTAGGAGAGGTCAGAGGGAAGCGGCCCTGGAGACCAGACGTGGCAGCTCGTGAGGAAGACGATTGCGGACAAGGGCAGGCTCCCTGCCAGCGCACAGGCGTGGAGTGACTGTGACAAAAGCCATGGAGAGGTCACAGCAAGGCCAGGAGCTCACAAGTGGAGGCAGCAAGCTGGGGGTTCCCTGGGCCCGAGCTCCGAGGTGAGACCCGTGGCCCGCCCGGCCAGGCCAGCCTCTGCCCCACGAGCTGCCGCCCAGAGCCCCGCCCCACACTGGCCCTTTGCAGACAGTCTGGGGAAAAAAAATTGTTTTTCTTTACAATGAGAAACTTGAATGTTTTGTGTGCTCTGAACAAAAAGTTACTCTATCTGTCTTTTAGGCTTTGGCTTCCAGGAAGCTCAGAGCCAAAATTGATGTTCAGTTCATAAAGCATCTTATAGGCCTTTAGGGGTTGTGTATTTGTCTATTTATGTTCTTGTTCCTGATCTTTATTTTTTCATACTACTTACATGTCATAATCTTGGTTCTTCATTTCTGTTTCCCACTTCTATTTCTTATCTCATCTTCCTTGTTCTTATTGGACTCTACCTTGGGTATAGTGTGAATGGGGCAAATATACACATTCATCCCATTCAGAAAGCCCATTGACACCAAAAAAAAAAAAATCTAAACTTCACAATGTTTGGCAGTCAGTAAAGCACTGCTACATATACAAAGAATAGGATAGACACATAAATCAGTGGGATAGGAATAAGACTCCAGGGGGCTGGGAATAGGGCCTAGTGGTAAAAGTGCTTGCCTCATATACATGAAGCCCTGGGTTTGATTCCTCAGCACCACATATATAGAAAAAGCCAGAAATGGCGCTGTGGCTCAAGAGGTAGAGTGCTAGCCTTGAGCAAAAAGAAGCCAGGGACAGTGCTCAGGCCCTGAGTCCAAACCCCAGGACTGGCAAAAAAAAAAAAAAAAAAAAAAAAAAAACCACATAAAAAAAACCAAAACAAAACAAAAGAGAAATAAGACTCCAGAAATAAGAACTTTTACATTTACGAGCTATTGATTTTAGAACATGGTGTTAAGGCCAATGGGAAGTCTTTTCAACAAATGATACAGAGAAAATTGGATATCCATATGCAAAAGAATGAAGTTGGACTCCTGCCTCACACTGTATATAAAAACAGGCACAGAGGTTGGGAATGTAGCTTAGTGGTGGAGCTCTTGCCTAGCATGCATGAAGCCCTGGGTTTGATTCCTCAGCACCACATACACAGAAAAAGTCGGAAGTGGTGCTGTGGCTCAAGAGACATAGTGCTAGCCTTGAGCAAAAAGAAGCCAGGGACAGTGCTCAAGCCCTGAGTCTAAGCCCCAGGACTGGAAAAAAAAAAAAAAAAAGTCTGGATAACTTCCCCTCCCAGGCTGCTGTCTTTGAACTTCGATCCTCAGATCTCAGCCTCCTGAATAGCTAGGATGACAGGTGTGAGCCACTGGTGCCAAGCTCTAAGATTTTTCTTCTTTTGTGGAAGAACTAGGGTTTACCTTCAGGGCCTCCCACTTGCGAGAGAAGCCCTCTATCACTTAAGCCTTGCCATAACTACCAATTTGTAATAAGGAAACGAAGGCACAAGGAGATTGGGGTATTTACGCAGAGATACCAGCCTAAGCCGGGTAGAGCTAGATTTACAATGCAGGACTCACCAGAAGGCAAACCCTTAGGATGCTCTGGGTTTCCTCAGTGGGGGTGCAGAGGGTCACTAGGAGAGAGTGCATCTGATAAACATGCAGAGGAAGTTGGGCTTTATAAGGACAGATGGAGGGCTGGGGTACTACCCCACTATCATCACTTTACCACCCCAAAACTGATTTGCTTTCCCTGCTGTGTCAGAGATGGCTTAAGACAACAGTAGGATGTGAATTTTTATTTATTTATTTATTTATTTATTTATTTATTTATTTATTTTTGGCCAGTCCTGGGGCTTGGACTCAGGGCCTGAGCACTGTCCCTGGTTTCTTTTTGCTCAATCTGCCACTTGAGCCACAGCACCACTTCTGGCCATTTTCTATATGTGGTGCTGGGGAATCGAACCCAGGGCCTCATGTATATGAGGCAGGCACTCTTGCCACTAGGCCATATTCCTAGCCCCAATACTGTATGCTTTATCTTATTTATTTTTGCCAGCCCCGGGGCTTGGACTCAGGGCCTGAGCACTGTCTGGCTTTTTTTTTTTTTTTTTTTGCTCAAGGCTAGCACTCTACCACTTGAGCCACAGCGCCACTTCTGGCTTTCTCTGTGTATGTGGTGCTGGGGAATCGAGCCCAGGGCTTCATGCATGCTAGGCGAGCACTCTACCACTAGTCCACATTCCCGGATGTGAACTTTTAAAGAGTGAAGCAAAACCTAAGACAGAGGAGGGGAAAGAGAAGCCAACTGGGATGTCAAGACGGGCAGCTCCTCCCAGCCCCACCCAGGCCCCGCCCAGACGCCAGCCTCCCAGGCTCACCTCCCCGGAGCAGGAACAGGGCCTGGCCGCGAGCAGGTGTTCAGCAAATGTTTGTTGAGTGATTGCAGGAAAACATTTATGATAGCTCTGAACCTTGCAGGGCCGTGGTTTGCCTCGGCCCTGGGTCAATAAGCCAGTTAGCTCATTCTGAGAGACAGCTGATAGTGTCTTCTTTCTTTTTGTTTAATCACACAGTGCACAGACTAAAGCAGTTTGTGCTACTTAGTTTGTGTAAGGCACTGTATCAGCAATAAGCTTGGAAAGCTTTTCATTTCCTTTATCAGTGTGTGTGTGTGTGTGTGTGTGTGTGTGTGTGTGTGTTACAAGGGTTTGAACTTAGGGCCTAGGTGCTGTCCCTTAGCTTTTTTTCTCAAGGATGGCACTCTGCCACCTGAGCCACGCCTCCATTTCCATCTTTTTTGGTGATTAGTTGGAAATAAAAGTCTCATAGACTTTTCTGCTTCCTAGCTTGGAACCTTGATCCTCAGATCTCAACCTCTTGAGTAGCTAGGATTACAGGCCTGAACCACTAACATCTGGCTTTCTTTTCTTTTCTTTTTTTGTGGCACTGAGAATTGAACTCTGTTCTTTTGCTTGCTGGCTGTACCGCTTGAGTCATAACCCCCAGTCCTTTTATAATTTTGTTTTTCATATCAGGTCTCCGGCTCTTACCCAGCCAGCCTCAGACCTCAGTCCTCCGACCTTCACTTCTAAAGTAGTTGAGATTACAAGTGTGTACCACAGGGTTTGCCTAAAAAGACTTTCATTTTATATTGACTTTCCCAGTCTTTGCATCTGTAATCTGGGGAGGAAGGGCAATCCTGGGGCTTGAACTCAAGGCTAGTGTCTATCTCTGGAGCCACAGCTCCACTTCCAACTCTTTGGTGGTTAATTGGGGATAAGAGTCTCACTTACTTTCCTGCCCACACTGGCTTCAAACTTTGGTCCTCAGGTCTCAGCCTCCTGAATGGCTAGGGTTATAGGCGTGAGCCACCAGTGCCCAGCTGCAGCCCTGATCTTATTCCTGCCTCCCTAAAGTCCTCTATGCTCGTGCTGCTTCCTAGGTGTTTGTTTCCATACTGTTGGTTGGTGCTCACTCTGTGCCGGGCACTGTGATAGTTACTTAGGGGCCACTGCGTTTAATTTCACAGGCCCTTAAAATAAGGGCCCTTCCTGTCCTCTATTTACAGAGAAGGAAACTGAGGACAAGGATTGCTGGTTTCAGTTAAGATTTTTGTTTCCATAGTGTTTGATCAATATTTGACGGTTTTTCCCCCAAGTTATGTAGCTAGTCTCCCTTCTCGTTGCTTTTCTGCATTGACAGTGACTCTTAGCCACCTCTAACCTTGTCTAGGATGCAACTTTCTATTTGTGAGAGGTTTTGCCCAGGAAGGGCCTGATAGGGAACTTTGAAGCTAAGCAGTATTTTTTTAAAAAAGAAAAAGAAAAAGAAAAAGAAGGCCCTCTAAATTAACACTCCACCCAAAGCACTAGACTTTCCTTTACCTCCACTCTCACTAGCGGGGCAGTGGTCTGACTTTTTTTTTTCCAGTCCTGAGGCTTGAACTCAGGGCCTAGGCACTGTCCCTGAGCTTCTTTTTGCTCAAGGCTAGCACTCTATCAGTTGAGCTACAGTGCTACTTCTGGCTTTTTCTGTATATGTGGTACTGAGGAATCGAACCCAGGGCTTTGTGCATGCGAGGCGAGCACTCTACCACTAGGCCACATTCCTAGCCCAGAAATCCTAGTTCTTATTCTGTTTGGAAGAAAATGACATCTGAAGGGTTGGGTGTGTGGCTTAGCAGTAAAGTGCCTGCTTATCACAGGTGAGATTCAAAGTTAAATTCCCAATACCACCAAAAATACATAAATAAAAAGGAAAGAAAATGACACCTGCGCACACACACATACATGTTAGGAAGGCCGGAATTGTGTGTGTGTGTGTGTGTGTGTGTGTGTGTGTGTGTGTGCTGGTACTAGAGTTTACTGGAAGAGTCTCCAGCCCGGTCTGGCTTCCAACCGTGATCCTCCGATCTCAGCTTCCCGAGTAGCTAGGATGACAGGCGTGAGCCGCCACTGCCTGCCTAAGTCTGCAATTTCAGAATAGAGACGTCTCAAACTGGTGACGGCGTGGTGGGGGGCACATGGCTCCGTCTACTCCTCGGCTACAGGGATCCTGGGAGACCCAGGGGTATAGCACCTGCCTGCACGTGCAAGGCTGTGGGTCTGACCTTCAGCACCGCCAAAAGTCCAGTGGGAGAGAGGAAGAACGGGGTGCCTGTGCCCACAGCCGGAGGAGGAAGAACTCGGTGAGCTCTGGGTTGGGAGTCCAATGCCACGGCCGGCCCCTGAGGAGGGAGGGACTGACTCCTGTCAGTGGTGGGGACCAGACCAAGTGCACCCCCCACCCCCGCCACGCCTGCATGCGTACAAGCCCCCATCCACCTCTGCCAATGGGCACAGTCAGGACGTTCACGCCGTCATCTGTAAGTGGGGGTGATGGAGACCCCTCCTCTAGAGGAGGGCTTGAGGACGGACCCAAGCTGGACTCATCTCACAAGCTCCAGACAAGATCTGCTGCGAGCCGAGCCCAGCTCTGGTGGCTCACACCTGTCATCATAGCTACGACGGAGGCTGAGATGTGCAGCTCACAGTTCAAAGCCAGCCATGGCAGGAGTCTGTGAGACTCTCATCTCCAATGAGCCAGGCTCGAAGTGGTAGAGTGCTACCCTTGAGAAAAAGAACTCAGGGACAGCACCTAGGCCCGGAGGTCAAGTTCCATGAACTGCCTCCCTCCCCCCTCCAAAACAAATGCTGCCCACCTTCCCATGAGGGGGCAGCACGAACCCCCACGGTGAGGGTGGAAAGGAAGCGCAGAGGGGCAAAGGAGCCGTCAGGTCCTTACGCTCCAGGACAAGGCAAAAGCCATAGGAGGGTGGGTGAAGCCACCATGTCCTCCGATTCTTCCGCGTCTGCCCCCTCCCTCGCCCCTGGGGCCTCACCCCACACTCTTCTGCTCGCTCTACAAAGCTTAGGGGCCATAAAGAGCCGAGGCCTGACGGGCCCTGGCTGCTCCCGCCTGTAACCACAGCTAGGAGGCTGAGGTCTGAGGGTCGTGTTGCAAAGCCAGTCCTGGCCGCTGGGCCGCTTACCTCCAATTCACCACCAAGAAGTCCAAAGCGGAGCTGCGGCTCAGGTGGTAGAGAACACCAAGCCTGCGTAAGAACACGAAGGGGCAGTACCCGGGCCCTGAGTTCAAGCCCCAGTACTGGCAAAAGAGAGGGAGAGGGGGAGAGAGAGAGGGAGAGGGAGGGAGGGAGGGAGAGAGAGAGAAAGAGAGAGAGAGAGAGAGAGAGAGAGAGAGAGAGAGAGAGAGAGAGAGAGAAAGCTGCTGCCACCAGTGCCACAAAAACTCTGCTCAGCCAAGGCAGGCCCGGGGGAGGCATGGGTGGCAGCAGAGGAAACAGGAGCGCGTGGCAGGTGGTGGGGAACAGCGAGTCGAGGGGGCACAGGGAACTGACGGAACGATGGAATCCATACCGACCCCCTGCCCCCCCCCTCGCCGTCGCAGTGGTTACACCTGGAGCCCTGTCCACAGCCAGCGGTGGCCGCCTTATTCCCGGCTTCCTAGGGTTGCTACTGAAATCTCGCCCCGTAGGAGCCCCCCCCCCCCCATGCACAGCCTGACGTGCCATCTGATGTACTATTTGTGGTCTTCATCTTCTCTCTCCTTTAGAAATAAACTCCAAGAACATTTTGCTCACATAATAATCACTACCACCACCTAGAACACACCTTCATGTGCAATAGGAGGTGGACAGAGATAGATAGGGACAGATAGGATTTTTTGTGTGTGTGTGCCACTCCTGGGACTTGAACTTGGGGCCTGGGCATGGTTCCTTTAGCTGTTTTCCTCAAGGCTGGCGCTGCATCTCTTAAGCCATAGCTCTACTCCCAGATGTTGGTGGTTGGTGGAAGATTTTCTTGTCTATAGGCTGGCTTTGAACAGAGATCCTCAGATCTCTGCCTCTTGAGTAGCTAGGATGATACGTGTGAGTCTCCTGGTGAGACAGAATTTTTATGGAGACATAAAAATACATCTTTTCCGTGTGTATGAGTGCCAGTACTAGGGTGTGAACTCAGGGCCTCTCGTTCTCCCTTGGCTTTTTTGCTCCAGGCTAGAACTCTACCACACGTGCCATGCCTCTTGCTGGTTAGCTGGATCTCAGCCTCCTGCGTGGCTGGGATGACCAGCCTGGACCACAGGGGCTTGGACTCGGAAGTGCACAAGCTTTTTTTCAACGTTTATTTTCCGTTATTATAAAGGCGATGTATGGAGAGGTTACAGCTACCTAAGTTAGGGAAAGAGTAGATTTCTTTTTGGACAATGTCACCCCTTCCCTCTCTCTCTCTCCTAGTTTTTCCTTCCCCACCCACAAGTTGTAGAGTTCATTTTCCACAGTGTCTAGTAGGGACCACGGCTTCCCTTGTTCACCCTTTGTCCTTCCATTCCTGTGCCTTCCCCTTCCCCTCCCAAAGACGATAAACCAACAAGACTCAAAGAAAAAAAAATCTCATTTCCATTTCCCGAGTTTCATTTGGGAAACTATTTTACACGATCAGAGGCTCACAGGCATTCAGTCTTTTTGTTCCTCCCCTAAAACAATCCTCCTGCCAGCACCGGTGGCTCACGCCTGTAACCCTATGAAAGAGTCAGAAGTTGAGGCGTGGATCAAGTGGCAAAGCTGTATGCAAAAAAGTGAAATGAGAGCATGAGGCCCCGAGTTGAATACCGGGTGGCATGTGCGCGCGCACACAAAGCTTGCCAAACGGTTTCCCAAAGTGCCTCCAGGGACGCTCCCGCCGGAGGGAGGGCTCTGTGGCCACCTCTCCTCCTGCACTTGGGGAGGACTCTCTGGTGGGCGGCCGGAAACTCATCTGCCCACTGTGTAACGACAGTGAGCTCCCACGTTGCTGGGTGAGTCCTACAGTAAGGTGTAGAGTGCGCTCTTGCTTAGGCGCAGAGCCAACGTCAGGCTTGATACATTTGCAGGCCTTGATTCAAAGCTCAAGGCACTCAGGACTGGGGCGTAGGTAGAAATGGGGAAGGGACAGGGCAAAGGAGGGAGATCATAATCTAGGCACAGGTGTGAAAATGGAACCAGAAAAACTTGATGAGACTGGTTGGGATAGGAGGGAGAAGGATGAATAGTGTAACTGATTAAAACGCACTGTATCAAGAAATGTGCTGCATCAATTCAAAGCCAATACCTGGCCAGGTGCTGATGGTTCAAATTGTAATCCATGTGGTTTGAAGCCAGCCCAGGCAAGAAAGTCTATGAGACTCTATCTCCAGTTAACCACCAGCAAGCTAAAGTGGAGCTGTGGGTCAAGTGGCAGAGCACCAGCTCAGGCCTCCGAATCAGGGGAGCCAGCGGTGTAACCCTCGTGTGGGGCCAAGAGCCTGGGTCTAGGAGTGTAGGTCAAAGGTCAGAGAATCTAGACTTGGGTGTTTAAGGCAGTAGAAAAGTCTATCTAGTTCTTTGGCCTGTGTGCCACCGGCCTCCGGCTTACGAGGATGACCCTGCCTACACTGAGGGCAGATCTTCCCCATTCAGCCAATCTGGATGTAGCCTCAGTTTACCAATTCCTCAATTCAACAAAATGGACACCCAAACTTAGCCATCCCAGAGCCCTGTTTGTCCCTCTTTTTTGAGTTAGGCACTCCGGTTGAGGCTGTCGTTGAACTCGCAGTCCTTCTGCCTCAGCCCCGAGTGATGGGACTGCAGGTGTGAACCACTAAGCTGGGCTGGTTTGGTCACTTTTGGGGGGACATTGACTGTGGGGCTTGAACTCGGGGCCTGGGCACTGTCTCTGAGCTTTTTTGCTCAAGGCTGGTGCTCTTCCACTTGGAGCCACAGCTCCACTTCTGGTTCTCTGGTGGTTCACTGGAGATGGGAGTTTTACAAACTTTCCTGCTGGGCTGGCTTTGAACCTGGATCCTCAGATCTCAGCCTCTTGAGTAGCTAGGATTACAGGCGTGAGCCACCCGTGCCTGGCTTTCTTAACTTACCAGTTCTATTCTCCCCATCTTGTCCCTTGATCCTCTCCTGTCTAGAAGCCTGCAGTCTTCTTCCCTCCCCCCCCCCGCCCCCCCGCCCAGTGCTAGAGATGGAACCCAGAGCCTTACACAGCTAAACAAGCATCGACCCTTCGCTTCTCTTTCAGTCCCTCTGTAGCCCAGGTGTGGCTCACCTGGTTTCTCACCTCAGCTCAGCCGCCACCACCACGGTGCCGAGGCAGCCCTGTGAAGGCCACACGGAGCTGGACTCCTCTCCCCTGGTGGCACTTGGTGGCTGTCCTCTCCTCCTGCATGGCGCACCTAGGTGGCCTGTGCAGGCCCTCCCGGCTCTCTGCTGAGGTCACTGCTCTCCAGGTCCATCCACCTGCCCATTCGACACCCTCAGTGACCCAGCGGGCACCCCAAATGCATCCAACCCAACCCATCTTAAGGCCCAATTCCTGTCCTTTCTCCCATGTCTCCTGTCTGGGAAGGAGCCCGCCCCTGCCGAAGGGCTGCAGAAAAGACCCAGGGAGAGGCTCTTGGGGATTCCTACCCTCCACCTTTGGGCTCAGTCTCCCCGCATGCCCTCTGCCTCGCCCCACTCTGAACACTCCCTTCCTCACCTGTGCTCCCAGGACGTCACTGGGGTCCCCTGGGTACCTCTGGCAGCACCAGAAGGACCCATGGCCTCCCCCGCTCCAAGAGTTTGAGAGAAATGTTCCTGCACCCCGGGAGGCAGTGTGGCTACCTCACCGCATCCCGGTGCCCCGAAGGCACTGGAGATTCCAGGCCACCTCCCCCTGCTCCTTCCCACAAGCTCTACACCGTGCAGAGTGCAAAGCTCTACAGCATGCATGACAGAGTTTCTTGTCTTTCTTTTTCGGTTCAAGACCAGGGCTCAAGCTCAGTACCTGACCCTTTCCCTCACTGGCTGGCCCTCTACCCACTCAACTACACCTGCAACCCGCTCGTCTCTTTTTAAGCAGCCTGGGAAGGGCAGAAGCCTACCCAAGGTCACACAGAACAATGAGAAGCTGTCTTCCTGTGGAGCCAGCACCCACTGGCTCAGGCCCCCCCCCCCCCCCCGCCTTGGTCACGTCAGTGCCTTGGGGACGCCCCGCGCTGCCGTGGTGTCTAGTCTTCCCTCAGCCACTGGCCCCGGCCGGCCCCAGCAGGCAGAGGATGATGGGAAGGCAACCACAAAGCCCTGAATGAAGGCTGGGAAGACACAGGCTCTTTCCTCATTTTTTTAATAAATTTAAGAACACCTCCATCTTTTCTCCTCGCCCCAGAATAACTAAAACCAACTAAAAGGGGGTATAGCCTGAGGGCGCTAGGAGTCATAATCCTCTTCATCCTCCGCGTCGGGTGCTGAGGGTCCCGGGGGTGCCGGAGGCAAAGGCAGGGTCGAGGCGAAGGGCATGAAGGGGGTCGGAGGGCTGCAGGGCAAAAGAGCAGAAGGAGAATCAGGCAGGCTCCCATCCCACCCCAGCCCCCGGGAGCTCACACTTTGCTCTCTAAATTGGAGCTATGCCCTACAGCCGGCCAAACTGTCCCAATCCAGGTCCACCCACTGCCCCTGGGCAAGGTGAAGGCTGTCCCCGAGAGCAGTCTCCTGGTCTTAAGACTTCCTCGGGGTCTGGCGGCATGGCTCCAGTGGTAGAGCACCTGCTTGGCAAATGCCCAAAAGAAGACAAATCCACCCTCTCAAATGGTCCCCTCCAACCCCCAAGTCTACCACACCACCAAGTGGCCATGAAAGATGAAAAGCAGGCTGTGGGGAGCCGGGGAGCCCCTTCTTGGTATTCCTGAGCTGCTTACCTCTGAAAGTGGGCAGGGGGGTGGCTGGCTTGGGGTGGAGGCTGCGGTGTGTCCTCTTCCCCATCAGTATCTGTGTCCTCAGACTCATCCTGTGAGCACAGCAGAGGTGAGGGTTGACCAGAGAAGGCAGGGAGCCAGGTGCCAGTGGCTCACACCTGTAATCCTAGTTACTCAGGGGGCTGAGATCTAAGAATCATGGTTCAGAGCCAGCCCAGGCAGGGAAAGTCCAATTAACCACTAGAAAACCAGAAGTGGGGATGTGGCTCAAGATGGTAGAACGCTAGCCTTGAGCAAAAAAAAAAGCTCAGGAACAGTGCCCAGGCCCTGAGTTCAAGCCCCACGACCAACAAAAAGAAAAGGCAGGGACCGATCAACGGGGAGCCCAGAGCCCTGAGAGTGGCAGAGACAGAAACAGACCCTTTAGAGACCCAGAAAGCAGGGTGGCCACAGGTAAGAATCACAGGAGGCCTCCAGCCAGCTCAGCCTTTACATAACCATGAGAGAGGACAGAAGGCTGGGAGTGGACTTCACTCACCTCCTGTTCCGAGTCTGTCCCTGATAACTTCTTGTCTTTGCCTTTGCTTCCCATCCCACCATTCTTCCGGCCGCTGCTGCCTGGCTTCCGGCCCCTTCGAGAACATACAATCCCCATCAGCCTAAATAAAGTCCTCCCTGCTCCTTGGTTCCCCCCACCCCGGTCCCTAACCCCAGTGGTCTCGCCCTCTCCCACTGGTATACTCGTCTCTGGCTCGGCCCCCCACCTGCGAGGACCCTTGTCTCCATCCATGTGGTTGTCTTCCCCGTCCCCCTGCATGTCAGGCACGGATGCCACCAAGTCCTTCAAGAAGTCAAACTTTTGCTCCAGTTCGATGCACTGTTTCCTGGAAGAGGGGGTGGGGGAGGGACAACAGGCCCTCAGGAGCCCTCCCCATCTCGGCCAGGCCTCCCGGCCCCTCACTGCGGGGGACCCCGCCTCCCAGCGGCTCCTCCCGGTGCCCCGTCCACTCACAAGTGGGATGTGGTCATGGTCTTGGCGTTCCGGGACTGGGTCACCTGGCAGGCCTTCTTCAACAGCGACTCCAGAAAGAGTTCGAGCGCCCGGGCTGGTGGGGTGTCAAGGAGATACTCGGGAAAGGGGAGTGTCCCAGGCCCTCCCCACGCCCCTCACCGTGGCCAGCCGCCCCACCGCCCCCGCCCCGGCAGGATACAGATGATGACAGGCACCGCCGCCGCCACCTTCCCGATCTCTTCGTCCGTCTGCATGATCTTCTTGATCCTGGCCTACGGAAGGGCGAAGAGTTCGGGCGCCGTGGCCAGCGTCTCTGACGGGACGCTGCGGGGACGAGCCGGGGACCCCGGGAGGCAGGGGGCGGGGGGGGGGGGGGGAAACACCGGGCCAGGAGGGCCCCGGAGGGGGCGGGGCATCGCGGCCTCCCACACCCGCAGCGCCCGCCCCCACCCGGCCCGGGCCCGAGCCTCCCCGGAGCCCGGCCCGCCGCCGCCCGGCCCGGCCACGTGCTTACCGGCGGGAACCGCGCGTTGTACTTCTTCTTCTTGCTCGGCATCTCGGGGCCTCTCTCGTAGCGCCGGGCCCAGAGCCGCCGCCCGCAGCCTGCCGGCCCCCGGGCCTGCTCGCCGCCCGGCCGCCCGCCGCGGTTCCCCCGGGTCCTGGCGCCGCCCGCTCCGCCCCCGCCGCTCTCCGCAGGGTCCTAGCGCCACCCGTCAAGATGCCGCTCACGCCCCCCCAACGCCCGCCTCCCGAAGCGTCTCGGGCCGAGCGCGCCCGTCCCCGCACACGCCCGCCACTCCCGCCCGCCCCGGAGTGCGAAGGGCGAACGTTAGCCCCGCCCCTGCCGGGCCCGCCCCGCCCTGGATTCCCGCGGCGGCCCCGCCCCCGCCCCCGCCGGCCCCGCCCTCACGCCCCGCCCCCCGGCAGCGGCCCCGCCCCTCCGCCGCCGGGTCCGGCCCTGTGGCCCCGCCCCGTGGCTGCGCTTGTCTATAAAGTTGTTGTTGAGGCGGCCGGGCGCTAAGATGGCGGCGGCGGCGGCCGTGGCGGGGGCGGGGCGCGGCGGCGGCGGCGGCGGCGGCGGCGGCGGCGGCGGCGGCGGCGGCGGCGGCGGCGGCGCGGACCCCGGGCCGGAGCGGAGCCGGGCCCGGAGCTGGGCTAGCGCCGAGCGCAGCGAAAACCGGAGGTGACTGCGGGGCCTGCGGGAGGGGCGGGGACGGGGGCGCCGCTCGGGCCCCGAGCGCTAATGGCGGCGGGCGCAGCGGGGCCGGAACCTTGCCCCCCTGCAGGCCCTAATCGGCCCGGGTTCGAGTCTAGACACCGCCCTTGGCCCCCGACGAATGGCGGCCCTCTCCCGGTCTCGGCGTTCGGGACTTTAAAACGCCTTCCAGCAAGCCTGGCCCCGCAGGGCCTGTGGAGCCCGTGCCTTGCGGTGGCCCTCGGCGGCCCGCCTTCCTGCCGCGGGTCTGGGCCCCCACACCAGGCCCACGCCCCGTCCCGGACATCGTCCACGCACCGGCGTGACCTTGGGCAAGTCCCTTTGCTAGCTAGGGCTTGAGCTTCCTTGTGTGCATGCATGGAGCGCACCCGTGTAGCATCCACTGGCTTGACGTCCGCCCGCCTCCCATCAGGTCGATTGGACGGGATGAGCTGTTATCCCCTGTGAAGGAGCAACTGAGGCACAAGTGACGTTCAAACTTGCCCAAGGCCGCACAGCCCCTGGGGCCCAGCAATCTCTGTGTAGTCAGGGCCTCAGACCATCGCTGACCCCATTCCCTCCCCGCAGGATGGAGCCCAGTGAGGAGCTGGAGGAGGAGGACCCTGCTGGTGGCCGCGAGGATGGCTTCACCGCTGCCGAGCACCTGGCTGCAGAGGCCATGGCAGCCGATATGGACCCCTGGCTGGTGTTTGATGCCCGCACTACACCTGCCACTGAGTTGGATGCCTGGTTGGCCAAGTACCCACCATCCCAAGTTACCCGCTATGGAGATCCTGGTTCACCCAACTCTGAGCCTGTGGGCTGGATCGCAGCCTACGGGCAAGGCTACACCCCCAACTCAGGGGATGTCCAGGGCCTGCAGGCAGCCTGGGAGGCTCTGCAGACCGGTGGGAGACCCATCACACCTGGTACTCTGCGCCAGCTGGCCATCACCCACCAAGTGCTCTCAGGCAAGTGGCTCATTCACCTGGCACCTGGCTTCAAGCTGGACCATGCCTGGGCTGGTATAGCCCGAGCTGTGGTGGAGGGCCGGCTTCAGGTGGCCAAGGTGAGCCCACGGGCCAAAGAGGGGGGGCGCCAAGTCATCTGTGTTTACACGGACGACTTCACGGACCGCTTGGGTGTATTAGAGGCAGATTCTGCCATCCGTGCTGCAGGCATTAAGTGTCTGCTCACTTACAAACCAGATGTCTACACCTACCTGGGCATCTACCGGGCCAACCGCTGGCACCTCTGCCCCACTCTCTATGAGAGCCGTTTCCAGCTTGGAGGCAGTGCCCGGGGCTCTCGAGTGCTGGACCGTGCCAACAATGTAGAACTGACCTAGTGGGGCCTCCGCTGCTGGGGATGGAGCCTCCTGTCTTCCTCCTCCTCCTCATCCCAAGAAGGCCGAGCCCCCAGCTCTGAGGACTCGTTCACTGGGGAACTGCCTGCATCTTCAGTCCCCTTGAACTTCCTCCCTCTGTTCAGGGCTCACCCCCACAGGCTGGGGGCTCTGGCTCCCTGAGGGCCGGGCCCTCAGTTTCCCTCTTTGATGCTGCTCCCCTACCCTGTCCAGGACCTCAGGCTGGGTGCAGACACTAAAATGAGTCTTGCTTAGCCACCCTCATCCTACTGTATCTCTCCCTCCTTCTCCTACCTTCTTCCCTCTTTTCCTTGCTCCTCACAAGGGAGAAAACTTAGTGCTTCCAGTCCCTGTCCTTGGAGCTTTTTGTAGTCCAGGGGGCGGGGGCCCTGCAGGACTGACTGCGCATGCCATTTGGGAGGAGGGGTAGTTGTGCCAACTCATGCCCTGGCCTAGAGGGGATGCCAGGCTGTGGACATAAGGCCTCCTCCTCCTCCTGCCAGCTCACAGCCTGCATCGCTGGCCTCCCTTCCCTGCCTCCCTTGACGAGTCTGCTGGCATTTCAATAAAACCCAGCTTGGGTCTGTGTCTTGAGTGTTTTTTAAAATGCTGTCTTGTGGTTGGTTACCTGCTTTGGTTGGTGGAGCGAGGCGGACTAGGAGAACCCTTCCCTCCCTGGGGGGCCTCCCGCCTGCCCCCAGTGAGGAAACTCGCTGCCTGGGGGTGGGGTATACCTCTGAGAACCTCTGCACAGCCATCCCTGCACTCCACGAATCACAATCAGGCTCCGTGGTTTCCCATCAGTAGTGGAGTTGACCTGGCTAGGGGGCCCCAAGGGGCCGCTCCTTGTCCCCAGGGCCCAGTTGTGCGTGTTGGGGAAAGGAGCTGTCTGGCTACCTGGAGTGCATTTGGGGTGGAGAGCGGAAGATGGGCTGGACTTCAGCCCCCTGAGCTGTGTATGCAGGGAACACACACAACCCTAGTGATGACTGGAAACCTTGTCATTGGAATACTGCCTCTGCTGCCAACCCGCTGTCCACCAAAGAGCCCAGACGGTGTGCTGAGCACTTCTACAGAACCCTCTTCACTCTCCCGGGCTCTTTAGGGAGCTGCTGGCCCCAGCTAGCATCCCAGTCAAGATGGAGAGCAAGAGGGAAGGGAAGTACACTCCGGGTAGCTCCGAGGAGTGACCGGCACGTGCCTCCCGCCTTCTCAGTGTGGTCCCTGACCTGAGGAGGAAGCGTAGGAAGCAGGGGTGCCCGCGGCAGGACCTTCACTCGCTCGCGGGATCGTGGGCCATTCTGCTCCGTGCTCTTCGCTCCTCTCTGTCCAGGCCGGGGAGCCTCGGAGCCCCTGGCTTCTGCACCAGCCCTGTCCCCGCCTCTCCAGCCCAGTCCCCTGCCCTGCTTTGGTTGGGGGCCAGGGAACTTGGCGAGGAGCCCTGGGGACACTGCTCTCGTGCCGTGCCTGCGCTGACTAAGCTTCCAGCCGCCTCACCGAGTTGGAATTTGGAGCGGAGATGCCACCAGGCTGACTAGATGGAAGTGGCTGAGTCATGAGATGCTGGCTCAACCCCCTCCGGCTTCCTCCCCGCCCTTGTCGTCCCCAGAGCCCCCCCCCCCGCCCTCCCCCCAGGCGTGTCTTGGGAAGTCCCCAAAGCCCATGGTCTCTGAGCCTGCTGCCTGTCCTGCCTAGCGGAGAGTCTCCGTGCCTCACACTTGACTAAAGTAGGTCAGGGCTTGGGATACAGTGTGGGGGGGGGTCCTAAGTTGGGGCCTCATGGATCCCCTGAAGATGCCAAGTGATGAGGGCAGCCCCAGAGACCCCCCCATAATGAAGCCTGCAAAATCACCCCCACTTCATTGTTTCCAGTGTCTCCTACCTGGGCCCCCTCCTCACTGTCTGCCAACATGGTGGCAGCCTCCAACTTTCCCCCTCCACCCCAGGCCCCCTTCAGTGCCATCTAGCTCCCTGCAGAGCTGCACATGCCCCTCCTCAAGGCTCCTCGGTGCCCCCGCCCCCCACCCCCCAGTCTTCCTTCTCCTGGTCTGGTATTGACCTGCTTTCACCACCCAGCCGTGCCAGCTGTCCCCAGGCACTCCTTCCTGCCTGTGCTCCCTCCACCCCAGCCAACTGGCACATCCCCTGAGCCCGGGGCCTGCCCCTCACTGCTCATCCTAAGGTTGCGTGGTTACTTATGTAAGCAGCTGTTGCCACCTGTCTCCAACAGACCCCTAAGCCCCAGGCCTGGGCTGCTTGCTCCTCAAAGGCAGGAAGTGTCTAAATGTCAGCCCTGACCCCCCGAACCACCTCTTGATAGTTTGTGTGTGTCGCACGGATGCACACACTGGTAATAGGGCTTGAACTCAGGACCTCACTCTCACATTTAGATTTTTTCACTCAAGGCTAGCACTCTTCCAGGTGAGCCACGGCTCCATGTCTGGCTATTTGGTTAGTTAACTGGAGATAGGCGTCTCAAAGACTTTCCTGCCCAGGGTTGACCTTGAATCCCTATCCTCAGATTTCAGCCTCCTGAGTAGCAAAGATTACAGTCATGAGCCACTGGTGCCCAGCTATAAGTTATTAAGTGGAGGAAAGGCAAAAGGAAAGAAGGGACACAGCTCCAGCCCCTGTGGTCCCCTCCCACCTCCTCTCTCCTCCTCTCCCTTCCCATCCTTACTCCAGACTCCTGAGTTCAGTGCGTTTTCTTGCATGCATCTGGCCATTCCCATTTCTGTGTCTTTGATTATGTTGTAGCCTTGGGCCTTCCCAGCCCTCACCCATATACCTTGTCCACTCCACCCACATCCTGAAACCTCTCCAGACATCTTCATCTCAGACTCTCCACTGTGCCCACCCACCTGTGCGTCCAGAAAACAGCCTAGCCCAGCGTTAGTGCCAAATAATACTGATCAATGCGTGGATTGAGTACAAGTCATTATTCTACTCTCTAGGCCTAAAGTTTCCTCTCACTATTAACAAGAACCAAGCCCTCTGTGAAGCATTTACCCACGCTAACTCACCTAAGCTTTATCTGACTTTGTTGTTATTGCTACTTTGCAGAAGAAAAAATCTGAGATGAAAACCTGAGCTGGGGGCTGGGAATGTGGCTTAGCAGTAGAGTGCTTGCCTAGCATGCATGAAGCCCTGGGTTCCATTCCTCAGCACCACATATATAGAAAAAGCCAGAAGTGGTGCTGTGGCTCAAGAGGTAGAGTGTTAGCCTTGAGCAGAAAGAAGCCAAGGACAGTGCTCAGGCCCTGAGTCCAAGCCCCAGGACTGGCAAAAAAAAAAAAAAAGAAGGAAAGAGAGAGAGAGAGAGAGAGAGAGAGAGAGAGAGAGAGAGAGAGAGAGAGAGAGAGAGAGAGAGAGAAAGAAAGAAAGAAAGAAAGAAAGAAAGAGGGAGGGGAAAAAAGAAAACCTGAGCTGGGCACCAGTGGCTCACACTGTAATTATAGCTAATAGCGAGGCTAAGATTGTGAAGATCAATGTTCAAGGCCAGACTGGGCAGAGCAGCTCTCAAATTTCTCTTTTTTGTGTGCTTGTATTGAGGCTTGAACTCAGGGCCTAGGCACTGTCCTTTAGCTTTTCTGCGCAAAGCTGTTATTCTAGCACTTGAGCTACAGTTCCACTTTGGCTTTTTGATGGTGAATTGGAGATAAGAGCCTAATGGACTTTTTCTGCACGGGCTGGCTTTAAATCTCGATTCTCAGATCTCAGCCTCCTGAATAGCTAGAATTACAGACGTGAGCCACCAGTGCCCAGCTCAAGACTCCCTTTTAAACAGCTGGGTATGGTGATATGCATAGACAAAATGCCTAAAATAAGTGGATCGGGGCCCAGGTATACAAGGAGGCAGGAAGTAAGATCCTAGTTCAAAAAAAAAAATTGACACAAAGAAGGTCTGGAGGCCTGGATCAGTGATAAAGAGCTTATGAAGCAAGCATGGGGCTCTGAGTCCAAGCCCTAGTATAGCCAGAACACACACACACACACACACACACACACACACACACACACACACACACACACCCCACAGAAGGATGCCAGAAGCCAAGGAAACTTCTCGATAGACCCCCTCCCCATTCTTCTTCTACTATACACACTGCAAACCCCCAGGCCCTAGGGAGGAGCTCCAGAGGGGCGTAGGGGAGACCACCTGACCCCTTACTCAGGCTGGACCCAAGTCACTGAATCAGGGAGCACAGGAAACAGCTGAGTTGGGAGATACAGCCAGAGCCTTGTCAGGATTTTGGGGATTTTCCCAGCAGGCAGCTGCGCCCCACTCCTGCTGACTGGGAGGGGCCCTGGCAGGGCTGAGGATTGGGTCACACAGCTGATTCATGGAAGAGGGAAACTCCCCACACGGGTGACACGCTTCCCACGGGGATCGAGGGGTACACTTGAGGATGCTCAGCGGAGAAACCCACCAGTCTTGTCTTTCTTTGGTCACTGGCTTCCTGGCAGGACAGAGAGATAGGTGAGCAGGTTAAAGGGCCCCGGGGACAACTCCCTAGGAGAGAAAGCGAGACTGCCACTAGAAGCAGAGGCTGGACAGAGGCGCCTCTGGTGTCCTTTCTCACCCATTTCATAGATGAGACAACTGAGGCCTAGAGTAATTACAAGCAACTACACAAACTTGCCCTGGGCCAGGCATTCTCCAAGCAGGTTGTATGCATTCATTAATTTTACTCCTCATGGCCCTCCTTTCACTGATGAGGAACTAGCGATAAAAGACTCTTAACTTAGTTGGCCACGGTCAAGCCTAGAAATGCTCTGGCAGTTTCTATGACTCTCAAGAGCATTTTACTTCTCTCTGTCTCTCTCGTGCCAATACCGGAACACAGGGCCTATGCGCTGTCCTTTAGCTTTCTCACTCAAGGCTGGCCCTCTACCACTTGAGCCGCAGCTCTACTTCTACCCTTTCGGTGGTTAACTGGAGAAAAGGGTCCCACAGACTTTCCGACAGCGATCCTCAGATCTCAGCCTCCCGAACGGCTAGGATGACAGACGGAAGCCACCAGTGCCCGGCTGCATCGTACATACATTAGCTCCGTGGGGACAGAAGCCACCCTGGGGTAAAATCTGAATTGGTTTCTGGGGATCTTCCATTCTTAGACCCCAACTCTGACCCCTGGGGGCCCCAGAACAGCCAGGCACCCACTACATTCTGCTTCCTCCTCTTCTGCCACAAAAGGGCAAAAGCTGGCCTTGCAGAAAACCAGCCAAACCCTCCGAGGCCAGGAGAGGGCAGCGAAGCATTCCCGCCAGAATCTCTCCCGGGCTTTGACACATTTCCAAACCCCAATCCTTTCCTCCCAAGTCAGAGCCTCCCTTTCCTGTCTTGCCACTCACCACCCCCCAAGCCCCACCTTCACCCTGGGAGCCCAGTGCCAGGCTGCTGCCTCTGCAGGAGCCCCGGCTCGCCCGCTCGCCTCCACTCTGGGCCCGGGACCTGAGGCTGCCCCGGGAGGGTAAGGGCTGTGGCTCTGTGAGGTGTGGCCAAGGCCCCACGCAAGTCTACTCTGCCCCATTTGGCTCCCGCTCCCAGGCCTCATGACTCACCCCCTTGCCCCCCATGACTCAGTTTACACTGGTGCCTGGAGGTCCTCCCAGCTGGGTGGGGCGGTTTATGGGTCCGGCCCAGGCCCGCCAGTCTTTCATCTCTCAGGATAAGCATTTCATCCCACTCTTGGCACCCTCGGGGACAGTAGGTCAGGCTCCCCAGGGCCTGGGGACAGGAAGTGGGGGGAGCCCCAGAATCCCCACTTTAGAGGTGTGGGAAAACTGGGTGACAGACTCCAGCTGCCTGGGACCTGGTTACCTAGGGGATGGGAAGAGTTACCCCAGGGATCTTAAATGGCCAGGCCTAGAAGGTAGAGCTAGCTGTTAAGGCCTGACACCTCCCTTCCAAGGAAATGGTCCATACGGCAGGACAATAGCAAGAAGATTCTCAAAAATAACCAGGTACCGGTTGGTCAGTTAGTCACGCAAGTCTGTCATCCTAGCTACACAGGAGGCTGAGATCGGAGGATCGCAGCTCGAAGCCAGGCCAGGCAGGAAAGTCCACGAGACTCTTATCTCCGACTAGCCACCGAAAAGCCCGAAGTGGAGCTGTGAGTCAGGCTGTAGAGCGCTAACCTTAAGCAAAAAGGCGAAGGGAGAGCGCCCAGGCCCTGGGTTCAAGCCCCAGTACTGGCACACACACACACACACACACACACACACACACTACAACTCAATAATATGTATTGCTGGCTGCAAACGTGGCTTAGTGGTAGATGAAGCCCTGGGTTCTCTTCCTCAGCACCACATACACGGAAAAAGCCGGAAGTGGCGCTGTGGCTCAAGTGGTAGAGTGCTAGCCTTGAGCAAAAGGAAGCCAGGGACAGCGCTCAGGCCCTGAGTCCAAGCCCCAGGCCTGGCAAAACAACACAAAACAAGAAAAACAAAACACAACATCGCTCTCTTATTATCCAGGTCCCCAACTGAGTTTTCTCCGTACCTTGTTTACTCCCACCAGTAAGCCTGAAAAGCAAACATAAATATTATATAGTTTAGTTTTAGTAAACTGAGGCAAGCAGAAGGTAAAGGAATTGCCCTGGGTACCCAGCCAAGTGGTTTCCCCATTTACAAAAGGAGGGCTGTGAGGAGTGGAATGAGTGAATGCGCACGAATGAATGAATGAATGCCGGGCCCAGAGCCTCTGTGTAGGTGTTTCTGCTTACCCTGGGCCTCACTTTTCTCATCCATAAAATGGGTCAGGAAGGGCAGCCGTGATGCCGGCCTGCCGTCTTGTTTTCTTCCCTGGGAAGCTGCCCCGAGCCCTGGCCAGGCTCTCCCATGCTGCTGTCCCCTCCTGCTTCCCAGCGGGGCAGCCTGGACAGGGACGCCAGCCCCAGTGGCCGCCCCAGCCCTGTAGGTGAGCTGCTGGCGTGCAAACGAAGAAACGCAACGGGACACGCCGGGGCCCGCGCTCCTAGTGCTTGCGACTGAGAAGGCCGAGAGCTGAAGATTGCAGTTCAAGGCCAGCCCAAGCAGAAAGCTCTGTGAAACTCTTATGTCCAAGCAGCTGGCAAAAAGGCAGAAATGGAGGGAGGGGCGGCTCAAGTGGTAGAGCACCAGCCTAGAGCAAAAAAGCCAAGTGAAAGCTGGAGGTCCTGAGTTCAAGCCCCAGTACCAAAAAAAGGGCGGGGGGGAGGAAGAGGAAGTAGAGGAGCAGGAGGAGGAAGAGAAAGAAGAGGAGGAGAAAGAAGAGGAAAAGGAGGAGGAGATGGAGGAGGAAGAGAAAGAGGAGGAGGAGGAGGAGGAGGAGGAGGAGGAGGAGGAGGAGGAGGAGGAGGAGGAGGAGGAGGAGGAGGAGGAGGAGGAGGAGGAGGAAGAACTGAGGATCCCAGAGGGAGAGATTGATGTAAATTTCATTTGTTTTGTTTTGGGTTTTTGGTTGTTGGGTTTTTTTTTTTTTTTTGCCAGTCCTGGGGCTTGGACTCAGGGCCTGAGCACTGTCCCTGGCTTCTTTTGCTCAAGGCTAGCACTCTACCACTTGAGCCACAGCGCCGCTTCTGGATTTTTCTATATAGGTGCGTGGTGCTGAGGAATGGAACCCAGGGCTTCACGCATGCGAGGCGAGCGCTCTACCTCTAGGCCGCATTCCCAGCCCTGATGTGAATTTCCTAACAAGTGGAAACGG
This sequence comes from Perognathus longimembris pacificus, assembly GCF_023159225.1. Classification (NCBI taxonomy): domain Eukaryota; kingdom Metazoa; phylum Chordata; class Mammalia; order Rodentia; family Heteromyidae; genus Perognathus; species Perognathus longimembris. The sequence goes on along the minus strand of NC_063173.1, from coordinate 58,572,269 downwards.
AACCCGCCGCACTGGGATGGCTTCTGGCGTTCTCTCCACCGCCTGGGCCTGCAGATCGGCCAGTGCAAGCCCCAGAAAAGGACCAGGAAGACCAGCGCTGCCTCCACTGTCTCAGTCCCCCCCCCCCAGGGGCGTGAGGCTCACGAGATACCAGGGGTCAGGCAGCACCTGGAGGAAGGTCACCGCGCCATGGGGGGATACACCAACCCTGGAGTCAGCTCCACCTCACCACTGCCCCTCCCGCTTTCACAGATGGCTTCTCCTGACCCCTGGAGACCTGGATGGCCAGGCCAGGAAGTCCTGTGCCCTAGGCTCAGCCGTCCCCCTGGGAGCTCCCTTGTCCCTCCACTCTGCCCGTCCTTACCAGGCTGCTATTCAGGAGCCCTGGCCGAGGTGTCGCCAGCCTCCCCCCCCCCCCCCAGCCTGTCGCCCCGGGTGCACGCACATTCCTCCGGGTGCCCTGGACCTCGGCCTCCCAGGCCTCCCCTTTGGGCCACTCACAGGCTTCTGTACCCACTGTCTCCATCCCCAGGAATGTCTCCCTTGACCTCAAGTCTCCCTTTTGTCAAGAAGCCTTCTCCCACGCACGCCTACCCCAGCTGGAAAGAATCCTTCCTTTCTGGGGGCTCTGGGAATGTTCCCTGTAGTCTCTGACGCCTGCCCCCAGCCCTGTGTTCCGGATGCCGGGCCTATTCTCCGGGAGTCTGCCCACCTCTCTGAGTTTGTCAGTGCCTTGGAGCCAGGGCCGAGTCTGCATTAACCTTTTCTCCTTGGCATCTGGCTCCATAATTTTTTTTATTTTTGCCAGTCCCAGGGCTTGGACTCAGGGCCTAGCACTGTCCCTGAGCTTCTTTTGCTCAAGGCTAGCACTCTACCACTTGAGCCACAGCACCACTTCTGGCTTTTTCTCTATATATGTGGTGCTGAGGAATCGAACCCAGGGCTTCATGCATGCTAGGCAAGCACTGGACCACGGAGCCACATTCCCAGCCCTGCCATACAATCTATAGTTCAATTAATTTGGGACAATGGCTAAAAAAACCTGTGGTATATCCATACAACAGGATGCTACTCAGCCATGAAAAGAAGTGGATAACGGCTACACAGCCGTGGAGGACCCTCAAGGGCACCACTAATCTATGACAATGGGAACAAGCAGGGCTAGGAATATGGCCTAGCGGTAAAGTGGTGGCCTCGTACACATGAATCCCTGGGTTCAATTCCTCAGCACCACATATGTAGAAAAAGATGGAAGTGGCGCTGTGGCTCAAGTGGGAGAGTGCTAGCCTTGAGCAAAAAGAAGCCAGGGACAGTGCTCAGGCCCTGAGTTCAAGCCCCAGGACTGGCAAATAATAAAAAAAAATGGGAACGAGCCACCTAGCACTGAACAATTCCTGACACTCTAATTCCTAGCCGTGTTCCTAGCTTTTGGCCATGTCACTTCATTTCTTGATGCCTCCCTTTGCTAATCTGCAGAAAAGTGGGTATTGCATGGTAGAATCACTAACTCCTAGGATGATTGTGAAGGTGCTAGCCAGGCGCTGGTGGCTCCTGCCTATAATCCAAGCTATTCAGGAGGCTGAGATCTGAGGATCGTGGTTCAAAGCCAGCCCAAGCAGGAAAATCTGTGAGATTCTTATTTCCAATTAACCACCAGAAAACCAGAAGTGGGGCTGAGGCTCAAAGTGGTAGAGGGCTAGCCTTGAGAAAAAGAGCTCAGGGACAGAGCCCAGGCCTTGAGTTCAAGCCCTATGAGGGACAAAAAGTGAAATAAGTAATAAATAAACAAACGGTGCCTAGTTCAGCAGAGCTCAGTAAGATGCGTCCCTCTCACTAGACCCTTGGTCCTTACAGCGCCCTAACAGAAGACCGCCCGAAAGGTCACAGATCTAGCACCTTCCTCCAGCTCTGCTCAGACCTCACGTCCTTCTGCACAACGTTTGTTTGATTGTGCAAGTCCTAGAGCTTCAATTTAGGCCCTGGGCACCATCCTCGAGGTTTTTCTGCTCAAAGCTAACACTCTACCATTTGAGCCACAGCTTCACTTCCCTTTTTTTGGTGGTAGAAAGAAGAGCCTCACGGACTTTCCCGCCCAGGCAGGCTTCGAACTGTGATCTCAGCCTCCTGAGCAGCTAGGATTACAGGTGTGAGCCATCAGTACCCAGCAAGAAAAAAAAGAAAAATCTCTCAGGCTAAGGACGGTGTCCTGGTGGAGGCTGTGGAGAGTATGAGGGAGGAAAAGATGGGGCCAGGACCCAGAAAATAAGTATTTGTTGAAGAGAGTTAAAATGCCATCTCTGGCCCCAGCGTTGGCGGCGCACGCATGCGCGGGGCTGTGGCCTGGGGGGGGAAATGAACGGGTTGTGTTCTGGGTGCAGCAGAAGGCTTGGTTGCTGGAGAAGAATGGCATGGACACGTCTCGGCTTTGTCTGTGTGTCCCTGGATTTCAAGGCCTTGGTTTGGAGTGATCCTGGAAGAGATTTCAGAAAGAAGGGGTGGAACTTTTGGTCGACCTTTCTGTACAAGTGTCGACCAAGTTGCAGTGAACACGTACAAGCGGCTGGGCTACAGCGTGTACAGGACAGTCATGGAGTGCCGTCCAGCCGGCCATGGGGAGCCTGGTGAGGATGCTAACGACGGGAGGGAAGCACGTCCCAGGGATACTCAGAAGAAATCCATCACACCACTACCTCATCCTGGCAGGCCTGGAGATACTGAGCGAGCATGGGCAGTGGTTCTTAGGCAGATGTTCCTGATGGTGTGCGTTCTATGTATTTGCAGTGGCTGGCATTGGAGGTCTGTTAGGAGAAGTCGTCAGTTAGGTCTGAAAGACTTCAAGAACACATAGCTCTCCCTGTTTTACAGCAACGAGGTTTGCTGTAGTTCAATGCAGTCAAGAAGGCAGCTACGTAGAAGGCTATGCTCCATGATCGCAGCTCACCCTTGCTCCAGCCCTTCCTCAAGTCTGTGCCTGGGAACCACTGCTGTATATGCATATGTTTTTTTTTTATTCTGTACTGCATGGTTGATTGAAGCTTTAGAAGCATATATAAAATGTATACATTTAGATATATAATAAAATATATTGTTTGATGATGAAATAAAAATGTCATCTCCAAGGGCTAGGCTGGGACCCAGTGGATAGCTAGCCAAGGCCTTGGGTTCCAGGCCCTGGGGTTCATCTCCAGCATGGGTGCTCACACACATGCACACACACACACAAGTCATTTCCGTGAGCTGGTGGTTCACATCTGTACTTCTAGCTGCTTCTTCTTCTCCTTCTTTTTCTTGCTGCTGCTCCTCCTCCTCCTCCTCTTCTTCTTCTTCTCTTCTTCTTCTTCTTCTTCTTCTTCTTCTTCTTCTTCTTCTTCTTCTTCTTCTTCTTCTTCTTCTTCTTCTTCTCCTTCTTCTTCTTCTTCTTCTTCTTTTTCTTCTTCTTCCAGTCCTGGAGCTTGAACTCAGGGCCTGGGCACTGTCCTTGAGCTTCTTTTGCTCTAGGCTACCACTTTACCACTTGAGCCATAGCACTACTTCCAGCCTTTTCTGTTTATATGGTGCTGAGGAATCGAACCTAGGGCTTCATGCATGCCAGCCCCTCCTGGCTTCTTGAGAAGCTGAGATTGGAAGGCTCTGGATTCAAGGCCAACTATAGTGGAATAATTTTTTTTTCGGCCAGTCCTGAGGCTTGGACTCAGGGCCTGAGCACTGTCCCTGGCTTCTTTTTGCTCAAGGCTAGCACTCTACCACTTGAGCCACAGCACCACTTCCAGCTTTTTCTGTTTATGTGATGCTAAGGAATGGAACCCTGGGCTTCATGCATGCTAGGCAAGCACTCTACCGCTAAGCCACATTCCCAGCCCTAGAGTGGAGGAATTTTTGAGACTGCTTCCCAACAGGGCATGGTGGTACACTGCTGTTTTCCTAAAATACATGGGTGGATGATCAGGTGCATGCCTGGTAAGGAAGTGAGACATTGTCTCAAAAATAGACTGTAGCTAATAGCTGGAGGAGTGGCGCAGCTGGACAGAGCCTGTCTAGCAAGCTCCAGGGTCTGAGTTCAAGTACACACAGTAAAAAAAAAAAAAGTTTCCAGATGAGCAATAGAACTCGTGTGGAGTGTGTGGTGTGTGTGTGTGTGTGTGTGTGCACATGTGTGTGTGTGTGAGAGAGAGAGATTGAACTTAGTCTTTTCTGCTCACAATTGGCCTTCTACCACTTGAGCCACAGCTTTACCTCTGGCTTCTTGCTGGTTAACTGGAAATAAGTCTCTCAGACTTTTCTGCTTGGGCTGGCTCTGAACCTGATCTTCAGTTCTCAGCCTCCTGAGTAGCTAGGATTATAGGTTTGTCCTCTGTTTGTTTGTTTGTTTGTTTGTTGGTGGGTCCTGGGCTTGAACTCAGGACCTGGGCACTGTCCCTGAGCTTTGTTGTTGTTGTTCTCAACGCTAGTACTCTACCACTTGAGCCACAACTCCACTTAAAGCTTTTTTGATGGTTAATTGGAGATAAGAGTCTCATGGACATTCTTGCTCAGGATAGCTTTGAATCCTGACTCTCAAATCTCAATCTCAGTCTTGAGTAGTTAGATGACAGGCTTGAGCCACAGCACTGGCTCTCTACGATGTCTTTAATTTACAATGTGGAAAGTAAAGCTGAGCATGGGGGGTAGCGCATACTTATAATCCCAATATTCAGGAGGCTTAGGTAGGAGGATCAAGAGGTTAAGGTTAAGCTGGGTACCAGTGTCTCATGCCTCCAATCCTAGCCATTAGGAGGCTGAGATCTGAGGATCATTATTGGAAGCCAACCTGGGCAGGAGTCTCATATCCAATGAACCGGCAAAAACCGAACGTGGAGCTGTGGTTCAAGAATGCCAGCTTTGAGTGAATAAAAGCTAAGGAGCAGTGTCCAGACCTGCCCCCCACCCCCGCCCCCCCGACACACACAAGTTTAAGGTCAGCCTGTGCTACATAGAAAGATTCTGCCTCAAGAAAATTAAAAAGGAAAAACAAACACCTCTCCTGCACAGCTACCAAAAAAATAAATGAATACCTTTTAAAAAAATTTTTTGAAACTAGCAAGGTTTGGCAAAGATCTCACACCCTACTGGTGAAAATGCAAAATGGTACGGCTACATTGGGAAACAGTGCAGCAGTTCCTCAGAAAATTACCACATGACACAATTCTACTTTTAGATATATGGCCCAAGAAATAAAAACACGTTCTCCACAAAACACATGCACTGAGGTCCACAGCAGCCCTAGAGACTGTGCGCCATCCTGTCAACTTAGGAATAAACCAACGGTAGTGGACACAGCCCATGGAATACTATTCAGGCATTAAGAAGAGCAACGACTTAATACGTGCTGTAACACAACTGAACTTCGGAAACATCATCCTAAGCGAAAGAAGCCAGACATAAATCGTCACATGTCACATGATGTTATTTATCTGAAATGCCCAGAATAGGCAAAACCATGGAGACGGAAAGGAGATTAGTGGTTACCAGGAAAAGGGTAGGGGGGAATGGGGAGGGATTACTTAATGACCATGGAGTGTTTTCCTGGAGTGATGAAGTTTTGAAACCAGAAACGTGATGGTTGCACAACATTTTAAATACACTAAATACCACAGAGCTGTATATTTTAAAACAGTTAATTGCATGGTAGATGGATTTCACCTCAATTAAAAAAGAAAACTTCAAATTAAGAAAGAGAATGGAAACCCCAAAGCATAAACATCACCTCCAAGGCTGTGGTGGCCCCTGTGCACGCGCACACACACACACACACACACACCCGCTTCACGCTCAGCACTCCCATCCTTGGCCTCCTCTAGTCACTTAGCTAGGAAGATGGAGGAAGCCACTGAGCTGGGCTCACAGGGCTGCTAGGGATCAGGAGCAGGGTCCCTGAGACACCCGCCCCCCCAGACTCCAAGCCGTTATTGAGACGATATTACACCCCCCCCCATTCTCCCCTGGCTCCCTGGGCAGGAGCTCGTGAGGTCAGACACCAGGAACGTCTGAGCAGCCACAAGGCAGGAGCTAATGAGTGAGGCGTTTGGAATGTACCCCTGCTGAAAGGGCCTCTTGTGGCTTCATGATGGTTGAGGCAGGAAGGGGCTTTCAAAGTCACGTACACACACACACACACACACACACACACACACACACACACACACACACACTGCTTGGGGAGGGGGCAGGAATGCAGTCGAGGCGGGTCCCGGTCAAGCCTTCTGCGGGCCACCACCTGGCTGCCTGCGTCATGGATCGCAGCGTGGATCCTCGTGCGTGTGTGAGCGTGCGTGTGTGAGCGTGCACGGGTGTGCACAGGTGCCTGGAGTCCCCCAGGGGTTTCCTGTTCATTTGTGAATCTATCTGTCATTATTGGTTGTCAGATGATTATTTTTTGGTGGGTCCTTGTACTGGGGCTTGAACTCAGTGCCTTGTAGTCTCGGCTTGGCTCTTGTGCTCAAGACCGGTGCTCCGCCACTTGAGCCACACTTCTGCTTCCTCCCGTTCTTCCTGTGTGCAAGTCTAAGCAGGGGACCCTATTTTATTGCTATCTTCCAGTGACCCTGAGATGTACCCTGTATGTCTCCATTTGACAAAGAAACAGAAGCTCGGAGTCAGCTGGGGGCCAGTAGCTCAGGTCTATAATCCTAGCTACTCAGGGGGGTGAGATCTGAGGATCCAGGTTCAAAACCATCCCACACAGGAAAGCCCCCGAAACTCTTATCTCCAAGTAACCATCAGAAATTCAGAAGTGGAACTGTAGCTTAGGGGGTAGACCACCAGCCTTGAGCATAAAAAGCTAAGGAACAATGCTCAGGCCCTTGAGTTCAAGTCCCAGTAGCAACACACACACACACACACACACACACACACACACACACACACACACACACCATCCTGTCCCCTCTCTTTGTGTCTCTCTCATTGCTGTATGTTCTGTTCCAACTCGTGCTCTGGATTCTTTTCTTTCTAGAGCAAGAGCAGCACTGAGGAAAACCAGGCCAAGGGAAGGGCACGCGGCCAGGGTCACCTGCGTGTGCAGCACTTTCACATGTGTGATCTCATTTTTGCCCTACAGCAGCCCCATGAGGTCAGCAGGGAAGGGCCATTTGGGCTGGGACACGAGGAAGGTGACCTGTACAGGGTCACACAGACAGTAAATGGTCTCCGAGACGAGAGTCCCAGAGGGCAGAACTGGCACTGATCCACCAGAGATCCTGGCAGAAAAAGCAGGAGGAATGGCGGGCCCCTGGGAGCTCCTTCCTCTCTCAGCCTCAATGAACACATCCATCAAAGGGGAGGATGCAGAGAAGGGCTGCTGGGAGACATCTCTCTACCTGGACATGTCTGGAAAGGTGTCTCACTCTGAAAAGAACCTTCGCCGAGCCTGAACTTGGAGCGACAGACCCCTGACTTGGCCACTTGCTTTAGCTAGTCGCTTAGTGACTGTGGATAACTCATTTCAATGCCCTCAGCCTTAGTTTTCCCGTCTGTAAAAAGGGGGTAAAGATACTACCTACCTACTCAGCCCAGTCAGTCAGGTCTTATATTCACACACACACACACACTCTCTCTCTTTTCACCTAATTCTCCAACAAGGCTGGTGACACACAGATCAGAAAGAGCACCAATAATCAAGACGCTGAATGCGAGGTGCTGGTGACTCATGCTTGTAATCCTAGCTACTCAGGAGGCTGAGATCTATGAATTGAAGCTCAGAGCCAGCCCAGGGAGAAAAATCCAAGAAACTCTTCTATCCGATTAACTCTTCTACCCAGCAAAAAGCCAGAACTGGAACTGAGGGTGTGGCTCAAATGGTAGAATACCAGCCTTGAGTAAAAGAAAACCAAGCAAGAATGAAAGGCCCCGAGTTCAAGTCCTAGTACACACACACACACACACACACACACACACGGTTATTAAGACCTTAGGATGCCCGTGTCTCTCTGCTATACCCCCTCTGCTCTCCCTAACTGTAGAGGTGCTGAATTCAAACTTTTCATAGCTCCTGAGTAACCCAATCCAGAGTAACACAATGCAAGCCTTTTCTTTCCTCCAATAATGGGTTTTAAACTTAAGGCCTCCCACTTGCTAGACGGATGCTCTACCCCAAAGCCATGACCCCAGCCCTATGAGTAACATGTTTCTATTGCATTATATTTGTCTGTAGTTCAAAGCATCGTCACCTTATTTATTGCAAGCATTTAAAATACATCGGCATTTTCGCAAGCCTGGTTTGTCATGTGTTCACTTTTTGTTTGTGCGTGTGTGTCTGTCTATCCTGGGGCTTGAACTCAGGCCCTGGGCTCTGTCCCTGACCTTTTTTGCTCAAGGCTAGTGCTCTACCACTGGAGCCTCAGCTCCACTTCTGGCTTCTCGATGATAAGCTGGAGATTAGAGTCTCATGGACTTTTCTGCCCAGCCTGACTTCAAACTGCGACCCTCAGACCTCAGCCTCCTGAGCAGCTGGGGTTGCGGGTGTGAGCCACGACGTGCGTGCGACCATTCACTTTTTAGCGTGGCCGAAGCCTTAACGCCAGGGCGGCCCCAGGTGTTTGCGCACACCTGCAATCCCAGCTCAAAGCCAGCCAGGCTACGGCAGGGAGCAAGCTGGGCGCGATGGCTAACTCCCTGAGAGCTTGGGGGGCTAAAGTCTGGGGTGGGGTGGGGGAGGGCGTGGGATGCCGGCTTCCGGGGCTCCGGGGGGGTAGAACACCTGCTCAGCAGCCATGGAGACCCGAGTCCAGAGCCCCCCGGCTCGCTTTGCAATCCGCTTCACCAGGTCCAGCTTTCACGGTGCCCGTTCCGCGCCCCCTCTCCCCGCCCCCCCCCCCCGAGGCGCGCGCGCGGGGCTCGGGGCTCACTTCCTCCTCCCTCCCGTGGGGAAGCCGGCGGGCGGGCGGAGGGCGGGCGCGCGGGGCGCGCGGGGCGGGGGAGGCGGGGCCCGGGCGCGCAGGTGCGCCGGGGAATCCTCCGCGGCACCTGGGCGCGGCGAGGAAATGGCACCATGTATGGGCAGCGACGTCAGAGGGGGCGGGCCGGCGGCGGCGGCTGGGGGACGCCAAGTGGGGGCCCCCCGGCCGCCCCGAGCACAGGCGGCCCCGGCGGCGCAGGCGGCCGGCCGGCGCGGGGCGGAGGTGCGGAGCGGCCCGGCGCGTCCGCCGAGGTGGGGCTGCGAGGCGCCCCTGCCGTCCCCGCCCCGCGCGCGCCCAGTGGCTCAGCCCGAGGATTTTCATTCATAAAAAGAAAAGCCTGCGAGGCGGGCGTGAGTCAGAGCCCCGGCCGCCGACGCGGACCCCGCGGAGCGGCCAGCCCCGGGCATGTACCGAGACTTCGGGGAGCCGGGACCGAGCTCCGGGGCCGGCGGCGCCTACGGCGGCCCCGCGCAGCCCCCGGCCGCGGCGCAGGCGCAGGCGGCGGCCGAGCAGCAGGTGAGAGCGGCCCGAGCCCGGGGGGGGGGGGGGGCGGGCGGGCGGGACGGCGTCTCCGGGGACGCTGGGGGTCAGGCCGGGCCCGACGGGCGGGCTCCTCCCGCGCCGTCCAGGGGCCGCTTTCGCCCCGACGCCCGGGGACGCGCGCGGAGGGCGGGCGGGCGGGCGGGCTGCCACCCCCCGCGGTCTCGCCCGTGCCCTGCTCCGGGCGGACTGTCTGTCGGTCTGTCCCTCGGTCCCGCGGTCCCTCTGCCACCACCGCTTACCGTCTCCGCCTTCTGTCCATGTCCCCCCCCGCCCGGGCCCGACAGGCGCTCTCCATTCCACCTCGGGGCCCCAAGTCCCGGGGTCAGACGGGCGGACGCCGCAAGGAACCAGCGGGGACGGACGCGGGATCCCCGCCACCCGCCCGCGCCTGTCCGTGTGTCCGTCCGCTGGTCCGGCCTTCGCTGCCCCCCCCCCCCCCGTGCGCAGCGCGCGGCGCGGGCCGGGGCCGGGCCCCGCCGGGCTCCCCGGGGTCGGGGCGGCGGGAACGAAGACCCGGAGGAGGCGGGGCGCGTGCGGGGGTCCTCGGGCCCGCTCCCCCCGGGCCCCGGCCCCCCCCCGTGGCGCCCGCGCCCGGCTGGGGTGCCCCCGGAGCGCAGGTGCCCATTTCCTGTCGAGGGGCTGAGCGCACGTGTCGCCGGGGGAGGGAGGGCGCTGCGTCCGTTGCGCCGAGTCACGGCGGCGAGTCACGGCGGCTGAGTCACCCCGGGCGCCCCTCCCTTCCTGGCCCCGAGCAGCCCGGGACGGGACGGCTTCTTCGGGAGCGGGAGAGATGCCCCCGGCGGTGCCTCCAGCCCGGAACTGGGGTCACTGGGCCGCTGTACTGGCTGCGCCAGATCGGGGACACCGTTGTCCCGACTTGCCAGGACTTGCGGGGCGCTTCGCGGACGTCAGGTCTTCCACACCCAGGGCCCGGCTGCACGGCCTGAACCCGGTTCTCTTCCTAGAACACCGAACCCCCATTCCCAAGTCATTTCTCAGATTTCTAGCTGGAAGAGAATAGTCATGGGCAACCGCCCCGCGCCAACAAGGGTGCCCAGAGCCCTGTGGCGCTTTTCACTTCGTTTGCCCTATTTGATGGACTCGCCTGACCCGGTGGGTTTAACAACCCACCAATCCTTTCAGACACTGAATCTATAAATTGCCAATTAAACTTTGATTTCAAGGCTATTAGAGCTCTAATTTCTCAGCATCAATGAAATGCTATAGTCCTCACCCATGAAGATATTAAACACAAGGAAACTAATGGGTCATAGGTGGCTTTTGCTTATAATCCCACCTGCTCAGGAGGCCGAGATCTGAGGATCACTGTTTGAAGCCAATCTGTTTTGAAAAGTCCATAAAACTCTTCTTTCCAATTAACCAACAAAAAGCCTGAAGTGGAGCTGTGGTTCAAGAGGTAGATGACCAGCCTCGAACCAAAATGCCAAGGAACAGTGACTGGGTTCGGAGTTCAAGTCCCAGTGTTGGCCCAGGAGCGCGCACACACACTTACACACACAGAGGAAATCGGGACACACCTTGCTTAGAGTCATACAGCCAGTGGAGAAGCTGCGATTAGAACTGAGGCAGAATCCAGAGGAGCCGCTTTTGCCTATTACAGACTCTCCACATTCCAGACTGCTACACACTCATGCTCTTCCTGGATTCTCCAGTCACCCTGCAAACTCTGGGCGGGTAGGTGCGGGAGTGGATGAGAGCCTAGCCATCTGGACTCAAGTCCCATTTCCCACTTCGTGTCTTTGCACAACTTGATCTCCTGTGTGAAAATGAAGATACTCTTGCGCCAACCATATGAGTCATTATTTGTAAAGTGGTTAGAAGAGTGTGAATAAAGTAGTTCATGCTTAATTAAGAATTAGTGTGGATGGGGAAACAACCCACCAATCCTTTGAGATGCATGGCAGTTGTGTGACTAACCCAGTCACGCGTGTCATGAACGGTGATTTGCCTCCAAATCAATTTCTCTGATTGCCAATCTGCGCCCTTTCGGACCTCTCGGAAGTGGCATCTGCATCCATCCCAAGGGTGGACAGCACTGTGTCCTGTCTCCTGGACGTCCCTCAGTCCACACAGACCTGGTCTCTGACCCTCCATTTCCTCTCTCTCAGAAGTTCCACCTTGTGCCAAGCATCAATGCTCTGAGTGGCAGCCAAGAGTTGCAGTGGATGGTGCAACCCCACTTTCTAGGGCCAAGCGGCTACCCCAGACCTCTGACCTACCCTCAGTACAGCCCTCCACTGCCCCGGCCAGGAGTCATCCGGGCCCTGGGACCACCTCCGGGGGCACGCCACCCACCCTGCGAACAGGTAAGAAGTGGGCAAGTTCCAATGTCTGTGATGACCCCACAGGGTAGGGGACAGGGGACACGATCTTGCTAGAAAGAACACAGGTCTAGAAGTGGGGGAGGAAGGACTCTCGGTGACAATCGCCCAAGGCAGAAAATGATGGGAATCTCTGGGGAGGCCACGAAGGTCACTTGTGGATCGAGGGAAGTTTCCTGGGAAGAAGTGCGTTGACCTAGCAGGGTAGTTGAGTAGGTAGGACTGAAGGAAGGACTTTCCTGGTGGACGATGGCTGGCACAGGAATGGAGGTGGCGGAGAGTGGGTGTAAAGTGTGCATGTGGAGAGGTGAGCGGGTCTCCAGCTGCTGGCATGCCTGGAAGGGGCGGGCTTATGCTACCTGTAGCCGGAAAGGGAACGGGAACGGAAAGGTTCTCTTCAGCTCTTCTCTGGATCTGCTTGCCTACTTTGCTTAATCCTCACCAACCAACCAACCAACCAACGAAAACTGAACAGGGTGCTGGTGGCTCTCACCTGTAATCCCAGCTACTCAGGACGGGCTGAGATCTGAAGATCAAAGTTTGAAACAAGCCCAGGCAGGAAAATCTGTGAGACTGTTATATCCAGTTAAACACCCAAAAGCCAAAAATGGAAATGGGGCTCAAGTGGTAGACTGCCAGCCTTGAGTGAAAAAACTAAGGGACAGCGCCAAGTCCCTGAGTCCAAGCCCCATTACTGGTGTACGCGCACGCACACACACACATGCGCACACACACAATTGTGACAGAAACTCTCTGGGGAATGTACTGGAAGGTTTTCCTTCCATTTTCTTTCTCTCTTTTTTCCTCTTTGTTCTTGTTGGTCATGGGGCTTGAATTCAGGGCCTGGGCGCTGTCCCTGAGCTCTTACTGCTCAAGGCTAGTTGTTCTACCACTTTGAGCCACAGCTCCCATTTCCCATTTTCTGGTGGTTGATTGTTGATAAGAGTCTCACAGACTTTCCTGCCTGGGCTGGCTTTAAACTGCAATCCTCAGATCCCAGCCTCCTGAGTAGCAAGGATTACAGGCGTGTACCACTAGCACTGACTTTGCTTCCATTTTCTAGCTAAGAAAGTGAAGGAAGGCACAGAGAGGTCACTACTTACCCAAGACCACACAATAGTGAGTAATGAGACAGAACTGACCTTGGCCTCAGGTCTACCTAACTCTTTTTTTTTTTTTTTTGCCAGTCCTGGGGCTTGAACTCAGGGCCTGAGCACTGTCCTTGGCTTCTTTTTGCTCAAGGCTAGCAATCTACCTCTTCAGCCACAGCGCCACTTCCGGCTTTTTCTGTTTATGTGGTGCAGAGGAATCGAACCCAGGGCTTCATGCATGCAAGGTAAGCATGCTACTGCTAAGCCACATTCCGAACCACACCGTCACAGGCAACTAAGGTTTTAGACAGAGAATGCTAAGAACTCTTCCCTCACCAAAGGTCTTTCTAAAATAAATGAATAACAGAAGGCATTTTTCTCGAGAGAATCTCCGTATGTAGCTTGGGCTGATTTTGAACTTCAGATCCTTCTTCATCAGCTTTCTGAGTGTTGGGATTACAGTGACTAAAATGGACTGTCTTTTAAAAAAAAAAATTAGTGCCAGTTTTGGGGCTTGAATTTAGGTACTGGGTGCTGTCCCTTAGTTTTTTCTCCCAAGGCTAGCCCCTCTACCACCTGAGCCACACCTTCATTGTTGGCTTTTTAGTGGGGACCAGTCTAATTGGAGATGAGTCTCACAGACTTTCCTTCCTGGGGCTGGCTTTGAACCATGATTCTCAGATCTCAGACTCCAATAGAGCTAGGATTTTAATCATGAGCCACAAGCATCTGGCTGAGATGGGGAGGCTTTAAAGAATGACACTGCAGGCAGGCTGGGGATATGGCCTAGTGGCGAGAGTGCTTGCCTCGTATACATGAGGCCCTGGGTTTGATTCCCCAGCACCACATATACAGAAAATGGCCAGAAGTGGCGCTGTGGCTCAAGTGGTAGAGTGCTAGCCTTGAGCAAAAAGAAGTCAGGGACAGTGCTCAGGCCCCAAGTTCAAGCCCCAGGACTGGCAAAAAAAAAAAACCAAAACAAAACAAGAATGACACCGCAAACAGGTGCCATTGCTCACAACTGTAATCTTAGCTACTCGGGAAGCTGAGATCTGAGGATCTCAGTTTGAAGCCAGCCAAGTCTGTGAGACTGTTATCTCCAATTAGCCACAAAAGCTGGAAGTGGATCTGTGGGTCAAGTGGTAGAGCATTAGCCTTGCACATAAAAAGCTCAGGAACAGCAACAAGCAAGAAAGAAAAAAAAAAGGAAAAAGAAAAAGAATGTGGAGCATGTTATATATTGAGGCTACAGTGAGGTAATGTGTTTCCACAAGCTTGCTTGGCTGGGTAGATTGGGTACCTTTGAAGGGATGGAGTGAGTTTGGAACCCTGGAGACATGAGGTTGGCTAGCAGTAGCATTCCTAGAAATAGAAAGCCTAGCTTTTGTGACCATGTAGGGAAGGGGACTTGGATTTGAGCCACAGAAGCAGGCCAGGGGTAACTGCTCCTGTACTTCCTTCTTCCAACCCTGTCCTGGGTGTAGCCCTTTGATCCTAAGTAGTACTGGGTTGAGACTGTGGGTAAAGTCCTCCAGGGGAGGAAGTCTCCTTCAGCTGGCCTCCTAACCAACATGAATAGAGTAATGGATATTAATCTCTGCCCTGGAGCCATAAACAAGTTATTCATCCTCCCTGAGCTTCAGTTCTTTACCTAGGAAGTTGGGTAAGCACCTATGTTCCAGCTGGGCGCTGGTGGTTCACGCCTGTAATCCTAACTACTCAGGAGGCTGAGATCTGAGGATCGTGGTTCAAAGCCAGCCTGGGCAGAAAAGTCTGTGAGACTCCTATCTGGCAAACTACTCAGAAAAAGCTGGAAGGGCTGGGGATATAGCCTAGTGGCAAGAGTGCCTGCCTCGGATACACAAGGCCCTAGGTTCGATTCCCCAGCACCACATATACAGAAAACGGCCAGAAGCGGCGCTGTGGCTCAAGTGGCAGAGTGCTAGCCTTGAGCAGGAAGAAGCCAGGGACAGTGCTCAGGCCCTGAGTCCAAGGCCCAGGACTGGCCAAAAAAAAAAAAAAAAAAAAGAAAAAGCTGGAAATGGTATTGTGGCTCAAGTGGTTTAAGCCCCAGACCTGCCCCCCCCCCCAAAAAAAATAATAGGACCTATGATCAGGAGTTGAAAGTGTGGCTAAGGGCCTGGGAATGGGGCTCAGTGGTACAGTGCTTACCTAGCATGCTTGAAGCCCTGGGTTCAATTCCTCAGTTCCACATAAACTGAAATGGCCAAAAGTGGTGCTGTGGCTCAAGTGGTAGAGTGCTAGCCTTGAGCAAAAGAAGTGCAGGGACAGTGCTCAGGCCCCGAGTTTAAGCCCAAGTGGCAAAAAAGAAAAAGGAAGTATGACTAAGTTTGTAGAATGCTGACCAATGGTCAAAGTGTTGGTTACTGAGTTCGAAAGTCTCAGTCTAAATCCTGCCCCCCCCCCAAAAAAAAGAAAGAAAACAGTCTATGCTCAGAGATAGAGCACTTACCTAGTATGTACCAGGCCCTGAGTTTGACCCCCAGTTCCAAAGGGGGAAAAGTCTATGTAAAAAAAAAAATGTTTAGTTACATGTGGTTGTGCCTGCTTCTAATTCCAGCATTCTGGAGACTAAGGCAGGAAGATCTGGAGTTTGAGGCTACCCTGGGTTACATAAATAGGGAGAGCTTGTCTCAAAACAAGAAAAAAGTATGTCTTAGCCAGGCATGGGTGGGTCACGCCTGTAATCCTAGCTACTTTCAAGAGACTGAGATTGGAGGATTGCAGTTTGAAGCCAGCCCAGGCAGGAAAGTCCATGAAGACTCTCACCACTGTGTTACAACCAAAAACCCAGAAGTGGAGCTGTGGCTCAAGTGGTAACCTTGAGGGAAACAAAAGTAAAAACGGAGGGACTGGCAGGCGCGCGCACACGCACACACAGACACAGACACAGACACACACACACACACACACAATGTCTTTGGAGGTTACTGGTAGGACCTTAGCATGAGCATAGCCCATGGTTCGGTCCCCAGCACCGCAGAGGCTGGGGAGAAGTATCTGCCCTTTGACCTCCATACTGTGTGCCTGCCCTAGAGCAGAAGGCTGCACTGGCACATGGGAGACACCTAAGAAACTTCAAGGTAGCATGCAGGAGCCCCTCCTGGTCTGCATGGCTCCTGCAGGAAGAAATTGAATCTTCCAGACTCAGAAGATGAGGGCCCTGGGAAAAGCGGTAGCGCTGACCCGGGCCTTGCGGGAGGGTTAAGGCCGCATGGGGCTGGGGAAGGAGAAGGCCTCCTGGAGGTGGAGGCATCTAGCTGAGTCCTAGGGCAGGAGGTGAAGGGTTTGGGGTCCTTTAGAGAGAGAAATTGGCTATGAAGCTCCCCGGGAGGAGGAAATCTACTTACTTTGCTAGTCCTTGAACTCGTGTCTTTCTTAGCTTCTCTCAGCTCAAGGCTGGTGCTCTACCATTTGGGCCACACCTCCCGTTCCCAACGGGGAGAAGATTCAGCCAGTTGGGGTGCAGGCTGAAGGGGACCCATGCAGAGGGGGAGCTGGGGGAGGGCGCAGCCTGGGGTCCCCCTCACTCTTCCCGGCTTGCCCTACTCCCCAGATCAGCCCCGAGGAGGAGGAGCGCCGCCGAGTGCGGCGGGAACGGAACAAGCTGGCCGCGGCCAAGTGCAGAAACCGGAGGAAGGAACTGACCGACTTCCTACAGGCGGTGAGCCCTGGCAGGGCCGGCGGCCGGCGGGGGGGGGGCACCCACGGAGCGCGGGGGGGGGGGGGGGAACCTCGGCTCCCGCGAGCCCCACGCCGGCCGGCGGGCAGTCGTCCAGGATGCCCCAGGCTTGGTAGCCGTGGTGCCCGGGCTGCTCCCAGGGGCTCACGGGAATTGCAGTCCAGATTTGGGGGGTGGGGGGAGCAAGGCGCCACCCACACCCTGCCGGAGCCTCCCTGACTCCGCTCCTCCCCAGGAGACCGACAAACTAGAGGATGAGAAATCCGGGCTGCAGCGAGAGATCGAGGAGCTGCAGAAGCAGAAGGAACGCCTGGAGCTGGTGCTGGAGGCCCACCGCCCCATCTGCAAAATCCCCGAGGGCGACAAGGAGAGCGGCCCGGGCAGCCCACCGGCACCCTGCCGCCCCGTGCCGTGCATCTCCCTTTCCCCAGGCCCAGTGCTGGAACCTGAGGCTCTGCACACCCCCACCCTCATGACCACACCCTCTCTGACTCCTTTCACCCCTAGTCTGGTGTTCACCTATCCTAGCACACCAGAACCATGTGCCTCAGCTCACCGAAAGAGTAGCAGCAGCAGTGGGGATCCCTCCTCTGACCCACTGGGCTCCCCTACCCTCCTTGCCTTGTGAGACACCCTGCGCATGCCCTGCAGGTGCTCCTCGAGCTAAGGCATTTCCTTTCCCCCATTGGTCCAGCTGGTCTGGACTCATTCCATACTCATTGCCAACTGGGCTTCCATTCTTCCCCCAGATGAGACATCTTCAAGGTAGTGCCAGCTGAGGGCAACCAAAACTACCCACTGTTTCTTTGGGACGCTTAATCAGAGATAATGCTATTAATCAGAGATGAAAAAAATATTTCCTGCCAGTGGCTCACACCTGTAATCCTAGCTACAGGATCTGAGGATCACAGTTCAAAAGTTGAGCCCAGACAGGAAAGTCAGTGAGACTTTCAACTCCAATTAAAAAGCTGGGAGTGGAGCTGTGGCTCAAATGGTAGAACACTAGCTCTGATGGAAGCACAGGGACAGCACCCCCAGGCTCTGAGTTCAAGCCCCGTGTGTGTGCGCGCGCGCATACCATTTATGCCTGAGAAACCCTAGCAGCCCAAGACTGAGATAGATTTCCCTGAGCTTCTCTGGGGCGCTACCTCCTAGCACACTCCATCACCCTCTTTCCTGTGGTGTACCCAGAACTCCCCTGACAGAGGTCCCCTTTTACAAGCCTAGAACACTAATTCATCCAGCCCCACCTCCAGCAGCACCCCATGATTGGACCAGGGAGATCTTTGACTCCTCCAGAACCGCACCACTGAGGAGGTGCTGTTGGGTTCGGTGAGGAGCTGGTGGGCAGCTCCCAGCTCTGAGAAGCCTTTAGCGCCTGGGAATCCAAGCTTTCACAGACAAGACAGCTGCTATTTATTTTCCTAAAGAGAATATTTTTATACAAACCTGCCAAAATGGAATAAAAGGCTTGAAGCTCTGGCCCGGGTGTCTGCTTGGACCCAGAGGCTAAATAAAGGACACCATTTGGAGCTAAACGGCCTGGGTTCCGGGCTTAGCCCCTGACTCACGCCGCACGACCTTGGACAAACTTCCGTACTTTGGGACCAGGCTTGTTTTATCTACTGAATGGGCTTACATCCTCCTCTCCTCCGCTGAGAGAGTGCTCTGGGATACAAGCAAAGAGGATTATCACCCTTCTTCTCATGGCGGCCCACAGAGCTGCGTGAGCGCGCGGGGGTGGGGCGGGGCCGCTATGCCCCCCCTTCCACAGCAGCCAGACAGTGGGTTTTAGGCCCCCAACACCTGCTTCCTGCCCCCATTGTCTTGGACAGGAAGGAGCCGGGAAGGGAGCTCGAGCCACTTGAGGGGCGGGATTCCTGCCCGTCCCGGGGGGCCCCCAAGGCAAAGCCGGAGGTTTACCACTGTCCCTTAACGCGCCCCAGACTCGAGATGATGGGAAAGAGCCGCCTTGGGTCGCAGCCCCTCCAGATGGGAGCGGCACACGGTCCAGGCATTCCCGCCCTCTCCCTAACCCCGGCGAGCCTCAGACAAACTGCCCAGACTTCGGGCTCCGCTTCGGTCCCGGTTTATTAGGCCCCACCCAACCCTCCCCAGCAAGTCCCACCAATCCGACCTCCAGTCCCCCTGCTGCCCCGCCAGCGAGAGCGGGGGGCCCTCCTTGGTGCCGGGGCTTCTCAGGCCCCGCCGGCGGCTCCAGGTGCACCCTCGAGGAGCGTCCCGGTTCGGGGTTCACAGCGATCGCGGCGCTCCGGGAGCAATCAGGACGGGCGTCGCGTGGGAGCAGCGGCACCCTCAGTCATCGGGGGAGCAGGCCAGGGGCAGCTGGTCGGGGCTGCCCACGCTGCCGGTGCTGGAGCTGCCGTCGCCTAGATCGCGGGGCCCGCAGGGGGGCAGGGCGAGCTCCGGTGTCGGCCCAGCGCCTGAGCCCCCCGCGCCGCCACTGCCGCCGCGGGGCCCCCACTCCTCGCCCAGGGCCAGGCAAAGCTCCTTCAGCGCCAGGTTCTCCCGCAGCAGCTCCTCCTGGCGGCTCTCCAGCTCCGCCAGCTTCTGCCAACAGCCGCCCAGGTCCTCGCGCACGGCCCGGGAGGCTTGGGTCCCGAAGAGCTGCCACTGGCGCGCGGCGCGCCGGCCCCGCTGGCGCTCCGAGTCCAGGAAGCAGCAGAGGTCGCGCAGCTCGCGGTTCTCGGCCTGCAGGCGCCGGTTGAGCTGCTTGAGCTCGCGGATCTCGCCCAGGTGACCCTGCAGTTGCCGGTTCACCTCCTGCATCAGGCGGCCGCGCTGCACCAACGCCGCCAGGCGCGCCGCCTCCTCCCGCCGCAGACGCCGCACCAGCTCTTCCTTGCCCAACGCCGCCATCTCCTCATCCGTCAGCTCCTCCAGGCCGCCCGCCTCGGCCTCCATGGCTGGCCGGGCTGCTGGAGCATCGCCCGCCCGCCCCCGCGGCCCGGGAGCCCCTCGTCGGGCTGGGCGCCGGCCGGCTCCCGCTCGGGCTCCGCAGGCGGCCGGCAGTGGCGGAGGCAGCGCAGGCTGCAGCAGCCACCCCGGGGTGGGCACGCGGCGCGGCGCGCGCGGGGGCGGGCACTGATGGCGACACGCGAGGACAGCCAATCAGGAGGCCTGCCCGGAAGGGGGCGGAGCCCGAGCGCCCGGCGCCCCGGCCCGCCCACTCCCGACCCCTGTGGTCTGAGGCGACGCGCACCAGGATTTCCCCGCGCCCTTCCCGCCTGCTTCGTCCGTCTGAATCCTTTTCGAGGCCCTGCGTTCCTCCAAGTTCCAGATCTCCTTAAATTCGAGCTCAGACCTCTCAGCCCCCTTTTTTGGGAGAACCACCAAGATTGGGGCGTCTAACCGCGACTCCTCACCACCGCACGAAGTAATCCAGACGAATGGCCTCCCCCTTCGGTGGAGCTGGAGAATCTTGGATAAACGTCACTCCCAACTCCACCGGATCTTAAACCCAAACGCACTGACTCTTTACCAAACTACACGCCCCCCCCCCCTGCTTTCCATGGAGCGTTTCCTGTTTCCTGCGGGCAACTGGGTGGGGAGACATCCTAGGGATTCATTTGTTCAGTAAACCTTTATTCTCTGTAGGGCCCATGCAGAAATAAATTTGGCCAAGGTTCTGATCTTGACCCCTGAAGAGGCTGTAACAATCTGTCAGAGGAAAAGGCAAAAGGCATACGACTGGAGTATGGTGGTATAGTGCTTGCTTAGCAGGCACTAGGCTCTGGCTTACTTCCAGCATGAAAAAAAGAAAAAGGAAAGGAAAGGAATGAATGGGTGGGGTAAAGGAGGACAGAGGTAGATTCTCTGGAAACACAAAAGTTGATAGCTCAGGGACCCTGAAAGATGCTTAGGGCTTTGTCAGGTAAGAGAAAGCTATGTAAGTGAGAATGCTGCCTTAGGAACCATGAGTAGATGGGCGCAGGTGGCTCAGCCCTGTGATCCTAGCTGCTCAGGAGGCTGAGATCTGAGGATAATGGTTCAAAGCCAGCCCAGGCTTTAGAAAAGTCCCCATGAGACTCTTATCTCCAGTAAACTACTCAAAAAAGCCAGAAGTGGCACTGTGGCTCAAGTGTGCTAGCCTTGAGCACCAAGAAGCCCAGGGAGAGTGTCCAGGCCCTGAGCTCATGCCCTAGGGTGGAAAAAAATCCCAAAACAAAACTAGGAACCATGAGCAGCATGATGTCCATTTTCAAGTATAGGGGAAGCCAGGTTCTTCCATACCCAGAATTAAACTCAGGGCATGAATTCATATCTGGTTTGTTCCAGCTCATACTCTACCACTTGAGCCATGTTTCCAGCCTAGCTTTCCACTGGTTAATTTGGAGATGGAGTCTGGCAACCTTTTCTTGGGCTGGCTTTGAATAGTGATCCTCCAGATTGCAGCATCCTGAGTGGCTAGGATTACAAGCCTGAGACACAGCCTGTGACTAGTTACAAACCAGGTTCTTGAAACCTTTCAATACTTGACTGAAGGTGACCAATTGGGTTTTTTTTTTTTTTGCCAGTCCTGGGGCTTGGACTCAGGGCCTGAGCACTGTCCCTGGCTTCTTTTTGCTCAAGGCTAGCACTCTGCCACTTGAGCCACAGCTCCACTTCTGGCCTTTTCTGTTTATACGGTGCTGAGGAATCGAACTCAGGGCTTTATGCATGAAGGCAAGCACCCTACAGCTAAGTCATATTCCCAGTACCAACTGGAATTTTGAACAGTAACTTTGTTTTTTGAGAACAGGTCTTGGTGTGTAATTTTGAGATGGGATCTTGGTGTGTATCCCATGCTAGCCTCCAGATCCTTCTGCCTTAGCCTCCCCCCAAAGTGGTATTACAGGCATGAACCACTACACCTGCAAGAGAGTAACATTTCAAAGTCTGCATTTAAAAAGGACTGTTCGGCAGCTGTGTGTGGGATGGACTCTGGGAGGAGGCACTGCAGGCAGGGAGCCTAGTAACACTGTGTCAATGAGCAAATAGAACTCTGCAAGACTAGGCTGGGGCTGAGTCAGCGGGGGCGGAGGAGACAGAACAGATACTAGAGATGCTCAAGAGGCAAATGAAGAGAAGCAAATGTGGGAGAAATCTGGGAGAAAGTCCAGATACCTAGTATGGGAACTGGGTGGATGTTAGGGCTGTCACTGAGATAGGGACTCAGGAAAGCAGCAGACTGGGGACAGCGAGAGTTCTGTCTGGAGGGTGTTCAGCTTTGTGTGCGTGGTGCAGGAAATCAAATCTAAGGGCTCTGCAGATAGTGGACAAGCGCTCTGCCCCTGGCTACAGCCCCGGCCTGTGTTGAGCTTTGGAGGGGCTGATGGCAAGACGACATGGAGAGACTTGGCAGATATGCAGGCTCGCAGACGAGGACTTTCAGGCAGATCTCTGAGGGACATTGTGAGTAGTGGGGCATGAATTAACTCGTGCAGGGGTGAGGAGTGTGGTTAAAACGATGCTCATCTGCGGGTTGGACATAAAAGTAGGGCTACACACACAACTTGCTGAGAGGAGATTTAGGAATGGAGACCACGAAACTGGAAGTGTTGGAGAAAGGTCGAAGTGAGGCGAATAGGAAGGGCTGGGATTCCCCCACCCCGCAAAACCAGCAGCTGCTTCCCGTAGCGCAACATTTCTTTCGCAGGCAGGGATTTCTTCCCGGGCTACTTCCGCTGCACTAGCTCCGCCCCGGAAGTGACCCCTGATTGGCTCCGGGCAAAGGGAGCGGATTCCCGGCGCTCCCGGAAGTGGCTGAGCGTCGGCGCGCCCCGGGCTGGGCCCGTGCTCGCTCAAGCTCCGGGCACCCGGGCACCCGGGCACCGGGGCACGCCGGGCGGGGCCTCGCCATGACCAGCGAGCTGGACATCTTCGTGGGGAACACGACCCTTATCGACGAGGAGGTGTATCGCCTCTGGCTGGATGGTTATTCAGGTCCGGCCGGGCGGAGCGGCTGTTTTGCATGGGAGAAGGGGCGGAGCCAGGCCTTAGCGGGGCAGGTGGCTGGGAGTTAAGGGATGGAGAAAAGGTTGGGGCTGGAATCTCCGGAGGGCCTCAGGGGTCGGCGAGATAGGGCTTGATCCTCGTGCCCGCTCTCCAGTGAACGACGCGGTGGCTCTGCGAGTGCGTTCGGGAATCCTGGAACAGACGGGCGCCACGGCCGGGGTGCTGCAGAGCGACACCATGGACCACTACCGAACCTTTCACATGCTCGAGCGCCTGCTGCACGCACCGCCCAAGCTGCTGCACCAGCTCATCTTCCAGATCCCTCCCTCCCGGCAGGCGCTGCTGATCGAAAGGTGCTCACCCGGTGTGGATGTTGAGATCACTCATCAAGCAGTCTGACCTATGTGCATTTTGCAGGCTGAAACTCAGGCCCGGGGAGGGACGGAACTCCCCCCCAAGAACCCAGCAAGTTGAGAGAAGGGAACAACTCAGGCCCCCTTTTCCCTCCTTTATGAAGGGTCAGTGGTGTCCTCTGCCTCTACAAGGTACTACGCCTTTGACGAAGCCTTTGTTCGGGAGGTCCTGGGCAAGAAGTTATCCAAGGGCACCAAGAAGGACCTGGATGACATCAGCACCAAAACAGGCATCACGCTTAAGAGTTGCCGCCGACAGGTAAGTGCTGTTCTACACATGCATCACATCCTATATAGTTCATTCATTCCCTCCGTTCCTTTGGACACTCCGCTTTTTTATTTATTTATTTATTTTTGCCAGTCCTGGGGCTTGGACTCAGGGCCTGAGCACTGTCCCTGGCTTCTTTTTGCTCAAGGCTAGCACTCTGCCACTTGAGCCACAGCGCCACTTCTGGCTGTTTTCTATATATGTGGTGCTGGGGAATCGAACCCAGGGCTTCATGTATAAGAGGCAAGCATTCTTGCCACTAGGCCATATTCCCAGTCCCACTCCTCGCTTTTTGTCCCTTTCATATGACCAGATCTGACCATGACTTTCCCTTGATTATATACTTTTATTGGCTCCCATTGCCTCCAGGTTAGCTGGTATACTATTAGTCTTCACTTTCAGACTTCCGTGTGATTTACTCTCTGCAGATCAAATCTTTACATTTCTTCAGTCCCAAGCTTGCTTTCGATTATGTTGCTGTTACTTGGAAAGTACTGTTACTGGTTATATCCACCTTTTGAATTACAGGGCAGAGCACTGGATGGTGCCTTCTCCACAGGCCTTTTTGGTAGTTCCAGGGTGTAGAAATCCTTCTGGGCCATTGGTACCTTTCCTTAGTATTCGTCATGAGCTCTCCATGTACAGCTTGGACTTACCTTAGGGGAATCCATTCTTGTTCAAGCTCATGGAGAACCAGAGAGCAAGGCTAGGATGGGGCTGAATTAGTAGTAGAGAATAGTGTTTATTCAGGAACAGATGGCAGAAGCAAACAAATGTCTGTTGAATTGATAACTGCTAGTAACAACTAGTAGTTACTGAAGGAATAACTGGTGCTAAAGAAATAGTTGCCAGGGGTTGGGAATGTGGCTTAGTGGTAGACTGCTTACCTAGCATGCATGAAGCCCCAAGTTTGATTCCTTAGTACCACATAAACAGAAAAAAGCCGAAGTTTGCTGTAGCTCAAGTGGTAGAGTGCTAGCCCTGAGCAAAAAGAAGCTCAGGGACAGTGCCCGGGCCCTGAGTTCAAACCCCAGGAATGACAAGAGAAAAGGAAGGAGCGAGGGAGGAAGGGAGGAAGGAAGGAGAGAGGGAGGGAGGGAGGGAGGGAAGGAAGGAAGGAAGGAAGGAAGGAAGGAAGGAAGGAAGGAAGGAAGGAAGGATTGCCCCCGGAGAGGTAGGTAGGAGAGAGAGTGGTATTGAGTGAGCTGTTTATTGGGGATTACCTTTGACCAGTTCCTCTTCTCCACTAACCTCTCTGCAGTTTGACAACTTTAAGCGAGTCTTCAAAGCGGTGGAGGAAATGCGAGGCTCCTTGGTGGATAACATCCAGCAACACTTCCTCCTCCCTGATCGGTTGGCCAGGTGAGAGGCACATGCCTTCCTTGGTCCCGGAGTCTGGTATACTTCATCTCCTTTCACCTCCTGGCTATTCTGGGGAGATGGTTATCCCACTTCTTTTGGTGGTTAGTGGGAAATAAAAGTCTTAGGGACTTTCCCGCCCAGGCTGGCTTTGAACTGTGATCCTCAGATCTCAGCCTCCTGAGTAGCTAGGATGACAGGCCTGAGCCACTGGCGCCCTGCACGATCTCACTTCTGATCTGTTCTAAGGATCAGGCTGACTTGGGTTCAGATCCTAGCCTGGTTATTTTCCATCTGGGCTCTAAGGAGTTGGCGTTTGTTAGGCACCGAGGAAGTGTGCAGTCATGAGAGCCGGTACTGCTCACTGTGTCTCTTAGGAAACTGGGATGAATGTTGTCTCGGCACTGTTAAAGAGGCCCATAAGAGGTCATTTGTGGGAGGGTCACACAGTGGGGGAAGAAAGAGGCCGGAGCTCAGATGTCCAGCCAAGGTGGCAGGTGGGGGCTGCTTGCCAAGAAGAAAACTGCTTGTAACCTTACAATATGTACTGAGTGAGATTAATGTGAAGACATCATTGTGGGCTTAGTCAGAAGGGATTTCAAGTCCTGAGAGGACCCACACTGTTCCCTATCTGCAGGGACTATGCAGCCATTGTCTTCTTTGCCAACAACCGCTTTGAGACAGGGAAGAAAAAGCTACAGTATCTGAGCTTTGGCGACTTTGCCTTCTGTGCTGAGCTCATGATCCAGAACTGGACCCTTGGAGCCGTCGGTGAGGCCCCCACCGACCCAGGTGCCTGGCTCCCTCCCACCCTCTCAAGGCCTGCCTCCTTACCAGCAATTCTTCTGTAGCCCCCCGAGTCTCGCTATCTTTCCTTCGGGGCTCCACCCAGACCCCCTCTCCTTATATAGTCTAGTTCTCCCCATCCCACCTTGTCTGTAGACCAAGGGCTCCCTCTGTCTGGCCTGGGGCATGTTATTCCATCTGTGAGACACTGTTTCTTCTCTCCTGTGGGGTGCAAGGAGGTGGTGGTTGAGAAAGGCTCTGGTTGTGGTAGATGAGTTTAGCGCTCACCCCATCTTCCTTCATGCAGACTCCCAGGTGGATGACATGGACGTGGACTTAGACAAAGAATTTCTCCAGGACTTGAAGGAACTCAAGGTGCTTGTGGCTGATAAGGACCTTCTGGACTTGCATAAGAGGTGACCTTGGGATTCTGTGGGAACCAAACCTGAAGCGGGGGCAGAGGTGACTGTAGGTATGCCTCTCTTTTTCCCTCAGCCTGGTGTGTACTGCCCTCCGGGGAAAGATTGGTGTCTTCTCTGAGATGGAAACCAACTTTAAGGTCTTTAGCCCTTTCAGCCTCTCCCCTAGGGAACCTTCAGCTTCTTTGTTCCTCTCCTGGGTCGGCCAGCAGATGGCACTGCTGTTCCCTGTTCACTTGTAAACAAAGGGACAGGCTTGATTGAGGGAGGTATATAGATTTGGGGACAGACCTGCCCCTTCCCCGACTCTGTGCTCAGCACCCCAGAACTCCTAGGGTCCTTGCCCCACAGAATCTGTCACGAGGACTGGTGAATGTCGCTGCCAAGCTGACTCACAATAAGGATGTCAGAGACCTGTTTGTGGACCTGGTGGAGAAGGTGAGCTGCCCTGCCTGCTACCCTCTGACCCACACCTGTGCTTGTACTGGGGATGGTAAATGTTCCCTTGGGCCCACAGTTTGTGGAACCCTGCCGTTCTGATCACTGGCCACTGAATGATGTACGGCTCTTCCTGAATCACTATTCAGCATCTGTCCACTCCCTGGATGGATTCCGGTGAGAAACCACAGGCCTCCTGTCCAGCTTGTTCTGGCCCCAACCAGGCAGATTCCTGGGGACTCCCCCCCCACCCATGCATGCACCCTCGGGGATCCCCATATACAACTCTCGGAGTGTAACTCTCTGGGTCTAACCTTTAGAATCTGCATAACTTGGGACACACAGATTAACCTGTCTTTGCCTCAGTTTCCTCATGTAAACTGGGGCAGTAGGTCTAAGAATCATAAGAATTAATCATTTGTGGGTGTAACTAAGAAATGGAGCACTTGCCTAGCATATGCAAGGCACTGAGTTTAATTACCAGCACCACCAAAAAAAAAAAAAAAAAAAGCCAAGTGGCCAAGTGCCAGTGGCTCACGCCTGTCATCCTAGCTACTCAGGAGGCTGAGATCTGAGGATCACAGTTCAATGCCAGCCCAGGTAAGAGTCTGTGAGACTCTTTATCTCCAATTGAGCACTAGAAAAGCCAGGAAGTGGAGCTGTGACTCAAGTGGTAGAGTGCTAGCTATGAGCAACAAAGCTCAGGGACAGCGCCCAGGCTCTGAGTTCAAGCTCCAGGACTGGCACCTAAAAAAAAAAAGAATTTATGAGGATCTAATAAGGTGTGGGAAACATTTGTAGCCCTCTCAGACTCAGGCCTTACACGAGCATCTGTCACTGTTGCCTTTTTCATTACAGGCACCAGGCCCTCTGGGAGCGCTATATGGGCACCCTCTGCGGCTGCCTCCTGCGCCTCTATCATGACTGAGGCCCTCCCTCCATCCTGAATACAGTGATAATAAAGTTGCCATGAGTTTGGAGACCAGTCCTGGTTCCTGGGAAGGAGCCCACAGGGTCGTGGGCAGCGTGGGAGTTGATCCTGAGTGCCGTGGCCTTACAGCGTGAGGATTCGGTATCCATCAGCCCCTCAGGGACAGGGTCAGGTCAGGGTCTGTGCGCTCCTGGCCCGCCCTCTAGATCACGGCTGAATCTACTAAGGAGCCAGGGGTATCAACTTGGTTTATTTAAGCCATAGACAGAAGTTGGGGAAGCCTCATGACGGGGTTGGCGAGGAAGACAGCTGGTATGCAGGAGAGGCCTAGGCGTGGTTGCCCTGCTCAGGGAGGGCAGGAGACCCGCGGCTTCTTGACTGGCCGGTCCACACGGGCTGTTAGTGGGTACTTGGTGATGCCGCAGGCATTGCTCCCCTTGTGGAGACGGAAGTAGCCCTAGGAAGTTGAGGAACGTAAGGGACTTGGGGGCCAGCAGGTGGGATGGGCCTCTGTGCCCCGTCTCCTCCCCGTTGGGTCAGACTCACCTGCTCACCCCAGTTGGCCCCCCAGGAGTTCTTCAGGATCCAGAAGGAGGTGGAGCGGCCGGGGCGACGAGACTGGGTCCATGCGGTCTTTGCCCCCCTCATTTTCTCTGCCTTGCTTTTGCCAAAACCCACCAGCAGGACAGAATGGTCCACAAGTCGAGGGTCACAGTTGGTGCTCGTGGCTTTGATCACGCCCTTCTGGTAGTGCTACAGAGGTGGGGGCAGAGGGGCTAAATCTGGGGTCCCCTTTCTCACATGCCCCCCCCCCCGCCTGCCCTGCTTACCTGTAGTTGGGCCTGGTTGATGGTCACAGTGATCGGACCCCTGGTGGCCAGGTACTGAGCAATTCCTGGAGACAGAGAGAGCTCTTCTGCTCGTGGCACATGGGCATGTGGGTCCCCCCTCCCCCGCCGCTCTGTAGCCCCATGCGCCTCTGTCCTGGCAGCTCTTCCTCACTCCCACCCTCACCCCTCAGGTCCCCACCCGGGCCGCACTTTCTTCGTTGTCCGGCAGCATGATGAAGTCCTGGATCCAGGCCACTTTGCTGTACTTGTTGGTCAAGCACCTGGCCGGTTTGACATGGCCGGTGTACGGGTAGTCCTTCTCACTGGCCAGACCACCTGGCGACAGGAGGACGAGGGAAGAGCCTTGGCTCCTGCCCCCACCCCCCGCCCCACCCCCACCCCGCAGTCGCCCGGTACTCACTGTTGTTGAGGACGGTTATGAACGCATCCCAGACGAAGCCACCCTGGCAGCCATCTCCACAGCGGCCACAGTCGAGCAGCTCTAGGGCGGGAAGGGACAGTGAACGGACCCTGCGGCCGCCCTTCCCTCTTCCCCTCCTCCCCTTCTCCCCAGTGTACCTTGCACAGAGAGTTCCACAGGCTGGCGGGCCCAGATGCCCCACTGGGCCTCAATGTTGGCTGCGGCTGCCATAGCCCAGCAGCACGCGCAGCGCTCCTGGTGGGTGACACAGAGGGTGGGCTGGGTGGGGCACCCAAATCTTCACCCTCTTCCTACCCCTACTAGGTGGGGGGCACGTACCTGGTTCTTGATGGGTGAGATGATGCCAGGCACCTTGCGCCAGTCACACGAATGGGGCACCGGCTCCCCCCACTCTTCAGACCATGCCTTCCTCTCCGTGCCGGGGTCTCCTCCAGCTGCCCTCCGGTTCCCATACTGCTGACCAAACTCCTCCTCTGGGGACAGACAGGATAGAGGTCACCGGTTTGACTGCCTTCCCCCTGCCCCTCAGTTGTGCAGCTTGAACTCGGGGTTCTGGACACTGTCTCTGAGCTCCTTTGCTCAAGGCTAGCTGTCTACCACTTTGAGCCATTTCCAGTTTTCTGAGTGGTTAATTGGAGAACACGAGGCTCATGGGGACTTTTGTGCTAGGCTGGCTTCAAGCTGCGGTCCTTAGATCTCAGCCTCCTGAGTAGCTATGATTATAGGTGTGAGCCACCAGCCCGGTTACTTCCAGCTTTTTGATGGTTAATTG
The DNA here is from genome assembly GCF_023159225.1 of Perognathus longimembris pacificus. Taxonomy (NCBI): domain Eukaryota; kingdom Metazoa; phylum Chordata; class Mammalia; order Rodentia; family Heteromyidae; genus Perognathus; species Perognathus longimembris. The sequence continues at coordinate 58,543,041 of NC_063173.1, read as the reverse complement.
AAGATAAGAGTCTTTCAGCCTTTCTTGCCTGGGCTGGCTTCAAATCAGGATCCTCTGACCTCAGCCTCCTAAGTCGCTAGGATTATAGGCATGAGTCACAGACACCTGGCTACTCCAGTCTTGATAGAGTCTCCCACTCCAGCTAGGCACACCTGCGCTCATTTGCATCCTTACATTGGATGCATCAGGCAGAGACGCTGAGTCCTATAATCTGGCCCCTGAGCTGGCTAGGATGCAGGCCAGCAGGGTTCTTGCCCCTGAACTGGCATTTGGGACAGACATTTAGTGCTTCAAGCGGACAGGCTGTTCTGTTTATCTGCCTGTGTTCCTAGAAAATGGCTTCTCCGTTCATTGCCTATGGGCCAGGGGAGTCGCAGTACCTGTGAGGTCACTGAATGGAGTCACCCCAAACTCAGCTGTGCCCAAGTCCTCCTCTTGTAGCCGCTGAGCCTGGATCAGGTTGTGGGCAAAGATGTCCAGACGGCGAGCATGCTCTGGACCAAAACGGATTTGTCTCAGACTGACTCTCTAGAGGCAGGAAGTGGCCACTGGCTGGGCTTCCGCCCACCCATGCCCACCCAGGTGAGCATTGACTCCTTTTCCGTGGCCTCCACAGTTTCCACTGCAGCCATTGGGCCCAGGAAGTGGTTATCCAGTTACTTAAGTGTTAAGGTGTCCCTAAAAGCAGCAAGGGGGCATCTGCCCCCTCCCCCCCCAGAAGAAACTAGGCCAGGGGTCTGGAGGCAGTGACTCAGAGGGGAAATGGAGTGGGTCCTTAGGGACAAGCTTCCTGTCAGGCCACCACCTTGCCCACCTCCTCTTCACACCTCAGATCACAAGTCTAAAGCTGGAGGGGGGAGGGGAAGGCCCAGGCACGCACAGACCAGCATTCAGTGGAAAGGAGACCTAAGAGAGAAGGGAGGAGCAGAGCCTGGGCTCTCGGAATGGGGGTGACAAGGACTTTCATCATGGGCAGAAAATGGGCATGGGGGCATTGGTGAGTAAACACCTGACTCTTAGATAGCGGTCGCCAGTCCCAGGTTTGTAATCACTTGGAGGTGGCTGAGGAGCCAGAGGCCCCTCTAAGGCTGGGGCAGAAACCTGTCCGCCATCATGAGGTCCTCCAGCTTCAAGACACAGGACATCACTGTGTCCTCCCATGCCCTGGAGACCTGAGCAGGTACAACTCCAGCCCTGCTATCCCGCTGGGTGGGCTGGGCCAAACCTACTCCCCCCCCCCCCCGCCCCCAATCCAGAACCTCCAGTTCTTTTTTTTTTTTTTTAAGTGCCAGCCCTAGGGCTTGAACTCAGGGCCTCGGTGCTGTTCCTGAGCTTTTTCTCCTCAAGGTAGTGTTCTACCGCTGAGCCACAGCTCCACGTCAAGCTTTTTTGGTGATTAAGTGGAGATAAGAGTCTCAGACTTATGTTCTTGTCCAGACAGGCTTTGAACCGCAATCCTCAACTCTCACTCTTCTGAGTCGCTAGAATTACAGGTGCGGGCTGCCAGTACCCTGCTCGAGTTTTTCCATCTTAAATGGGTGTTTGAACTAGGAATAGATGCGCCCCATGGTACCTGTTGGGTTTGAGTAACTCCGGTTGAACTGGATCTGAAACGCCTTGAAGACTTCTTTCAGCTCCAGTGGCTGGGGACCGGGGGCCTGGCACGGAATGGCAGGGAGTGGGGTGAGGGCAGAACTCATGGCTGGGTCTGTCTCAGCCACAACCCTGCAAGGAGTGGCAACTGGGCATGGCCAGCATCTCCCACTTCAGTCGCTCCCTCTGAGAAATGGGTGCTCTCTGGCTGTTTCTGAAGAGGCCTCAGCCATGGCACTGGCAGAGGAGAGGGTGTGAGGAGCAGGTTGGCAACCCTTACCTGAGCTCCTAGGGAGTCCCTGATGCCATGGGCTTGGTCTGTCACCAACAGGACCAGGAGGCAGGAGAGCTGGGCTGTCAGCGCCATGGTGGTGCAGCCTCGAGTGCCAAATGCAGGGGCAGGAAGCGGTGCAGATCAGGTTGGAGGGGGTGGGGCTGAGGAAACCCCCAAGGGACCTCAGGCTCGGGTGGCAGGTGGACCCTAGAGCATGCGCGTAGGCCAGACATCTAGGCCTGCTTGGCTTCTTTCCATCCCCTCCTTGTGTCGTTCAGGAGGCTGGAAGGCAGATCTGAAGACACTGACAATACATGGATGTGATGGGAAACCCAAGGGGTGAAGGCCAAAGACCCTGGTGACCAGGCGGGGATGGAATCATTGCCCTCTTGACGGCTACTCTTGCTCCTGTGAAGCTCAGCCATCTTTCCAGAAGCTTTCCCATCTGGGCGCCAGTAGCCTGTTGCTATTCCAGCTACTCAGGAGGCTGGGATCTGAGGATCTTAGTTCAAAGCCAGCCCAGGCAGGAAAGTCTATGAGACATTTTTTTCCTGGTCCAAGGGCTTGAACTCGGCCTGAGCACTCTCCCTGAGCTTTTGTGCACAGGTCTAGCACTCTACCACTTGACCAGTGGCAGCTCCAGTGCTGGCTTTTTCGGTATTTTTTTTAACCAGTCTTGGGGCTTGAACTCAGGGCCTGAGCACTGTCCCTGGCTTCTTTTTGCTCAAGGCTAGCATTTTACCTCTTAAGCCTCAGCACCACTTCCAGCTTTTTCCGTTTATATGGTGCTGAGGAATCGAACCCAGGGCTGTGTGCATGCTAAGGCAAGCACTCTACCACTATGCCACATTCTCAGCCCCTGTTTTGGTAGTTTGAGTGGAGATATGAGTCTCATGGAGCTCACACCTATAATCCTAGCTACTCAGGAGGCTGAGATCTGAGGATCATGGTTCAAAGCCAGCCCAGGCAGGGAAGTCCATGAGATTTTTTTGTTGTTTTGTTTTGTCGTTGTAGGGCTTGAACTTAGGACCTGAGTGCTGTTCCCTGAGTTGTTTTGCTCAAGGTTAGTGCTCTGGTTTTTGACTGGTTAAACTGGAGATAAGATTCTTTTTTTTTTTTTTTTTTGGAGATAAGATTCTTACAGGGGGATGGGGATATGGCCTAGTGGCAAGAGTGCTGTGTCATATACATGAAGCCCTGGGTTCGATTCCCCAGCACCACATACATAGAAAAAGCCAGAAGTGGTGCTGTGGCTCACGTGGCCTTGAGCAAAAAGAAGCCAGGGACAGTGCTCAGGCCCTTAGTCTAAGGCCCAGGACTGGCAAAAATAAATAAATAAATAAATAAAAGGGCTGGGGATATGGCCTAGTGGCAAGAGTGCTTGCCTTGTATACATGAGGCCCTGGGTTCAATTCCCCAGCACCACATATACAGAAAATGGCCAGAAGTGGTGCTGTGGCTCAAGTGGCAGAGTACTAGCCTTGAGCAAAAAGAAGCCAGGGACAGTGCTCAGGCCCTGAGTCCAAGGCCCAGGACTGGCCAAAAAAAAAAAAAAAAGATTCTTACAGGGACTTTTATGCCAGCTGGCTTCAAACTATATCCTCAGATCTCAGCCTCCTGAGTAGCTAGGATTACAGGCGTGAGCCACTGGCGCCCACCTTGTGAGACTTTTTATCTCCAATTAGTCACAGAAAAAGCTAGAAGTAGCACTTTGGCTCCAGTTGTACAGTGCTAGCCTTGAACAAAAAGAAGGTCAGGGACAGTACCGAAGCCCAGATTTGAGCCCCAGGATGGGCAAAAGAAAAAAAAAAAAAAGTCTTATGGTTCATGGACTTTCCTGCCCGGGCTGGCTTCGAATTGTAATCTTCAGATCTCAGCCTCCTGAGTAGTGTGTTAGCCACTGGCACCTAACTTCTTTGAGACTCTTATCTCTAACCACAAGAAAACCTGCCATGGGGCTATGGGTCAAAGTGGTAGAGTGCTAGCCTTGAGCAAAAAAGCTCAGGGACAGCTTACCAGCAGGAGGAGGAGGGGGAGGGGGAGGGGGAGGGGGAGGGGGAGGAAAGAAAAGCCTCCACGTCTCCTGCCCAGGATGGCTACTGGGGTCACTGAGGCCTTCTGAGGAGGCAGTTTCAACTAGCAAGTACTCCTGGGTCTAAGTGCAAAGTTGGAGGTTCAAATTCAAGTTTGAGTCATCAAGTGTATAAGCATTCCCCTCTGGGCCTCTTTGTTTCATCTCTGTGGCAGCACCAGTTCTCTTTGAAGTTTGAATGACACCACAGCGCACACCCACCAGCCGGGCTAGCTGTTCACGTGGTAGCTTCTTAACACTGATAGAGGACAAAGTCAGAGTCTTGGAGATAGTGGGATTTGAATGCTGCCCTTCACACGCTGGCCGTGCCTAAGACAAATCTTTCAGCCACCCTTATCTGTGAAAGGGAGTGCTAACAGCATCCCATCTTCCCACCCGTGGCTTATTAGGCTTGGATGAAATCCTTGCCACTGCCTGGAATGGTTAAATCTTGATAATCAGGTGAGGTTTTTTTTTTTGGTTTTGTTGTTAGTGGTAGGGCTTTAATGGTAGGGGAAGGTCTGGGTGCTGTCCCTTAGCTTTTCCACTCAAGGCTAGTGCTCCTCTACCTCTTGAGCCTCAACTCCACTTCTGGCTTTTTTGTGTGTGCATGTGTTTAATTAGGAGATCAGAGCCTTACAGAGTTTCCTGTCCAGGCTGGTTTCAAACTGCAATCCTCTGATCTCAGCCTCGCAAGTAGCTAGAATTACAGAGGTGAGCCATCAGCTCCTGGATAGGTCGGACTTCTTTTACTTAGTGCTTTGTTTTCAGTCTTCACCCATGTCACAGCAGTTATCAGCATTTCAGTGCTTTTTTGGTGGCCGAATAAAATGGATAGACTAAAACTTACTTGTCAGAGGATGGACATTAGCTTGTCTCTACATTTTTGGCTTTTATAACTAGGGCTGCTACCGGTACAGCATGCAGATATCTTGGCTTGTACACATTTTCAGTTTTCCCCAGAGGTAGGTCATGCTGGGTCATGTAACATTTTGAGAAATGACCAGAACCTTTTCCAAAGCAGTGCCGCCGCCTTGTATTCCCAGTGTAAGAGGAACAGTGTAGAGTTTATTTCCAGTGCTGGCGGCTTCCCTAGTGCTGGGATGGCAGGCGTGTGCCACCATCTCCAGGCGTCTCTTTCGGTTTGGATGATGATTTTTAACCTTGTCCCAGTGGTTGGGGCGCTGGGCAGTGGGAAGGACATGCGCAGTCAGTAGTTTTCCTTGAACCCCACGGCTTCACACCTTGGCCCCCACCTGCCCCCTGCCCCCCTCTCCGCCCAGCCCCTCCTCAGTGCCACCTTGGCTGAAGCGATGGCAGGGACCAGCAAGCGTAGGGAAGGGATGGGCAGGGCAAGGGAGGGCCGCCTTATTCCCGCTCGCAGCCCGTCCTGTGCGGGGGATCCCTGGACACGCAGCCTTTTCCCGTCTGGCCCGCCCTGAGACGTGGGCCCGGCGAGGCCCGCCCCTTCCTGGGGGCCCGGCTCCGCCCCGGGGCCTCTGCTCCGGGCCTGTGCCCCGCTGGGGGCGGAGGCGGAAGCCGGGTGGGGAGGGGACGCGGGCGAGGAGAGGGTGGGGAGGCGCTGGCGCGGTGCCAGGGCGCCCTGCTCCCCGGAGTCCGGGCTTGCCAGCCTTCCTTAGGGACTTCCATTCATTTGGGGCCAAAGGGGAGCCGCTGCCCCCGCCCCCAAGCAGTGGCAAGTTGGAGCGCCGCCGGCGTGGGGGCGCGCGCCGGCGCGGAGGGAGGGCCCCCGGGCGGGCGGACCGGGGCAGGGGGTGGGAGGTGGACGGCTCCACGCCGAGGGGCGTCTCCTGCCTGGGCCCCAGGGAGGGGCCCCAACGCCCTCGGGACCACCTGGGAGCCCAGAGTAGGATCCTAGAGCGTTTGGAGCCCCCAGAACTAAGTGTGCGTTTGGGTGCCTGGAACCTCGTGGGATGGGAGTGCCCAATCGGAGTCCGGGTCTTCGCGGGACCAAGGTGTGGGCACCCAGGATGCAGTTCTAGGGGTGCAGGTTAGGGAGGGTGTGGGTGCACAGGATATTTCGATGAGGGTAGGGACCCCCCCCCTCCCCCAGGTGAGCCCGGGCACCAGGCATCGAGGTCGAGACCGAGGGCGGGGGGTGGGGGGGCCCTGGCTGGACTGCTCCGGGGAGGGCAGCGCCGCGGGGGACCGGGTGGGGGCCTGCGGCCGGCCGGGGGGCGGAGAAGCGGGGGTCGGGGTCCCTCCCCCTGGCGCAGGCTCAGGAATCCGCGGAAGGGCGGGCGCTCCGCCGGGGGTGGGCCGGCCGGCCGGGCGGGCGGGCGGGGGGCGCTTCCTGGGGCCGCGCGTCCAGGGAGCTGCGCTGTCCGCCCGTCCGTCCGCCCGTCCGCCCGCTGCCCGCAGGCGCTGCCGGAGTCCACCGAGCCGCTGGGCGCCGCGGGCCCGAGTGAGTGGCCGTCCGCGTTCCGAGTCCGCGCGGCGCAGGACCGAGAGGCCTGCGCCCCGCGGCTCGCCATGCTGGGCACCGGGCAGGGGCGGGGTGGGCCGGGGACCCGGGCCTGCGAGAGAGGAGTCAGCCCCCAGCCACGGAAGACTCGGGTGCCCAGCTCAGCCCTGAGCGGGAGGCGCCTGGAGCGGGGGCTCCGGCGGCTTGGCAGAGGCCCCTGACCCCCGCCCACCACCCCCTAGCCCCAGGATGCTCCCTTTCGCCTCCTGCCTCCCCGGCTCTCTACTGCTCTGGACGCTGCTGCTGCTGCTCGTGGGGGCAGCGTCTCCCCAGGAGTCCGAGGAGCCAGACAGCTATACGGTGGGCACCGTGGGACCGCGGCCCGGAATGGGCGGGCAGAGAGATGTCGGGGCTGGGGTGGCAGCTGCGGGGACCCATTCTCCCCTTCCTGGTTGGTGGGTCTGCCGGAGACCATTGTTTGGGTCGGCCTGGAGGGTGGCAGGGCGCAGGCCCTGTGGCTGCTGGCTGGTTGGAGGAGACTGGAATGAGCCCTGGCCACCATGGGTTCCCTTCCAGGAATGCACGGATGGCTACGAGTGGGACCCAGAGAGCCAGCACTGCCGGGGTGAGTGTACCCGGAGGAACCACCACCCCAGGAGCCTGGCTGGGGTTCAGGTTACCCCACCTCCAAGAACTGTAGCCAGAGCCCAATAGCCTGCCCTCTGCCCAGCTCTGCTGGGCCCAGGCCAGCTCCTGTTCTCTGAGGGCTCAATTAGAAGTGGGTCTTTCTCCAAGAAACCTGGGAGACCCTGTATCTATTCTCTCCCAGTAGGCAAGAGGGCGACTGGGCACTACCCAGGAGAGCCAGGGTGCATACAACTCTCTGAACCACACTCCTAGCCCAGCCTTTTATCCTGTAACCTAGGGGGGGCAGTTCCTCAGGGGAGGGTCAGAGGCCTGCCCATCATTCTTAGGCTGAGCCAGAGCCAGGGCTTTGAGGTGGGGTTGAAACCCACGTTGAGGCAGAAGAAGGGGGACAAATAGGGGACAGGGGCCCCACCTGCAGCCCTGACAGGTCCTCTGCAAGCAGGCATCCTTACCCAGCTTAGGCCGAGCCAGACTCCTGCCTCTCACGACCTCCAGGGCCAGCCCAGATGACTGGCTGTGCCCAGCAGGCCCCTCTCTGCAGATGTCAACGAGTGCCTGACCATTCCTGAGGCCTGCAAGGGCGAGATGAAATGCATCAACCATTATGGGGGCTACTTGTGCCTGCCCCGCTCGGCTGCCGTCATCAACGACCTACATGGCGAGGGACCCCCCCCACCGGTGCCTCCTGCAGAACACCCCAACCCCTGTCCACCAGGATATGAGCCGGACGAACAGGAGACCTGCGTGGGTGAGCGCCAGCCTCTCTGCTACCCAGCCTTCCAGACCTCTCGCCAGACATCCTCTCCTGGTCCTCCTCCCCCTTGCTTAAAGGCCCCTGGGCTCTTCAGGGAGGCACCCCCATTCTTATTCAGATCGGGGACTCTCCTGACTCCCATGAAGACATGCAGGAGCTCTACCCCACAGCTGCTGCCTCTGCCTGCTTTCTGATCCACATTCCACCCCTGGGAGCCATGGGGCCTAAGAAGGGAAGGTCCTGGTGTCCGCGACATTGGGGGCTAGGTGGGAAGAGCCTTGTTTCCTGTGCTCCCGTGATACGGGGTGTCAGGGTTAGGGGTCCCCTTGGAGGCGCCCAGGCCGTTGGGTGGTTGTTTGTGCTGTGTTCACGCCAGTCACCCACGCGCCCATATGTGAACGTCAGATGTCTAGTGTGTGTCACCTCCCAAACTAGTGGCACGTGGGACTGTGGTAAGAGCCGAATGATGTCTTCCACAGATGTGGATGAGTGTGCCCAGGCCTTGCACGACTGTCGTCCCAGCCAGGACTGCCATAACTTACCTGGCTCCTACCAGTGTACCTGCCCGGATGGCTACCGCAAGATTGGGCCGGAGTGTGTGGGTGAGTCCAGCGAGCGCTGTCTTTGTTCTGGGCCCTAGCCTGGCTCTTCTCATTCTAGCACCTGACCCCTCTTGCTTCCTACTCCCAGGATCACCTCCGTCCTTGTCCCCTGCGCCCCATGTCATCAGTCACAGGACTGGATGTGGGCAGGGCGCATGTCAAGGCTGGCCGGGCTCTGGCCCAGTCCAGCTCCTCAGGCAAAGCCAAGACCATGGGTGCCGAGGCCTCGAGCTCCAGCCGACCCACACCCTGCCTGCCTTCTCCCCTCTGCCCGCCTCTCCACTTCCCTCACAGACGTAGACGAGTGCCGCTACCGCTACTGCCAGCACCGCTGCGTGAACCTGCCCGGCTCCTTCCGCTGCCAGTGCGAGCCGGGCTTCCAGCTGGGGCCCAACAACCGCTCTTGCGTGGGTGAGGCTGGGCTGGGCCAGGCTCCGGGGTCCTGGGAAAGGTGTGAGACGAGGGACCCCCCCTTTCCTGACATCAGCCTAAGCGGAGGGGGAGGGGGCGGGGGCTGTGGACTGCCCCATTGCTTTCACCCCTCCACAACCGTTCCTGGCACCTTCAGATGTGAATGAGTGTGAGATGGGGGCCCCGTGTGAGCAGCGTTGCTTCAACTCCTATGGGACCTTCTTGTGTCGCTGTCACCAGGGCTACGAGCTGCATCGGGATGGCTTCTCCTGCAGTGGTGAGTCCAAATCCCGCAATCCTTCCGGGCCTTGCGGTACGCCATGCCACACAGTCGTGTTTGACCCTTCCATGTCCCCTTCTCCTTGCCCCTATGCCACCATGCCCTCCATTCTGTGCTGGCCGCAGGGCGATCCAGGGCTGGTGGGCAGCTCAGGAGCAGCTCGCCTCCTCCTGAAGCCCGCTGGTGACGTGAGGATGTGGGTGCCATTCTCCCTAGGAGTCAGGCTGAGCGGCATTTGAATCCCGCACTAGGGCAAGATATTCGTCTCTCTGAGCTTGTTTCTTCTCCAAAATGGGTTGGTTGAGGGATGAACGGGGGCAGTGATAACAGACCGGCTTCGTCACGTCTCCAGCAGCTGAAGTTTGAGAGAACTTTGTTAAGAACTTACTCGGTGCCAGGCACCTGCTCTGCACACTTGGTCTTTATGTCAGGATAAGGATATCATTTTGTTGTCCTTTCTCTGTCTGCAAACAAGACGTTAACATTCCCATTTAGGTTTGTTGGGAGAATTGTAAAAAACAAACAAACCATAAAGTCCTGGGTGAACCGAGTTTAGCCTTCGATTGAGAAGAAGTTAAGTGAGAAGGGCCACAGCTCAATTTCAGACTTTTCTCTCCATGTCACTTCATGTGTCCTTTTTCTTTTTTTTTTTGGGGGGGGGGAGTCGGTTGTGGGGCTTGAACTCAGGGTGTGGGTGCTGTCCCTGAGCTTTTTTGTGCTCAAGGCTAGCACCCTACCACTTGATCCACAGTGCTACTTCTGGCCTTTTCTGTTTATGTGGTACTGAGGAATTGAACCCAGGGCTTCATGCATGCAAGGCAAGCACTCTTACCACTAAGCCACATTCCCAGCATATGTGTGTGTGTGTGTGTGTGTGTGTGTGTGTATGTTTAATCTTCTTTCAGTCCTGGGGAACATGGAGGTCTATATGGTACGGTAGAAGGTCTGGGCATAGCTTTCTTATTTATTCACATACTTGTTTTTATAGTACTGGGGATTGAACTCTGGGTCTAATACTAAATGCTAATGTGGTACACAGAATACCGTGTCACTAAACCCAGGAACCCTACAAACCTTTTGGGTTTTGGGTGTGTGTGCTGGTATTGTTTTAACTCAGGGCCTGGGCACTGTCCCCAGCCCCCTACCCCTTGAGTCACAGTTTCCTTTCCAGCTTTTTGCTGGTTAATTGGAGGTAAGAGTCTCATGGACTTTCCTGCCTGGGGTGGCTTTGAACCATGATGTTCAGATCTCAGCCTCCTGAGTAGCTAGGATTGCAGATGTGCCTGGCCCCTCTACTGCCCTCCTGAGCTTTGCAGGGCTCCTCTTGACCCTTCTCTCTCCCCATATCCAGGACTCTTGTCCCTAATTGAGCCCCCGGGGCTCAGTGGTGAGGGCTGCCCTCAGCCCAGTGTCCTCCTCCCCACCCTCCCTCAGATACCGACGAGTGCAGCTACTCCAGCTACCTCTGCCAGTACCGCTGTGTCAACGAGCCAGGCCGCTTCTCCTGCCACTGCCCACAGGGCTATCAGCTGATGGCCACACGGCTTTGCCAAGGTACAGAGGGCTGGGTGGGGCGGGCAAGGGTCGAGGGGCCCATGTCCCTGATTCCAGCCCCTCTACCCTGGTACAGACATCGATGAATGTGAATCAGGTGGGCATCAGTGCTCTGAGGCCCAAACCTGCATCAACTTCCATGGGGGCTACCGTTGCGTGGACACCAACCGTTGTGTGGAGCCCTACATCCAGGTGTCAGACAAGTGAGTCTGGGGTGACAGGCTCCTGTGGAAACAGTTCCCAGAAGGCATTACAGGCTGGCTGGTACACCTGAGGGCTGGTGGGAGTTGTAGTCTTACACTGGGAGTAGGTGGGCCCTCCTGGGATTCCCCAGAGGATCTTTGGTGAATGGGCTAGAGCCTCACTGTTCTCTCCCATCCTGGGGCCTCCAGTCGCTGCCTCTGCCCGGCCTCCAACCCCCTGTGTCGAGAGCAGCCTTCCTCCATTGTGCACCGCTACATGAGCATCACCTCGGAGCGCAGCGTGCCCGCCGATGTGTTCCAGATACAGGCGATTTCTGTCTACCCCGGGGCCTACAATGCCTTTCAGATCCGCGCAGGAAACTCTCAGGGGGACTTCTACATTAGGGTAAGGCCTTCTCTGGCTCACCGCTCCCCCCCCGCCCCCAGCATGCATGTGTAATCTCAGACATGATTCTAGGAGCGTTGAGTGGGAGACCAGGCAGGCTGGCTATTTCCCACCCCAGGAGGCAGGACTGGTGTGTGCAATGGGACATTCCCGGGGTTCAAGAATCTAGGACAGCTCTGACAGTCAGTTAGTTGATCATTGGGATCTGAGCCGCACGTATGGGCCTCCCCTACCTGGCCTTGGTTTTCTTCACCCACAAAACAAGGAGTGGCGGAGTGGCGTTGAGATTTGTGCAGGAGTTGGACTGGGTCCAGTTCTGCTGGGGAGCTAGCTGTGGCCGGCACGGGTGCAGGCGTGGCTCCGGGCGTGGGGGAGGGCCTCACACCCCCGGGTCCATGCTGTAGGTAGCCCTAAGAGGCGTTTGGCGCCAGAGCTTGCTTTTCCTTTGGGAGCTGAACGCTTCCGGGCTGACAGCGTAGCTTAGTGATACATGTGCTTAGACTCTACCAAGAGGCCCAGGGTCTGATCTCCAGCAACAAAAGCTCTGAAAGGCAGTCTAGCCTGCTCCAATGAAGCAAAGGCTCCATCATTCCAACACTGGCCTTGAATCATCAGTTAATCTTTTTTTTTTTTGGCCAGTCCTGGGGCTTGGACTCAGGGCCTGAGCACTGTCCCTAGCTTCTTTTTGCTCCAGGCTAGCACTCTGCCACTTGAGCCACAGCGCCACTTCTGGCCATTTTCTGTATATGTGGTGCTGGGGAATTGAACCCAGGGCCTCGTGTATACGAGGCAGGCACTCTTGCCACTAGGCCATATCCCCAGCCCCTCATCAGTTAATCTTGATGACAAAAGAAGCAGCTAGAAGGGGTAGGGAGAGAACCAGGGAGCATACTTTGGGGGGCAGAGCCTCAGCCCAGTAGGAGACGCCTGGGTGACAGCAGCCTGGCCAGGGCTGTCCGCAGGGCAGGGGAAGGGACCCTGGGGGAGGATCCTGCCTGGCGCAAAGGCTGACACCCTGACACCCTCCATGTCCTGCCACCCACTGTGCCCTGCAGCAAATCAACAACGTCAGCGCCATGCTGGTCCTCGCCCGGCCAGTGACAGGCCCCCGGGAGTACGTGCTGGACCTGGAGATGGTCACCATGAACTCCCTCATGAGCTACCGGGCCAGTTCCGTACTGAGACTCACCATCTTCGTGGGGGCCTACACCTTCTGAGGAGGGGGACCCTTAGTGAGGGGCCATGCGCCCCCTGTAGCTGAGGAGCCTGGGGCTCAGCGATGGCCGGGTTCTGCTAAAAGGCAAAATGTTGTGAAGGATAGAAAGGCAATAAAGGGAGCAAGAAGGAGTCCTGGTGGCTGAGGTGGGCGGGCAACCTCAGGCCGGGGAGGGGGCTGGGCTTGGGAGAAGCGGGCTAAGCCCACCCGAAGCGGGCTCTGTGTTTAGGCTGAGGGGCTCCACTGGGGCGGGCCTGGGGGTTCAAGGAAGGAGGTAATGAAATGTACAGATCCCAGGCCCCGTCCCACACCCGGCTGGGCTGCTGTGTAGGGGGCTGAGAAACCTTGCCCAAGACATTGCCACGAGGCCCAGAGTCAGGGTCCTAGCTCTGCCTCTAACTAGATACTTGTTGTTTAAGCCCTGCTAGCTCCCTGGGCCTGTTTCGCAATCTATAAAACGAGGTGATGACTGTGAGTGCTTTCCCAGCTCCTCTTTTCCAAGCTATACAACTTCTTATCAAAGGAACTTTTGTGGGACCAGGGACCATCTAATTACATAAAGTAGATTCAAAGCTACAATGCCCACTGACTCTATCTCTCTCTGACATGGAAATCCCAGATCCTCCTGCCTCAGCCTCCCAAGTGCTGTTATTATGGGCATGTGTCACACGTGGACAGGAGCTGGTTTGTAAAGGCCCCGGGCAGGGCTGTAACTGTAACTGGAGAGTGCGGCGTAGGAGGCACAATGCTCCAGGTTCCTCAGCACTGCAAAAAAAAAAAAAAGTGTAGCAACACAGGCTCTGCTTAGTCTCGCTCCTAAGTTCCTGCACATCGTGTGACGTTCTGGGGGCTCGGCATCTCCATCACACACGAGGCTGCGGACGCTTAAAGGATTTTATTGTAGGCCTAAAGGTCTCAGTCGGAGGGCCGGTGAGGCTGGGTGGAGGAGGACGAGGGGAATGGGTCTCTCTCGTGGCCTACGTGGCTATCTCGTGGCTCAGGTCAGGGGGCTGTAGCTACAGTAGAGCTGGGACAACGTCCTGCTCAGAGCAGGTCCTAAGTTCCTGCAGGAAAACAAAGGCAGGAGAGGGTTGGCCTGGGGCCTGGGCTGCCTCCCCCCAGGTGAAGTCTTGCCCTCACCTCTGTAGACGCCCACACTTGATGGTGCTCAGTAGCAGCTCCTGCTCCTTGGGGGTGGCGCAGGCGTCGTAGGCGGCCAGGAGGCTGTGGGTGGGGTGCACAGGGCTATCTGTGCCAGCAGCACCGTGGAAGCTTAAGCTAAACAGGGCAGCCTAGGGTGGTAGGTTCCAGACACTGCCCATGTCACCGAGCCTGGCGTTGGAGGCCCTGCTCATCGTACCTGCCCCCCCACTTTCTGGGGTTGGAACCAGGAAAGCGTCCCAGCGCTCCCCATCTCAGTGGCCTGGCCCCTTCCGCCAGGACGCCACCTTCTGGCACCAAGCATGGGACTCTGGCTTCCCCCCACTCCATCAACATGGTCTCCTCAGGGGTGCTGGTGAGGGTGAACTCCGTGTGCAGCGTGTACCTGGCGGGAGTGCTGTATCGCTCCAGGAGTGCAGCTGCCTTCTCTCCACTCAGCCCTCGAACCTGCATCAGCTGCCGGGCAAACACTTCCCGCACCGACTGGGCCTGGGGTTAGGGAGGCCTGGGTCAGGAACGGGCCGGGCCCAGGCCACCTAAGCAGGGTCCAGGCCAGGGCGGTACCTTGTTCTTGATGGCTCCTGCGTTGAAGTCTCCGAAGGTGAGGAGTGAGCACAGTGGGTTTGGGGAGGGCCTTTCCCCTGGCTGGGGCTCCCCGGGGGTCCCCCAGGGGCGGCTGTGCAGGGTGTGGCCCTAAGGGAAGAGGGGACTTAGGCCCAGCCGGGCTCTCGGGAGCAACCCCCAACTTGTCCTTCCCAGTCCTGGGTCCCCCCAGGCAATCTGAACAATGGGGATCCCACCCCCATGGCCCGCCTTGGCCGAGCCAGGCCCACTGCCCAGCAGGAGCCCCTCGTCACCTGGTAGAGGCGCTCCAGGGCCCGGGTCAGCAGGGCCAGGTAGGCGGCTGACTCCTTAATGTCGGCAGTGCGCTTCACAAAGAAGCCGTCGATGACCTGTGGAAGCGGAGTGCGGGTAGGGAGGCGGCTCCCGAGCCCCGTGCCGCGGCTCCCGCCAGCCTGGTCCTGCCCTCACCTGGGTGTTGGTGACCGCCTGCAGCAGCGTGCTCTCAGGAAGGCTGAGGTTATGGACGGAGCCATGGTCCTCCACCAGATACACCCGGCGCCCTAGGCCGCAGCGCTTCAAGCGGAACTGGGGAGGTGGAGAGGGGAATGGGGGGGGGGGGTCAGGCCCAGATGCCCATGTGACTAGGCTGCTCAGCGTACCCTGCATTCAGGCTTGCAAGGCTGTCTATGGCCTCCGGCCTTAGAATAATGAGGTGTAGCCTCTGCTTTTCCACTACTGGAGGCCCTGGCCTTATCTGTGCTGAGTACCAAGGGGGTCTTTTTTCTTCTTTGGTGCCAGTCCTGGGGCTTGAACTCCGGGCCTGAATACTGTCCCTCAGCTTTTTTGCTTAAGGCTAGTACTCTACCTCTTTTTTTTTTTTGGCCAGTCCTGGGCCTTGGACTCAGGGCCTGAGCACTGTCCCTGGCTTCTTCCCGCTCAAGGCTAGCACTCTGCCACTTGAGCCACAGCGCCCCTTCTGGCCGTTTTCTGTATATGTGGTGCTGGGGAATCGAACCTAGGGCCTCGTGTATCCGAGGTAGGCACTCTTGCCACTAGGCTATATCCCAGTACTCTACCTCTTGAACCACACTGCCACTCTGGCTTTTTGGTGATTCTTTAGAAATAAGCGTCGCAAGGACTTTCCTGAAGGGGAGGGCAGGGGCTTGGCTTTGAACCAGGATCCTCAGGGCTCAGCCTCCTGAGTAGCTAGGATGACAGATATGAGCCGCCAGCAGCCACCCTTGGGGTCTTTAGGAGGCTCCTTAGCTCAAAGGAGGCCAGGGAGGCTCTGCCTGGAGGAACCTTCTCGGCAGTGCCCTTTGCCTTGTCTGGGCTGAAGGGCCTGGGGCAGGCAGTGCGTGGCGAGGCACCTTCTGCTCCCGGAAGCGGCCGTCCACAATGCTGCTGCACAGGTCATCGAGCCGCTTGCGCTCCACAATGTGGTCCAGGACCAACTCCCCAGGTCTTGCTGCCGAGAAGCCAAAATGCGACACCCCCCGTCACCAGGCCCGGTCTCTGACTCTTGCCCATCCATAGCCCCCCTTTTTTGGGCCAATACTAGGGTTTGAACTCGGTACCTGGGCTCTGTCCCTTAGCTTTTTGCTCAGGGCTGGCGCTCTACCACTTGAAGGATAGCTCCTTGTCTGGCTTTTTGCTAGCTAACTGGAGATAAGGGTCTTAGTCTTTCCTACCCAGGCTGGCTTGGCCCTTCCATCAGATCACAGGTTTTATCTCGGGTTCTGGGTGTGAGCCACGGGCACTTGGCCCAGCCATGGCCTTTTACCTGGATCTCTGGGCTCCGTCTCCTGCGCCACCCACACGAAGTCCCCCACATGCAGCTTGCGCACCGTGTGGGCCACGCGGAGCCGGTGGAGCTCTCGGAGTAGTTCTGGCCGGTGTCCTGCCCTGAGAGTACAGGGAAGGAGGCCAAGGTCAAGGTGGTCTAGCAGTGACCCCCTCCCCCCAGCATCCACTCATGGGTTTCACCGTCCCCCCGCCCTTACCCTCGAGTCTCGCCGGTGTCTACACACAACAGCACTCTGTACTCTCCAGGCCTCAGCTCCAGCAGCGGCTGCCGGCCTCCTTCACTGGTGCCACTGCGAGGAAGTGGGGCTGAGCTTCATGAAGCCAGGGGTGCCCCGCCACGCACAACCCCGAGCCCCAGCCCACGGAGTTGAGGGTGTGCTTCTGGCTTTGTTTGTAGGACCCCTCTTGCCCCGGTTTCCCCCCTTCCTCCTCACCGCTCAGCCAAGGCTGCTCCTGGTGGCACCGCTGGCTCCTCCCCAGGAGGCTCCTTCGGCTCGGCGCCCACATTCGGCAAGCTTGAGCTTTCTGACTCGGCCAACTTCTGAGCCAGCTCCAGGCCCTCCGGGGTCAGGGAGAACCTGGGAGGGGGAGGAGACACACAGCTCGCTCTCCTGCCGCCCCTCGTGACGTGGACTTCACCCCCCCTGGCCACCCTGCCCAAGTCCGGCGGCTTCTCTCTTCCGCCCTGTCCTCTTGCCTCAGCCCGGCTTCCTCAGGACCCTCCTTAGCGTCACTCCTGAAGTCTGTGATGCGTGTGCCTCAGTCTCCTTCCTGTGCGGCGATCCTCCTGTTTATACCTCCCACATGGTTGGGAATCACAAGCGCTCACTACAGGTGGGGCTTTGTTAACTTTTTACCTGCCCTGGCCTCAAACTATGATCTCCTAGTCTCTGCCTCAGAGTAGCTGGGATTACAGGTGCGTGCCACTGAGCCTGTCCTTCTCTAAGCAGACTTAAAAACACGCCAATAAGAGCATTTCCCCACCAGAGGCTGCCGGCTTCTCTAACAAGGGAGCTCCCTCTGCTGTTTTAGTAGCTGGTAGCCTATGTTTTCCCACAGTACGGGCTCCTGAGATAGGCTAGACCTCCCCCACCTCAGCAGTACCACGGAGAGAAACTCTAAGAATGCTGTGCATGCTCCCCGGTTCCTGCCGCTGGCCCCTACCTGGCTGGCCGGTGTGTCCGGAGGACCAAGTTCCGGTGGAGGAGTCCACGAAGGGCAGGCCAGGGTTGAGTATTCCCAGAGGCTACCTGTGAATAGGGAGTGAAACAATGCCCCTAGTACCCAGGGCTCCCACGTCCCCCCGCCACGAGCCACACGTGGGCCGGGCCTCGTGCCACTCTCCACCACCATGAAGGAAAGACTAGTGGGTGCTACCTGTCCATGCCAACTTGGTTGCTCACCTTGGGGGCCTTCTGGCCACACCTCTGCAGCAGCTCCTCCTTGGTCAGGAAACAGTGGCCATCAGGATTCTGAAATCATGGTAGAAGAGTTAGGGGCTGTTCTTTGTCCTCCCTGAATAGCTGTGATTCACTTTAGCCTTGCCAGCACCAGGTGCTTCTTGGAGCCTTTACCTCTGCTCATTGCCTCATCCCTGGTGTGGCCAGCCAACTTACCAGGTGCTCCTGGTAGAGCTGCAGCAGAATAGCTCGCGCTCCGGAGTGCCGAGCTGGCCAGTAGCGGCCAGAGCCTCCTGCTTGGGGTTGGGCAGAAACCTGAAAGGGACAGAAAGGATCTGAACATGAACATCAATGATGGTCAGTCAAGTGTCGGCCCTGTCCCGGCAAGGCCTGCCTTTTCCACAGGCCCGTGCAGTCTGTGGATGAGACAGTGGCCAGTTGTAGGGCAGAGACAAAGGGTGGAGGTTTGTGCCTGGTCCAGCCTCAGTTCTACCACCAGTGCAAGACAAGAACACACAGTAACGACTCCTTCTCTATCAATATCCCCATTTACAGACGGAGACACTAAAGTCTCAAAGAGGGCGATTCATTGCTGAAGCTCTCAAACCAAGTCCTACTCTCAACGTCCCCAATCCCCCCCCGTCTCCTTTGCCCCCTCCTCACTGGCACGTCAGACTCCTGGACTTTGGCAGGTGAGCCTTCCATGGCTGCACTCTCCTCTCCGGACGGGGGGCCGGGGGCAGGGTCACCTACAAGGAGAAGATAAACCCCGAGTCTCGCGGATCGTGCAGCGGGCAGTCTGCAAGGTGCCCAAAGCGGGCACACCACCCGCTCCGGCCCCGGCGCTCACCGCCCGACGCCCGGTGCCGCTGCAGCCGCTCGTCCAGCTTCCGGCAGAGCCCGTCTCCGAAGTGCCGGAGGATCTTGGCTTCCTTCCCGCTGCGCAGAGGCAGCGGGTACCGCCGGAGCGAGCGCAGCGCCTGGCGGGGCAGGGGTGAGGGGGTCGGTCGGGGGTCCGGGCTCGGCGGCGCCCAGCGCCCCCGGCGCGCCGGCTCGGGACTCACCTTCTCGAAGACGAAGCGCGTGCGGCGCCCTCCGCGGGCCGCCTCGTCCCGCCACTCGGTCAGCCACCGCACGAAGAGCGGGTTGGGACAGGCGGGCAGGGGGCGCTTGCGGCCCAGGCGCACGGGCGCCGCCATGAGCCCCGGGGGAGGGGGGCGGGGCGGGAGAGGGGGCGGGCCCTCCGCGGTCACGTGGCCGCGAGGCTCGCTTCCGGCGCCTTCCCAACCCCAGCTCCTCACTCGGGCGGGTGGAGCGGGGCCGGGTCGCCACCACCTTCGCCCTCGCTCCCCGAGGCCCCACCCGCCCGCCAGGTCCCGCCCCGTCGAGGCTCCGCCCCGCCCCTTCCTCTCGCCTTCGATTCGGGGCTGGGGGTGGGGGCCGCTCCGCGGAGGGGAACAGCGCCCCCCGCGGCCGGGAGGGCCGTCACCCGGCGTGGGTGGGCCCCCAGGTTCCTAAGCCGGTCACCGTGGGCCTCTCCCCCGCGGAGCTGGCCGGCGGCCCGCTGGGCTCGGGGAGGGTCGGAGGGGGGCCCCGCGGGCGCGAGCGCATCTGCAGATGGGACCTCCGGGAAGGAGAGTAGGGACGGCAAGAGCGGAGTGGCGGAGGAGGGAGTGCAGAAGCCATGGTGGGCCGTGGGACACGTGTGTGCGTGTGTGTGCAGTGGGAGAGCACCAGACAAGCCCAGGGACGTGCACAGAAGGTCCACGCTAGGCGTAAAGGGGCGGGCGTGCGTGTGAGCGTGTGCGTGTGTGTGTGTGCAAGAGAGAGAAGCACAAGCGGAAGGCCTGTGAGAGGCGCGAGGGGTCCTGGAAGCTGGGGATGGCACCCCAGGAAGCTGCTTAGTAGACGGAACACTTCCTTTTCGTTTTTCTCGGAGGTTGAAGGCCGAAATCTTGCACACGGGTCCCGGGCTGAAGCACCAGTGTAGGTGGTGACGTGGGTGCGGGTCTCGTCGCGGAGGGGGGGGGAGGACGACAAGGGCTCTGCAGCCCCAGGCCACCCGCTGTAAGGCCGGCAGTGGGCGGGCTCCAGCCGGCGAGGAGCGGGCCGAGTCGCCGCCCCCGGGGCCCGCCCCAGCCCGGCCCCCGGGGCCCGCCCCCTTCCCGACCCGGCCTTATAAGGCGCGCGGAGCCGGCGTTGGGGCCGGCCCCGCCCCCTCCAGTCTCTTGTCCTAATAAGGACATCTAGGGCATCCCGCGGCCGGGGGCGGAAGGATCGCGTCTCCAGGGTAACTGCGAAGCCCCTTCCTCCTCCCCCCCCCCCCCGTTGCTCTGGGAAACCGTGAGGCTCGCAAAAAGGTGGGGCGAGTCTTCTCCTCCGGCCGGGGCGCCGAGGGGAGGCGGCGGGCGAGGGGGCGTCCCGCGGCTTCTCCCGGCCGCCCTCGGAGCTTGGACGGTGGGCCGTGCGGGCGACTACAGCCCCCAGCATGCGCCGCGAGACGCCCCCACTCGCACCCTCGATTCCGCGCGTGGGGCCGAGGCCCTCGCGGCGATTGTTCCGACGTCCCCGCAGCGGAGCGAGGGTCGTTGTTGTAGGCCGAGGAAGTCTTCCTGGAAGTTCCCCCCCCCCCCGGTTTAACGTTAGGCTCCGGTCCCCGTAGGGATGGTGTCTCCGTTTTTCCCGAGTGTCTGGCTAGATTTATCAGCTTGGTGTAACTAGGTTCGTCTTCCTCTTCTCTCTGCCTGGCAAAGGGCACCTAAGTCTTGCACGCGCGCGCACAACACACATTTGTGCTTCGCTCAGCTCGGGGACCGTCAACGAACAAAGCTCTTCCTTCGGGTCCTCCGGTAGCCTTTCCCGAGTGTGCCCCCCTCCCGTGTGTCCCTCCCCGGCTCCACCTCTGGCTTTGGGGCGATTTAGTTGGAGATAAGCCCCCCGGCCTTTAGTGCCTGGGCTGGCTTTGAATGGCGATCCTCAGACCTCGGCCTCCTAAGTCGCTAGATTTACCGGGGGGGGGGGGCCCTGGCGCCTGGCTCGACCCCATCTCAATGGCCGGAGCGGCTCAGCGCACCGGGGACGCCAGCGCTGAGGACTTGGGATTCTCCCTGCTTTAGGACCCGATTCCAGGTCAATGCTTTGTTTCCGAGAAGCGAAATCCTAACCATCCACCATTTCAGACCAGGTTTCCAGAAAGTGCCAGATGGGCTTTAGGCAACGGTTTCCCGGTGGGACCGGGAGCCGCTCCGTCGAGGATGGTTTCCAGGGCACTGCGCCCAGCGCCGGGCACCTCCCTCGGTGCCCCGGAGCGGTTCCCGGGGAGCCCCACCAATAGGCTCGCTCTACGCGCTCGGCCCCGCCCCTCGGCCTACATTTCCCCGCAGGCCCTGCGGAGCCCGGAGGCAGGCGACACCCCCGGCGGTTACCCAGGGAGCCCGACGGCCCTGCGAGACCCTCGGACTTCATTTCCCGTCGGCACGAGCTGGGAGCACCGGAAGCCCGCCCCGCCCCTCATTGTGCGGCTCCTACTAAACGGAAGGGGCCGGGAGAGGCCGCGTTCAGTCGGATTCCGACAGCAGCTGCGGCAGCTTTGGTGTCCCCGGCCTCTCCGCGCCGTCTTCCCCTCGCTTTCGGAAACATGGTGAGCGTCAGGCCGCGGCTTCCGCGGGAGGCGGCCGGGGGTGGGTCCCTGGTGCGCCCGAGGATGGAGAGGGCGACCTCGGCACTCCCGACCCCCCCACTCCCCAGGCCACAGACCCTGGTCTTGCATCGACCGGCGGGCGGCCCTGGGCCGCGCGTGCGCGCCCGCGGGTGCGGGGCCGGGCCGGACGCCGTTCGCGCGCCCCCTGGGCGCCCTCCCCTCCCCCACGCCGCCCGCGCGGACACCAGCCGTGGGGGAGGGGCGCGGGCGCGCGCCCCTCGCGGAGCCGCTGGCGTCGCGCATCCTCGGAGCCGGCGCGCCCGCCCGCCCGCCCGGGAGCACGCGGCGCACCAACCCAGCCCCGAGGCGGCGGCGGCGGAGGCCCGGCGCGCGCCCCACCCTAGGGCCGATCCCCGCTCCGCGTCACCCTCCCTGGGCGGGCGGCTCCGGCTCGCCGGAGCAGGTGGCAGGGATGCTGGTGCCCTCGAAGGGCGGGGGCGGCCCGACCCGGAGGATGCTCGGGCGCCCGGGTCCCGGCGGGTGCACCGTGTCAGGCGACCCGGCAGTTTGCGAGGCGCGAGGCCCGCCGAGGCCGCCCGCGAGCCCCCGGCGCCCGCTGCGCCCGTGCTCGCACCCGGGCTGGGCTGGCGCCGCGCGTGCGTACGCGGAGGCTCCGGCTGGGCCTCGGGGGCCGGGCTGAGACCCGCCGGGCCTCGGGGGCCAGGCTGAGCCCGGATGGGCCCTGAGGGTGGAGTTTAGGGAAGTGACCCAGGCGGCACCGCCCGGAAACCGCTCCGCCTCACATGTGGGGCCCGGAGGCTGGGAAAACTGCAGCCTGGGTGACTGGCCGGGGCTGCCGCCCCGAGTGCGCCACGCGAGTTCCTTTCTTGTGCAAGGCGGCTCCTGGGCGTGGAGGCCGTGCGGCGGCCCGCGGGGTGCGGATTTCTCCCCCGTGGAAGGGGCCGGCCTGGCCCACCTCTCCCCACCCACTCCGGAAGCGACGGTCACGTGGCCCGCTTCCTCTGCAGATCCTGGGGGGGGGGGGATGTTTCTCCGTGGACAATCGCGCCCGCTCCCCGGCGGGGGCTGCCCTCCGCGCCAGGCAGAGCCGAGACCCGGCCGGGTGCCGCCGTGCCAGGCTCTGCCCGCGGCCTCCAGGGTCCTGCACCATTCGCGGAGGGCGAGAGGCTGTCCGGCGGGGTTCTAGTCGAGGGTCCTGATGCTCCTGGGGAAAGAGGCTCGCGGGGAGAGGGTCGTTTGTGTAATCGCGTGGAGCGGCCCTGACAGCGGAGAGCACCTTTTAGTGTCTAGCATCTTCGCCAGATCCTGTTTTCCTGCTGTTTGAAGAGGAGAGTGAATCCTGCCTGGGTCGTCTTGTTTCTGTGAGGTTCTGCTTCCTAAAGGCCGTGATTGAATACTCTCTTAAGAGCTCAGCCAGTGGGTTCTGAGTTCACAGCTCAGGGGAGGATTTTGCTTGTCACAACTCTAGTTTGTAGTCTGTAAAGTCAGTAAGGATGCTGAGTAGAGGACTGAGGTCACTTCCGTGGCTGTTGTGGAAGGAGTTATGTCCTCTTTGGTTTCTCTTTGGCAGTGGTATAGGGAGGGAAAAGTCTTGTCTTGAAGAGGACTAGCGACTCCTTTCCCAGGGTGAGCTGAGAGCTGTACCTTTTGTTACCCAGATTGAGATCTAATACTGGAAAGCAGGGGCTTCAGGGGACAGTTCTCTTATGAGGTGTGTGTGACTTGTTCCTCAGGCCTCCGGTGTGGCTGTCTCTGATGGTGTCATCAAGGTGTTTAATGACATGAAGGTGCGCAAGTCTTCAACACCAGAGGAAGTGAAGAAGCGCAAGAAGGCGGTGCTGTTCTGTCTGAGTGAGGACAAGAAAAACATTATTCTGGAAGAGGGCAAGGAGATCCTGGTAGGTGATGTGGGCCAGACTGTGGATGACCCCTACGCCACCTTTGTCAAGATGCTGCCCGACAAAGACTGCCGATACGCCCTCTACGATGCAACCTATGAGACCAAGGAGAGTAAGAAGGAGGACCTGGTATTCATCTTCTGGTGAGCTCCTCCTTCAAAAAGAACTCCTAAAGGTGTCAGTTTGAAGGGAGGGGGTTGGGACACAAAGTACCTGTCAGTGGGGAACTCGATGCTGAGGACCACTGCTACAAAAGTTCCCTGGTTTGTTTGTCCCCAGGGCCCCTGAGTGTGCACCACTGAAGAGCAAAATGATCTATGCCAGCTCCAAGGATGCCATCAAGAAGAAGCTGACAGGTATGTAATGGTGGTGCCCTTGTGTGCTTGAGCCCTGGCTGCAGGGAGGGGTACCTGACAATGATGGGGTTCCTCCCTCCAGTCTCCCCTGCTTTGCTGGGCCAGACCTTCCTTCCCTGCCCTCCCATCTGCTCTGATGGCTGCCTCCCAGACACAGGAACTGTGCTTCTTGCTCACAGATGCTCCCCTCTCTCCTACAGGGATCAAGCATGAGTTACAAGCAAATTGCTATGAGGAGGTCAAGGACCGATGCACCCTGGCGGAGAAGCTGGGAGGCAGTGCTGTCATCTCCCTGGAGGGCAAGCCTTTGTGAGCCCCTCCAGCCCCTGCCTGCAGTGTCTGGCAGCCCCAGACCTGCCCTTGGGGATTGCAGACTGCTCCCTTCCTGCCAGACCAGAGGGGCTGGGGGGGGGGAACCCAGCAGGGGGAGGGTACTCCCTTCACCCCAGTTGCCAAACAGCCCCCTCACCCCCATGGACCTTCCTCTTCCTCCTCCTCCCCATCCCTGACGGTTCTGGCTTTTCCAAACCGCTTTTGATCTTCTGATTCCTTTTGGGTTGAAGCTGACCAAGTCTTCCCCCCCCCCATGCACCCCCCCTCCTGACCCAGTTTGGGGGGAGGCATGTATTTTTTTTTAACAACACCCCTACTCCCCACCTGTTCCTCTCCCATCCCGTGCTGCCAACTTCTAACTGCAATAGTGACTCTGTGCTTGTCTGTTTAGTTCTGTGTGTAAATGGAATGTTGTGGAGATGACCCCATCCTCTGCGCCGGCTGGTCCCCCTCCCTTTTCTTCTGGTCTTGGCCATTCATGAAGGCAGGATCAGTGAGGACTGTCAATTAAAAAAAAAAAGATACAACAATAAAAAGGCTTATCATCAGGATGATTTTCCAGGGGTAGGGCCTGGGGGGCTTGGAAGGGTGGTAGGGGAGAAGGAGCTGTTGGCTGTCCTGTACCCTGTCCTCAGCCAGCCGGCGGGGCACAGACTGTAATTACTTCCATAATAGCTGCTGAATGGGGCAGCTGAACCCAGGGGGGGTGTCTGCTGTTACTACTGGGGGAGAATGGACACAAGTAGCTTCTGTGTTCATGGGACCTCAAGGGGGTAGGTGGGATGGGGAGTGACGTCCACTGGGTACCCGGCTCAGTCCGGCCCAGGTGTGTGGGCTGTTGAGCTACTTTCTCCACGTCTTTAGGTTTTGTTGGGTCCCCTGGATAGCTGACTCGAGACATGGCCAGGTTTCCTGGCTGCTATGAGTCAGGGCGAGTTGGGCCTTTGGCCTTCTGTACTGTAGATGTTGCTGGAAGTCCGTTCAGGGTGGGGCCGGCCAGGTGGAGTGGAGGACTTCAGACCCAGGTCCCTGGAGCCCCACTCTTCATGTGTTACCAATAGGTTGTTGCTGTTTGGGCTTTTGCCTGCCCACTGGGCATAGGAAATGATGGAGGTGAAGTCTAGAGTGGGATAAAGTGGGGTTAGTGTGGTGTCTAAACCTCTCCTGGTCTTAACAGAAGTAGGAGAGGACCCCTGGAGTTTCCAAGCTGCATTCTTAGCCCCTGGGCTCTGGGAAGGAGGCAGGAAGTGTGGAAAATAGGATCCGGTCAGTGCTGGGGCCTGAGGGGATACGGTGAATGACCCCTGGGTCTGGTCACCTTCCTGCAGATTGCTGCGCCACTGAAGGGTTGCAAGGTTCCCTTCATCTGCACAGGGCCCATTCTCCATCCTGCTGGAGGGTGGGGTGCTTAGTGGGCTCTCCAGCCCCCTGGCTCCAAAATCAGGTCCTTTATTTATGAAGGACAGATGCGGGGGACTAGTGTCTCTAAAGCCAGGGGGTAGGATGGGGCTGGCTTGCTTGACCTGTGGCTAGCTGGGCTCCCGTTGCCCTATCCCTTTTTCAGGGCCTGGGTTTGGAGGATGGGCTTCAGCCCTACTGGTAGTAAAGGATTTCTGGCTGGAGGGAACAAGGGGAGGGGCTCACAGAAGGAGAGCAGGGCTTCCTGGCGCTTGGCTGCTCCTAATCCTTATTTAGGGCACCAAGTCCTGTGGGGCAGGGTGGTGGCCTGCAGACGAGAGGGCCTTGTAGCCCCTCAGGCAGGCAGCTGTTCTTTGCACACCTTACCCCGCCCCCCTCCTAGCACCCTTGGGTACCTGCAGGAAAGAGGGAGGGCTACACTAGGGCTCCGAGGGAGTGTTGAGTCTACCGAGCTCTGCCCAATTGAGGTTCTTAGGAGGAAACCCAGCAGGACTTGAAGTAAGCAGGGCTCCCTGGCTGCCCCTCCCTGGTCCTGGTATACACCCTGTCCTCTGTATGCCGCCGGCTTTCTCCCAGCCAGCCAATGCCCACGGCCGCTGGTGCGGCAGCTCCTAGGGCAACCAACAGAGGGCTGGCGTTGCCCATGGCTCTCACCTGTCCAGCCTCCCCAACGCCCTCTGCCACCGAGGGCGCTCGTGGGCCACCATTTGCCTCGGCTGCCGGTGAGGCCCTCGTGTAGCAGTGTGTCTGACACTTTAGGTCCTGGGAGACCACTGCTTTCTGGCTTCTACATGGGGAAGGTGAGGACAGGGGAGGGAGTCTGGGGGGGCTGTGAGCCCCAAATCCAACAGGGAACCAGTGAAGATTGAACCTTGATGCCCAGAATGCAGGCCAGTGTGCCTTCTAGAGGAAGTGGCCTCTGACCTGGGCCTTGGGGTGAGAGACAGACAGGGAGAGGACTTGCCAAAGGGCTAGCTGAGGGCTTTGGACTTTGTCGTGGAAAGGTTCTGGAAGGGGCTGAGCCTCTAGCAGGAAGAGGAGGCATGCACCATACCTAGGTTACCTCCACCCCTCACCCACGTCCCCCACACGCTTGACGCTAGACCATCGCCTTCACTCGACCAGCCTGTAGGAGGAGGCACGGGTGCCACCAGGCCCACCAGCACTGAATATTCCAGAGGGCAGACAGCTCTGCCCTCTCCCAGGACCCATCTGGCTCTCCTCAAGCCCCTGGCATAGAAAGGAGTGCTCGCCCTCGGCCGTTCGGAGAGCTCTGCACATTTGAGGCCCCTCCTAGGAGGTGGATGGCAGGAGTCGGGGGGCGGGCAGCTCAAGCCTTGCCCTTTGCTCTTCTCTGAGACCCTCTCCTTCCTTCCCCAACCCCCTGTTGGAGCTTCTGCGACTCCCACCTCCAGCCAGCAGGAGTACAGAGTGACCCCCCATGGACACACACAGTATTACAGGCAGAGGAAGAGGGCAGGCCTGAGAGGTCCTCGCGTCTCTAGCTAGTGGACTTCCTGTGTTCCCAGATGTGTCAGGGCAGTAGAGATAAGGATATAATCATCCCTCATGCCTGTTGGGGAACAAACCCCCATCAGAGCCATAAATCTACATCAAGCCCCACCCCCTGGTGTTAGGGCTGTGACCAAACATGGCATGCCCTGTTCTAGGGGGTGGATCGATGGGGAGGGAGGAGTCCGGGGGCCCCTTGACCCTGCATGCACTGTGGGAGCACATGACAGTCGGTCTGCAGGCAGGCATCTCAGATGTGGGTGTGATATTCTAGAAGAAAGGTCCTCTTGTGCTCAAGTCCTGGACTGCCCAAGGGAGTGGACAGGACCCTGTCCACCAGTCCCCAGCCGCACAGCAGTGCACTATGTGACCACCTCGCAACCCGCATGGACAGCTTTGAGTCCAGGGAGGCTCCCCAGGGACCGCCTTGAGCCCTGACATGCCAGTGACCAGCCAGTCCTTCATCTGCAGACTTGAGCAAGTTCCTCATAATCTCTGAGATGCTTTCCTTCCTGTTCCTGCCTGGGAGCCTCAGCTGAGCATACTGAGACAGTGAGATGCTAGGGCGCGTGTGCACCTCCCATTCAAGTCGCAGGTCATTCATGGAGATGATCACATGAGCTTGATTGAGTCCACTGGGAGCTCTTCCCCTGCCCTGACTCATCCTAGATCCCAGCCAGGGGGACACAGGGCATTCTCATGAAGCTGGAATCTGGGCTGTATTCCAAGAAGTTGTGGTCTTCACCCCCCCCCACACACACACACACACTCCCATTTGAGCCACAGTTCTAATTCCAACATTTTGCTGGTTAATTGGACATAAGAATCTCACAGATGTTTCTGCCTGAGCAGGCTTCGAACCATGATCCTCAGATCTCAGCCTCCTGAGTAGCTGGGATTACAAGTGTGAGCCACCAGCGCCTGACTAGAAGTTATGGTCTTAACACAAGGTGCGGTGGGCTGTCGGGTGCTGCAGAAAGACTTCATATATGGCGACTGTGTAGGGCTTGAACTTTCGGCCTGGGAGCTGTCCCTGAGCTTCTTTTTGCTCAAGGCTAGCACTCTGCCACTTGAGCCACAGCGCCACTTTTGCCTTTTTCTGAGTAGTTTATTAAAGATGAGTCCCATGGACTTTTTTCTGTCCAGGCTGTCTTCAAATTGCAGTCCTCATATCTCAATTTCCTGAGTAGCTAGAATTACAGGCATGAGCTACCTGGCACTAGGGATAACTTCTTAAAGAGGACCAGGTTGATGCATGGAACTGTAACCTCTTTCAGCTACTTAAGAAGAGGAGGAGGAGGCCAGGGAATCCCTACAGGAGTGTGAGCAGCTTGGTTCCCCCGCTGGACTCTGAGCCCCATGCTCCCTTTTCCACAGTCCTGGGCTCAGAGATCAGGAACCCTGGACACGTGGAATAGCTGGAGAAGAAATTCAGGATCTCTGGAGGGATGGGACTGAAGCTTGTCCCCAGTGAGGAAAAGAGGTGGCACCCATATTGGTAGCTCCTGCTTCATCTTGGCAAAGTTCCTGGGTGATGGAGCCATCTCCCCTGTTCAGCTTCTGCGGCTGTCAAAGCCTTAGCTCTGGCTAGGGAGGGGCTGGAGGAACCTGCTCAGAGTCCTCACCCACATGCCTGGCCTGCCGC
Organism: Perognathus longimembris pacificus; assembly: GCF_023159225.1. NCBI lineage: Eukaryota > Metazoa > Chordata > Mammalia > Rodentia > Heteromyidae > Perognathus > Perognathus longimembris. The sequence goes on along the minus strand of NC_063173.1, from coordinate 58,514,870 downwards.
CAACGGCCCCGCCAGGCCCTTCCTCACGAGACTGGACTATTCCTCATTTTCCATATAGGAGTGAGCCACGTAGCCAGATCAACGCCTTGTGCTGCCAAACCACCGGGACCTGGTTGGTCCGTCCTCCCTGACCCTGCCCCCACCCAGCCCTTAAGGCACCAACACCTGGGCTTTCCCATCCCGGACAGCAGAAGAGGGACCGAGAGGGACAGCCCCGCCACGACGCTCACTTCTAAGTGGCAAAGCGTGGTGAAAGAGCCCGAAGTCTCGGTTGGACTCGCCCCACCCCCTGCCCAGGCAAAGCCTCCCAGAGGATGGCCGCCCCCTCATCCCCAGGCCACCTCGCTGTGCTTTGAACCTTGTCCCCTGATTGCATCAGACATCTCCACCGTGAGCAGCTGTCTCCAGGAAGACCCTCGGACGGACGGATGAGGAGGAAGGCCCGTGGGGTGGGGTGGGGGCTTGGAGGTGGCTGAATGCAGCTGCTTGGCCTCCCCCCAGGCAGGCCTCTGCTCCTCCGCGGCAGGGCTGCTTTCCTCGTGGCTCAGAGTCAATGACGAGCGATAAGCCACTGCCTGGAGCGTGTTATAATTATGAAGTGTTTTCTCACCTTCCCATCCTCGGAGTTGGAAGGAATGCCTCTCGGCTTTCTGATGTCGCAGCCAGGGCCACCAGAGGCCAAGCAACTTGTTTAAAGTCGGTTGTATGTGCAAGGTGACATGTTCATATTTGAATCTCCCTCCTTCCTTTCCTTCCTTCCCTCCCTCCCTTCTTCCTTCCTGGCCTCCTCCTCTTCCTTCCTTCCCTCCCTCTTTCCTCCTCTCCTCCCTTCCCCTCCCCTGCCCCCGTTCTCAACCTCTGAGCTGCCTCCCTAGCCCTCAACTTAGTTTCACGTTTCCTAGCCCCATTCCCTTGCCCAGCCCTTGTGTTCAGCTGGGAAAGGCACCTCAGGGACCTTTCACCAAAGCTTAAAAAGGAGTTGAAGCCAGGCACTGGTGGCATACACCTGTAATCCTAGCTACTTAGGAGGCTGAGATCTGAGGATCAGGGTTCAAAGCCAGCCCTGCCGGGAAAGTCTGTAAGCCTCATCTCCAATTAACCACCAGAAAGCTGGAAGTGGCGCTTTGGCTCACGTGATAGAGCACTAGCCTTGAGCTGAAGAGCTCAGAGGCAGCGCCCAGGCCCAGAGTTCAAGCCCCATGACCCACAAAAAAGAATTAAAAAAAAAGCCAGGCGCCAGTGGCTCATACCTGTAATCATAGCTACTGAGAGGCTGAGACCTGAAGCTGGGGTGGAAAAGTCCCCGTGAAACGCTTCTCCAGTTAACCACTCAAAAACTGGAAGTGGCATTGTGGCTCCAGTGGTAGAGTGCTAGCCTTGAGCCCTGAGTTCAGGCTCCACAACCAACAACAAAAGGCCAGCAAAGCACTAAGCCTTGCATTCTTTGCATCAAGCTATAGGATATGCAAATTCCACATCCATAAGTAATTCCCTTGCTTTGTTTCATTTATTTACTAGTATTTTGGCAGTACTGGGAATTGAACCAAGGGCCTCCCTTAGGCAAGGGCTCCATCCCCAGCCCTTTTGTTTGTATTCTGGTCTCAACCTGAATGTAAGGAAACCTACAGTGTCCAGGCCATTATGCAGTGATGCTGAGAAAAGAGGACTGGGCGCTACCCCACCTTCTGCTCATCACATTAGAGACGGTCACCAGCCCTCCACACCTCACCGCCTCTTTTCTCCCCTGACTGCTCTTGGCACACTTTGGGGGACAGTTCCTCTGATGAGGCCTACTGGTCTACAGGCCCCCAAACCAGGCCATGCCTGGCCTACATCTAGTTTGGGATTTCTCCTACACAGAAAGAAAACCTGTGCCTGTCTCTTGCTCCTGGCTCTTTATTGTGAACAAATTGACCTTGAAGTCACTTAGAGAGTTATTTCCATTGTCTTTCCCTTTCCTTTCTTTTTTTAAATTTAATTTTATTTTTTTTAATTTTAATTAAAAATTTTTTTGCCAGTCCTAGGCCTTGAACTCAGGGCCTGAGCACTGTCCCTGGCTTCTTTTTGTTCAAGGCTAGCACTCTGCCACTTGAGCCACAGCGCCACTTCTGGCCATTTCCCATATATGTGGTGCTGGGGAATTGAACCCAGGGCTTCATGTATATGAAGCAAGCACTCTTGCCACTAGCCCATATTCCCAGCCCTAAATTTAATTTTTAAATAATTGTGCTTATCTATATCTATCTAGCTAAATTATTTCCCGTGTACTTGTTTATTTATTTATCTTTGCCGATCCTGGAGGTTGAACTCATGGCCTGGAACCTGTCCTGAGCTACAGTGCCACTTCCAGTTTTCTAGTGGTTAATTGAAGACAAGAGTCTCGAGGATATTCCTACCTGAGCTGGCTTCATGTAGTGATCCTCAGATCTCAGCCTCCTGAGTAGCTAGGATTATTGGCTTGTTTATTTAGTTTTGTGCTGGGTTTTGGCTTGAACTCTGAGTCTGAGCTTTTGTACTCAAGGTTAGTGCTCTACCACTTGAACTACAGTTCCACTTTCAGCTTTTGGTGGTTATTTGGAAATAAGAGTCTCACAGACTTTCTTGCTTGGGCTGGCTTTGAACCATAATCCTCAGCCCTCGGCCTCCTGAGTAGCTAGGATGATAGGTATGAGCCACCAACACCCAGTTCTGACCAATAGTGATTCATTAATGTTGCTGGGTAGCTCAGTCATTTCCACTACAGTGTACTATTCTCTTCTGGGACCTGACCCTCATTTATCTTCCCATCCTACTGGGGAGAAGTTGTTGGCTGTTCAGAATAAAACTCTCATGAATGTTGTTGCCTGCTTCCTTTTTTTTTTTTTTTGCAGGGGCGTGGGGAGTGGAAGAGTTGTTTCTCTTGGGTGACAAGGCAGGAGTATGCTTTTTTGTAGACGTTGCTAGTTGTTCAAGATGATTGAACTAGTTCACACTCCCACTAGCAATGCATGAATGTTCCGGCTGTGCCGCACCCTCACTAGCACTGAAGACTTGTTAGTCATTTTTACTTTGCCACACTGATACAGATATGTAGGGTAATAGTGCACTAGACTTGTGTTTCCAGGTGAGGAATGAGGCGGAGCAGCTTTTTATCTTCATATCAGCTATGTCGTGTGTGTGTGTGTGTGTGTGTGTGTGTGTGTGTGCGTGTGCGCGTGCGCGCTGAGATATGGTTTTGCTATACAGCCCGGGCTAGAGTCACTCAAGATCCTCCTCCCTCAGTAACCCCAGTGCTAGGATTAAAATGATGCCCAGCTCTTGTTCTTTATCATGATCCTTTTGACTATTATAGGTCCTTTCCACTTCCAGATACATTCAGCTTGCTAATGTCTACTGCAGGAAGTTTACTGGGATTTTGATTGAGATTATATTGAATCTCTAGGTTAATCTGGGAAAAAATAGCTATCTTGACAATACTGAATCTTCCAACTGATGAACATGGAATACCCTTCCATTTCCTTGGGTTTTTAATTTTTTTCAGCAATGTGTAATTATTTTTCTGCACACCTTAGATTTCTTCTTCTTCTTCTTTTTTTTTTTTTTTTTGCCAGTCCTGGGGCTTGGACTCAGGGCCTGAGCACTGTCCCTGGCTTCCTTTTGCTCAAGGCTAGCACTCTGCCACTTGAGCCACAGCGCTACTTCTGGCCATTTTCCATATATGTGGTACTGGGGAATTGAACCCAGGGCTTCATGTATATGAGGCAGGCTTTCTTGCCACTAGGCCATATTCCCAGCCCTAGATTTCTTCTTGGTAGGTTGTGGGGCTTGAACTCAGGGCTGGGTGCTGTCCCTGAGTTCTTTTGCTCAAGGCTAGCATTCTATCACTTTGAGCCACAGCTCCACTTCTGGATTTCTGCTGAAGAGTCTCAGAGACTTTTCTGCCTGATCCAGCTTTGAACTGCGATCCTCAGATCTAAGCCTCTGAGTAGCCAGGATTACAGGTGTAAGCCACCAGCACTTGGCTCTGGCTAGATTTTTAATTTTTTTGGCATTTAGTGATTTTTTTTCTATTTTAAATGGTACTTAACTTTTTTTTTCATGGAGTTTTATCTTCTATGGTAAAGTTTTGGGCTCTTTTGGAAGGGGCAGTACTAGAATTTAAACTCAGGCCTCATATTTGCTCAGCTGACATTGTCACTTGAGCCACGCCTCCAGTGTTTTCTGCTGGGCATTTTAGAGTTAGTTTTGAGGATTCTTCTGCCCTGGGCTGGCTGCAAACTACAATCCTCTAGATCTCAGCCTACTAAGATTACAGACATGAACCACCATCACTCAGCTACTAAAGTTTAGTAACAGTTGCTGGGATAGAGAAACAAAATGCTTTTCTATGTATTTACCTTGTGTCCAGTAACTAACTTTACTTGATTTTTCTGAAAAATAGTTTGTATATGTCTCTGGTTTTCCTACATATAAAATCATGCCACTTTTAGTTTTTATTCCTTTATTTCCTTGCCTTGCTTTACTGTACTTAGTGAACCTCCAGAGCACTAAGTGGAAATACAGTGATAAAAGAGAATGGACTTGTTCCTGATCTCAGAGGAAATGCTTCAATTTTAAAGTGCTTTTAAATACCCTCCATCAGATTAATGAAACTATCTGCTAGGCTTAGCATGATGACAATGTTGACATATACGTGTTTGTTTGTTTGTTTGTTTTTTGCCAGTCCTGGGCCTTGGACTCAGGGCCTGAGCACTGTCCCTGGCTTCTTCCCGCTCAAGGCTAGCACTCTGCCACTCGAGCCACAGCGCCGCTTCCTGTATATGTGGTGCTGGGGAATCAAACCTAGGGCCTCGTGTATCCGAGGCAGGCACTCTTGCCACCAAGCTATATCCCCAGCCACGTGTTTGTTTTTGGTCCTGGGGCTTGAACTCAGGGCCTGAAAGCACTGTCCCTGAGCTTCTTTTGCTCAAGGCTAGCGCTCTACCACTTGAGCCACAGCTCTACCACTAAGCCACATTCCCAGCCCTGTTTTGCATTTTTAAAACGTATCTCAACTTTTATTTTTCCATATAACAGCTATTTTGCCTTTGCTTTTTGCCCCAATTGACTTATTTGCTTCCTTATCTGTTCTAACCCATCGTACCAGTTGTCCACTTCGTTTCATAAATGGCTATCCAAAGGACAGTAAGCGGAAATATTCCTTGTGTCTGCTTATACATAAAGCCTGGGAACCAAGTAGCACAGTACTGAAAACAAAGCAACAAAAGCCCCCAAACCTGGCAGCGCGTCCTAGAGCTCCCCCCACGTAGGCTTGGCAGAAGCAGGCTCCTTCCCGGCTGCCTGAGCCTTTGGGAGGCTGGGCCGGCCTTTCTCCGGTAGCCAGTCCTCGAGGTCTTGCTCCAGGGCCTGGAGCTCCCTCACCGTGCTCATTTCCAGGAGGCCGGGTGTGGGGCAGCTGGGCCCGGCTCAGGCCCACGCCCAGTGGGCAGGAGCTCCTCTTGGTGGAGTGGCCACACCCAAGCAAGCGCCCAGGACTTCCCACACTTGGATGTTGCCCTACATAACGAGGGGCCCTAAAACAATCCAGGGAGGCCGGTGGCGGGGTGCCAGGTCTGCGCACCCTCCTCCTCCACGGGGTGCCTCTGGGTTCGAGCCCGCCTGCTGCAACGGGAAGATGTCTCCAATGACAGCTTTCTCTATGTCCAAATCCTCACCCGGTTCTTAAAGGACAGGAACAAGCCGAGTCCCAGTGGCTCTGGATTATTGCATTCACCCAACCCGGCTTTAACCTCAAACATAGCCTAGATCTTGTCCATTTTTGTTGGTCCCAGAGTTTGAACTCAGGGCCTGGGTGCTGCTGCTGAGTCTTTTTGCTAGCACTCTACCACTTCCAGTTTTCTGGTGGAGAAAAGAGCCTCAAGGACATTCCTGCCCCGCCAGGCTTTGAACAACCCTCCCCAGAGCTCAGCCTCCTGAGCAGCAAGGATTACAGCAGAGCGACCAGCATCCAGATTAACACGATCCTATCTTGTGTGTGATTTATATCTATGTTATGAGATACTAGATTTTCCTTTTGTTTTGTTTTGTTTTTGCCAGTCCTAGGGCTTGAACTCAGGGCCTGAGCACTGTCCCTGGCTTCTTTTTGTTCAAGGCTAGCACTCTACCACTTGAGCCACAGCGCCACTTCTGGCCATTTTCTGTATGTGCTGTGGTTTGTGGTATGTTTCTGTGGTGCTGGGGAATCGAACCCAGGGCCTCATGTATACGAAGCAAGCGCTCTTGCCACTAGGCCATATCCCCAGCCCCTGTTTTCTGTTTTTATGTGATACTGAGGAATAGAACTCAGGGCTTCGTGAATGCTAGGCAAGCACTCTACTGCTAAGCCACATTCTCAGCCCTGGATTTTCCTTTGAAAATGTGTGCATGTAGTCGGGCACCAGTGGCTCCTGCCTGTAATCCTAGCTCCTCAGGAGACTGAGATCTGAGGATCTTGGTTCAAAGCCAGCCCAGGCAGAAAAGTCCATGAGACTCTTATCTTATCTCCAATAAACCACTCAGAAAACCAGAAGTGGTGCTGTGGTTCAACTGGTAGAGGGCTAGCCTTGAGCTGAAGAGCTTAGGGACAGCCCCCAGGCCCAGAGTTTAGGGCCAATGATGGACCAAAAAAAAGAAATGTGTGTGTGTGTGTGTGTGTGTGTGTGTGTGTGTGTGTGTAAGTCCTGGGATTTGAACTCAGGTCCTGGGGACTGTGGCTATGCCTTTCTGCTCAAGGCTAGCATTCTGCTACTTGGGCAACAGTGCCACTTCCAGCTTTTTGTAGTTAATTGGAGCTAAGACTCTAATCTAATGCACTTCTCTGCCTGGGTTGGCTTCCAACCATAATCTTCAGATCCCAGCCTCCCGAGTATCTAGGATTACAAGCATGAACCACTGGCATCTGGGACACTTAAAAGAAAAAACTGTGGGCATGACACAGATTATTGGTGAGCATAATTACGATGATTAGGAGTGGGGTAGGTGGAGGTCGTCATGAGTGCAGGCTCCCCGCTTATTGGAAGACCACGATTTGCAGGGACGAGGTGCTTTTCAGCTATCACGTCTTCAAATTCATCTGCATTGCACATGGTAAAGCCCCACATCTTGGAGATGTGGTTCTTCTGACATCCAGGGAGCTTGAACTTGGCCTAAGAGCCTCAGTCGCATGCTCTTTGTTCTTCAGCGTGGTGTGGATGGACATGATCACCTGGCCAGTGTGATCCCTGGCCACTGTGCCCTGGGCTTTCCAAAGGCCCCCCACATGTCTGGAGCCTGCCAGCCCCCACACAGGACATCTTGTGGATACAAATGATGTGAAGAGGATGGAACTGCACTCTAATAGAAGATCATTTTTATCACAACTTAATTTTTTTGGAGAGGGTTCTGGGGCTTGAACTCGGGGCCTGGTTGCTGTTCCCTTAGCCTTTTCTGCACAAGGCTGGTGGTCTATCACTTGAGCCACAGCTCTACTTCTACTTTTTTGGTAGTTAGTTGGAGATAACAGTCTCATGGACTTTGAACCTCAATCCTCAGATCTCAGTCTCCTGAGTAGCTAGGATTACAGGTGTGAGCTGCTCCTGCCCACCTCAAATATTTTTATTTTCATTGGTATATAGTAATGGTACAAATTTACAGGGCATAGTGTGGCATTTATATATGTGATGTGTATACTTCATCAGATCAGAGTCACTAGCATATCTGTCACCTCAGACATGTATTCACATCTTTGTCCCATTGGTCATGTGTTTTTTTCTAGTACTGCTCTTTGAACTCAGAGCTTTATGGGTGTGTTCTACTACTTGAACCATACCTCTAGCTCTTTTGCTTTAGTTTTTAGAGTGCTTTTGCCCAGGGTAGACTTGGACTTTCATCCTCTTATTTGTGCCTTCCAAATAGCTGGGTTAACAGGCATGTACTACCATGTCCAGCCTATAACTTTATTCTTTCTTGCCCTCAGTTGAATTAACCAAGTATTTTATATGATTTCATATATTGGCTCTGGGGACCAACCCAGGGCCTTATGCATGCGGGCTCTAACGTTAAGCCATGTTCCTAGCCCTTTACTATTTTAATATTGTGTGTGTGTGCGTGTGTGCGTGTATGCGTGCCCTCCCTGGGGCTTGAACCCAGGGCCTGGGTGCTGTCCCTGGTCATTTTTTGCCCAGGGCTAGTGCTCTACTATTTGAGCCACAGCTTCACTTCCAGATTTTTAGTAGTTTATTGGAGGTAAGTGTCTCACAGACTTTTCTGCCTGGGTGGGCTTCAAACTATAATCCTAGAATAGCTAGGACTACAGACACGAACTACTGGCACCTGGCAATTCTCTGCATTTAAAGGAGGATCCTGGAGAAGGCAATATTTAACCTGGAAGATGAGTACTAATAGTGGACTTTTGGAAAGTATGGCTCTTATAAAGTTCAAGGGTATATCTGTCATTTTAAAAGTTCAGCACAGGGCTGGGAATATGGCCTAGTGGCAAGAGTGCTTGCCTCCTACACATGAAGCTCTCGGTTCGATTCCCCAGCACCACATATATGGAAAACAGCCAGAAGGGGCGCTGTGGCTCAGGTGGCAGAGTGCTAGCCTTGAGCGGGAAGAAGCCAGGGACAGTGCTCAGGCCCTGAGTCCAAGGCCCAGGACTGGCCAAAAATAAATAAATAAATAAAAGTTCAGCACAGGGCTAGGAATGTGGCTTAGTGGTAGAGTGCTTGCCTAGCATGTATGAAGCCCTGGGTTCGATTCCTCAGTACCACATAGAAAAAGCTGGACGTGGTGCTGTGGCTCAAAGTGGCAAGAGCTCTAGTCTTGAGCACAAAGAGGCTCAGGGAACAGAATCCAGGTCCTAAGTTTGGGTCCCAGGACTGCCAAAAAAAAAAAAAAAAAGTTCAGCACATCCTCAAAACACATAGCATTCCATCTGATAACAGTAATAATACTAATAGCAAAGCTATCATTTATAGCTGCCCTTAACAGTGTGTTAAGTACATGATATATGTATGAGAAATGCAAATATAGATGAGCATTGAAGCAGATACTTGTTTTATGCTTTGTGTCTCGGCCCCTCCAACCCCTCCAAACTCCACTTGAATCCCACTCCTCACATGGTCTTTCTGATGCTCCCCCCTCCCCCCTTCCACACACAGCAGTCTGGCTCACTGGTGTAGTTGGCCCATAGGCCTCGCCCTCTTTCCTGATGTTTTAGTATCTCCCCTCATACCTACATTCTTCACTCTCGGCAGCTGCTTGAGGGAGATGGGACTTCCAGGATGGACCACATCTACTCTGGCCTCATCCGCTTCCCTAACTCACCAAGCACATGCCTCCAACCCACAAAAGGCTGTACCTCTGCATATCCTGAGCCTCCTGGGCACACGGTAGGTATTTCATGAGGATTTGCTGAAATGGACGATCTTATACAAATACTCAAAGCAGCCCTGAGTGATGAGCTGGGTTCCCCAGCGTGGGCAGGAAGAGGAGGTCAGCCCCTTACCTTGGCATCCTAACCCGTCCCTCTGCAGGAGCTATGGAAACAACCCATTCCCTGCCCAGGTCCCTTTATCCCTGCTTGGGTGGCATGGGTGTGATGGAGAGAGGTGGAGGTTGGAAGGGGGTTGGCATCCTTCCTTTACCTTGCTGTCCTTCCATCTCTGGATGCTCCATGACGCTCCCCGGCTGCAGTGCCCAAGGATTCCGTGGTCGGCCACTGCGGGCACGCTCTGGAAGCTTCGTTGAAGTGATGGGGGGGGGAGAGATCCTCAAGCCCGCTCACCCTCCCCTCCCTGACAGAGTCATCCAGAGCCTGGGGTGGTTCCCACTGACGTCATCCACAGCAGCGCCTTTTGATTGGGTATCAAGTCTACCGTGCGCAACGCCATTGGCTGCAACGCCTATCACTTCTGTGTCCAGGCCCCAGGTTTTAAAAGCACAGCACGGGGCAGAGCTAGTGGTGGGGTGGGGGGCGAGGGGGCGTGGGGGCACCGGCGTTGGCACGGCCGGGTGTAAGCTCCCGGGTCACAGGCTCCGTCTCCGGGCTTTCCTCCCGCCCATTGTGCAGCCCCGGCCCAGCCGTTCCGGGCCCCGCCTTCTCACGGTCACGCGGGACTGCGCCTGCGCACACGGCCAGCCTCGCACCCACCAAGCGGTGGGCTGGGCGGGGCGGGCGGGGCGGCGGGAGGAGGCGGCTGGTGGGCGGGAGGGTGGGGTTGTGGGGGGGAATGGGGAGCTGGAGTCGGGCCGGGGGGGCTTGGGGCGAGGGCGGGAGGCCATGTCTGTGGAGAAGAGGACTCAGTCGTCGTTTTCACCCTTGGACGTGAGGGAGCGGAAGAAGCTTAGAACCCCGAAGGGGCGCGGCAAGGCCCGAAGCCAGGGCAGCCCGGGCGTCCGCGGGCGTCCCCCGCCGGAAGTGGGCTCCAAGGGGGCGCCGGCGCCGCGAGAGGAGAACCAGTGCGAGCCGTGGTGCGGGCTCGTCGTGGTGGGGAGGAGGATGGAGCTCCTGGAGAGAAGCCCGCGGAAGCCCAAAGGGAGGGACTTGATGGGTGAGGGAAAGCCCGGGCCCGGCGGGGCGAGCGCACCGCAGGCCCCGGCCGGCTTAGAAATCAGGAAGAAGCCGGCGGAGGAGGCCGAGGGCCCGACCGGGGCCGAACCCCAGGGTGCAGACGTGACAGCGCGCCCCAGAGCCGGGTCCGGGACGGAAGAGCGGTCGACGTCCAGCGGCCACAATGGGGAGGCCAGGGTAGAGGACTTGAGTTCTAGAAGGTACCACCTGGGACAGGATGAGGAGCTGAGGTCCAGCAGGCCGAAGCTGAAACCCAGTGAAGAGAACTCGCTTGGGCCCGGCAGAATGAAGTTCAGATCCAGTGAAGAGAAGCTTGGGCCCAGCAGAATGAAGCAGAAACCCAGTGAAGAGAAGCTTGGGCCCGGCAGAATGAAGTTGAGATCCAGTGAGGAGAAGGTTGGGTCCAGTAAAATGAAGCTGAAACCCAGTGAAGAGAAGGTTGGGTCCAGCAGGGATAAGCTGAGATTCAGGGAAGGGAAGCGTAGATTCAGTGGAGTGAAGCTGAGAACCAGTGAAGAAAAGGTTGAGCACGTGGAGGAGAAAGTAAAACCCGGTGGAGAGAAGCCGACATCCAGTGCAGAGAAACTAAGATCAAGCGAGGAGAAACGCAGGTTCAGTGGAGAGAGGCGTGGGACCAGTGGAGAAAAGCTCAAATCTAGCAGAGAGAAGCTCACATCCAGTGGAGAGAAGCTCACGTCCAGTGGAGAGAAGCTCAGGTCCAGCGGAGAGAAGCTCAGGTCCAGCGGAGAGAAGCTCAGGTCCAGCGGAGAGAAGCTCAGGTCCAGCGGAGAGAAGCTCAGGTCCAGCGGAGAGAAGCTCACGTCCAGTGGAGAGAAGCTCACGTCCAGCGGAGAGAAGCTCAGGTCCAGCGGAGAGAAGCTGAGATCCAGCGGAGAGAAGCTCAGGTCCAGCGGTGAGAAGCTGAGATCCAGTAGAGAGAAGCTCAGATCCAGTAGAGAGAAGCTCAGATCCAGTAGAGAGAAGCTCAGATCCAGTAGAGAGAAACTCAGATCCAGTAGAGAGAAACTCAGGTCCAGTGGAGAGAAACTCAGGTCCAGTGGAGAGAAACTCAGGTCCAGTGGAGAGAAGCTCAGGACTAGTGAAAAAGATTTGAGATCCACTGGAGATAAACAGGAATCAAGTGCTGAGAAATTAGACTCCAGTGAGAAGTTGGAGGAAGGCTCAAGAAGGGAGAGTGTGAAGGAAGATGAAATTGAAACAGTGATAAAAGTTATTACTGATGAAAGAGAGATAGAACCTACAGATGAGATGGAAATTCCTGTAGAAAGTATAGAAAGAAAGAAAGAACTAGAAGTGGTTGAGGAAGGAATGGAAGTTGATAAGGATGACTTGAATGAAGAGGAAAATATTGGTGAACCTGTTTCTATGGAAGAGAAAGATATGACAGATAAAGGCCCAGTGGATGAAATGGATGAAGGATTGAAGTGAGAGAGAGAGAGAGAGAGAGGACTATTGAAAGATGAAAGAGGAGAAAGCCAAAGCCTAAAAGAAGCGTGGGAATGAAGCAGAACAAGGTCCAGTGGAAGAGAGGAACAATGGGAAAGATGGAAACAGGAACCTTTTGAGGAGAAAGAAAAATTTAGTAATGAATTAGAGAGGAAATTGGATATCGGGTTCTTGAAGAATGTTTGAGAAATGGGTTTACGATTGGAGATGTGAGGAGAAGAATGCCTGCAGAGGGGGGGAGAGCAGCATGGCAGCAGGATAAAGCATAGCCATTGAAGGTTATGGGACTAATAGGCTGAAGTGAGCAAAATATCTGAAGGTGAAGAATGAGTGGCTCCAAAAGGACAAAAACAAGAGGAAATGGAGATGAAAGAAGTGAAAAAAGTAAGAAGCCATACTCTAGAATGGTGAATGTATTTGGTTTGTTTGCTTATTTTGCTGTTATTAGCTGGGATTTTGCAGTGCTAGGATTTGAACTCAGGGTCGTATATGTGCACGTACTTAATCCCTTGAGCCATGTCCCTGGCCCGTGTTTGTTGGTTTTCAAAATTAGTTCCCTCACTTTTTCTGAACTCTCTTCTCCAATACAGTCAATTTTACCATCTAATATGCCTACAGGGCAACACCATCTGATTCTCCCTCTAATTGTATCTACAGTAATTGCTGGGCTTCATATTTTAATCACTTCATCACAATCACGATTTCTTCTATATGAAACTCAGATCATCCACGCTCCCTATGAAGTTGTCTTATTTTTACCTGCATTGTTTCCATCTTTTTGTTTGGTTTTGTTTTTTTGGCCAGTCTTGGGCCTTGGACTCAGGGCCTGAGCACTGTCCCTGGCTTCTTTTTGCTCAAGGCTAGCACTCTGCCACTTGAGCCACAGTGCCACTTCTGGCTTTTTCTATATATGTGGTGCTGAGGAATTGAACCCAGGGCTTCATGAATACAAGGCGAGCACTTTACCACTTGGCCATATTCCCAGCCCCTGTTTCCATCTTTGACTTTTTGTTTTATTTTTTTCAGTCATGGGGCTTAGACTTTTGCTGAAGGCTAGAGCTCTACCACTTTGAGCCACAGTACCACTTCCGGTTTTCTGGTGGTGAATTGGAGATGAGTCTCTTGGACTTTCCTGCTGGAGACAGCTTCAGACCATGATCCTCAAATCTCACCCTCTTGAGTAGCTAGGATTACAGGCCTAAGTCACGGATGCCCGTTTCTGTCTTTGACTTTTAATTATTATTCTGACAACAAGCCAGAACTTTTCTATAGTTTCCTTTCTGTCTTCTTAAGGCTTTTCTCTTTTATATTATGCACTTCCTACTCTCATCCCAAAGAAGAGATAAAAGCCTTGAGCATCTACTATCAAGATTTCAGTGTCAAGATAAGCTCTTGGATTCTGTTTATTTCTTAGCAGGAATGGAAGAGTTGGGGCTGGGAATATGGCTTAACGGTGGACTACTCACCTTGCGTACATGAAGCCCTGGGTTCCAGTCCTCAGCACCACATACCAGAAAAAGCTGGAAGTAGCGCTGTGGCTCAAGTGGCAGAGTGCTAGCCTTGAGCAAAAAGAAGCCAGGGACAGTGCTCAGGCTCTGAGTTCAAGCCCTAGGACTGGCAAAAAAAAAAAAAAAAAAAGGAATGGAATGGAAGAGTTGGCTAAAAGTAGTTGACAGGATGAAAATAATACTTCAGTGTTGACTGCCTGAATCTTCTGTCTGGAGTTTTGTATTTTCCAGCCCCTCTTTGGTGGTACAAGGAATTGAACCCTTAGTCTTATGCATGCTAAACAGGTGTTCTGTACTTGAGTTATAATTCAAACCTTTTGACAGTGATCCTCAGACCTCAGCCTCCTAAGTAGCTAGGATTACAGGTGTGAGCAACCAGCACCCAGCTTCCTTGGTGTGTGTGTGTGTGTGTGTGTGTGTGTGTGTGTGTGTGTGTGTGTGTGTTTCTAGTAGAGAATGTTACATTGGAGCTTGCATAATAGCTCTTATCATTTTGTTCTCCTTTTGTGCTTCTCTCTTTTCTATTTTGGTCAGTTTCAATAACTATATCATCCTTTCTATTTACTGGTTTGTTTGGTTGGTCAGTTTTGTTGTTGTTGTTGGTTTATTTATTTATTTATTTTTTGGTACTCATCCAAGGGTTTGAACTTAGGGCCTGGACACTGTCTTGAGCTTTTTTTGCGTTAAATCTGAAGATTGCTTTCAACAGTATGGTCACTTTGACAATATTGATTTTGACCTGGGAATGTGCTTTAGTGGTACAGTGCTTGCCTAGCATGCATGATCCCCTACGTTCATTTCCTCAGTACCACACAATAAAAAAATTAATTTAAAACAATATTGATTTTGTCCATGAACCTGAGAGGTCTTTTCCATCTTCTAATGCCTTATTCAATTCTTTCTTCAAATTAAAAAAAATTATTTGTCATGATGAAGGTCTTTCACTTTGTGTGTTAATACCTAGGTATTTTATTCTTTTTTGAGGCTATTGTGAGTGGAATTGTTTCTCTGATTTCTTTCTTAGCCTGTTCATTATTGTTTTGTTTGTTCTTTTTTTTTTGCCAGTCCTGGGGCTTGGACTCAGGGCCTGAGCACTGTCCCTGGCTTATTTTTGCTCAAGGTAGCACTCTGCCACTTGAGCCACAGCACCACTTCTGGCCATTTTCTGTATATGTGGTGCTGGGGAATTGAACCCAGGGCTTCATATATACAAGGCAAGCACTCTATCACTAGGCCATGTTCCCAGCCCTTTTCAGAGCTTTTATCATAAAAGAATGTTGAATTTTGTCAAAGGATTTTTTTATCTGCATCATTTGAGATGATCATATTATTTTGGTTCTTGGTCCTGTTTCTGTGATACTACATTAATTTACCTATGTATATCGAACTTTTTTTTTTTTTCCGGTTGGTTGTAGGCCCTGAACTCTGGGCTTGGATGCTTTCCTTGAAGTCTTTATGCTTAAGGCTAGTGCTCAACCACTTGAGCCTATAGCTCCACTTCCTACTTTTTTGGTAGTTTTAGTGGGGATAAGAGTCTCATGGAGGGGTAAAGTGCTTGCCTCATATACATGAAACCCTGGGTTCAATTCCTCAGCACCACATATATAGAAAAAACCGGAAGTGGTGCTGTGGCTCAAGTGGTAGAGTACTAGCCTTGAGCAATAATAAGCCAGGGACAGTGCTCAGGCCCTGAGTTCAAGCCCCAGGACTCGCCAAAAAAAAAAAAAAAGTCTCATGGACTTCCGGGCACTGGTGTTGCACATCTGTAATCCTAGCTACTCAGGAGGCTGAGAGCTGAGGATCATGGTTCAAAGCCAGCCCAGGCAGGAAAGTCCCTGAAACTCTTATCTCCAATTAACCACCAGAAAACTGGAAGTGGTGCTGTG
This sequence comes from Perognathus longimembris pacificus, assembly GCF_023159225.1. NCBI lineage: Eukaryota > Metazoa > Chordata > Mammalia > Rodentia > Heteromyidae > Perognathus > Perognathus longimembris. The sequence continues at coordinate 58,499,439 of NC_063173.1, read as the reverse complement.
GCCCAAAGTGGTAGAGTGCTAGCTTTGGGCTGAGGAGCTCAGAGACAGTGACCAGGCACAGAGTTCAAGCCCCACAACCGACCAAAAAAAAAAAAAAGGGTCTCATGGACTTCTTGCCTGGGCTGGCTTTGAACCATGATCCTCAGATCTCAGTCTCCTGAGTCGCTGGGATTACATGTGTGAACTACTGGTACCTGGCTGAACTATCTTTGAACAGTGGGTAAAACCAATTTGATCATAGTATGATTTTTCAAATGTGTGGTTGAATTCAGTTTGTAAGGATTTCAATTTATTGAGAAAATTTGCATCAATGCTTATTAAAGAGCTTGTTCTATAATCCTTTTTTTTTTTTTTTTTGGTTTGTTTGTTTTGTTTTGTTTTTTGCCAGTCCTGGGCCTTGGACTCAGGGCCTGAGCACTGTCCCTGGCTTCTTTTTGCTCAAGGCTAGCACTCTGCCACTTGAGCCACAGCACCATTCTGGCCGTTTTCTGTATATGTGGTGCTGGGGAATCGAACCCAAGGCTTTATGTATACAAGGCAAGCACTCTTACCACTAGGCCATATCCCCAGCTACTGTATAGTCCTTTTTTGTGTGTGTGTTTCTGTCTGTCTGTCTGTCTGTCTGTCTGTCTCTCTCTCTCTCTCTCTCTCTCTCTCTCTCTCTCTCTCTCTCTTTCTCTTTCTCTCTCTTTTTTGGTCCTGGAGCTTGAACTCAGGGCCTGGGCACTGTCCCTCAGACTTATTATACAAGGCTAGTGCTCTGCCACTTTGAGCCACCACACCACTTCTAGTTTTCTGGTGGGTAAATGGAGATAAGAGTCTCATGGCTTTCTTGATCAGTCCTGCTTCGAGGTGTGATCCTCAGACCTCAGCTTCCTGAGTAGCTAGGATTGTGGGTGTGAGCCACCAGTGCGTGGCTCCTGGTTAAGAGTTTCTGGTTTTTTTGTATGGTTTTAGAACAAGTGTAATGCTACTTATAGAATGAATTAGGTAGCAAGTCTTCACTTTCTACTACATGGAAGAATTTCAGTATAGGTGTTAGTTCTTTTGAATTCAGGCTTTTCTTTGTTGGGAGACCTCTTACTGCTTTAGTCTCATTGCTCGTTATAGTTCTGTTTAAGTCATTCAGATTTGGTGGGCCAACTGTGTCTAAAAATGTATCCATTTTTTTTTCCTGGACTTTCCAGCTTATCTGATTATAGGCTTTTTTTTTTTTTTTTTTTTTTTTTGCCAGGCCTGGAGCTTGGGACTCATGGCCTGGGCACTGTCCCTGGCTTCTTTTTGCTCAAGGCTAGCATTCTACCTCTTGAGCCGCAGTGCCACTTCTGGCTTTTTCTGTTTGTATGGTGCCAAGGAATTGAACCCAGGGCTTCATGTGTGCTAAGCCACATTCCCAGCCTGACTATAGGTTTTCAAAGGATTACCTCATGATCCTTTGGATTTCGTTGGACTTTGCTGTGCCATTCTCTTTTTCACCTGCAACTTTATTGAGTCACTTCTCTCTTTGTTTTTAGTCAAATTAGCTAGGAGTTAATCTTGTTTATTCAAAGACCCAACTTTTATTTCATGGATTCTTTGTTTAGTTTATTTAGTTTCCATTTTGTTAATTTCTGTCCTAATCTTTATTATTTCTTTTTATTTTCTCCTTTTCTCTCTCTCTCTCTCTCTCTCTCTCTCTCTCTCTCTCTCTTTATCTTTTTCTTTTTGGTGCTGGTCTTGGGGCTTGAACTCAGGGCCAGGATGCTGCCCCTCAGCTTTTACTTTCAAGGGTAGCATTCTGCTACTTGAGCCATACTTCTACTTCTGGCTTTTTGGTAGTTAATTGAAGATGAAAGTCATGGACTCTCTTGTCAGGGTTGGCTTTGAACATTGATTCTCAAATCTCAGCTTCCTGAGTAGCTAAGATTACAGGTGTGAGATAGCAGTACGACCAGCTTTTTCTTTTTTTTTTTTTTTTTTTTCCAGTCCTGGGGCTTGGACTCAGGGCCTGAGCACTGTCCCTGTCTTCTTTTTGCTCAAGGCTAGCACTCTGCCACTTGAGCCACAGCGCCGCTTCTGGCCGTTTTCTGTATATGTGGTGCTGGGGAATCGAACCTAGGGCCTCGTGTATCCGAGGCAGGCACTCTTGCCACTAGGCTATATCCCCAGCCCCAGCTTTTTCTTAATTATTATTTGCCTCTTTCTTTCATTTTTTTCTCCCTCTTGCTATCCTTTCTTTCTGTCTCTTTCCCTCCCTCCCTCCTCCCTCCCTGTCTCCCTTCCTTCCTTCCTTCATTCCTCCCTCCCTTCCTTCCTTCTCTCTTTTTCTCTTTCTTTTTTTCTTTCATCAGTACTGGGGTGTGAACTGAGGGCCTGAGCACTGCTCCTGAGTTTTTTCACTCAAGAGTAGTGCTCGACTGTTTTGAGCCACAGCTCCACTTCAGTTTTCTGGTGTGTTAATTGGAGATAAGTGCCTCACAGGCTGGACACAGGTATCTCATGCCTATAGTCCTAGCTACTCAAGAGGCTGAGATCTGAGAATCGTGGTTCAAAGCCAGCCTGGGCAGCAAAGTCCTTGAGACATAGTAGAGTGCTAGCCTTCAGTGACAGAGACAGTGCCCAGGCCCTGAGTTCAAGCCCCACTACTGACCAAAAAAAAGAGAGAGTCTCACAGATTTTCCTGCCCAGGCTGGCTTTGAACTGTGATCCTTAGATCTCAACCTCCTGAGTAGCTAGGATTACAGATGTGAGCCACGGGCACCTATCTTTTTTTTTTTTTTTTTTTTTTGCCAGTCCTGGGGCTTGAACTCAGGGCCTGGGATGTGTATTTTTTATTTTGAGATAGAGTCTCATTAAGTTGCCAAGGTTGGCCTCGACCTTGGAATCCTGCCTCTTTGGCCTCTGGGGTATTTAAGATTGTAGCCACTGGGCCTGGCCGTCCAGCTGCCTTCCTTTCTTACTTTGGTATTACTTGAATTTTAAATACAGGATCTCGAACTTGCTAGGCAAGCACTCTGCCAGTTGGAACACCCCCACCCACCCCCATACACAGCCTCATCCCATTTTGCTTTCATTTCTTTTTGCCAGTCATGGGGCTTTTTAAACTCAGGGCCTGAGCATTGTCCCTGGCTTCTTTTTGCTCAAGTCTAGCACTCTGCCATTTGAACCACAGCGCCTGTCCTGGCCTTTTCTATATATGTGGTGCTGGGGAATCGAACCCAGGGCTTCATGCATACAAGGTGAGCACTTTACCACTAGGCCACATTCCCAGCCCTCATTTTGCTTTCATTTCTTTGTCAGCTAAGGTCTTTCGCTTTCCTGGTCTGACATTAAGCTGATCCCGCTACCTCTGCCTCTCAGCTAGCTGGGATTACAAGCATGTGGTCCCCTACAGGTCTTACCATTGGATTTACTTAAGGGTGGCATGTGGTCCCATCTTCTACCTGCTGTTCTTCAGTTCTATGGCTGGAGGTTGAGTCCTGAAGTTCTGTGCGCTCTCTCTCTGTCTCTGTCTGTCTGTCTCTGTCTCTCTCTTGCTCTCTCTCTCTCTCTCTCTCTGTCGCTGACTCAGAGATTTCCTCCTGCAGTTTGTTTGTTTTGAGACAAGGGCCTGTTATGTAGCCCAGGTTAGTGTTGAACTCCTATCCTCCTGCTTCAGCCTTAGTGCTTAGTGCTTAGTGCTGAGATCATAGGCATGTGCCACTGTACTTGTAATTATTTTTCTTCTATCTCCACTAGAGCATGGGCTACGTGGAAGTAAAGGTATGTATTTTGTATATGGGTGCTGGTGGCTCACACCTGCAATCTTAACTACTCAGGAGGCTAAGATCTGAGGATCATGGTTCAAAGCCAGTTTGGGCAGGAAAGTCCATGAGACTCTTACTTCCAATCAACCAGCAAAAAGCTGGAAGTGGAACTGTGACTCAAATGGTAGAGCACTACCCTTGAGCAGAGGAGCGTAGGGACAGTGCTCAGGCCTGAGTTCTAGCCCCACAACTGGCATTCATACTCAAAGAACGAATTTATGTGGGGACCTTCTCTATTCCTGTGGATGGTCAGCCAACAGTAGACACGCACACATGATGTCTTGGTAGAACGAATCAATCCATCACTTTCAGTGGCTTTATTGGCCTCAATACCATTTAACATCTAGCAAGAAATGGTTGTTATACTTTAATCTCTTTCTTAGACTATTTCACATCTTTTTTAAGCCTCAAAAGTTGAGAATGTCTTTATCCCATACTTGAACTTGAGGTTCATCTCTGCATGGGTCTGCTGTCAGCAGTGTGAGATGTGCTCTGGTTTCTTCCTTCCAGCATAGCTCGTGGAAGTCTAGGTCTATTTTTATTCCGGAGCTGCTTGCGCGGCCAGCTCTTCTGTGGATGTGGCCTGCTTTCTTCCTGTCTCCACTATTTCTGCTGCTTCCTTGAGCAGCAGCTGACAGCTTGCTCTTTTTTTCCATTCTCTCGTCCCATATATCATTGAGATATTGAGAATAAAGGACAGAGTTGTAAAAAGGAAGCTCCAGACAGCTCAGGCCTAGGAGCAGGGTGTGTGTGTGTGTGTGTGTGTGTGTGTGTGTGTGTGTGTGTGTGTGTAATGGTGCTTGAACTCAGGGCTTTGTGTTCTTGCTTGATGGTGCTCTATTACTTCCAGCTTTTTGCTGGTTAGTTGGATACAAGAGTATCGTGGGCTTTTCTGCCCTTGCTAGCTTTAAACTACAGTCCTCAGAGCTCAGACTCCTGAGTAGCTAGGATTACAGGAGTGAACTACTGGTGCCTGGATTTTTTTGTTTTTAAGCTAAGGTCTTTCTGTATCGCCCCCAGGTTGGCCTGAAACTGAAGGTCCTCTTGCCTCAGCCTCTCAGGCACTGGGATTATAGACTAGACCTTCCCTCGCAGCCTTTCACGCACTGGGATTATAGACTAGCACCTTCGAAGCCTGGGTAGCCAGCTTTATTTGGAGGCAAATGATAAAAGCTAGTATTTCCCAAGTTCTTGTCATAACCAGAGAGGTTGAACAGTTTCAGCACTGTGTACATTCTCTTATCACTTAGCCATTTCTGCAGCTCTTTCAGATAAGGACTTTACTCTGTGAGGTTCACCAATAAGAAACTGCTGGGGCCAGGCTGAAGCACAGCTAGCCTGACCCCAGAGCCACACTGACAACCACTGTGCTCAACTTTCCTCCTCCATTCTTCCTGCAGTGACCTGCCAAAGCAAGCACCACCTGGGGGTGGGGGTAAGACTGGGTAACAACCCCCCCCCCTTTCATTCGGTGAAGGATTGCAGAATGAACATTTCAGTAACAAGTTTTTTTTTGCTGGTCCTGGGACTTGAAATCTGGACCTGGACTCTGTCCCTGAATTTCTTTTGCTCGGGGTTAGTGCTCTACCACTTGAGCCACGGTGCCACTTTTGGCTTTTTCCGAGCAGTTTATTGGAGGTAAGAGTCTCGCAGACTTTCCTGCAAGGGCTGGCTTCGAACTCTGATCCTCAGATCTCAGCTTCCTGAGTAGCTAGGATTATAAGCATGAGCCACTGGCACCTGGCTTAGTCCCAAATTTTCAAGAACATAAATGTCAAAGGGGAAAAAAATGATGTATTTTCTTCCCCAGATCTGCGTATTACTGAGATCATCGGTGATTCTGCAAACACAGGAGCGGTCATCTCTTATAAGAGGCCTCCATGGGCACAAGGTCGGGAATGGACCAGTTCTACATTGCAGGAGCCTCACTGTGCTGCGGTGTACAAATTATGGCCGAGTCATCAGATTTCTGTTCTCTGGCTGGATATCGTGCATTTCACTGCGACCGCAGAAAGAGAAGTAAAGCTGGGAACGCTACGCCAAATGCCAGCCACCTGGTAAGTGCGGATGGCCAGTTGGGGCTGGACTTAGAAGGGCGAGGAAGGGGAAGCATGGAAGACAAACATTCCAAACAGAAAGAATGGTGTTGCTGAAGGCCAGTGCCAGGAAACTGCGTGGCTTCCAGGAAAAGGACAGCACAAGGGCTTGAGTGTGGCTGAAGCAGACACGATTGTTTTGTTGAGACTGGTCAAAAATAAGTGTGAGGGAAGTTTCAACTAAAGAATTTAAGCCAGACACTGGTGGCTCACACCTGCAACCCTAGCTACGCAGGCAGTTGAGATCTGAGAATTGTGGTTTGAAGTCAGCCTGGGCAGGAAGGCCCAGTTGTCTCCAATTAGTCACACAAAAAAGCTAGAAGTAGAGGTATAAATCAAGTGGTAGGGTGCTAGCCTTGAGCAAAAAAAAAAAAAGCTAAGGGAGAGGGCTTAGGCCCTGAGTTCAAGCTCCAGTATCAACACACACACACACACACACACACACACACACACACACACTTACTTTAGACTTCGTGGCATATGCTTTTTTTTTTTTCTTTGCCAGTCCTGGGCCGGCCTTGAACTCAGGGCCTGAGCACTGTCCCTGGCTTCTTTTTGCTCAAGGCTAGCACTCTGCCACTTGAGCCACAGCATCACTTCTGGCCGTTTTCTATATATGTGGTGCTGTGGAATCGAACCCAGGGCTTCATGTATACGAGGCAAGTGCTCTTGCCACTAGGCCATACTCCCAGCCCCGTGGCATATGCTTATGATCCCAGCATTCAGGAGTCAGAGGCAGGAATATTGTTAAGTTCCCGATAAGCCTGGGCTACATACCAAGGTCCTGTCTCAAAAACTTAAGCGCTGAGGCTGTAACTGGCATGTTAGCACTTACCTAGCAAGAATAAGACCTGGGTTTGATTACTGGCACCAAAAAAGACAAGGAATTATAGACTTTCTTCTGTATAGCTGACAGGGAGAAACCACCAGACCTGTGTTTTACAGAGGTAAGTACTAAGGTAGTAAGGCGAGAACTGGAATCACTGGTGGGCAGGTGACCTACTGAGCTAAAGCAGGAAGTTCCATTATTACATGGTTGTAACAGTTCGGGGTAAAGAGGATGAACTAGGGCAGAGAGTGGAACTGGAAAGAGGGCATTAGAAGTCCTTGTCAGCAGAACTGGCTGAGTGGTTTTGACTGTGCGGTAAGGAAGGCACCAAGCTCATGAGCACCTGTGGATGGATACCTGTTGGCACTGGTTCTGCATGGTGCTTTGTGGACATCATCTCACTCTATCCTGCAACAGCCCTGTGGCAGGGGAAGCGGTGTGTCTGCCTTTTATGGGTGAAAAAATTGATGCACAGAATGGTCCATCCAAGTGACATAGCTGGCCTGTAGAAGCCGCAGGTGGTGGAGGTTGGATTTGAATGCAGAGGAATCAGCACTTTGCTGACCATGCTGTAGCTTGGCCAGCTGCCTGGATTGTAGTGCCAAGGGGTAGTGGATGTTGTGGCCTCCCTAGGAAGCAGTTACTGAGAGGTTAGCCTTGAACCCATGGGAGCTCCTTACTACTCCTGAGGGCATTCAGGCTTCTGTGTGTCATATCAGGCCATAGGCTTATTAATGTTGACCTGTAGGGTGTTTAAAACAATTTTTAAAACTAATTGTTAGCGGGCTGGGAATGTGGCTTAGTGGTAGCGTGCACGAAGCTCTAGGTTTGATTCCCCAGCACCATATAAACAGAAAAAGCCAGAAGTGGTGCTGTGGCTCAAGTGGTAGAGTGCTAGCCTTGAGTCCAGGCCCCAGGACTGGAAAAAAACATACCCCCCAAACTAATTGCTTGTTTGCATTTATTTATTTAGTTAATTATTTTTGTGCCAGTACTGGTGCTTGAACTCAGGGTCTGGACACGGTCTTTGCTTTTTCACTCAAGGCTAGTACTCTACCACTTGAACCCCACAGTGCCCCCTTTTTTTTGTTGGGCTTTTGCTGGGTAATTAGAGCTAAGAGTCTCACAGATTTTGCCCAGGTTGTCTTTGAATTGTGACTCAGATCTCAAATTTCCAAGTAACTAGGATTTCAGGCATGAATCACCAGTGCCTGGCATAATTGCTAGCTTAAAAAAAAAATCCAAGCCAGGTGCTAGTGGCTCACACCTGTAATCCTAGTTACTCAGGAGGCTGAGATCTGAGGATTGGGGTTCAAAGCCAGCCTGAACAGAAAAGTCCCTGTGAGAATTTTCAATTAACCTCTCAAAACCCAGAAGTGGAACTGTGGTTCAAAGTGGTAGAGTGCTAACCTTGAGCAAAAGAGCTCAAGTATAGCACCCAGGCCCTGAGTTCAAGTCCCACAAAAAAAATCCAGGGAGTCCCATTAAAATCTGGGTTTGGGGACTTTCTTGAAAAATGGGCATCCAAAAAAAAAAAACCTGCATCCAAAGATACCTGCCTGTTCTTGCAGCTGAGGTCTGTACCTTCTTTGGCTGGAACCCCATTGGCTTGCCTGGGGTTCCTCTCCACCTCTGCAGGGGCCCTGTTAGTATCTGCTGCTCTGCCCAAGACATGCTGCTGAGCTTAGATTAAATTAGATGCCAGGCTGTGCTTAGTTTGAGTCAAGCCCAGCCCTCCGTGGATGGCTGAATGGCCTTTTGGAGATGAAGGGACTAGAAGATAAACCAGCCTGTGTTTTGCTTTGTTTGCTTTTTTCCTTCATACTGTGGAAATTGAGGTACACTCATTACCCAGGGAGGAGGGCTGGGTACAGTTACTGCAGGACAAAGGTGAATGGTCATAGATTCTGAAACCAGCACTGCTTAAAGTGCAATGTAGGGCCAGAGGTGTGGCCCAGGCAGCGAAGTGCCTGCCTAGCAAGTGCAAAGCCCTGAGTTCAAACCCTAGTATTGCCTGCCCCCTGCCTAAACCCACCATATAAACTATGCCCTGGGAATGGGCATAAAGGGTAGTCTACTCTTGGTATGAAAATTAGATTGTGATTTTTAAAAAATTTACTTTGTAATGAATCATTCATCTGAGGGTGAGCTGTGTTTACTTTGGATAGTTCATAAGGAAGCTTTTGGGAAAAATAGGTGTGCGTGTGCGTATGTGTGTATGCCAAAGCGTATGTAACTTAGAGTTTTCTATAGCTACTCACTCTTAGAACATTTTTGAGAAAGTTTCATGATTTATTAAAAGTTGGAAACATGATTCTGACCATTAAGTTAAAATTGCCCTGGGCTTGGAAACAGGCATTTTTCCATATTATTATTATTATTATCATCATCATCATCATCATCATCATCATTATTATTATTTTGTTGGTCATGGGCTTGAACTCAGGGCCTGGGCGCTGTTCCAAAGCTCTTTTGCTCAAGGCTAGCACTCTACTACTTTGAGCCACAGCTCTACTTCTGTTTTGGGGGGTTTTTTGATGGTTAATTAGAGATAAGACTCTCACTGAGACTTTTCAGCCCAGGCTGGCTTTGAACCATGATCCTCAGTTCTCAGCCTCCACTGTTATTAATTATTTTAAGAGCTGGGTAATGGTTGGTCATACATGTAATCCTAGCTGAGATCAGAGGACCCTAGTTTGAAGGTAGCCCAAGCAAGAAAGTTCATAAAATGCTTATTCATTTATCTCCAGTTAAACACACCCACCCACACCCACCCACACACACCCACACACACATACACACACACACACACACACACACACACATACAACTATGCTCTGTTGTCCTGATCAAGTTGGACAGATGATCACATTTCATGTTTGTATGAGTGTTTGCCTGCAATCTATAAACTGCCCCCAGACACCTGGGTTGCAACAGGTGCAGGAAGCCCAGCGACCCCGGAGCTGTGGGAGTTTGACTCTGAGTCTGTGCCTTGTGTGTCACGTGACTGGGAAGGAACCTGCCCTCCTGCTGTCTGCCTGGGTCAGAGGTAGTAGAACGCAGCCACTGCTGCTAAGCAGGGTCTTCTCAGACGCTACTGGGCATAGTTCTGGGATGGCTACAGCATTTCAGAGGCTCCTTCTCCATCCCAAAGGGTCACCACACCTGTCAGTCCACAGTACCCCAACTTGGGAGAGGCCAGCTCTGCAAGCTTTCCCCTGGGACCCAGAATCAACCTCTTGGTTTGTACTGTAGATAAATTTGATCTCAGAAGTCATTTCTACCAGATGACGTGAGTTTCTGAGGTCAGCCCAGTTTGCTCCCTGGACTCTGACCCCTGCTTTGTGCCACCTCCTCTTCTTCTTCCTCTTCTTCTTCTTCTTCTTCTTCTTCTTCTTCTTCTTCTTCTTCTTCTTCTTCTTCTTCTTCTTCTTCTTTCTTCTTTCTTCTTTCTTCTTTCTTCTTTCTTCTTCGACAGCCCTGTCCCCACCCACAGCCGGTGTTTAACACACAGACGTGGGGATGATGGGAACCCTAGCCAACACTGATCCTGAAGACGCAGCCAGGCTCCTCCAGCGTCCCCTCAGCACTGCCGCCCGGGCCCAGGCTCCCCGGAAGACCTGGCCGAGGTTGTGACAAAGTTCCACTGCGTACTCATTTATTTATCAAGCACCTATTTTGTCCAGAAGTGAGGGGTCTGGGAGCATTTCAGATATCAGAATTGTCATAACTGGGAGCAAAAACGGGCAGATAGCTCTGTTCTCTTAGAGTTGCATTACCAGAGAGAGACAAACAAAATATCCACGAGATGATTAAAAAATTTTGGTGAAAACTTAAGCAGCATGGCCAGTTTGGTTGGAAGACGTAAAGCAGAGTGGGGAGATCAGGCTGTGGTAAGGGTGTCATTTCCAGCCTGGAGAGCAGAAAGGAAGAACTTTCTAGAGGCGATTGTGCCTGGTACATGCGACAAGGCCCTGGCATCCACCACTGATCAACAGTTCTCATGTTGTTGTTGTTGTTGTTTGTATGTCCGTGGGCCTATTGGGAAGAACTGGTGAAATCATTTCTGCAGAAAGATTTGTGTAGCCAGACTCTGATGGCTCATACCTGTAATCATAGCTACTCAGGAGGCGGAGATCCGAGGATCAGGGTTCAAAGCCAGCATGGGCAGGAAAGTCCATCAAACTCATTATCTACATCTAACCACTAGAAAATCAGAAGTCACACTGTGGCTCAAAGTGGTATAGAGTATAGCCTTGAGCACAAAAGCTCTGGGACAGTGCCCTGGCCCTGGGTTCAAACCCCGACGGACCAAAAAAGAAATCTGTGTAAACTATGAAGCCCTGTATAAAAGTTATTCGCCTTACATTGACTTTATCAACTATTTTCAGGGTGTTCCAAGTCATCAAGGGTTATTACAATTCTGCCCTTTCATTTATTATTTCTCATAGCATATAATTAACCATTTTAAAGTTGTAATTCAATGGTATTTAATACAGTCACAGTGTTGTCCAACCACCATCTCCTCTAGTTTCAAAACATATTTGTCATCCCTACTCTCTCTTTCTTCCCTCCTTCCCTCCCTTCTTTCCTTCCTTCCTTCCTTCCTTCCTTCCTTCCTTCCCTCCTTCCCTCCCTCCCTCCCTTCCTCCCTCCCTCTCTCTCATTTTCTTTATTTTTTTGTGCCAGTATTCGGGCTTTAACTTAGAGCCTGATTGCTGTTTCTTAGCTGTTTTTGTTCAAAGCTGGCTTTCTACAACTGAAGCTACAGCTCCACTTCTAGCCTTTTTGTTTTTTTTTCCATGACAGCATTATTTATTCTAGTAAAAGTCAGTAACTACATAAGTGCCTAATAATAGGAAATTGGCATATAATGCTACTGTCAAAAATTGTATTTCTGAAGAGTTTGTAATATGAAGTAAATACTTGTATGAAAATAACAAGGGGCAGATGCCTGTGTAAGCCATGTACTCTTTTATTTATTTATTTTTTATGGTTAGCTGGAGATTAGTCTCAGAGACTTTCCTGCAGGCTTTGAACCATGATCCTCAAATCTCAGTCTCCTGAGTAGCTAAGATTACAGGTGTGAGCCTCCTTCCTACTTTCCTTCCTTCCTTCCCTTCTTTCTTTCTGTGTTGGGGATTGAATTCAAGGCCTCACACATGCTAGGCAGGCACTATCCACTGAGCTAGTTTGTCATCTCCCACATTTTTTAGTATTAATTTATGTTTTTGTGGTGTTTTTTTTTTTGCCTCGTGTCTGTCATTTTCATTTCTGGCTGGCCTGAGCCGGCTCCTAAGATCCAGCCATGCAGGAGGCATTCTGGTAGGTGATTCTCGGGGACAGCAGTGACCACACAGCCCTGCATCCAGGGACTCCTGATCTATTGGGGGAATTAGACACCTAATAGATACTCGGTGGAAAGTCACGATACATGTGTAAGGAAAACCGCTCGGAGCATCCTGTCGAGGAGCCTTGGTGGCCCGGCGCCCGTGGCTCGCGCCCATAGATCTTGCTACCCAGAGGGCTGAGAGCCGAGGATCGGAGCTTGAAGCCAGCCCGGGCGGAAGAACCTGTGGGACTTTTGTCTCCAAGTAACCAGCCAGAAGATGGCAACCGAGGGGCTGGGAATATGGCCTAGTGGCAAGAGGCCACTGGGTTCGATTCCCCAGCACCACATATATAGAAAGTGGCCAGAAGTGGCGTTGTGTCGCAAGTGGCGGGGACAGTGCTCAGGCCCTGAGTCCAAGCCCCAGGACTGGCCAAAAAAATAAAAAATACAAAAAAGGAAGATGGCAACCGAGGCGTGGCTCGCGGGGTGGAGCGCCGGCCTTCAGCGAAAGTTCCGTGTTCAGGCGCCCAGGAGAAGGGGCCCTCCGTGGAGTCAGTAGCGCTGCGGGAGAGGGCCGCCTGTCCCGACCCGGCCGAGTCGTCCGCGTCCTTAGGCGCTCGGTTCAGAGGCCCTGCGCGGAGGCAGCGCTGCAGGGTGGGACACGCGCCCCGGCCCGTGGAGATCCGCCGCCCCCAGTGGGGGTCTGCGGGGAAGCGCTTTGTCCGACCACCGAGGGCCGGCACGCCTGGCTGGGGGCGCTGCAAGCCCGCCGCGCCGCCTCGGGCTCCGGGGCTCCGCCGGCTGCGCTGCGCTCCGGCCCGCGGCAGGGGGCGCTGCAGGCCCGCCGCGCTGGCTCCGGGGCTCCGCCGGCTGCGCTGCGCTCCGGCTCGCGGCAGGGGGCGCTGCAGGCTCGCCGCGCGGCCCTCGGGCTCCGGGGCTCCGCCGGCTGCGCTGCGCTCCGGCCCGCGGCAGGGGGCGCTGCAGGCTCGCCGCGCGGCCCTCGGGCTCCGGGGCTCCGCCGGCTGCGCTGCGCTCCGGCCCGCGGCAGGGGGCGCTGCAGGCCCGCCGCGCTGGCTCCGGGGCTCCGCCGGCTGCGCTGCGCTCCGGCCCGCGGCAGGGGGCGCTGCAGGCCCGCCGCGCTGGCTCCGGGGCTCCGCCGGCTGCGCTGCGCTCCGGCCCGCGGCAGGGGGCGCTGCAGGCCTGCCGCGCGGCCCTCGGGCTCCGGGGCTCCGCCGGCTGCGCAGCTTCGGGTTCCGGGGCTCCAGCTGCTCTCCGGGCCCGCGGCAGGGGGCGCTGCAGGCCCGCCGCGCCGCCTCGGGCTCCGGGGCTCCACGCTCTCCACGCTCGCGACCCCGCCGCTCTCCGCGCCCGCGGGCTGCTGCTTGCTCGCTAATGGGTGCTTGTGTTTTCCTAGACGTTTGTTTTGCTCCGTAATCAAACCGCAATCACCAACCGGAGCAGGTCACCCCAGTCACCGCGGGGAGCGCGAGGGGCCGGCCTCGCCCGCCCCTCCCGCCGCTCCCGCCGCTCCCGCCCGCCCGCGCGCCGCCAGCCCCGGGCGCGGGCCGGGCCGGTGCCAGGCCGCACGTCCCTCCGTCCCTCCGGAGGCGCAGCCGGGTTTCTCCAGGCGGGTGACCTGGCAGCGTTCGCGCCCCACCCACGGCGGGTTTCGCTTTCCTCATGTGAAAAGCGCCTCCCACCCGGGAGGGCGGCGAAACTGGTTTCCGCGCGGCGCCTGGTTCCCTGCACACCGGGCGGCTGGACGGCTCCCCTCCCCGGCCTGCGGCCCCGCTTCCCCCAGCAGATGCCCAGAGCGGCCCTCCTTGGCACCCGGCCAGAGTCCAGCTTCTAATAGCTCCGAGCTGGTTTAACTTTAACCGTAGAGCTTTCTTTTGGAATAACTGCTTTGTAATCCAGAAAGCGCGGGCTTGATACCGGACCGTGAAACGCTGCTTCCCGGGCTGCCGCTGACCCGTCTCTCCCAAACCGGGAGACGGTGGTGGGCGCAGAGGCGGAAGGGAGGATGGCAGTGGTGGGGAGGGGTTTGCGCCGGTTGGGCATCTGCGTTCATCGGGGGGATGAACTGGTGGCCCACAGAGAAGAGCTTAGGAGAAACCGAGGCAGGAGCGCGGAGGCCCCCCCCCCCCCCCCGCACTTCTGAGCGACACTACGGCGGACAAAGGCCCGACAGCGTCCCGCGGGCAGCCACGTGACCCGTGTTTTCTGGGACAATCTCCATTTCTGGGGCAGAAGACACACTGGCCTTTTGTCAGACCCGCACCCCAGGCTGCCACCGGGGCTGAGCTGTGGGAGCGCGGTCACCTGAGCGGCCTGTCAACACTCCCGGCCTTATCTCCCGGGAATGGCCTGGAGCCGGCAGGCAGGCAGGCAGAACCACCTGCGCGGTCAGGATACGCTGGGTGGCTGTTGTTTGTTTTTACTTTCAGTTATTTTTCAAGTAGGGTCTGGTTTTTAGCCTGGGGCCAGTTTTCTACTGTGCTCTTTCTATCGTGCCTCCCAAGTAGCTGGAATCATAGATATGCACCATCATTCCTGGCTTGTTTGTTGAGATGGAGGTCTCATAACTTTTGTCCAGGCTGGACGCAAACCTCTATCTTCCTGATCTCTGCCTCCCAAATAGCTAAGACTACAGATGTCTGCCAGTGTGCCCAGCCTGGCTGGAATACTTCTGATTCTACGTCTTCCCTTTTAAATGAAGCCCTTTTAAACCATTACTTGTATTTGTAACATCTTTAAGAAACGTTGATATATCAGGGTAAACATTTGTGTCTTACTTTTTGAAGTTGTGGTAGCAAACTTTTTATTTGGTGTTAAGAAATAAAAGATTAGAAGAAAACAATGTGCGGTAGAGATGAATGTACTGGGTTTTTTGCCAATCCTCATGGAGGCCAGTAACTTTGGAAATACTTTTCTGTATTACGGAAATGGCCTTTGCTGGGTGCCAATGCCTCTCACCTGTAGCCCTCACCGCTCAAGAGCTTGAGATCTGAGGATTGTGCTATGATGCCAGCCTGGCAGGAAAGGCTGAGATTCTTATCTCCAATTAACCACCCCAAAGCCAGAATAGAACTTATCTCAAGTGGTAGAGTGTGCCAGCCTGCAGCAAAGAAGCTAAGAGACAGCATCCAAGCCCTGGGTTCAAGCCCTAGTACTGGCACTTTATCTTAGATTCCTGCTTGAGCTTACTTAAATACAGAGCTCTTCTAGAGAATTGGAATAGGAAGGAGAACAGAAAGAAACAGAAGTGAGTTATTAGATGTTGTGGCCAGTAGCAATTCAATCTCTTTAAAAAAATGTTTAATTGACATATAAATTCTAATTTATTATGTCTATATGTACAATGCTTCTTGATCAGTGTTGCCCTTTCCATCATTCTCTCCTAATTCCATCTTGAATATTGAGGGCCCGATGACCCAGTCAGAGATGAACATTTAGGACAGGGAAGGTAGGTCAGTGGTAAGGCATGTGCTTAGCATACCTTACTCCTTGGCTTCAACCCAGCATGGAGAAAGAAAAACAGAGAAGGCACAGCTGGGAACGTGGCTTAGCGGTGGAGTGCTTGCCTAGCGTGCATGAAGCCCTGGGTTCAATTCTTCAGCACCACATACACAGAAAAAGCCAGAAGTGGCGCTGTGGCTCAAGTGGCAGAGTGCTAGCCTTGAGCAAAAGAAGCTCGGGGACAGTGCTCAGACCCTGAGTTCAAGCCCCAGGACTAGCAGAAAAAAAAAAAAAAGAGAGAGAAGGAGGGATGGGGCCAAGGCAGAAAGGCAGTGCTGAGTCTTCCATTTAGGAAAATCTGACCTTATGCAAACTCTGTGCATGTGCTGGTACAGGGGCTTGAACTCAGGGCCTTGCACCCTTACTTGGCTTTTTCACTCAAAGCTCAACCACTTAAACTACAGCTCCACTTTTAGGTTTTGCTGGTTCATTGAAAAAGTCCCAGGGACTTTTCTGTCTGGGCTAGCCTGGAACTGTGGTCCTTTAGCTCTCAGTCTCCTGAGTAGCTAGGATTACAGGCATGAGCCACCTGTGGCCCGATTTTGTGTAAACGTTGTTGTTGTTGTTGTTGTTGTTTTCAGTCATGGGACTTGAACTCTGAGTCTCGTGCTATCCCCGAGCTCTTTAGCTCAAAACCAGTGCTCTCTCACTTGAGCCACAGTGTCACTTCCTTGTGTAAACTTTTAGAGACAGATGAAAGGGCTGAAGCCTGGAGCTGTGGCTCACACCTGTCATCCTAGCTACTCAGGAGTCTGAGGTCTGAGGATCCCAGTTCAAAGCCAGCCGGAGCAGGAAACTCAGCTCCAACTAACCACCAGAAAACAGGAAGTGTCACCATTGCTCAAAGTGATAGAACTCTAGCCTTGAGCAAAAAGGCTTAGAGACAGCACCCAGGCCCAGAGTTCAAGCCCCACAACTGACTAAAAAGGAAAGGAAAGGAAGGAAGGAAGGGCTGGGGATGTCGCTCAGTGCTATAGTGCCTGCCCAGCATGCTCAAGACTGCAGGGTTAATCTTCCATACTGGGGTGGAGGTAAAGACAGATGCAAAAAGTCAAAATGATGACCATGGTGGCCTGTTAGTACCCCAGAAGCTCCGAGAGGCAGGGCCTGCGTCTTTTATAGCTGTCCTTGTTATGGCTCCTTAGCCAGAGCATTCTATAATGTTCCATCAACACACCTACCAGTATGTGTAAGTTAAATGACCCATCAGTTATGACTGAGGCCGGCACAAAGTCCCAGCCGTGTGCCTCACTTCTGTCTTCTCTGCCGAGAACTGAAGAAAGGGGGGGGGGGGAGGTGAAAGTCTCACACACTCAGAGGAAGACATGAGACGAGATGACCTGGAAGGAAGGAAGGAAGGAAGGACGGCAGGCAGGCAAGCTATACCAATGTGAACGTTTGAGCATTGCTCAGAATGTGTTCTTTTCTTTTCTTTTTTCTTTTTTTTTTTTTTTTTTGCCAGTCCTGGGGCTTGGACTCCCTGGCTTCTTTTTGTTCAAGGCTAGCGCTCTACCACTGGAGCCACAGCGCCACTTCCGGCTTCTCCTGTGTATGTGGTGCTGGGGAATGGAACCCAGGGCTTCATGCATGCTAGGCAAGCACTTTACCACTAGACCACATTCCCAGCTCTCAGAATGTGTTCTTGTTTATTTCTTCAGTGTCCCGTTTCCAACCTGAGCTTGAGCTGCTTCTCCAGCTGCCGGGCTCCTGAGGTGTTCATCTGGCTCCTCTCCCTTTTTGGAGCTGGGCTGCCCCTCCCAGGACACCCGTCTTTCCTAAGTCCTTCCTCTTGAGCAGAAAAGGCAGGGGCTGGAGGGGCACTGCCAGGAGCGGGTACTCGTTGACGTGCCGCGGCTGCGAGCCTCGGGAGGTGGCAGTTGGAGGGAAGCGGTACAGGTAGTGGAGCTGAGGCACCGGGCGGGGGGGGGGGGGGGCAGTGTGTGTCTCAACCAGCTCCTTGGGGGAGGACAGGAGGGGACAAGAACCTTCGCATATGAATTCTTTTTTTTTTTTTTTTTTTTTTTTTTTTTTTTTTGGCCAGTCCTGGGCCTTGGACTCAGGGCCTGAGCACTGTCCCTGGCTTCTTCCCGCTCAAGGCTAGTACTCTGCCACTTGAGCCACAGCGCCGCTTCTGGCCGTTTTCTGTATATGTGGTGCTGGGGAATCGAACCTAGGGCCTCGTGTATCCGAGGCAGGCACTCTTGCCACTAGGCTATATCCCCAGCCCATATGAATTCTTAATATGTTTTGATGGGTTCCCCAAATCCTGCCTACACAGGACCAGCACTTCTCAGGTTCTGTTCCTGAAAGAGCAAAACCAGGGAGAACAGTAGCCTGAAAAAAAACAAGCAGGCACGAGCGGCCTGGGTTACTGGGACGAATGGCAGAAGTGGTGGGACGTTCGGGGTGTGGCCGCGCACGGGGAGTCCACTCGAGGCATGAGGAGGACGTTCCCGCAGGCGGTTCTTGAGAAACTCATTCTAAACACTCTCGACCCGAGAGAAAGGAACAGAACCAAGATCTGGTGCCAGAGCGTGTGGACTTGACCTGATTACAAGGCTGCCGCTAGTTGAAGACATGACTCTCGTGTGGGACAACAAGGCTGCAATCGTAGCCGTTCTGTCCTAAGGCTCTGGGGAAAGTGGGAACAAACCCATCAGCAGGGGCTTGTTCTGTCCTAAGTCTCCAGGCTGGCATGGGTCTGAACCAGAAACATCTCGAAGTAGCATCTCAAATACTAGTTCTGAAAAAACAAGCAGACTAGAGGGAAATGCACACGCGCACGTGCACACGTGCACACACGCACCTTGAGACCCAGAAGCCCCGGATGGATTGCCTCACTCACCGGGGCCAGGAGGGGAGCCCCCGAGGCTGGGAGAGGCCGTGGTCACGCGTGCTGCCCGGGGGCTGTGTCTGCCCCAGCCTCACTCTCTCCGCAAGCGCAAGCGGCGACCACGGTCTGCCAAGGGAGGGCACATTATGCAAATTTCCACTTCCATGAAATTAATGCTTCGAAACAGTGTGGCTAGAAATGTGCTAGAACAAACGGTGATCATGGAGATTAGAGTGCTTTGAACATTAGAAAACCTGGCGAATTTGTAAGATTAACCAGGACAAGTCCCCATCTCAGGAGAAGCATCCAAGTTTCAAAAGGACACTTGCACAGCTGGGTGTCATTAGCTCACACCTGTAATCCTAACTGTGCCGAAGACTGAGATCTGAGGATTGTGGTTCAAAGCCAGCCTGGGCTGGAAAGTCTAGGAGACTCATCTAATTAACCACCACAAAAACAAAAGTGGAGTTGTGGCTCTAGTGATAGAGCACTAGCCTTGAGCAAAGAAGCTCAGGAACAAAACCCAGGCCCTGGGTTCCAGCCCCAGGGCTAGCACCAAAAACAACAACAACAACCAACAAAAAAAGTCAAGGCTCTCGAGTTCAAGCCTCAGTACTGGCCAAAACAAACAACCAAGGATTTTAGGACTATGGAAGTGTTCTTTGCGGTAACTTGGACAGAAGAGAGGGCAAGGTTAAAACATCAGAAAACATCTCCCAAGACCAAGAGTTATTTTCTCTTCCACAACTCGCTGGGAGTGGAATTGCCTGGGTCAGTTAGCAGGGGCTCAGGAGGAAGTCTCAGGGATGAATGCCCTGCAGCAGTCTCTTTGATAGTGAAATAGTTGAACCCCAGACCTTGCCGTAAGCTGTGAGGAGTCACTCCAAATTTAGAAGATCATTAAACTACTAGTATTTTCCACTGTCTCCAGGTTTGGATTTAAGAAAAAAAAAAAAAAGGACATAGGATGCTTCCAGCCACACTTACGCCTTTGCAAAGTACTTAGCTGACAGATTTTTTTGTATTCTAATTACCCAAGTGCACATTTCTGTTGTTTGCCAAGCTTATGGCTTGGGTCCGTTTGCAGTGCCGGGAGTCGAGTGTAGCCCACCTTGTCACTTCCGCCCGTGCTCTCAGACTACCGGACACTCCTGGGCCTAGCCCCAGTCCACGTAACCCCCGGAACTCAGCTGTCTCTCTGGTTTGCTCTTGCTGGAGCCAAGGGAAGAGCTTTGAGTTTCTCATCTGCGCTTTTCCCCTGACTTCATCTACCAGGTGCCGGTGGCTCACGTCTGTCATCCCAGCTACTCGGGAGGCTGAAATCTGAGGGTGGTGGTTTGAAGGCAAGCAGGGAAGAAAAGCCCCTGAGACGGTTATCGCTAGTTAACCAGCAAAAACGCCGAAGTGGAGCTTTGGCTCCAGAGGGTAGAGTGCCAATCTTGAATAAAAAAGCCAAGTAAGAATGCAAGCGCCACTCCTGGTACAAACACAACAACAGTGGCTGGCTCACCTGAAAGCTGTGACAAAATGAGAACGCATTTGCCTTTTTCGTCGTTCTTTGTTAAGACCAATAAGGTGATGAGCACCAGGTGCTTTGAATGTCTCAGGACCAGTGTGCCTGACCCCTCAATGCACCCGGTCAACTCATAACCCCCCAGAGCCCAGCTCCGGTCTACGAGCCTGGGAGTGGCACCCACGCAGTCCCACGGCAGCCCTGTTCACCGCAGTCTCTCCTTCCCACCTTAACACGGACAAATTTTGCTGTGTGTGTGTGCACGCACGTCAGTACTGGGCTTGAACTCAAGGCTTCATGTTCTTTTTGGCTTTTACCCTCAAGGCTAGTAGTGTTCTAACACTTAAACCACTGGCTTTTTTTTTTTTTTTTTTTTTTATCAGTTCTGGGGCTTGATCGTGGGGCCCGGGTACAGTTGTGGGGCTTGATCTTGGGGCCTGGGTACTGTCCCTGAGCTCTTTTCAATACAAATTGATTTTTTTTTTTTTGTCAGTTGTGGGGCTTGAACTCTGGACCCCGGCGCTCTGCTGAGCTCTTCAGCTCAAGGCTAGCACTCTGCCACTTGAGCCACAGCACCACTTCCCCTGAGTTCTTTTGCTCAAGGTTAGTGCTCTACCAACTTTGAGGACACCACTTCCAGTTTTCTGATTAGTTGGAGATAAGAATCTGGTAGACTGGGGCTGGGGATATGGCCTAGTGGCAAGAGAGCTTGCCTCCCATACGAAGCCCTAGGTTTGATTCCCCAGCACCGCATAGACAGAAAACGGCCAGAAGTGGTGCTGTGGCTCAAGTGGCAGAGTGCTAGCCTTGAGCAAAAAAGAAGCCAGGGACAGTGCTCAGGCCCTGAGTCCAAGGCCCAGGACTGGCAAAAAAAAAAAAAAAGACTAAAGGCTTCAAACCCCCAAAAAAAGAAAAGAAAAAAGAAAGAAAGAAAGAAAGAAAGAAAGAGTGCCAGCACCACATATATAGAAAATGGCCAGAAGTGGCGCTATGGCTCAAGTGGCAGAGTGCTAGCCTTGAGCAAAAAGAAGCCAGGGACAGTGAGTGCCCAGGCCCTGAGTCCAAGGCCCAGGACTGGCCAAAAAAAAGACTCTGGTAGACTTTCTTCAGCTGGCTTTGAACAGCCACCCTCAGATCATAGCCTCCTGAGTAGCTAGGATTATAACAGACATGAACGACCAGTGTCTGGCCACTCCTGGCTTTTTTTTTTTTTTCTCATCAGTCTTGGGGCTTGAACTCAGGGCCTAGGTACATCCTTGAGCCTATTTGTGCTCAAGGCTAGCGCAATAGCCACAGCGCCATTTTGGGGCTTTTTTTTTTCTGAGTAGTTTATTGGAGATAAGTATCTCAGGACTTTCCCGCTAGTCTGGCTACTAACCGAAACCCTCAGATCTCAGCCTACTGAGTAGCTAGGAGTACAGGCGTGAGCCACCAGCACCAGGCTCAACATCAACAATCTTATCTCTAGAAAGAGGCTCAAAGGGGGCTGGGAATGTGGCCTAGTGGTAGAGCCCTTGCCTCACATACATGAAGCCCTGGATTCGATTCCTCACCACCACATACACGGAAAAAGGCGGAAGTGGCGCTGTGGCTCAAGAGGTAGAGTGCTAGCCTTGAGCAAAAAGAAGCCAGGGACAGTGCTCAGGCCCCAGGACTGGCAAAAAAAAAAAAAAAGGAGGCTCCAAGATAGTTTGTCCTCCTGTGCTCACCATCTCTGGGGCAACTTTATGCTTCTAGCCCTTGCTCTAGGACTAATAATAGGTAGAATGAGAAGTCTGTTCTCTATGATGACCTTTAACATTTTTTTGGCTGGTCCTGGGCCTAGGTGCTGTCGCTGAGCTTCTTTTGCTCAAGGCCAGTGCCCTACCACTTGAGCCATGGCGCCACTTCCAGCTTTTTCTGAGTAGGTTACTGGAGATAAGAGTCTCAAGGACTTTCCTGCCTAGTCTGGCTTGGAAGAACTGTGATCCTTAGGTCTCAGCCTCCTATATAATTAGAGTTCCAGGGACAAGCCACTGACACCCGGCCCAGCTTGTTCTTTGTAATAGGGTCTTACTGAGTTTTCTTTTGCCTGGGCCATCTTGAACTTTGATTCCTTTTTCCGCCTCTTAAATAGCTAGTATTACAGGTGTAAGCCAGTGTGCCTGGCTGAAGTGACTTATTGTTTATTAGGTTTTACTTATATACTTTTAGATTGTCGTCCAACCAATTTTAGCTCTTGCTTTATTTTTAAGAATTGAATTTAAGACCTTATGTTCGGTAGACAAGTCCTCTATCACTGAGCTATAGCCCTAACCCACAAGTTTGGATTTTAAGAATATGTTGGGGGGCTGAGAAGGTGGCTTAGTGATAGAGTGTTTTCCAGCATGCATGAAGCCCTGGGTTCGATTCCTCAGCACCACATATATAGAAAAAGCAGGAAGTGGCGCTGTGGCTCAAGTGGTAGAGTGCTAGCCTTGAGCAAAAAGAAGCCAGGGACAGTGCTCAGGCCCTGAATTCAAGCCCCAGGACTGGAAAAAAAAAGAATAGGCCCTAGTTTAGGAAGATGAGGACCATACCTCACCCCTGACATTTTTGGGGGGCAGAGGGGCTTGTCCTTCTTACTACCTACCATGAGCCATAAATGGCTCTTATCCTTCTGCCTGGATGCTTGCCCTTCTTTCTGGAAAGCCCAGGTTCTTGCCCTGAGAAGTGTGTGTACATGTGTGTGCACATACATTTTGTATCTGTACATGAAAGGAAAGGGACAGGATTCTGCCTTTTTTTTTTTTTGCTGGTCCTGGGGCTTGAACTCAGGGCCTGAGCACTGTCCCTGAGCCTCTCAGCGCTCAAGGCTAGAGCTCTTACCACTGTGAGCCACAATACCACTTCCGGCCTTTTCTGTTTATGTGGTACTAAGGAATCGAACCCAGGGCTTCATGCATGCTAGGCAAGCACTCTACCACTAGGCCACCCTCCCAGCCCCAGGATTCTGCCTTTTGTGGTCATTTGAGGACGTTAGACTGAGCCAAAGTGTAGCAAGAGTGAATCCATGTGCCAGAAGGAGAGCTGGTGCATCAGTATCTTCTGCCCTGGCTTTACAGGAGCAGACAGACACTCAGTTCCAGGCCTCGGCACTCAGTAGGGAGCCAGAACCTCCAGGGAGGTTTTGGCATCCAGCTTCTGCTCTTCTACTCATTTGCATAGAAGGGGTAAGCTTAGTGGAAATTGGGTGACGAAGTGAGCTTTCAAATAGATTGTGTGTGTGTGTGTATGCGCGTGCGTGTGTGCCAAGTACTGGGGTTTGAACTCAGGACCTGGGCACACTGGCCCTTAGCTTCTTTGGTCATGGCTGGAGCTCTACCGCTTGAGCCACTTCCACCTGTGGCTGGTTCACTAGAGAGAAGTGTCACAGGCTTGTCTTCCCAGTCTATCCTTCATCTCAGCCTTCTGGGTTGCTCAGATTACAGACGTGAGCATGAACGTGGAACTAAAAATGAATTTTAGTGTTTCGTAGGCGAATACAGGCTGTCATTCTAGTTCCTCCACAGGGAAAGGACCCTGCTACTCCTTAAGCCACAGGTGGGGGACTGACATGTAGAATGGCGCTCGGGCTGACGCTGGCCTGGCTTCCGCTGGGACGCTAGGGGGGCAGATGGTTGCGAGGCCCCCGGTGCAGGCTGCCCCCCGCCTCTGGCTGGGTCTCTGAACGGCTGCCGTCCAGTCAGGTCCTCGGTCTCACCTGGAGCCTATCTGGTTTTCCTTGATGTGAGCCCGGGCAGGAAGTGGGTTTGTTTGTCCAGATGCCACCGGTCGGATGACTGTTGCGCGCAGGAGTGTCCTCAGGCCCCGTGCCAGCCGGTCCCACCTCGTCTCTATTCCTCATCCGGGAGTGCTGTCATCAGCAGAACTGGGAGGACTGGGAAACCCTTTGGGCAGGAGATTTCGAAATGAGATTTAGATTAAAAAGAAGAAGAAAAAAAACAACACAGTGGGTGGGGTTCTAAGGAATGAAGGAGACAAGAAAAACTCCCATGTGCCACTCCGCTGGATAGCGGGGATAAACTGGAGGGCCTGGCATAGAGGGACGGAGGCCCGGGGCCCAGGCCGCAGGCATGGCAAGGCTGTGTCTTGCTGACTGTCCCCATCCTTGCCAATCAGGATGCTGAGAATTTCCATTCTCCAGGCAAAAGCACACCTGCCACCAGGCTTTCTGTCTGGGGCAAGTCAGCACCAGCCAGGGGTAGATAAACCCCAGGGCTCCCGGCGGAGAGGGAGTGGTGGGGAAGCAGGCTGTGGATTGGCAGGCAGACTGGAAGAAAACCTGGCGATGTGGGGTAATTCAGAGACGGACTAGGCTTGAAGCAATACCAAAGGGAGCTCCTGGGCAAGTAGTGGTCACAGTGCCCCCAGCAGGAAGGGGTACTTCACTCTGCAGTTCAGTGGCTGACCCTAGTCTGCATCTTGTCATCCAGTGGTCTTCCCTGGGCTTAGGGCATCTGTCGAGGAGTGGAGGTGGCTTCTAGTGGCAGGTGCCTGGGGCAGGAAGCGCATGGAGGGAGGTGTGGGCTGGAGGATCTGGAGGTAGGGGAGAGGGACACTGATGCTATAGGAGAGGAAGAGCAATGAGCAATGAAAACAACTCTGAAAAAGCACACAAGGAGGTAATAGACAAGGAAAGAGAAGGGGCAGTGACAAAGGAGCAAAGAAAGGAGAAAACAATGAAGATTGGACTGGGAGTATGGCCTAGTGGCTCGCCTCGCATACATGAAGCCCTGGGTTTGATTCCTCAGCACCACATATATGGAAAACAGCCAGAAGTGGTGCTGTGGCTCAAGTGGCAGAGTGCTAGCCTTGAGCAAAAAGAAGCCAAGGACAGTGCTCAGGCCCTGAGTCCAAGCCCCAGGACTGGCAAAAAGAAGAAAAAAAAATGAAGATTATGATGAATGCTAGTGTCTCATGCCTGTAAGCCTAGCTGTTCAAGAGGCTGAGATCTGAGTATCATGGTTTGAAGCCAGCCTGGCCAGGAAAGTTCCATGAGAATCTTTCCTCCAATTAACCACCAAAAAGCTGAGCTGGGGGGGGCCTGGGGATATGGCCTAGTGGCAAGAGTACTTGTCTCGTATACATGAGGCCCTGGGTTCAATTCCCCAGCACCACATATATAGAAAATGGCCAGAAGTGGCGTTGTGGTTCAAGTGGTAGAGTGCTAGCCTTGAGCAAAAAGAAGCCAGGGACAGTGCTCAGGCCGAGTCCAAGCCCCAAGACTGGCCAAAAAAAAAAAAAAAAAAAAGCTGAGCTGGGGGCTCAAGTGGTAGAGTGCCAACCTTGAGCAAAAACGCTAAGGGAGAATGCCCAGGCCCTGAGTTCAAGCCCTAACACCAGCACACACATACACAAAAAATGAGTCTCAAAACATGCTCAGTACTTAAGGAGCTTGTCATGATGAATTCATCTCATCCAGGTGGATGAAGAAAGTAGTAGTCTTCAAAGGTGTTTGGAGTCATACAATAGGAAAAGCCCAGAGAGGGACTGTAAGAACTAGCTGAGCAGCTATGAACAAGAGGGGCTTATGATTCATGAGCACGCGTCCCGCCTCGTGTGGGGTGGGGACCCATCTAACCAGAATCACCGCCCAGCCCCTCCCAGTCTCCTAGATGACAAGCCGTGGCATCCTCCGTCCACCCCACTCAGCCCCCAAGCGTTTTGCAAAAACATCAGTATAAACAAATACAGGTGAGGGAGGTCATCGGCATTTGGAAAAGTCCATGAGATTCTTATCTCCGATTAACCAGCATAAAGCCCGAAGTGGAGGTGTCACTGGCGTGGTAAAGCATCAGCCTTGAGTGAAAAAGCTGAGGGAGAATGCGTAGGCCCTAAGTTCAAACCCCCGTACTGCCACCCAAAATAAATAACAATGAATGTCATTTAACTGCTACATCCAACATCTCTTTAGGGGGTTATCCTAAAGTAACTCACGATCTTATTTAATCCTCACAATAATCCAGTTTAAAGTTCTTCCTCAGAGTTAACTGGTAGACCTCAGGTGTACACTCAGCATCCTCTGACTCAAATCCTTTCTGTTTTCTGTGCAATGTCAGACCTCTCTCCCCCAACTTGAGAGTGACATTAAGAGCAGGATTCCTGGAGGTCTTCCTGGCACTCGCTCCTGCTCCATGCCACTTTCATGATCGTCCAGTGGAGAAGAATCTCCAGTTCCTAGTGAAGAATGGAATGGAAAACAAAGGATTCCAACATTTCCTTTGCTAAAGATCTTTTCAAAATCACCAAAAATCTGTGTGTGTGTGTATGTGCGTGTGCATGTGTGCGTATGGCGTGTGTGTGCGTGTGCACATGCGCGTGTGCAGAAGCGTGCGCCAGTACTGGGGCTGGAACTCAGGCTTGGGCACTGTCCCTGCGCCTCTTTGTGCTCAAAGCTAGCTAGCGCTCTCCCACTTGAGCCACAGCGCCACTTCCAGTTTTCGGGTGACTTATTGGAGGTAAGGGTTTCAGAGCCTTTCCTTTGTGGGCTGGATTAAAACCACACTCCTCAGATCTCAGCCTCCTGAGAAGCAAGGATTACAGGTGTGTTGGGGTTCAGCTTTGGCCTTGAGGGGGAAGGGCAATGGAGAGCGCTCCCCCAACACAGGTGTGAGCCACTGGTGCCTGGCATACCTCCAGCTTTGTCGTGGGTAGTTTATTGGAGATAAGGAGTCTCAGGGACTTTTTTCCTGTCCAGGCTGGCTTCAAAACCTAGACCTCAGGGGCTGGGGATATGGCCTAGTGGCGAGAGAGCTTGCCTTGTATACATGAGGCCCTGGGTTCGATTCCCCAGCACCACATATACAGAAAACGGCCAGAAGTGGCGCTGTGGCTCAAGTGGCAGAGTGCTAGCCTTGAGCAAGAAGAAGCCAGGGACAGTGCTCAGGCCCTGAGTCCAAGGCCCAGGACTGGCCAAAAAAAAAAAACAAAAAACAAAAACCTAGACCTCAGATCTCGGCCTCCTGAGTAGCTAGGATTATAGGCTTGAGCCACCAGGGCCCAGCCAAAAAGCTTCTTTATCATTAGTAGTATTTTAAAAGCAATGTGAGAACATTACACTGGTTACAGAATGTATGCTTCTGGCCATTACACTGTTCCTTCCCACATATATTTCTTCCCACCAGAGCACGCTTTTCTTCTCTGATCCTCTCTTCTCACATCTTTTTTTTTTTTTTTTTGCCAGTCCTGGGGCCTGAACTCAGGGCCTGAGCACTGTCCCTGGCTTCTTTTCGCTCAGGGCCAGCACTCTACCACTTGAGCCACAGCGCCACTTGCAACTTTTTTCTGTTTATTGTGGAATTGCATGCTAGGCAAGCACTTTACCACAAAGCCACCTTCCCAGCCCACTCCTCGCTGTCTTGTGGTTTATTGGACTTGATCATCAGATGTTAGCCTGCTAAGCAGCTAGGCTTACAGGCATGAGGCACTGGTGCCAGCGTTACCTTGATTTCCTAAACCTCATCACCAACTCCTCCCCAGAGGTGCCACAGGAAACCCTGACCCTTCTAGGACTTTCTGGGAGAAAGTAGAAGAGAACAGAGGTTTAGAGGGTACTCATTTGGAGGGAAGCCCTCTCATTTGGGGTGGCAGCAAGCCCTGTCATGGCAAGAACAGAGGTGCCCCCACTCTGTAGGCCACCCTTGCTTCTGTGAAGGGGCCTAAGTGTCAGGGTTGAGCTGGCACGGGCGGCTGGCTGCCAGCCTGCCCTCCTCCTCCCGAGTCCCAGGCGGGTCCGCTCCTTTGCCCTGTTATTACCGCTGGCAGATTGTTTGTGCCGCTGGCAGAAGGACGCAAGTCCTTCCAGTTCTCCTGGTCTCCTCCTGCAGCTCATCCGCTGCTGCTGCGCGTGGGGAGGGGAAACGCCCGGGCCTGTTACCTGGAGGCCCAGGTGGGGGTGGGGGGTGGGGGAGGCCGGGAGAGGGCCGGGCCCGGCCAGGCCAGGCGGGAGCCGGCCGGACTAGCCCAGCTGAGGACCAGATGAGTTTCTTACATGACTGGGAAACTGGGACTGTGGGCAGGAGGTCAGGGGGTGCTGGGGTGGGTGCTGGAGTGGGCGTCAGCACTCAGGAGCCTGTGGAATGCCCTGACCCACTCTGGAGAGCGTGGCTTCCTCCCCGGGCCCTGCTCCCGACCCGCGCGGTACCCAGGGCTGCCCCTGGAGCCCGCTCCGCATCCAGAGCCAGATGCGGGACGCCGGCCTCCCCCAGCCTTTAGCTTTTGTCTTGCGGGTGGGCTTAGGGGTGACCGCAGTTTCCTGTGTGTTCTGGGGGGGACTGCCGCGTTGTCGCGGCAGCACACTCGTTCTTGCTGACCTCAATTGCTTCTGCACCTCTTAGGGCCCGCCGTGCCCCAAGCCCCCAGGGTGACGCAAGTTGGGGTTCTGTGTGCAGTACACCACACAGGTGGTGGGGTGGGTGTCCTTCCTGTCCCTCTCCCCCTTTTCTCATCTCTGTCGGTCCGGGGTGCCCTCTGGGAGCGCGAGGGTTCTCTGTGTGGGGCGCACACTCCACGGAGGGATCCGCGCTGCATCCATTTCCCCACCGGAACTGAATTTGGGGGGACTTATTCTTTGCTTTGGACCCCCCCCCCGGCCTCTGCCCATCTGGCATGAAATACGTAGAAGTTCAGAGTTCAGAAAACAAATGCAGGAGCGAATGGGAAGGCAGGCTCGCTGGCTCACGGAGGGTTGGAGAGACGAGGCTCCGCTCGGAGTTCCGGCTTCCCTCACTAGCTGTGTGACCTTGAACAAGACAGTTCAGTGGACCGAGCCTCAGTTTCTTGGTCTAAAAATAGCCTCAATAATAGCTACCTCGGAGGGTTGTTGTGAGAACTAGAGATGATGTCAGCGAGAAGCCCAGCACGCCGCGGCCTGGCACGTAGTAGGAGCTTAACGAGTGGAAGCGATGATTAACTGTGGTTATTGGACTGTTTAGGTATTTGCCTAAAGCAAAGTCTTAATCCAAGAACTCAGGTTTGTAGCCAGTGGCCCGCGGCCTGCCAGTGGCCCAGGAGCGTCTCCGGATTTAGTCTTACCCTTCGGTGCGGGGCCCCTCTGTTCTGTACAATAGAGTCCTTCTGGGACAATGGCTAGCAGTGGGGCACAATGGCTCTCGCTCCCAGTTGTAGGCAGCACCGCGTGGGCTTCGTGTGTGTGTGTGTGTGTGTGTGTGTGTGTGTGTGTGAGATGTATGTACACACGGATGCACTCACATGCGCGTGTATGTGCATGCCACCGCTACGGAGTGCTGTCCCTTGGCTTCTTTTGCTCAAGGTTTGTGCTGTAGCACTTGAGCCACAGCTCTACAGCGATTTTGGGTGGTTCATTGGAGATAAGAGTCTCATAGACTTTCCTGTCCCAGCTGGCTTCAAACTGCTATCCTCAGGTTTCAGCCATTCGAGTTGCTAGGATAACAGACATGAGCCAACAGCCCCTGGCTCAGTCCTTATTTCTAAGTTAGGGTTTATCATAGATATGTGTTAGAGGAAAATAAATCACAGGATAGCATATTCAGTACTAAACATGGTTTCAGTGATTTACTTGGGCTATTAAATAGACACTTTGAGAATATGGAGGAGGGGGGATGACTATAGACAGGGAGAAAAGGTGAGGAATAAGAAATCAGCCACTGGCTTCCCAGCCCTCATGTACCTGCTTCACCCTGCCTCAGTTTCTCCATGTGTGACCTATTCCACCCTCTAGAGCGCTTCCAGACTTGGTGTCCACAGACATGGCCCAAGGGGGAGCTTCAGGAAAAGGAGGGGTATGAGGCAAAGACCAGGGCAAGGTGATGAGTCAGAGGTGCTAACAGCCCTACCCTGTCAGCCTGGGGCAGGACAGCAAGGTCAAAACAAACTGGGTTTGGACAGAGAGTAGGACACCATTGGCCAGGTGGCCACCCTGGCCTGAGGGAGTGGGCCTAGGGAAGGGGCTTTAGCACTCCAAGCTCCGGGGCAGGCAGCCCTCCAATGGGCGTCCCATGGCAGTGCTGGCTTTCCAGCCCCTTCCCCGTGTTTTCATCCAGCAGGGCACTCTGGTCCAACTCCACAGGATTTTGTTGTTGTTGTTGTTAGTCCTGGGCCTTGAACTCAGGGCCTGAGCGCTGTCCCTGGCTTCTTTTTGCTCAAGGCTAGCACTTTATCACTTCTGGCCGTTTTCTATATATGTGGTGCTGGGGAATTGAACCCAGGGCTTCATGTATACAAGGCGAGCGCTCTACCACTAGGCCACATTCCCAGCCCCAACTCCACAGGATCTTGTGGGTGGAAGGGCCCTGGAGATGGTACGCCCGGTGCGCAGTCCCGGGATGGAGAATCGTGATTGCTACCCCGCGCCTGCTGGGACAGCACCCCTGCAGTGGGACACTGGCCCCTCCCTCTGGCGGCACCCCTGCAGTGGGACACTGGCCCCTCCCTCTGGCGGCACCCCTGCAGTGGGACACTGGCCCCTCCCTCTGGCGGCACCCCTGCAGTGGGACAGCACCCCTGCAGTGGGACACTGGCCCCTCCCTCTGGTGGTGGCGCTGAGTCAGGGCTTGGGGGGTGGTCTCGGCTCCCTCAGATGGGGTCTGCACTCCTGGAGCCCTCGCCGCTCACTCCTGGGGTCCACAGCAGGAGCTGGCCGGGGCGCTTTGGCTCACCCTCCGGTCAGCCTCGGCCTGCCTTCCTCCCTCCTGGGCTGGTCTCCCCAGTCCCCGTGTCCCCCGCCCCGTCCTCACTCCTGCAGTCTGTCAGGAGCCTTCTCAAAGATGCAATGGAGCTTGGGACCTAGACTCCCGGGAGCATAAAGGGACTGTACTGTATTTTATTTTGTGCCGTACTAGGGCTTCCTGCTCTTGTGTGGCTTTTTCACGTAAGGCTGGTGTTGTACTACTTGAGCCTTCACTCCACTTGCTGTTTGTTGTTGTCTTTTTTTCCCTGCTGGAGCTGGCTTCTAACCATGATCCTCAGAGCTTAGGCTCCTGAGTAGCCGGGATGACAGATGTGAGCCACAGGTGCAAGATTCCGTCCACGCCTTGACTCCAGCCTGGTCTTTCCTGTCACTCGCTGGAAGTGAAGGAGAAGCTGGGCTAGTGGAGCCCAGGCTTAGACCGGGCTGCATTTGCTCTTTTTTTTTGAGGGGGAGGGGAAGAAGGCACCCACACCTCCCCGTTGGGAGGTTAAACTTCAACTAAAACCAGTCAATTGTTTTACAACTCTATCTTGTTCTAAAATAACATATGCTCACTGTAAAGCAAATTAGAAAAGACATTTAAATTTAGAGTATCAATCTGAAGGACGGTTCAGAGTTTTCCCAGGCTCCCGGCCTGGTTTTGGGAAGAACAATAGGGCCCTGCCGTTCTAGGCCAGACCCCACCCACACTGGGCCTTGCCCAAGCTTTTGTTATCAGTCCTTAAAGGCCCCCCCAGAAACAACTCCCACAATGCCTGTGGCTGACCCAGCGGGATGGGGATTGGTGGTGAGCCTGCCTCATTGTCCTGCTCCTCACCTTGGGGCTCTGCAAATGCTCACTGGCTGTGCCCTGAGCTTTCAGTGTCCCGTTCCGTCTGGCCTCCGGTGTGACACCTTCCTGGGTCCCGTCCTGGAGCCCCACCATCGCCTGCTGGTTCTTTCAGAAGCCAAGGACTCCTCCAGGGCTTCCCTAGTACTTGTGGTCTGGCCACACCATTTGTCCTTAGTTACATATTGACTTATGCTAATCTCTTCTCTCTTCCGGGCCGGGCCCATTGCCAGTCAGCTGGAGCTCTTACTTGTTCTCACTTGCTCTCTCCCGCCCCCAGCACTCACCCACCTTCTAGAACCTGCCATCCAAGAACCTGAAGGTGCCTGTGCTGTGAACAGTCACTGTCTAGTCCAGTGCTGCTGGCACAGGGCTCTGCTGACGGGGTGGGAGTTCCTGCCCCGAGCTCGTCTGAGAAGCTCGGAGGGCAGAGGTTCAAAGGAGCCCCAGGACCCTGCCGCCACCTTCCCTCCCCCAGGACGCAAGTCAGTTGACAAGATTAGATGCTGTACCCCTTAGATGTATAAAATGCAAGTTAGATTGCCCTTGGGGCAGGGCAGTGAGTTTCTCCCGAGAAAGCCATGCTCTCTGGCAGCTGTTTAGAGACAGAGCTGGGCTAGGGCTACCTGCAGTACCCGGGCTCTTCACTTCCAACACTGCTTTGTCTCTCTCCACAGCGCCCAGCGCCAGCCCTCTCCCACCCCCCCAGTGTATGCCAGGAAGCCCTCCTCCTCCTCTTCCATCTGGCAGGGGCATGACGGAAGGATCCTGGACCAGGGTCCGAGATCAAGTCTCCCAGAGTGATTCTGCTTCGGTGATGGGCAAGGCCAGGTAATCTCCCACCTTCCTTCTGGTGTGGGTACGCCGAGGCGCCTGCCTGGTCCTCTCCCGCCTGTCCAGGGGCGGCACGCACAGTGCATCTGGTCCCAGCGTTCGGGCCAGACTGGCCGGTGGCTCTCCCTGCCCCGCTCCTGGACCAGCTCCCAGCTCCCATGTGCCACGCAGGGGGGAAGAGCAGCCCCAGCAGCCTGCACTGGGGGCTCAGGCCTGTCCTCCTAGCTACTCAGGAGGCTGAGATCTGAGGAACATGGTTCAAAGCCAGCCTAGGCAGAGTTAAGTCCCTGAGACTCTGATCTCCACTTAACCAGAAGTGGCGCTGTGGCTCAAAGTGGCAGAGTGCTAGCCTTGAGCAAAAAGAAGCCAGGGACAGTGCTCAGGCCCTGAGTCCAAGCCCCGCGACCAACAGCAGCCCCCCAGAAAGAACAGGGTGGACCAGGGCCAGCAGGCCCCCAGGTATGGAGGCCTGGCAGGTCACATCATTTAGCTGGGTCAGGTTCTTTTTTTTTTTGGCCAGTCCTGGGGCTTGGACTCAGGGCCTGAGCACTGTCCCTGGCTTCTTCTTGCTCAAGGCTAGCGCTCTGCCATTTGAGCCACAGTGCCACTTCTGGCCATTTTCTGTATATGTGGTGCTGGGGAATCGAACCCAGGGCCTCATGTATATGAGGCAGGCACTCTTGCCACTAGGCCATATCCCCAGCCCCTGGGTCAGGTTCTTAAGACCAATGGTAATAGGGGCAAGGTTTGGATAGAAGCAGCATTTTAAACATTTATTTATTGCTAGTCCTGAGGCTTGAACTCAGGGTCTGGGCCTTGTCCTCAAGCTTCTTTTTGCTATAGGCTAGCACTCTACCACTTGAGCCGTAGCTCTACTTCTGGCATTTTGGTATTAATTGGAGGTAAGAATCTCAGGGAGTTTTTTTGCCCAGGCTGGCTTTGAACTGTGATCCTCAGGTCTCAGCCTCCTGAGTAGTTAGAACTAAAGGCAATTGTTTGGTGAACTTCCCTGTGGTGTGATGGAGAGACCTAAGACAACACAACCCTCCTCTGAAATACAGAAGACATTAGCTCTCTGATTTTAATCGTTGGAGGGAAAGTTATAAAATAAGACAGACACAACACAGAGCCTCATGGCTCTCAGATTGTCAGCGAGCACAGGGATACAGAAATGTAAACACAGAGATTTTGGATAACCTTTAGGACTTTTAAAATACAGCAACTCCCCAGACAATTAAAGTAAAATGAAACAAGGCTTCAGAGTGGTTCTATACAGTTCAGATACAGAACAAGAAGTCTCTTTCCTCGGGGGTCAGCCTGGGTTGGGGCCAGAGTTGGGTGTGTAGTTGGGTCTTCCGGGCGGGGAAGCCTGGGCTGGGCCTGACGGGGCTTGGTGGCCACCCTATGGGGCCATCTGGTAGGTCTGGCTCGCTGCCTCTCCAGCAGGCTGGCTCTAGCTCCAGATCTGTCTCCTTTGACCCACAAGACACACTCCCACTTTGACCTACAACCTTGTTCCCGTTATCAGCAGGGCTCCGGGCCACACCTTGGGAGAGCAGCTCCCTCCCTCTGAGGAACCAGCTAGTCCACAGCTGCTCAAAATCCCAGCCTTTTGCAAAACAGCAAGACCACCTCTTCTCCTTCTAGACATTTCTGATGTTATTATTCCCCCCCCCCACACACACACTTTTCTTTCTGCTGTTCTACTAGAGTTTCTGATTCATCCAGAAGAGGACCGGCCCTCCAGCTTGGTCTTGCACTTGCCTGAGTGTTTCAGGCAGCAGACTCGGTGTTAAAGACTTGCCACCCCACCTGGCTGACCGCTGACGCCCCAGCGGGGCCGCCCTCAGCCTCAGAGACACGGTGAGTTGTTCATCAGGAGTGCACAGGCGCACCAGGACAGGAAACCTGGGGCCTCCATGAAGGATGGGGGGCTGGGGAGGGAGGAGCAGGAGAGGCGAGGCTCTGCCCAGCAGAAGAGGAAGGACAGAAGGAGCGCTCCACCCCCAGCGTGGGGCTGTTGGAGGGTCTCTGTTGGCACAGCCGCCCCAGAGCCAAGGCACGGAGGAGGTTTGAAATGTCCAGGATAAATAGAACCACATTGGGGTGGAGAAAAGCCAGCTCCAACCCTCTCAAAAATAATCGCCACGGGCACCAAAAATATATTAATATCTGTACATTTGTCATCTTTACAAAAAGGAAATAAAACCTCCTGGAACCTTGCGGTTGGTTTAAGGATGAGGTGGTGTGCGGAAAGGCCACGTGTGCACACGCGTGGGGACCCACGTACAGCGAGGAGACACAGAGGACACGTGCGGCTGCTTGAGCGCGCACGCACGCGCACGCGCACGCACACGCAGCTGTGCAAACGTGTGCCTCTTTGTCAGAAGGGCGGAGCCCTCGAACCCTGAGCACGGAGCCGGTTGGCGCAGGGGGCCCCCGCCTCCCCCACTGTCGTTTGGGGGGCTGCTCTTGCCTCGCCGTCCACGGGGACCTGGGCCCCGCCCGAGGGCGGCAGGGTCCCCCCTGGTCTTCCTCCTCTGGGGAGGCAGTCCCGCCGCGAGGAAGCAGGGCTGGGCTCGCGTGGCCTCACCCCCGCCGGCGTCCCCGCGTCTCCCATGCCAGCGAGGCCTCTGCCCACGAGTCACACGGGGCAGAAGGAGCACCATCCGTGGCAGGCATGAGCGATGGGGGGGCCCGGGGGCTCTGGTCCTCACCACGGTGTCTGGGCAGGAGGCCAGGCCAGGTGGCAGCGAGGTGGCCCTGGCCCCCCGGGACCGCTGGGCCGCGGCGCTCAGAGGTGGGGGCCGCCCTGCAGCAGGGAGGTGACGGTGTTCTGCAGGGCCACGGCCACCTTCTTGGAGGTCTTGCGCAGCAGCGGGCTGTCGGGGTGGTGCTCCTTCAGGTGCAGGACGTGGCCCTCCTGGCTCTCGGACGTGCAGCCGCACTCCTCACACACGTACAGCTTGGCCCGGCGCTCCTTGTACGCGTACTGCTGCTGCACGCCGT
The DNA here is from genome assembly GCF_023159225.1 of Perognathus longimembris pacificus. Lineage (NCBI taxonomy): Eukaryota > Metazoa > Chordata > Mammalia > Rodentia > Heteromyidae > Perognathus > Perognathus longimembris. Next base: position 58,464,170 of record NC_063173.1, on the reverse strand, counting down.
GGATCTTCTTGAGGTGAGACTCCAGCGAGCAGCGCTGCGTGAAGGCCTTGTCGCACAGGCTGCACTTGTACGGCCGCACACCTGCGGGGGACAGGGGCCGACATCAGGGACCGCGGGGCTCGTCAGCGGTGTCCAGACACACAGAAAGGTCAGGACACCCGACTCCGGGGCGGGGGGACGGACGAGGCCAGGTCAACACTCGCTCCCCGGGGTCCTCCCCCATGAACGGAGGAGGTGCGCCCTCCCGGGCCTCCCGCGCGATTGACCCTGTCCAGGCGGGTCTGGGGCGCTCCCGCCTGGCCACAGGCCTCCACGTACCAGTGTGGGTGCGGACGTGTCTCTTGAGGTCGAAGGTGTCATTGAAGCCCTTCCCGCAGTACGTGCACAGGTGCCTCTTGACGTCGTTGTGGCACTTCATGTGGCGGTTCAGCATGCGCTGGTAGGTGAAGGCCTTCCGGCAGATGGGGCAGGTGAAGAGGTCTGCATTGGGACTGTCCCCCAAGGTCACCTATGGGAGAGGACAGTTGTGGGTCTTTTTGTTTTTCTTTGGTCGCTCGTGGGGCTTGAACTCTGGGCCTGGGCACCGTCCCTGAGCTCTTCAGCTCAAGGAAAGAACTCTACCACTTGAGCCGCAGTGTCACTTCGGGCTTTCTGGTGGTTAATTGGGACATGAGAGTCTCACGGACTTTCCTGCCCAGGCTGGCTTTGAACTGTCATCCTCAGATCTCAGCCTCCTGAGTAACTAGGATTACAGGGGTGAGCCACTGGCGCCCAACAAATTCTCGTTTTTTGGGCTTCAACTCTGGGTCTGGGCGCTGTTCCTTAGCTTTCCTGCCCAAGCCTAGTGCTCCACTAGCCACAGCTCCACTTTGGGCTTTCTGGTAATTAATTGGAGATAAGAGTCTCACAGACCTGTCCTGCCAGGGCTGGCTTTGAACTGCTATCCTCCAATCTCAGCCTTCTGAGTATCTAGGATTACAGGGGTGGGGCACCGATGCCTGGCAGGACAGTTTTTTAAAAAAACTTGTTTTGTTTTTGTTGCCAGTCCTGGGGCGTGGACTTGGCCTGAGCACTGTCCCTGGCTTCTTTTTGCTCAAGGCTGGCACTCCAGAGGCCATGGCCTATGCTGTCTGCTAAAGGGCATGGTGGCGTGGGGGAAAAAAAACCCTGGGTCTTAGTCCAGTCTCCTTTTGGGTTCCAAGTCCCTTGCAAGGCTGCCCTAGGCCTCCTCAACCGCTCCGGTGCCCTGCACGGCCTTCCTCTGCCCTTTGAGCCAGGGAAGAAGTCCGCACTGCGGTCCTGGCGGCTCGCAGGCTGAGGCGCCCAGCTCTCCCCGGCAGGGCGTGGCTCGCACCCTTTCCCCATTCTCTTGCCTCCCATTCTTTTTTTTTTTTTGGCCAGTCCTGGGCCTTGAACTCAGGGCCTGAGCACTGTCCCTGGCTTCTTCCTGCTCAAGGCTAGCACTCTGCCACTTGAGCCTCAGCGCCACTTCTGGCCGTTTTCTGTATATGTGGTGCTGGGGAATCGAACCCAGGGCCTCATGTATATGGGGCAGGCACTCTTGCCACTAGGCCATATCCCCAGCCCCCACTACAGGGAATTTCAAATGTACCTAACAGTGGAGAGATGTGCCACGGGCCTGCACCTGTTGCTCTTGGTCCTCCTCCTTTACCCAGGGTCACTGGAAGCCAAGTCCCAGGAGCCACCAGCCCCCCCCCCCCCCCCCCGGGCGAATGCGCTGCTCTGCAGGGCCAGCACAGGAGGGCGGCACACCTCGCTCTGTGGGGGTCCCTGCCATTGGCCACTCCTGAATCCCAGCTGCCCTGCGCCGGGTGCTTCCCCCTCCCCGCAGGGACGTGAGGGGCAGAGGAGGGCCGGCAGGGTGGCAAGGGGCACAAGGCCGGGAGGGCTCCGGCTGCGGCTGGCTGTGCAGCAGGTCCCCTCTGCCGACAGTGCACGCGTGGCCCCCCGGGGGCGGGAGGGGACGGGACAGCCCTCCACAGCCCGCTGACTCCGTCTGGGCACACAGGAGAGCTAGCGGAGCAGCCTCCCGCTAGGTCACTGCGGGCAGACGCCCTCGGGTCCTGGAGCAGTGAGGAGTGCCAACCCAGTCGGGGCCGGCCTGCTGCCAGCGCCCGCCGAGGAAGCGGTGCTGCTGGGGGCGGGGGCCGGGAGGCCGCTGGGGACCGCATGCGCAGCCCCGTGCGGGGGCCGGGCCGGCGAGGGCAGCCCCGGGCAAGGCGGCCACGGCCACAGCCTCGAGGAGCGGCTGACCGCCGCTCTAACTCCAGACCTCGGGCCCCGTGGGGCGGCCCACAGAAGGGGGCACCGGGGCGTCGGGTGGCTCGCTCCAGACCCGCCTCTCCCCTAACCCTCCCACGCCAGCCAAGCTCCTCTGTGCCCCCGGGCCCCGGGCCCCCTCGGCCCGTCTCGTGCTTGGAACATGGTGGGGCTGGACGCGGGGTTCTTTGTGCACACGCCTCTGGACCCGAGACGGCGGGAGAGCCGTTACCTTCATCTTGGTGCGCAGGAAGCCCTGGTCTCTGGCCTGGGGGTCTGTCAGGCGGCCCACATCTTCCGAGGGCAGCTGAGCCACCACACAGGGCCCGGGGGCCACCGTGTAGCTGGAGTCGCGAAGGCTCATGTCCAGAGCCAGGGAGCAGGAAGGAGGTTCGGCCACCGACGGCTCTGGCTCCCGGTAGGGCTGCGGGGGGCAGAAGCCCAGGCTGACTGGGGAGAGAAGAGCAGCTAGGTGAGGGGCGTGGGGAGAAAGAGGATTCCGTGGGGCGCGGGGGAGGCTGGAACCCGCAGCTCTGTTCCTCCCCTTGCAGGCATGTGGGCAGAGCCGGGGGGGGGGGGGACGGGGACAGCCTTACCACACCTGCACCTCCCTCCTGCCCCATTAAGGTAATTACAGGTGACGCCAGCCGAATGCCACTGCTGGCTGAGTAACTCGTGTCTTAGCGGAACTGGGAGGACCCCAAGGTGCCCTGCCAATTCCGCCCGCAGTGTCCGAGCGCCCCACCTCAGCCAGCCCCTCCGGATTCCAGGCCCGTCCTCACCCCCGTTGGGACAAAGGGCACCACAGGAGCGCTGGCCCAGGACAGCTCCCTGAGACTCACCCCGGCCCCGGGGGCTCCTGGTGGTCCAGGCCGCCGGGTCCTCCCCAGCAGATGTGGCTGTTAGCCTTTGGGGCCCTCGCCCCGGCGCCCCTGGGCCGTCAGCTAGGGCTGGGCCCAGCTTGGTAGGCAAACAGGCCAGGTGGGTGGAGAGGGAGGAGGTCAGGGCGCAGCAGGTGGATGCCGCCCGCCCGCCGGCGCTTGCGCAAGCCTTCCCATGGGGACCGCTCGCCGCGGCATGGGCTGGGCTCCCGCCGGCGGCGCACACCGATACCTGGCCGCCCTCTGGCAAGGCCGCGCCCCTCGGCAGACACCTATACTAAGCGGGCCAGGGAAGCTTGGCTGCAGCCCCTGAGCCCCAGTCCTGACATGAAAGAAACAGCGGCACCCAGGCAACAGGTCTCAAAGCCAACAGAGCCGGCCAGGCCAACGGTCTGGAGTGCTCCACCGCCATGTCGGACCATCCGTGCCACCCAAGCAGCCAGGGACAGTTCCCCAGCTTCCGGAGGACAGAGGGGCATGGGCAGGAAGGCTCAGTCAGAGGAACGGGGGGGGGGAGGTTGTGGTGCCAGAGCCCCCCAGCTCAGGCCCTCCACCCCCTCCACTCCAGGCTGGAGAGCCAGGTAGCTCCCCCGCCTCCGGTCCCCGGCTGAACGGGGCCAGAGGGGATGTGGTCATGGGGGGAGGGACGAGTGGGGAACACTAGTTTCGGGAGCAGCCCAGCTTTCGCCCCCTCAAAACACAACAAAGGTCTGACGAGAGAAGAATGCGCCTGCGTGCCGCCCAGAACCCGTTCTGCTGGCGCTGGCGGCGTCTGACCAGGGACTTTAATGAGCCACCTCATTCCAGGGGTTGATTCACCACGCCTGGCCCCGGGCCGGCCCCTGAGCTGGCACCCCACCTCCCTCCGAGGGCTGAGCTGGTAGCTGTGCCTGCTGAGGCCCGGGTGCCCCGGTAAGCGGTGTGCACCCCTACCCCTGCCCCGGGGCAGCCAGGTGGGGCGCCAGCTCTGGGGCCCACTTAGCAGCCAATGGGGACCTCGGGGCAAAGTCCCAAGTGGAGGAAAATCCCCTTGCCCAGGTGGAGGCGAGCGGCGGCCGCCACCCTCTTGTCTGCCACTTAGTGGGACAGCGTGCGCGGGGCTTAGGAAAGCTGCGCGTGGTCACACAGCCTGAGTGACGGGCAGTGATGGCAGGCAGGTCACTGGGTCTGAGCTCAGCTCCGTGGAGAGGAGGCGCGTGCGTGTGTGTGTGTGTGTGTGTGTGTGTGTGTGTGTGTGTGCTGGGGGAGGGGGTTCTGAGGACCCCAGCCCCTCCTGCCCTGTCTCTCTGCCTCCCCACAAAGCCCTGGTGGTGAGGACAGGTTGTCCGCTCGCTGTGCCGCCGGTGCCCCTGGCCAGGGCTCGGGAGGCTGCCAGGGTGGGGAGGTTTCCTTCCTCCCAGCCACCCTGTCAGACCTGTCTCCCTCCCTGCCACCCCCGTGTGTCCCTGCCAGGCCGTGCGGCACGCTCGCTCGCTCGCACGCACGCACAGGGAGTGTGCATCCGTGTGTCATCCGCTGGTCCTGGGTGGCAGGAGGCGGGAGGCAGAACCAGTTGGGCCCAGCCGGTGCTGCTTGGTCTCCTAATTAGATGTTTCCGGTAAGGCGGTGGCCACGGTGGTGACCGCTCACCCCCTGCCACAGTTATGGAGTGTGACAAGGCCAACCAGCCAGCCTTCTCCCCCCTCCGCCCAGGTCTGGTGGTCGCCCCCAGCTGGCTGTCCTCTCCACCTGGATGATCTCAGGGGCGGGGGCCCAGAGCCAGCGGCGGGTCCCCGCCTTCCCCTCCGCAGCCCTCCCCCCCCCATGTGGATGGAAAGCTATTGGCTCAGCTAGTGCACAGCGCCTGGTCCTACCTCAGACAGGGGCTCTGCGGACAACAAAGCAAGCCTCCTGAGTCCCTTGCTGGCCTCCTGGGTCCTGGGGTGGGGGTGGTCCACCATAATGGGTGTGTGCACAGCCCACTCTGGCTGTGGACAGCCTCGCCCCCTGACTGGCCTGAAAGGCTTCTGCCTGAGCCTACTGCTCTCCTGGTTAGGGCCAGATTCTTCTGTCCCCCCCATTTCCTATGGCTTTTCATTCAGCGTCTGAGCCACCCACCCTCCTGCCAGGGTGCCTGGCCCTCGAGACGTCGCTGTACTTCCCGAGTCTCCTTCACTGCCCCCCCCCCCGCCCCCCACTCCCACCGGCATAGGTCTGAGTGTCCTGAGGGTGCCAAGGATAAACAATGGTACAGATGAGCCACTTTCTTTCTGGGACAGTCTGGCCCTTCTGCCTCGGGACACCCAAGTTCAGACAGTTTAGCAGCCTAGGCGACCATGCCCCGTGGGACGGGTAAGAGTCCCAGCTGGTCCACTGCGGCATCTCCTCCGTGCCCGTGTGCTGGCGGGCACCCCGCCCCCAACCGCACTCCCTCACTGTCCAGTGCTCCCAGGAGGCACTAGGATACGCAGTGGAACCCCCACCCTGTGAGGGGGCACAGCTGACTTCCTGGGGGTACTCCTACCCAGCTTGGAAGAGTCTGCCAAATGCCCACACGACCCAGCCGCAGAGCTGGGCTGGACGGCATCAGGGAGGGAAATCCCGGGCTCTGCCGCTCAGCCCAGCTGGCCTCCAGGGCTTGGGGGGCCGGATCAGTGGCAGAGGGGAGGCTCAGAAGTAGGGGTCTGGAGTCTGGAAGAAGTCTCTAGACATTCTTGGAGTTCCAGCTTCCAGGCTGGGTAAAGGTGATGTCCAAGTGCCTTCCTGGCCTTAAGACTAAACTTGGCCTGCGACTCAGCCTCAGAACCAGTTCCTTGCTGCTTCTGGAACTTTTCCCAGACAAGACATGGAAGTTACCCATAGGTACAGGTCATCCTCAATAAACCAGCAACCCCCCCCCCTCCTCCATACTGATACAATCAAGGAGAGGAGTCCACGCTGGGAGAGGAGAGGCAAGGTGGGGCTGGCCGTCCCCCCCCCCCGTGGGATACTTCTCCCGCCCACCCTCTGCTGGGGCTGTCCCAGCTTTGGGAGGACAGCTGAGGGGGTGTCCTCTGCAAGGGGAACCCCTGGTCCTGTCCTCCCGTCTCCCTGCAGGTGGCCCCAGGGATGGAGGGTCCAGAGGGCCCTGGTGGGAAGGACGGGACTCACCCGCTCCCGGGCCCTGCCGGCGCCCAGCCGGGACTCTGTGAGGAGGGGTGACTGAAACGTGCTGGGCTGGCTCCTGGGGTCACGGTTGGCTGGTGATGGAATGGCCCAGCCAGGGGACAAGCCACCACAAAGCACACCCCCCGCTCTCCAGCCCCGGGAGGCACCCAGGCGTGCACAGAGGACGTTTCCTTTATTTCCAGAAGCTGTGGGAAAACTCTCCAGTGGGCTACAAGGGTCTTAGGCGGGGGAAATGAAGTTGTGTAGAGCCTCCCCTTGACTTGACCCACAGGAAGTGCTTACCAGCTGTCCTACAGCTGCCCCTGCCCGCCTGCCCGCGAGCTCTTTCGTGTCCCCTTACCGGGCTCAGAGCAGCAGGTGACTCGGTCTACCTGAGGCCACTCTGCACCTGACAGGACAGGCCCCCGGGGCACTAGAACTGTGGCGGGGGAGAAATCACTAGGACCCAAAGAAGCCAGTGGCTTGAACAAACGGAATTTCTTTGTCCTTCGAAAAAGTCAACACATGATTGGTTACTGATTGGGATGTGAAATGAAACTAAAAATAACAGCACACCGAGCCTGCTCAAGGCCCGGCTCACCTTTCACACAGTCCACGTTCGCTTTATCAGATCCCAAGGAGCAGCTAAGCAGCAAGTCAAACACAGGCCCGGGAGGAGCGGGCGCTGGGAAGGGGCTGCCGGCCGCCGGCCTTCGCGGTGGCCCTTCCGGAGGCGGAGCACCGCTCAGCCAGCCGGGGTCCTGCGCCCACAGCTGGGGGGGGGGGAGGCACCCCCGGCTCCCCCCTTCTGGCCCGCCTTTTCTCTCCTGGGGACACCACGGCCATCTGGCCCATCCCTCTGTTTAAAGAGGCTACAGCGGTGTGGCCCTCTCCCCTTGGGAAGAAGTTGAGTCAGGGACACAAGCCAAGGGAGGGATCCTGGAAGGAAGGTCAGGCCACCGGGGCGCTCCCATCTCCAGCAGCCTTTCCAAGAGGGAAACTGAGGCCAGAGGCTTCCCAGGGCCCCTCACCCACCGCCCTCACTTCCCGACTTTCTTAAAGGCCTGGGCGGTGCCAGAGCGCCTGGGGATCAAGGGTCAAAGTCGGTTGGTTAATTACCACCTCTTACCCCCACTTGGAGGCGCTGGGCAGCGCGCCCCCGCCCCGCCCCCACCCCCACGGCCGGGGAAGGGGGCACCCGGCCGCCCGCAGCCCCCAAAGTGCCGGGGGAAGGGTTGGGAGAGCCTAGAAAGCGCGGGATTGCCTCGAGGGCACCGGAAGATGCTGCTGGGGGGGGCGGGTGGGGGATGCAACTCGGGTTACTCATTCCGAGTGGACGCGGACGCTGTCGAGGCGTCTTCTCAAAATAAACCGGGCGCACCAGCTCCCTGGGGCCCGTCCCCGACGGGCGGGGGGGGGTGCGCTCTGAGGGACCCCCCTCATCCTCGGCAAGGCTGAGGGAGTGAAACAGGGGTGAGACCGCACCCCACACTGCGCTGGTCTCAAAGGGCGGGGAGGGGGTCGCGGGCGCCGGGCGCCGTCCGCGCGCCCTCGTGTTGGGGGGCAGCCCTACGGAAGGGACCGGGGTTCCCCTCTTCCCTCCCTGCCCCCCTGCGGCGGCGCTCCGGGGCCCCTCTCCCGCCCGCCCGCCCGCCCGCGTGGATGTCCCGGCTTTCGGGATTTACGACGGGGAGGCCGAGGGTCGCTCGAGCGGTGCCACACCCCGCCTCCTCCGCCCCCCCACCCCGGCCGGCTAACGGGGCCCCGCCCGCGCCCCGGCGCCCGCCGCGCCCCCCGCGCCCGCCCCCCGCGCCCGCCGCGCCCGCCGCCAGCCCCCCGCGCCAGCCCCCCGCGCCCGCCGCGCCCCCCGCGCCGCACCTGGCACGTAGATCTCGCCGCGCTCCTCGTCCGGGAGCTCGCTCCAGTTCCGCTTGCACGTGGAGACGCACGGCTTCTTCACCAGGAACGCGCGCGGCATTTTCGAACCCCGCTCCGAGCCCCGCGCCGGGCGCTTCCGTCACTCGAGCCGGCACCGTCCCGCCGGGAGCCCCGGGCCGGGCTGGGGGCGCGGGGGGACGCGGGGCGACCGCCGGGGAGGACGGTGCGGGGGGCGGAGGCGCCGAGGCGGGCCCCGGACGGCGCGCGGCAGCGGCGGCCCCGGGCGGTCGCGGTCGTCCCCCGGGAGCTGGGCGCGGCGGGCGGGCGGGCGGGCGTCCCCGGGCTCGGCTGGCGTCCCCGCGGCCGCTCGGCGAGGCTGCGAGTGCGAGGCGGCCGGACGGGTTCACGCTTTATTGGCCCGCGGCGGTGCGTGGCGGTGGCGGGGCGGGGGCGGGCGGGGGTGTGGATCGGGTCTAATGAGCTCCGAGTGGCCCGGGGAGCCAGGGCGCATGCGTTGGGAAATAACGGTGACAACCCACCTATTTGTTACCTGTCGAACCGGTTTCCATTCCGCTGCCGGTGAGGTGGCCTCGCGGCCCGGGCGGGGCGGCCGGCCGGGGGCGGGCGGCGGGCGCCGGCTCGGGCTCCCCGCGGCCCCCCCCTCCCCGCGGGGCCGCCCTCCCCCCCCCCCCGCGCCCCGCGCCCCGGCCCCGGCCCTCCCCGCCCGCCCGGAGAGTTGCGGAGACGGGGCGGGAAAGAGGAGGGCGGGGAGGGCAACGTTATTCGCTCGCACGCTCCGCGGGTGATGAAATAAAACTCGCCCAACTGGGCTGGGCTCAGCCCGGCGCGCCCGGAGCGCCCGAGGGGGCGCGCGGCCTCCCGCCGGGCGGGGACGGGGCGGCCCGGGCCTGCGCCCCGGCGGCCCCGGCGACCCCGGGGGTGTTCGGGGAGCTGCGGGCGGGGAGGCGGAGACCGCGAGCACCGCGGACACCCAGCCGGCCCCGCCCAGACACCCCCCCCCGCCGCCCCCCCAAAACTGGCGGGGCCCGACGGGCGGCTCCGCGTCGGAGCAGGGCCGAGGGTCCCGGCCCCGCGTGGGCCAGGCCTGGTCGTCATCCAGGAACCCCCTGGCGGGCACCCGTCCGAGCCCAGCGGGGGGCGTCGTCGTCTTTCCCCCCCCCTCCCCTCTCCCCCCCCCCCAGGGCCACACCGCGCTCTCCTTGACCCAAGAATGAGGGTGGGACCTTGCTTTTAGCATTAGAATCCCTTTGTCATGCAATTTTAAGTGTTCGCTGGAACCGATTGTGAGGAAATGCATCTTAATAAATGAGTTCACCCAGGTCAGGAGTCGGCGGAAAGCCGAGGACGAACCCCAGCCCGCGGGGGAAGCCAACCTGCGCGGCAGAGTCAGGGACACTCACCCCCAGCTGGCCACCAAGAAAGCCAGAAGTAGAGGTGCGGCCCCAGCAAGCCTGGCGCTGAAAACGCTGCGTTCAGAGCACCAGGCGCCCCGAGTTCAAGCCCCAGCACTGGCAGAGAAACCTATACCAAACACTTTCTCTGAAAAGCAGACTGAAAATGAAGTCGTGTGTGGTTCAAGTAAAGCACCCCGATTGCGTCCCCTCCATTCTACACCCCCCCAAAAAAAAATAAAAAGCTAAGTGGCTGATGTGAGTTCTCCCGCATCTGGTTGCAGGGAGGCCTGCAGAGCCTCTGGAGACGCTGTTGAGCCCTGTGGGTAAGGGAAGGAAGAACCCCGGGACAGAGGGATTTCTTCCTTCCGGAGGGAGAAGCTGTCCAAGGGCCTTTCCAGTTGGTCCCGTGAGAATTCTGTCATACACCTCCTAGCATTACTAGGAGGGATGGGAGCTCTTGCCGGAAGGCTCTAGTCCCTTCCTCTTCCTTTCCAGGGATTCTGCCTATCCCAAACCTGCCCCATGCACCCTCTACTCCCATCCTAGACCCTGTCCTTTCTTTTTGCTTTCTTTGGTCTCTCTCTCTCTCTCTCTCTCTCTCTCTCTCTGTGAAGTCAGGGCCTGGGTGATCTTGGGCTTTTTCTCTCAAGTTGGCACTCTACCACTTGAGCCCCAGCGCCACTTCTGTTGTTGTTTTTGCTGGCCAATCAGAAATAAGAGTCTCACAGACTTTTCTGCTAGGCTGGCTTCAAGCCACGCTCCTCAGACCTCAGCCTCCCGAGTAGGTAGGATTCAACAGTATGTAACTAAAACCAAACAACTACTCAACATATAAAGGTCAAAAATTGACCTCTCAGTGGAATACAATAGCTCAAAAGCTATGTATGTACGTTCCTATAAAACTACCGTCGACATATTGTCTAATATCGACATTACATTTAAAGCCCTAGGCGAGTAGGTAGGATTGCAGGCGTGAGCCACAGCACCCATCAGCATCATACTTTCTTTGATGTTCCAAGCAGTCGTAGTGATAGCTACGCAGCGCCAGTTCAGTAATAAAGAGGAACCGACTGTGGGAGAGACGAGGGAGCCGGAGGGGCTGTGGAGAACGTGCACAAGGGACTCATAGATGTGTGGTTCAGGTGCGAAGACCTGGCCACTTCATGACAGTTTTCCTACACACACACACACACACACACACACACACACACACACAACCTACCAAAATGGAGATCCAGATTTGTACGTGAAAACTAATGTTTGATGTTTACTCACATTAGAAACAAATATGGACAGTGATGCCTGTATAATCCTAGCTACTCAGGAGGCTGAGATCTGAGGATTGAGGCTCAAGCCAACCCATGTAGCAAAGTCTGTAAGACTCTCCCCCTTCCCCTCATCCTGGGGGTTTGAACTCTGGGCCTGGGTGCTGTCCCTGAGCTCCTTTGGTTCAAGGCTAGTGCTCTAGTTCTTGAGCCACAGCACTATTTCTGGATTTTTCTGTGATTCATTGGAGATAAGAGTCTCATAATTTTAAAAAGCCAGAAGCTGGGCTTGTGTGGCTCACATCTGTAATTTCAGCTGCTCAGTGTTAGGTTTTTAAAGTAGGTAACCGGTAAAGGAGAACGCCACGCGGTATTCAGGCAGGAAAGAAAGTTTATTACCGAACTGCTGGCCTGTGGCCAAGATGACCCATGGCCGGAGAGAAGGGAGAGAGAGAGAGAGAGACCCCCACCCAGCCCTGCTTTATTTAGGGCAGGGGCAAGGGGTGTGGCCAGGTGGATTAGGAGGTGACCTCAGGGAAAGGGGAGGTAACTGCCTCCAGGTCTGCAGGTTACCCAGGTAACTGGGTGGAGACTTAATGAGGTGGGGGCATCTGCATGTAGCCCTCAGGGAGAGGACCTAACACTCAGGAGGCTGAGATCTGAGGATCTGAGTTCAAAGCCAGCCCAGGCAGGAAAGTCTGTGGGACTCATTTCCAATGAACCTATAGAAAACCAGAAGTCACGCTGTGGCTCAAAGTGGTAGAGCATGAGCCTTGACCAAAAGAGCTCAGGGACAGTGCCGAGGCTCTAGCTAGGTTCAAGCCCCATGGCTGACCAAACAAAAAAACAACACACACACACACACACACACACACACACACACACACACACACACACACACAAAAGGTCAGAAATGGAGCTGTGACTCAAGGTAGACTACTAGCCTCCAGCACAAAAACTTAGAGACAGCGCTCAGGCCCTGAGTTCCAGCCCCAGGACCAACACCAAACACAAACAATACACACACAAACAAACACAAAAAGCACATGGCAGAGGAAGAGTGATTCATTCTTGTAGGCCTAGCTTCTTCGAAAGCTGAGGTCTGAGTGTCACATTTCACAAAGCCAGCCCAGGGAGACCGACGTGAGAGACTGGAGGGAAAACATAAGAGAATAAGGCCCTGAGCTTAAGGCCCACTTCCACCCCAATAAATGAATAAACTGGGCTAGACCTACAAACGGGAGGAATAGGATTGTAAAAGAATTTTCTTTTTCTGAGTGAAGAGCCAGCAGAAGGGAGGAAAGGGAAGGAGAGGATGGTGTGCGATGAACACGATAGAAGCACATTAATATTCTGGGTGTGGGTGGCTCACGCCTGTAATCTTAGGTACTCAGGAGACTGATATCTGAGGCTGGAGGTTCAAAGCCAGCCTAGGCAGGAAAGTGCATGAGACATATTTAAAATATTTTTTGTTGGTTGTGGAGCTTGAACTGGGGCCTGATGTTGTTTCTGAGCTCTTTGGCTCAAGGCTAGCACTCTACCACGTTGAGCCATGGCACCACTTCCGATTTTCTGGTGGTTAATTGGAGGTAGGAATCTCACAGACTTAACTGCCTGAGCTGGATTTGAACCACAATCTTTGAATCTCATCCTCTTGAATAGCTAGGATTACAGGTATGAGCCACCAGCACCTGGTTGGTGAGACTCATCTCCAATTAACTCCCCAAAAGCCGGAAGTAGAGCTGTGGTAAAACCCAAAAGCTCAGGGACAGTGCTTAGGTCCTGAGTTCAAGCCCCAGGACTGGCACACACACAAAAGCACAAGAATATATATGAAAATAGAATGAAATTCAGAAAGGAAAACCCTACAGAGTGAGAGAGGAGGGTGATCAAAGTACATCATATGCATCTATGTAACTATCACTATGAAGCCCTTTGTACGATTAATGTATGCTAATAAAAATCTTAAAAATAGCTCAGGGCTGGTGGCCCACACCTATAAAATTCTAGCTACTTAGGAGGTAGCGATCTGGGAGAATGCTGTTCCAAGCCAGCCCACGCAGACCAGGCTATGAGACTCCCATCTTCAGTGAACTAGCAGAAAGCAGGACTGGAGACACGGGTCAAGTGGTAGAGTACCAGCTGAGCAAGCTAGAAGACCTGAGTTCAAGCCTGAGGACAGGCACACACACACACAAGGAGACACTGGGGAGGTGGAGGTTGGAGCTGTGGGCTGCCGTCTGCGGGCAGTGGAGCGGCTCCGGCCTTCGTGAGGCTTGGGCGCCACACGCTAACCTCTGGATGCCTTGAGGCCTGGCGCCTCTGCGCTGCTCCCACGCTCACGGGCCAGAGGCCGCTACACGTCGTTCATCCCGTCTCAACTCCATGCACGGGCGTCCTGCGGCTTCCTACTGGGTGCTGGGCTCCGGAGATTCCGCAACGCAAGGCAAAGACAGAAGAAAACTGGGGCTGGGGATGTGGCCTAGTGGCAAGAGTGCTTGCTTCGTATACATGAAGCCCTGGGTTCGATTCCCCAGCACCACATATATGGAAAACGGCCAGCAGGGGCGCTGTGGCTCAAGTGGGCAGAGTGCTAGCCTTGAGCAAAAAGAAGCCAGGCACAGTGCTCAGGCCCTGAGTCCAAGGCCCAGGACTGGCAAAATAATAATAAAGAAGACAACTGGCTACACAGATAGGTCAAGTGATGGCGCTGGTGGGGGTGCCAAGATGGCGCTGAGAGCTGGAAGCCAGGTGCCACGGCCCCTGAAGGGGAGAGGGGAGGTTGCAGGAAGTGAGGCAGGAGCGGCAGGGGCCATCATGGGCTCCCAGAGCCGCCGGACCTGCTACAGGTGGACGGGCTCCTGGGGCGGGGTGTGTGTGTGTGTGTGTGTGTGTGTGTGTGTGTGTGTGTGTAGAAACACCAGTCATGGAGTTACTGCAGTGTCTGAGCACGGAATGGCAAAGGTGGCCTGCAAACAGCCCGGAGGGTCCAGTGGACCTCTCCCTCTTCTCTCTCTTCTCCCCCTTCTCTCCCTCTCTCTCACTGGTCCTAGAGCTTGAGCTCAGGGTCAGGGCGCCACGCGTTACTTCAGCTTTTGGGGAATTTTTTGGAGATAAAGGTCTCACGGAGTTTTCTGCCCGGGCTGGCTTCAAACCATGAGCCTCAACCTCCTGAGTAGCGAGGATGACAGGCGTGAGCGCCTGTGCAGGGCTCGCACGCACAGCTGCCGGTGTGCGAAAGGAGCCACAGCAGACGAGGAGCCAGATTTGACGCTGCGCTCCCATCCTGAGTGCAGAGAGACTACGGGGGGATCTGGATGTGGGGGAGAAGGCCCGGAAACACTGGAGAGGCCAGGCTGGGCTGGAGGTGGGAAGGGGATGCCGCAGGCCCAAAGGCTCATGGGAGATGTGCTGGAAGACCCTCGGGGAAGGAGCCCCTGCAGACACGCTGCGTCTGGGCGCTTGAGCAGAGCCACCTGTGAAAGTGTCACTTCCTCTGTGCAGTGGGGCTTCTAGTTCTTGCCCTGCCCCGCAGCCGTTAAGACGCTATGGAGCCCAGTGCCAGTGGCTCACGCCTGTAATCCTAGCTACTCAGGAGGCCGAGATCGCAGTTCCAAGCCAGCCTGGGCAGGAAAATCCACGAGACGCTTATTTCCAATGAACCACCAGAAAACTGGGAGTGGCGCTGTGGCTCAAGTGGTAGAGCGCTAGCCTTGAGCAAAAACGCTCAGGGAACAGCACTCAGGCACTGAGTTCAAGACCCAGTATTGGCACAAAGGCAGGGGGGGAAAAAAGATGGCGCAAATTGGCTTTTGCCCTGAGGAACAGCATCCCTTGCAGAGGGACTCAGCTTTACAGCAGACTGGGGGGGGGGGGGGCTCATGGCCGCCAGGCCTCTGGGTGACTGGAACACATTGGCTGGCTGCTCCCTCTCCTGGGGGAATTCCTGCCTTGGGTCCCCGCTTTCGGTGTGTGGGGGAGCAGGGCCCCGTGTGGTCTTGGACATGGAAGAGGGGACTCAGTGCCATCGCTGCCGCCGGGGCGGGGGGAGCCAAGGAGGAGGATTGGCCAAACCGCAGCCCTAGGGTTGGATACTGGGTCCCTGGGCTCCAAGTGCTGAAGGCCTGGGGCGGCTCACTGCCTCCCTGCTCCCCCCCTCCCCCCCATCCCCCGTCCACCCTCAAACCCGGGCCCCACAGCTGCTCCACAGAGGTGGGGAGAACTCATGGCTCCCCGGCTTCCCCTCCAGCCCTGGGCTGACCCCGCCGACCTCCGCCTCCTCCCCTCAGCTCTCCGAGGCTGAAGCCCTGCCCTAGCTGCCAGGTGGCGGCTTATTTTAATATAATTTACTTGCCACTAAATCCATTATTTTATAAAGAATAGAATTCAGTGGGTGTTAGTCTCCTGAGCCTCACGACTATCACCACTAAGTTCAGAACATTTTCTTCAGCTCACAAGAAATTCTGGCTGGGCGCTGGTAGCTCATACTTGCCCAGCTGCTCAGGTGGCTGAGATCTGAGGACCACGGTTCAAAGCCAGCCCAGGCAGGAAAGTCCATAAGCCTCTTATCACCAATGAATCACAAAAAATGACCACAAAAATAGAAGTGGAGCTGTGGCTTTTGTGGTAGAGCGCTAGCCTGGAGCAGAAAAGCTCAGGGACAGAGCCCAGGCCCTGAGTTCAAACCCCACGCCTGGCACAAAAAAACCAAACCTGGTGCACACGAGCATTCTCTGCTCCCCAGACACCAGCGCAGGCTGGGCGGCCCATTCAGGGTCCCTGGACACACAGGGAGCTGAAGGTGGTAGGTGTGTGTGTGTGTCAGGGGCTTCACCTCTTAGGAGCTCGGGACTTTGTGCAAATGCAAATGACTGCTGCTCTCGGCTCTCGGCTTCCCCCCCCCCCTTACCCGTACCCCAGCATCAGTGAGGCTGTGCCTGTCATGGTTCTGGAAACCACACGGGGTCACAAAGTACCAAAAAGGAGGAGGAGGAGGAGGAGGAGGAGGAGGAGGAGGAGGAGGAGGAGGAGGAGGAGGAGGAGGAGGAGGAGGAGGAGGAGGAGGAGGAGGAGGAGGAGGAGGAGGAGGAGGAGGAGGAGGAGGAGGAGGAGGAGGAGGAGGAGGAGGAGGAGGAGGAGGAGGAGGAGGAGGAGGAGGAGGAGGAGGAGGAGGAGGAGGAGGAGGAGGAGGAGGAGGAGGAGGAGGAGGAGGAGGAGGAGGAGGAGGAGGAGGAGGAGGAGGAGGAGGAGGAGGAGGAGGAGGAGGAGGAGGAGGAGGAGGAGGAGGAGGAGGAGGAGGAGGAGGAGGAGGAGGAGGAGGAGGAGGAGGAGGAGGAGGAGGAGGAGGAGGAGGAGGAGGAGGAGGAGGAGGAGGAGGAGGAGGAGGAGGAGGAGGAGGAGGAGGAGGAGGAGGAGGAGGAGGAGGAGGAGGAGGAGGAGGAGGAGGAGGAGGAGGAGGAGGAGGAGGAGGAGGAGGAGGAGGAGGAGGAGGAGGAGGGAGGAGGAGGAGGAGGAGGAGGAGGAGGAGGAGGAGGAGGAGGAGGAGAGAGGAGGAGGAGGAGAGGAGGAGGAGGAGGAGGAGGAGGAGGAGGAGGAGGAGAGGAGGAGGAGGAGGAGGAGGAGGAGGAGGAGGAGGAGGAGGAGGAGGAGGAGGAGGAGGAGGAGGAGGAGGAGAGGAGGAGGAGGAGGAGGAGGAGGAGGAGGAGGAGGAGGAGGAGGGAGGCTGGCAGAGGCCATGCTGGCAGAGGCTGGGCCAGAGCCAGGGCTGGCCTCCCTGACCCTCAGAAGACAGGCCAGCCTTAATAATGGTTCCCAGCCCCACGAGCAAGCGGAGAGACAGCCATGCAGTTATCAGCCCCCCTCTGGGCCTCAGACAGGGAAACCAGACAGGCTCCTCTGGAGCAGCCTCCCTCCCAGGGCTGCTCTCATCCTGGCCTCTTTCATCTGAGGTTTAATTAGCCTGGCACCCCACCCCACAGCCCTTTGGGCAGGAGTCATCACTCCCACTTTATAGATGGGGAAACTGAGGCATCTAGAGGGAAGTGGTGTAGGGCTGTCGCCTGTGAGTCAGCTGGAGTCAGAGCCCAGGGGAACTGGGACCAGGCCTTCTGGCTAGACCTGTCCCTCCCGGTGGTGTCCTGTCTCCGTCCCTCGCACCCCGCCTGCTCGCCCTGGGCAACCAGACACCTCCTTTCCAGCCTTTTACCCACCGCTCCCATCAGCGGCAGCACGAGGGGGCGGAGGGCCGGGGCCGCGGGGGGAAGGAGAGGCCAGGCAGAGGGGCCCCGGCGTTTCATCATCAAAGCGGCTCGTTAGGGCCAGAGGCGTCAGGCTGGGGAGGTCGGACGCCGGAGGTTCTGTGTCTTCTGCAGCCGGGGCCCCAGCCCAGGCACCTGCTTGGTGAGGCCCAGGTCACCGCGCCCCCCCCCCCCCCCGGCGGCCGGGATCCTGGGAGGCCTGGAGTGCGGGCTCGGGACCTGCCCCGGGGGAGGGGGGCGGGGGGGGGGGGCAGGTCTCAGGCAGCTCCGCCGTGGCGCCCGTGTTGTGTGTGGGCCCTGGCTGCCCCGGGCCCGCCGGGGCCTCGATCCCGTGGCTTCCCCAGGCCCGCCGTGGCCTCGATCCCGTGGCTGCCCCGCGACCCGCCGTGGCCTCATCCCGTGCCTGCCCCGCGGCCCGCCCTGGCCTCGATCCCGTGCCTGCCCCGCGGCCCGCCCTGGCCTCGATCCCGTGGCTGCCCCGGGCCCGCCGGGGCCTCGATCCCGTTGTCTTCCGCCCTCCCTAGGGCTCGGGCCCTGCCCCGCCTGCGTGACGCCAGCCGGCCCGCCGAACCCCTGCCGGCCTCGGCCTCGGGCAAAGGTCAGCAGCTCCTACCCCGCGACCGGCCGGCTCCTCGCCCCCAATCCGGGCGGGCTGGGGGCCGAGTCGGCGTCGGGGACGCGAAGCGAAGCCCCGCGGCGCCGGTCGGACCGGTTCGGCGGCGGCGGCGCGCTCTCCCCGCGCCTCGCGCGCCCCCCAGCGGCGGCCGGAGGAGCCGCACGCCGCGCGCCCGGGGGCCGGCGGGGGGCGCTCGCGGCCTTCCGGATGCGCCCGAGGTGCGGGGATCCGAGCCCGGGCCGGGACGCCCGGCCCCGCCGCCCTGCGCGCGCCCGCGGCGGTTTCGGGGAAGGGGGCCTGCGCGGCGGACAGTTACTCAGCCCCAGCGAAACCGGCGAGTCCGCACCTGCCGGGCGGCGGGCGGTGCCCCGTTACGCCCCGCCCCGGGCCCCGCCGCCCACGCGCCGGGGACCCCGCCCCACGCCGCCCGCCCGCCCGCCCTCCCGGAAGGAGCCGGCCCGGCAGGTCGTGCGCCCGCGGCGGTGAGTCAGCCGGCGAGAGGCCGGCCCGTTACCGCGGGCGGCTCTGTGGTCTCGGAGCCGGCGGGGCCGGGCCGGCGGGCGGCCGCGGGAGCTCGGGGCACGCGCCGGCCCGGGTCGCCCGCGCCCTCCCGGCGGGGCCGGGGCTCGGCCCGCGGGGCCCGGGTGACAGCGGCCCCGGCGCGCCCCCTGGCGGCCGCCTGACGCCGCTCTCCCCGCCATGGGGCCCCCGGGCCGGGACGCCTGGGCCCAGCGCCTCGCCGCCTTCCGAGCCAGCCCGGCCGCCCTCCTGGACGGCCCCGACGGCGAGCGCGTGGGCCGCGAGCTGCTGAGTGACCTGAGGAGCGAGAAGCTGGGCGAGCCGACCAAGGTAGGCCGCGCGCCCCCCGGCCCGCCCCCCTCCCTCCCCCGGCCCCGCAGCCCGGGCCCCGCGCTGACCCCCGCCCTCCCCCGCAGGCCTCCCTGCTGGCCCTGAGCATGGAGTTCGCAGCCCAGCTGTGGCCCGACGCCGCCGCGGCCGAGGCGGCCGCCGCCTCCCTGCTGGACACCCTGGTCCTGCTGCCCCCGCGGCCCTCGGCCCTGCGCCGGCCCCTGCTGCTGGCCGCCACCGCGGTCCTGGCGGCAGGGGGCGCCCTGGGCCCCACCTCGGGGGCGTCGGCCCGGCTCCTGCCGCTGCTGCTCGGCCTGGCCTGCGGCCGCGACGTGGGGCGGAGCTTCGGCCCCGCCTCGGAGCAGCGCGCCCTGCAGGCCGCGGCGTGCGAGTGCCTGCGCGAGCTGGAGAGCTGCCGGCCCGGGCTGCTGGGGGGCGCCCTCGGGCCGCTGCGGAGCCTGCTGGGGCAGGGGGGCCCCGTCCAGCCCCTCAGCCTGCTGCTGGCGCTGGCGCTGCGCCACGCGCTGGCGGCCGGCGGCGGCTCGGGGGCCGGCGTGCGCAGCCTGCTGGCCGCGGGGGTCTCCTCCGGGGCCGGCGCCTGGGACTGGACGCTAGCCCCAGCCGATGCCCCCCTCCAGCCCCAGGCGCCCTGCTGGCCTGCCGCCGAAGGGGAGCAGGGCCCTGCAGAGGGCGAGCCCAGCCCCGAAGACACCCGCGAGCTGAGGGCCACTGTGGCCCAGCTGCTGGACACCTCGTACCTGCTCACTCCCGCGGCCCAGGCCCAGCTTCTGTGGCTGCTGGGCTGCGGTCTGCGGGCCCAGCCGCCGGTGCTCTTTAAGCCACAGCTGGTTCGCTTGCTGGGAACCGCGCAGCTGGCCCTGCTGCACTCTGTGCTGGCCCTCAAGGCGGCCTTTGGTGAGGCCCTGTTCACCGCCCAGGACGAGGCCCTGCTGCTCCGCCGCCTCGCCCTGGCCGCCCAGCACCCGTCCCTGCCCCAGCCCACCCATCTCTTTTACCTGCACTGTATTCTGACCTTCCCCGAGAACTGGCCCCTGGGCCCCGAGGGGGAGGAGGCGGCCCCCCTGCTGCTGGGACCCCAGCTGGGCCGCAGCCTCATGCCCAGCCTCCTGCACGAGCCCATGGCCCTCCTGGCCCGCCTGCACTTGCTGTGTCTGCGCTGTGCTGAAGAGGAGGAGGAGGAGGAGAGGGGCCCAGCTCAGAGCCCACGGCGGTACCTGGAGGAGCTCCTGGCCGGCCTGCGGGGGAGGGCGGCTCTGGAGGGGGGCCCCCGGGCACTGGCCACCCTCTGTTTCCAGGCTTCCTACCTGGTGGCCAGCCGCCTGGCCGGGCAGCCCACCGTGGTAACGCCCTTGATCCACGGACTGGCTCAACTTTACCGCGCTCGGCCTGCGCTTGCGCCTCACTTTGTGGACCTGTTGGATCAGGTGGGGCCTGAACTCAGGGAGCCCCTCAGAGAGGCGCTGAGGCAGGAAGTCGTGTCCCAGCCAGTCGGGTCTGAAGCTCTTCGCTGGCATCTGCAGGTGTTGGCAAAAGTGGCAGAAGGGGACACTCAGAACGTCACCCTCGGCTTCCTGCACGCCGCAGCTGCTCACTGCACCGACTGGGGCCTGCAGCAGGCGCTCCTGCGGGTCTGCCGGGTCCTGCTGCAGAGCGGCGGCGGCGCCGGCCTGGCGGATTTGCTGCAGGCGCTGGCCAGGCAGCTAGAGGACCCTGATGGGCGCGATCATGCCCGCCTCTACTACATCCTTTTGGCCCACCTGTCAGGGCACAAGTTGGCGATGGCTCTGGGCCCCTCAGTTGCTGCGCCCGCACTGGCCTCCTCGTTGGTGGCTGAGAACCAGGGCTTCACAGCGACACTGATGGTACAGGAGGCCCTGGCCCCCATCCAGCTGAGCCTGGGGCCCCCGAGGGCGAAAGGCTCGCTCCCCGTGCTGCAGCTCCAGGCGGAGGCCCAGGAGCCCGTCTACTCTCTGGAGCTGCGCTTCCATGTGGACGGGCAGCTCTATGGCCGCTTGGGGGCCGTCCACGTGCCCTGCCTGGCTCCCGGCCGCCCCACCCACCCCCTGCTCCTGTCGCTGCAGCCTCGGTGCCCAGCCCCCGCGCGGCTGGAGGTCCAGGCCCTCTATACCACCCCTGCGGGCCTCACCTGCCACGCCCGCCTGCCGCCCCTGGCCGTGAGCTTCGCCCACCTCTTCCTGCCCTTTCCCCAGGCTCCCAAGGGGGCCGAAGCCGACTTCTTTGAGGAGCTCTGGGACTCTTGCCTACCAAAGGGTGCAGAAAGCCGTGTGTGGTGCCCACTTGGGCCACAGAGCCTGGAGGTTTTGGTGGCCCGCCACCTAGCGCCCTTTGTGGTAGTGGCCCAGCCTCCCGCCAGCTACCACATCGCGGTGCGGCTGCCCCCGGACTCCATGCTGCTGCTGCGGCTGGAGGCGGCCGGCGGGGCTGGAGTGCCTGTCGCTCTGCGGACAGACGACTGGGCTGTGCTGCCCCTGGCTGGCGACTACCTCCGTGGACTTGCGGCCTGCTGAGGGCGCCCAGGACGCCGGGCGGGGCAGGACCGCGGCCCTGCTGGGGACTGACCTGAGACAGGCTGAGAAGGGACCGGACTCCGGGAGCGCCTGTTCCATAAAAACCTGCGATTGCCAGTAACCCTCATTGAGCTTGTTTACTCTTGGACCCTGGATAGGGACAGGCTCATTGGGGTGGGGTCATAGGCCCCAAGAAAGCTCCAGACTAGGGCTGGGTATTAGTAGCTCACGAGTATAATAATCCTTGCTACTCAGGAGGCTGAGATCTGAGGATTGGGTTTCAAAGCCAGGCCAGGCAGAAAGTTCGAGGGACTCTTCTCTCCAATTAACCAGCAGAAGCCATACATGCAGCCGTGGCTCTAGCGGTAGAGCGCTAGCCACGGAACAGCATCTAGGCCAAGCTGACGTTCCAGTACTGGCACACACACACAGAAAAAACGTTGATGATGAAACCCAAAGAATGTGGGCCCCATAGCTCCATAGTTCCTTCCTGCTCAGGCTGTGTCCAGAAGACAAGAAGAATACCCTGCTTCCCAGAGAGCATCTCCCGAAGATCGCTCGGCAGTGTGGAGGGCAGCGGCAGCCTGGGCTTCCTGGCCGCGAGGCGGGGTCTTCCGCCCTGCCCAGGGCGCTTGGCCAGGTGGGATGGCAGGCCAGCAGCTTGGATCAGCAGGAGGACACGCTGTCCACACCTTCCACACACACCCCCCCACGCTGCGCTGAGTGGAGCCGGCCAGGAAGGGTCTGGGGCAGAGTGGGGGCCGGGGAGGATGATCTGTGCTAAAGTCAGGCTGGCTTTTCCTAGCCTCAGCCCTCGGGAAACCCAGTCTGTGCTTAGGAATCTTCTCACACCAGAGTAACTCGTTCGCCTGGCTCTTTCTAATGTGTGAAGCAGCTGAGATTCCGTTGTGCGGAGGCCAGCGATGCCTGCTGGTCCCCAGCTGGTGTTTTCAAGTATGTTGTCTCATGTCAACCTCACAGCCTTTCAGGGCCTCACAGGTGAGGAAACCTGTAAGCCAAAGGAGTTGACGAAGGTCACCAGCTGATTGGGAGTGGTGTGCTGTCATCCTGTAGCTTTCCCTGACCACACATGGAACTGTCCGCAGGGGCCACCCAAGACCCCGGGATACGTTGGACTCCACCGCCGGCCGTGCTGACGGGGAATGACCTTGGGCTTGAGCCCTCCTGATCCTTTTGAAAAACCAGAAGAAGTGCTGTGGCTTAACTGGTAGAGAGTAGCATTGAATAAAAGAAGCTCAGCGGGCAGAGCACAGGCCCAGAGTTCCAGCCCCAGGATCAGAAAACCACAACAACAAAAAACACTTGGGGACAACGCCCAGGCTCTGAGTTCAAGCCCTAAGACCAGTGTGTGTGCACGCGTGCGCACACACACACACACACACACACACAACTAATTGCCCCATGTAAGGACTCGCTGTCATCTTTTTGTCCCATAAACCATTCCATCCTTCTGCTTTTCCAGTGTTGACACCAGATGACCTCCAGCCTGCACCAAGACAGGCTACAGGCTCAGTCCCGCAGACTGCCTTATTCACCTTTCCCAGTCTTTGCCTGCTGGCTGCAAATCCCAGGGCATGACTTAGGATCCTCACCAATGGGCTGTGAATTGGGGTTTGATGGTCTCTAAGTTCATAGAAAACCAAGGTAACTTTACCCATCATGTTTCTGGAACACACCTATAATCCCAGGACTCAGGGAACTGGGCATGTTTGAGGCCAGCCTGTGTGATATAGGGACACCCTCTACAAACATCACCAATGAACCCATTAGGTCTGGTATTCTCTGAACTTGGAGACTGTCAGTTGAAACAATAAATGCAGAGAGCTGGAGGCATGACTCAAGTGGTAGAGTATCTCCTATCAAGTGCCAAGGCCTGAGTTCAGCCCAAATACTACAAATGGCAACAACAGAATCTCAGCACAATTTGTAGGACTAATAAGCATTTATAGCAAGATTTCTTGATAGAGGTTAACACAAAGAGCAAGCAGGAAGTGGTGGCACACTGCCTATATCCCAACTTTTTTTTTTTTTTTTTTTTGCCGGTCCTGGGGCTTGAACTCTGGGCTTGAGCCCTGTCCTTAAGCCTCTCTGTGCTCAAGGCTAGAGCTCTACCACTTGAGCCACAGCATCACTTCAGGCCTTTTCTATTCATTCTAGGCAAGCACTCTACCACTAAGCCACATTCCCAGCCCCTGTATCCCAACTTCTTAGAAGGCAGGGTAGGAGGATAGCGAGTTTAAGGCCAGTACAAGGAAAGCCAACTATCACCCCACACCTATCAGAACGACCAAAATCCACAATGGACAACCACTAAGTGCTAGCAAAAATGTGGAGCAATAGGAACTCTTGTCAGGCTGGTTGGAAAGTGAAAGGTAGGCACTTGGGAAGCTAGTTTGTCAGTTCCTTACAAAACTAAACACACTCCCTACCATATGATCCGGCAACTATATGCTCTGGTATTTACTCAAACAACTTGGAAGCATATGTCCATATAAAAACTTTCACATGCATGCCGCTAACAGCTTTACTCATAATTTCCCAAACTTAGCAGCAACGAAGATTTCTTTTTTTCTGCCAGTCCTGGGCCTTGGACTCAGGACTTGAGCACTGTCCCTGGCTTCTTTTTGCTCAAGGCTAGCACTCTGCCACTTGAGCCACAGCACCACTTCTGGCCAGTTTCTATATATGTGGTGCTGAGGAATTGAACCCAGGGCTTCATGTATGCTTGGAAAGCATTCTTGCCACTAGGCCATATTACCACCCCCAAGATTTCTTTCTGTAAGCAAATGATACATCTAAACAATTGAATATTATTCAGTATGAAAAAGGAATGCGCTATCGAGCCATGAAAAGACATGGCTTAGTGTCCCTTAAATACATGTTAGTGTTGGAGGCATGGCTCAAGTGGTCCAGCGCCTGCCCGCAGTGAGAGATCCTGAATTCAAACATCTTGATACAGCCTGCATCTTTTGTGCCCCCAGAGCTGGACTGTAGCTCAGCGATAGTGTACTTAGCACGAAGAAGGCCCTGGGTAAAATCCTCAGCACAGAGGAAAAAAGTGTTCCCCAGAGGTTTGTGTGGACCCCAGGGCAGCGGTCCCGGGAAGTGGGGCCAGTAGGGGGCTGCTCCACCATTAGATATGTTGCACAAAGGTGATGATGAAACCAGAGCCCTTTCTCCCTCTTTTTTGTGTAATAGCCATGAGATGAGCAGGTTTACTCTGCCACTTACTCTTTTGCTAATCCTGGGGCTTGAACTCGGGGCCTAGGTGCTATCCCTGAGCTATTGGTCTACCACTTGAGCCACTCTGGCTTTCTTGAGTACTTTCACTGGGACTTTTCTGCCCCAGCTGCCTTCAAACTGTGATCCACAGATCTCAGCCTCCTGAGAAGCTAGGATTACAGGTGTGAGCCACTGGTGCCTTTCTTTTACATGTTTACTTTAAGGAAAAACTTGACAAAGTATGTATGATGGGTATGTGAACAACCATTAAATTTAAAAAGTATTGCCAAAAAAATACAAAATAGCTTATAAATCTGACTACAAAAAAATAAGTCTTCTGGGGCTGGGAATGCGGCCTAGCAGTAGAGTGCTTGCCTGGCATGCATGAGGCCCTGGGTTCGATTCCTCAGCACCACATAAACAGAAAAAGCCAGAAGTGGCGCTGTGGCTGGAGTGGCAGAGTGCTAGCCTTGAGCACAAAGAAGCCAGGGACAGTGCTCAGGCCCTGAGTTCAAGCCGAGGACCGGGAGGGGGATAAAAGTCTTCCATAAAACAATAAAAGTTTTCCTTGTACACAGGTTTGCAAGACACGGAGAATAGCTTCTGTAAATTGGAGAAAAGCGTTGGTGGATCTATTAGACTAAAAAATAGGCTCTCTCCTCGCGGACATAAAAAGAGCACGCTTCGCAGTAGCATTAAATTTTTTTTACAGAGATTACTTTTTTTTTTTTTTAATTGTTAAAGGGAAACTCAGGAACTTGCCAGTGGGGAAAGCCGGCCTTCTCTGAAGACTACACATCCCATGAGGCTCCGCGACACGGCCCGGGCCCTCCAGACTACACTTCCCATAAGGGCTTGCGCCGTGGCGCCAGCCTCCCGACATGCCCTGCGTGCTTTACCCGCCAGCTTTGGCTTCTGCCTGGAGCGTCGGATGATGGAGAGCAGCGACGAGACGGCCGTTGAGAGGCAGCGCGTCCACTTGCGCCCCGATTCTCTGAGGGATGCAGCCCCGGTCACGCTGCACCTCCTGCCCTGCGAGGTCCTGGCGAGCCGGCCCGCCCCCGTGGAGCAGTTCTTCACGCCTGCCATCCGTCAGGGCCCCGACGGTGAGGCGCTGGCGGCCGCGGCTCCCGGCAGCCTCCGCGCGCTCACGGGTGCCGCGAGGGCTCCTGGGTGTCGTGGTTCGCTGGGGCGGGCGGGTCCCGGGCCGGCCTGAGCGGGGACCTGGTTCTCCCCCCGGCAGGACTCCACGTATCGTTCCGGGGCCGCAGCCTCCGGGGCGAGGAGGTGGCCGTGCCGCCCGGCCTCGAGGGATACGTGATGGTGGCCGAGGGAGAAGGCGACGGGCCGAGGAGGCAGGACTTCTCGGGGGGCCGGAAGGACGGCGGAGCGGAGGAGCTGGAGCTGCTGGAGCGGGACTTCGTGAGCCGAGGGGCCGGGGAGGCCGGGGCGCGGGGGTGGAGGGGTGGGCCGTTCTGGTGCTGAGCGGGCCCCCTCCCCAGGACCGCTTTATCGGAGCCACCGGCCGTTTCCGCCGCTTCACCCTCTGGGGCTTGGAGACCGCCCCTGGCCCCGACGCCAAAGTCCACGGGGCGCTGGCCTGGCCGCGCCTCGCCGCAGCGGTGAGTACGCCGGGGACGGCTTCCTCCTGCGCCTGGCCCCCTCGGGAATCTCGTCCCCAGTGGACCTGCGGCTTTCGCGCCCAAGCACCACGGGAGGAGGGTGGGCGGCATGGCTTCTCCCATATGCTCCTCTGGCCGGTAAAGGGGTGGCATTTTGAGCAGCTAGGGCACCTAGGCTCTGGAATCGCGTAGTTTGCTACAGTGGAGGTGACTTCCCGTTGCAGATTCACGCACAGGTGCCTGAGGACTGAGAAACAGCTTGAAAGCTCGAACCCTTCACATCAGTAACTAAGCTCCTCACTTTGGAGCCACCAGATTTGTTCTCCCAATAAACCTCTTCACAGCACCTGTGAGTCCCAGGGCACACTGGTGTCCCAAAGCAACATGCTTCCTTCTTCCACAAGAACTTTTTGGTGGCCCTGGCCTATAGAGACAATTTATTGCTGGGGGCAATTAGAGCAAGGGAGGCCAGAATTTTGCAGCCAGCATCCACCCCACCCCCAGCTCCTACTTTACAAAAGAAATTTTTACAATCACCAACCCTCTGTACAGTGTCCCCAGCTCCATAGTACTGTACACAGCTGCTTGGCTGCCTCTGGTCCCTGGTTCAGAGCAGGCCTGGGCATATAGCCAGTTGTCCTTGGAGCTGGCCTGGCCCTGGGCTGGTCTTGATCCTGGCCCCTCCCAGGCCTGTCTTCTGGAACTGTCCTCAGCCCTGTCTCCCTTGGCTGCCTTGTCTTCCTTGGTGTGCCTCTTGGGAGCCCTACTGGGGGCAGATGGGCTGCCAGTCCTGTTTCAGTTCTCTTGGTGCTGTGATGGGCAATGCCTGGTCACCATTTTCCTCTCTTGCTCCAGTCCTTAGGAGTGAAATGCAGACACTTGGAGTCGATTCGAAGGAGCCTCTTAAGCATAGCTCGCTCATGCCCATCCACGATGTCTTCTGACAGAGTCAGGATGTACTGTCCCTGGATAGGAGATGGGCCCAGCAGACAGTCAGCCACAGCCACACAGGGCCTTCTACCTACACCCTCTGCCTTACTTCCCTGGCATGCCTCCTACCTTGTAGTAATTGATGAGGTTGAGGTACTGCAGGGTGGAGATGACATCCTCTTTCTTGATGCTTGTGATTTCACTGATCTCACTGGGGGTGGGGGGGGAGGTTGCAAAGGTCAGGTCCTCTGAGGGCCCTCATCTGTCCCCGGGACCCCCAGGTACAGGTATCATACCATGCATTGCCCAGGTACAAAGCCAAACTCACTTGATGGTGATCTGTGGCCTCTCCCCACTCTCCGACTTCAGCCCCATCAAGATCTCCAAAATGGTCTGGGACCAGTAACTTCGGTAGGATAGGAGGCCAAGATCCGAAAGGGGCTTCTCAGGGGTCCCTGTCTTCCCCTCCACTTTGGAGAGTTCATAGCCTGAAGCAGTGTGGAGCAGGAGATGGTAGGTGAGTAGTCACAAGTGTACACAGGCAACCACACAAGAGGAGCAGCTATTTCTCTCCCTAATCCTCATGTTTGGCACTTGTGACCTTGGGTTATGTGGCTTTTCTGCTCTGTCCCTCCCTACCTTTCCTTAGAAAGGTCAAGTAGACATTCACTGTTCATCTGCAAGAGGGCTGAAGGCACCGAGCGGCAGCTGCGATCCAGGGGTACTCAGGAGCCAGCGAAAGCTTATACATAAACTAGGAAAATGCAGACATAAAGGCTTATGGAGAGAAAAATGCCACCAATTTCCCTTTGCTATTCTTCCCCTGTGTCCTGGCTAGGGGACATGAGGAAGGGTGAGGCCAGCCACCATTAGCCCAGTGCTGAGGATGCTTGAATCTGTTAAATCAGCCCCCTAACTGGGAGTGTTGGCTGATAGAAGAGCAAAGAAGCTTGTGTGGTTGTCAGAGTGGGAAAGCACATTCTAGGTGCTTCCCGTCCGAGGGCCATTATGCAGAGCCAAGTAAGTGACTTAGACCTTTACTGCAGCCTCTGCCTACTGTGCGGACTGCTGGGCACTGCCAGATAGACCCTGGTGAGATCCTCAACCTTTGTAGGCCGGAGTGGCTTCATAGCTCCTCCTCAGGGACTTGTATTTTTTTTTTTTTTTTTACTATGGCCCTGGTATGTCTCTGAAAGACACAGAATCCCTTCCTCACCTGCAGCCATAATTGGCCTCATGGTGAACCTTGGACCTCTCTGCTTTTCCACCCTTGCTATATGACAACTCATCAGTCTTACCCTCTTGCCCAGTCTGCTGTGGTAAGAGGAACAGAGGCTGGTGTCAAGAGGGGAAGCAAGAAGTAGGAGAGGCGCACCGGGTTCTTGCTCTACTCTGCTGGGGCCCCTTGCATGTAGTCCTCATGGACCCACCAAGGCCGAATTCACCCACAGCTACAAGTGCCCATCTCCCCCCCCAGTGCCGATCCACCTTATTAACTATCTAGACTTGTGCTTTGGGGTGCCCTGTTGGACAAAAATCCATCCCCACAAGTCTTGACTTTTCCCTGTGTATTCATCCACATGCTCTACCAAGCTGAGTTTCCCACGATGTGACCCCATTTTGGTATACCATTTCATCAATAAAAATTTCTCAAGTGAGCCATGATCTTGGTCATATCAGATGAGTGTCTTCATCAGGCAAATTTGCAAGAATTCTGATTCCTATGTGGGAACTTAGATATTCCTGCACTTCAGGGAGTGCGGAGATGAGCAAGGTGAAGTGAGGCTAGAAAGCAGACGCGTTGAGGGACACTACAGAGCCAAGCATCCCTCGTGGGCGTCAACAGATTATAGACTTGGAACAACAAAAAGAACAGCCCAAGTCTATCTTACACTTGGTGACTTGATCAAAGACTTTTTCTTTGCCCTTTTTTTTTTTGGTGCGGTGCTGGTGTTTGAATTCATAGCCCTTTACTTGCTAGGCAGGTGCTCCACCACTTGAGCTATGCTTTCAACCCTTTTTTTTTTTGCTTTAGTTATTTTTCAAAAAGAGTATTGCCACTTACTGCTTTGGGCTGCAGTCCTACCTCTGTCTCCCATATAGCTGAGATTGTAGGTGCCTGCCACCGCACACCAGGCTTAAGACAGGATCTCAATACATTTTTGCATGGGCCAGTCTTGAACACAATCCTCACCTCCACCTCCCAAGTAACCGGGGTCATAGATATGCCTGGCCTTGTGTTAACAGCCTTCTGAACACCTGCCTGCAAGGCTCCTGGAGACATGTCCTTGGCCAATAACTTGTATCGTGGAATAGGCCCAGAGAAGAGATGAGCCCAGTTTGGGAAAAGTTGAGTGGTGCTTAGAGACTTGGCCAAAAAGCAGTAGGGGTTGGGAACCTATTCCAGAAGGCAGGAGACCCTGGTTGAGTCCCACCTCTGTCTTTAGTCAGCTTCCCTGGTAATTGGGCTGTACTGACAGGGCTGAGAATGACGGCAGCCTGTCCTGTCCTGTCTGTGAGACGGAGGAGAGGGTGTATTTGTACTGGGCTTGGACCTGCCTGTCCCTCCAGGCCCTGGCTGGCAGCATGCATACTCACTGAATTCAATCAGCAGTTTGCCATAGCCCCGGCGCTGGTAAGGAGGCAGAGTCAAGATGCAGGCCACGTTGTAGTCTTCTGTAGACTCCTTCTCCTGGAAGAGAGGTGCAGGTGAGGCAGGGAAGGGCCCTGACTCCGGCAGGACTGAGAGGCAGCTTGGGTGAGAGCTGACCTTGGAGAAGTAGCCCACAATGTGGAAGCCCTTGCAGTCGTACTCTGTCATCACATAGAAGAGGAAGGGGTCTGTGTCGTAGTACAATGTCTTGTGGTCAAGGAAACATTTGGCCAAAAGACACAGGTTCTGGGAGTAACTCTGCAATGGAAAAAGGTCTTGTCATGACTTTGGGGAGCTATGACCAAGGTGGACAGGTGATGGCGATTGCTTCCTGGGGTTTAACCTACTTCATCAATCAGATCACTGACACCTATTTAGGTAGGGCCATTTTCTGCAACGACTCAAAGAGTCCATACACCAGCTCCATAATGATGTCCAGTCACCTACTAGACAGGCAGGTTTCCTTTGCTAAGCCTGACCTGGGGGCCTCCACTGCCATCTGGGTCCTTGTGTGTGTGCCCGTCCTGGAACTTGATTACTCGGGACCTGGGTCCTGTTTTGGAGCTGATTTTGCTGAAGGCTAATGCTCTTCATTTGAGCCACAGCTCCGCTTCCTGCTTTTGGGTAGCTCATTGGACTCTGCATGGGCTGGCTCTGAACTGCAGTCTTCATATCTCAGCCTCTGAGTAGCTAGAATGACAGGCATGAACCACTGGCACCAGGTCTCCCTGCTGTTTTTTTTTTTTTAACTTTTAAAAAAGTTAGACTCCTACCACGTCTCAAGACAGAAACTCTGCCCATCTGGCAAGACTGAAAATCCTACTGGTTTTAGCTCACAGTCATTCACCTTGGGAATTAAGCTACTATTCTATGTGCTTGGAACAAAACAACAGCTTTAGGGAATTCCCCAGAAATATGAATAATCTGGCTGCCTCACACCCACAGTATCCAGAGGAATTTCAGACACAGCCTGCTTTATTTTTCTTTCAATATCTGGCACTAAACCTAAGGCCTTGAGTGTGTTCGGCAGCCATGCCACCAGCCCTTTTGTTTATATTTTGTTTCTGAGACAGGATCTTGTGAACTATGTCTGGGCTGGCCTCAAACTTCCAGTCCACCTGCCTCTACTTCCTGAGTGGCCAGCCAGATGCAGCCTGTACCACAAGGCATACCCACGAATGCCCAGGTCCACACTTAGCACACATTCACAAAATGTCACCCTTTAGCGCTGCTGCACCCAAGCCAAAGCCAGTCCAGGTGCCTGCTTCTCCTTCACTGTCCTCAAAGCCCCACAACAGGGGACTTTCATTCAACAGTTCAGGTTTCTCACCAGGGCAGATTCAAGTCTGTCTCGTACCCCATCTCTCCCCATTGGCTTGAACTGTCCCTTGTCCTTTCATACACTATCCCAGGAGTTCTGTGCCTGCCCTAAGGACCCCACTGTGAGAGTCCCCTTACTCACTGTCTCCTACACAGCAAGCCTGGATGATTACTTTCTAAACTCTGCTAACCGACCTTTTGTTTTATGACTTCTCAAAATAGGATTACAATCGTTGTTGGCACATCTACTTAGTGTGTATATGTGAGTACTCTTGGCCTCATGCTCTCACTTGAGCCATACCTCCACTTCTGCCTTTTTGTTGGTGAACTAGAGATAAGAGTCTCACAGACTTTCCTGCCTGGGCTGGCTTCCAAATATGATCCTCAGATCTCAGCCTCCTGAGTAGCTAGGATGACAGGCGTGAGCCACCAGATCTCAGCTACCCATTTCAGCTATGAGCTCTCAGAGAACAGTCTTAACTCTTGGTCACCTGTATCCCCCAGCATCTGCCTTACAGCAGGAATTCAATAAAAAATAGGCTGAACTGATCTTCAGTTGCTCGCTTGGCTTACCCCGGGTCCCACCGCCCTCACTCACTGACCTTGTTTTTCCGCCCATCAATCTCAAAGAAGGAGATGGTGCCTTTCCGGTAAATCTCATTGCCTGGAGGGTGCCGCAGGTCACACTTGGTCTGAGGAAGAGAGGAGGTCAGGGGCAGAGGCTGGTGGAGGGATGCTGGGAGGGCAGCTTGCTGGGACCCGTCATACCAAGTGGCGCTGCAGACACTTGAGGCTGCGGCCGTATTTGAGGCAGAACTCGCACAGGTAGAGGACAGGCAATGGAGTGAGCTCCTGTGGGTACGGGGAGAAGTACCACGGCTTGAGGCGGTGGCGGCCCAGCTCGATGCACTCAATGTTCTTCATCCGGGTGACGATGTCGTCGTGACTCCGGTCTGACACCAAGCTACCAGTCATGCGTGGTGCTGATGGTATTCCATCCGAGCTGTCCTGAGAGTCCTGCCAGGGGGCGGTGGAAGAGCCCAGGTTAAAGGAGACAGCTTAGCAGGAACACTGTAACTTCCAGTCCTGCACAGGCTTCTTCCCGCAAGCCTCATGGCGGCTCTAGGGGAAGCATCAAAATCCTCACCTCCCAAAACAAGGAGACCAAAACTCTGAAAAACTGGTAACGTGGAAAAGATTATCCAAGGCCTCGTCTGGGCCACGCTCTGCCACATTTGTAATCCCTGCACTACTGCCCACTGCCCACTACCCTTTGTTTAGTCTTAAACTTGCTGCTGATTAGACTTTGCACCCCAGCTCCCCCCATCCACTGCTCCACAGACACACCTCATCCGTGCCCAAGCAATTGGATTTCCGCTTCCGTCCAGGCTGAGCTGCCACTGCCCTCCGGGCGGATCCATTCTGCAGAGATGGCAAGAGAAGGAGTGGCTGTGAGAGGAGCCTGCCGGAGGCTGCCAGAGGGTGGAAGGGAGGACGGGGTGACTGGGGAACTCACCTGAGGAAAAACGGACGCTGGGGCTGTCTCGTTAGGCACTGGCGTTGCTGGTGAAACCACCTCCACCTTCCGTTTCTGCAGAGAGAAACCACAAAAGGTGGGTCAGAAGGTAGAGAAGGTGGGACCTGAGAAGAAAGCAAGGTCCCTGGAATTGCTGAGGGTACCGTTGAGCGGTGGTTGGGTTGCAGGCAGGAGCTGGAGGAGAGCGGCTGGTCGGGCTCACCACCGGGAATGGCCTCCCGCTCCTTAGGCAGGTTGAAGCGGAGTGTGATCTGGACCGGGATTGGCAAGGTCTTCCCGCTGGCCTGGGCGGAGGCCGGCTGTAGAGATAGGTCCAGGGTCTTCCTCTGGGGTGGGGATGGTGGTGGGATGGCGAAGGGGAGGAGGGGCCCCTCATCGTGGAGTGATCAGACCCCACCCTCTGCTTTCTCAAGGACTCAGCAATAATCATTGGACTCTGGAAACTTAAAGTGCAATTTGGCCCCCATCCTTTGCAAGCTGAAGTCAAGGTGGGAGTGTGCCGCCTCCTCCTGCCCATCCAGCCCCTAAGGCCAAGAGATGAGAGAAGGAAGAGGCAGCAGAGAAGAGGTGAAGTGGGGGACCTACTCACCACCTCTCTCTCTGGAGAGCCGGGGCGGGACCCAGGAAGTCCGTTCTTCGTAGGGGTCTTGGCCTCTTTCTTGGGGAACTGGATCTTCTTTAGGTCCAGCCGCTCGTGGGTCACCCATTCATCCAGACGTTTGTTGACTGCAGCAGTGGGAATGGCTCAGGAGGGAACGCCAGAGACTGCCCCTCACCCTACCGGCAGCCCCACCTCACCCGGACCCAGAACTCACAGTCAATGTAATGGACGTAGAAAAGCTTCCGGCCACTGATGTCCTTCACGCTTAGGATCTCAGCCAGGGCTATGGGAACCACACAGACAGGGGTCTCAGACCCGCCAGGCCGTGAGGCTCCACCCTCCCACAGCCTGAACCGAGCCCAACCCCCGGCCGGATTCCCCTCGGCCAGCACTCAGACGCTCCGGCCCGAGCCCCCTCCAGGCACCAAGTGCCACCCCAGCTGCAGGCCCCGCCCGGTCCACCTCGGAACCACGCCCTCCAGGGTAGACACGCCGGCCCGCCCCAGGATTCCAGAGGCTCCTCCCTCTCCCAGGGGTTCCGCGACTCCCCCCCGCCCCGCGCCTCGGGTTCCTTGGCCCCGCCCCCCTACGTCACTCACGCCACTCATCTTCGTTGTCCTGGTTCCGCCGCAGCACGGGTAGGCGGCAACCCTCGATTATCTCCCCCTGGGGAGACAGCGGGGCGCCAGGGTCGGCTACTGGGGGGCCTCGGGCTCTACCCACCTCCCCTGGCTCCCTCCGCCCCGCCCCAGGCACCGGACTCACCACCTCCGCCATCTTCCCTCCCTCCACTGCCACTTCCGGCCCCTCTGGGGGACGTCACTTCCGGGGCTCTCTGCACGGAGGGCCGGGGCCGCCTGATGCCACGGTGGAAAACATCTGAAAGGCACCGCGGCCCCGCCGTAAACAGGAAGTGGCCGGCTGGAGAGCGGGGCAGTCGAGATTCGGGGCCCGGTCCTTGGGGGAACTTCCTACACCGTGCGCAGCGGAAGGCCGGGGACGCGCCGGTCACGTGATGCCCGCCGAGCGCGACGCCGGTCACGTGGAGCCGGTGATTGACCGGCGTCGGCGCTCTGGCGCCTCCTGGCGGGAGCCGGTGCGCGGTGCTGCCGCGGGCCTGGCGCGCGGGCCGCGAGTGTTCGGGGAGCTGGAGGGGCCCGTGGGTGGGCGGAAAGGACCCGGATGAAGACTCCGTCGGGCAGGCATAGGAGCCCAAGGGAGATTTCAAACTTGGCTGCTCTGTAGGTCGATTTTCTGGTTTGACAGAATAACACCCATCGCCGGGCGCAGGTGGCTCGGGCCTGTCACCCTAGCCCCTCAGGAGGCTGAGGCCAGCCCTGGGAGGAAAGGCTCCGTTCTCTAACTGATCTCCAGAAACACCGGACGGGGAGCTGTGTCTCAAAGTGGTAGAGTCTTGAGCTGAAGAGCTCAGGGACGACGTCAGGGCCCTGAGTTCAAGCCCCACCACCACCACCACCAAAAACAGTAGTAAGTACAGGCGTGGCACAGCTGGCAATAATAATGATACAACATGGCCTGGCGCTGGTGGCTCGGGCCTGTCACCCTAGCCACTCAGGAGGCGAGACCTAGGGTCGAGGTTCAAGCAAGCCAGGGCAGGAAAATCTGCACCAGAAAAGGCTGAAAGTGCAGCCGTGGCTCGGTGGTAGAGCGCTAGCCTGAAGCAAGAAAGCTCAGTGATAGCGCCCAGGGCCCGAGTTCAAGCCCCAGGACAGGCACACACACACACACACAAAGAAAAATTCCTGAGAATGGCCAGGTATTGATGGCTTACATCTCTAAGCCTAGCCACCTAGGCTGATCTTTAGGGGCCGTGTTAAGCAGGAGAGTTTGTGGGATTCATATCTCCAAGTATCCATCAAAAAGCCGAAAGTGGGGGCTGGGGATATGGCCTAGTGGCAAGAGAGCTTGCCTTGTAT
The DNA here is from genome assembly GCF_023159225.1 of Perognathus longimembris pacificus. Classification (NCBI taxonomy): domain Eukaryota; kingdom Metazoa; phylum Chordata; class Mammalia; order Rodentia; family Heteromyidae; genus Perognathus; species Perognathus longimembris. Next base: position 58,429,211 of record NC_063173.1, on the reverse strand, counting down.
ACATGAGGCCCTGGGTTCGATTCCCCAGCACCACATATACAGAAAACGGCCAGAAGTGGCGCTGTGGCTCAAGTGGCAGAGTGCTAGCCTTGAGCAAAAAGGAAGCCAGGGACAGTGCTCAGGCCCTGAGTCCAAGGCCCAGGACTGGCCAAAAAAAAAAAAAAATTTAAATTTAAAAAAAAAAGCCAAAAGTGGACCTGAGCCAAGTGGTAGAGCCTCAGCCTTGAGAGAAAAAGCTCAGGGACAGCTTCCAGGACGTGAGTTCAAGCCCCAGTACCAGCACACACATGAAAAAAAAAAAAAAAAGATAGGAGGGAGAGAGAGAAGAAAGGACGGAAAAAAATCCTGAGAATGATGTCCCAGCAAAAAACATCGTTTGGAGGCAAAATAATTGTTTAAAATTTGATCATTTGATCATGGGATTATTCTTTGTAACACTGCTAATCTTGCAGATGTTACGCTGTTTCCACACTAACAAATGTCCACTGGAGTATTGGAACATTTTAATATGTGCCATAAGCTACAGTGCATTATGAATACTTTAAGAGAAGAAATGGAATTTGTTATGAAATATACCAATAGGATGGGCTGAGCATGTGGTTTGGTAGTGGTAGAGTTCTTGCCTAGTATACACGAAGCCCTGGGTTTGATTCCTCAGTACCACATAAACAGGAAAAGCCAGAAGTGGCGCTGTGGTTCAAGTGACAGAGCACTATCCTTGAGCAAAAAAGAAGCTCAGAGACAGTACTCAGGCCCTGAGTTCAAGCCCTAGGACTGGCAAAAAAAAAAAAGTGGACTTATATGAAGCAACATGTATACCAAAATTAAGGATGCTTCTGCATTCCAAGTCAACAAATGGACCAAGGTCAATGGAAAATGAAAGAGAATTTAATTTTTACATCTGAAATATTTGTTAAGAAACAATGATTGAGACTATCAGATAAGGAAATTACTGTATTTTTTTTCTTTTTTTGACAGAACTGGACATCAATACTGGGCCCTTTATATGTTAGGCAAGTTTTAAATATTAATTTTAAGAATGACCACTTGTAAGTATTAGGTATTTGTCGCATTTCTTCTCATTTTAGGAACTGAGTCAGTACTTAGCTTATGTTCTTTTTTTTAAATCAAATGTCCGGATCAAGTGGATATTTTGAACTGGATTATATATTATGTATTTTTCTGGTCCCTTGGGCTTGAACTCAGGGCCTGGGCACGGTGCCTAAGCTTTTGTGCTCAAGGCTAGTGTTCTACCACTGGAGCCACCGCTCCGCTTCCAGCTTTGTGGTGGTTAATGGGAGATAACCTGTCTGGGATAGCTTGGAACTGTGAGCCTTAGGTCTCAGCCTTCTAAGTAGCTACGAAGGCAGATGGGAGTGGCTAGTGTGGCTTTTTTTCTTTGTGTTTTCTAACAGTAGTGAGGCTTGAACTCAGAGCTTCATGCTTGCTAAGGTTACAGGTGTGAGCCACGGGATCTGAGGGAGTGGCAGACTGGCCTTGTGCTCAGGCTCCTTTTGCCTGATCTTTTGCCTCATCTCTTCAGCACTGGGATTGCAGGTGTGCACTACCTCCCAACAGGGGATATGAGAAGCCAGACACGAAAGAGCGCGTGCTGTATGTTTTCATTTTTATAGAATTGTTCAAAAGTGTAGCACCTGCCAGCAGAATGGCTCGAGTGGTAAAGCAACTGCTGCGCAACCCCGAGGTCATGAGTTCAATCTCCAAAGCGGCAAAAGGGAAAGAAAATAGCACTGGCTGTGAGGGACACAAGGTGGGAGTCGGGCTTGGTGGCTGATTAACACGAGTCACTTCTCAGGAGAATGCGTTCTCATAAAGGAAGCCCTGTGCTCCTGTCCGCAGCTACCTGGCTTCCTGCTCCTCTGCCAGGCTGGGACTGTCCAGGGGCCGCTCCAGAAGCTGAACACAGGCAGCCGGCTGAGCTGCCCCTTCCGCCCCCACCAGCTCAGCAACACACACTTGTTCTCTGTCTTTCTCCACCCCGTTTCTCTTCACCCTCTCTTCTTTCTCCCTCTTTTCTTTTCCCCTTTTCTGTCCACCCTCCTTCCCTCCTTCCTTCCCTCCCTCCCTCCCTCCCTCCTTTCTTTCCTTCCATGGTATTGAGAAGTGTTACTGTGGGTAGCACTTCCAGCCATGCCCCGTAGTTCTTTTTCTTTGAACTGTAGTTCCGATAGGGTTCTGTGCTTTGGGCCAGGGCCAGCTTTGGACTTCAGTCCTCCTGCCTCCATCTCCCAAGTAGCTGGAACGACACAAATAGGCTGGCACAACCAACCCTTCGATGTCTTTGTATCAACATCATTCTTCAGGTATTTTGTTAAAGCCACAGAAAACAGACTCCGCCACCCTAGGGATGGGCTACCACCTCTTGATGTCACGACCACATTGTTCTTGGTGACGGAAGCATTGCCCTTCTCCCGGGTCTGTGTGCCATCCCTCCCTGTGCCCGGGACTGCGAAGCCTGTGAGCCGATTCCCCGGTGCCCACTGGCCATGGCCCCTCGGGACACCTTTGGTCACCACTCCAGCCCCAAAGCATGGGCTTCCAAACCCCAGGTCCCTCCCTGCCGCCTCTCCGAGGCCCGCGAGCTCACATACCTATTACAGTGCGCTTAGTAGCTATCAAGTCGGCAGCCTGGAGCAACTGCGGTCTTTCTTGTTTCCCTGTCTCAGCCAGGGTTGAGGCTGCCAGCACCGGGGACACAGCCTCTTCCTGGGGAGATTCTGAATGCTCTGCCTCTTCCTTTCCCTCCTCCGTTTGTTTTTCTGTTTGGAGTTTTTTGCTTTGTTGTGGGTTTTTTTTTTTTTTTTTTTTTTTTTTGGCCAGTCCTGGGGCCTGGACTCAGGGCCTGAGCACTGTCCCTGGCTTCTTCCCGCTCAAGGCTAGCACTCTGCCACTTGAGCCACAGCGCCGCTTCTGGCCGTTTTCTGTATATGTGGTGCTGGGGAATCGAACCTAGGGCCTCATGTATCCGAGGCAGGCACTCTTGCCACTAGGCTATATCCCCAGCCCGGGTTTTTTGTTTTTTGCCAGTCCTGGGGCTTGAACTCGGGGCCTGAGCGCTGTCCCTGGCTTCTTTTTGCTCAAGGCTAGCACTCTACCACTTGAGCCACAGCGCCACTTCTGGCTTTTTCTGTGTATGTGGTGCTGAGGAATCGAACCCAGGACTTCCTGCATGCTAGGCAAGCGCTCTACCACAAAACCACATTTCCAGCCCTGGTTGTTTGTATTGTTTTGTTTTGTTTTGTTTTGAATCAGGATCTCACTAAGTAGCTGGAGTTGGCTTTGAATCCTTATCCTCTCACCTTCACCTCCAGAGTGCTGGGATTAAAGGCATACACCACCTCACCAGCTTCTCTTACAGCTTTCTAAAACTTTGACTATTCCCATCCTTCCTTTATGGGGAGGACAAGAAGGCAACTGGCTCCATGTTCTTGCTAATCTGGGAGGACAGCAGGCAGCTTCCTTTGTTCCATTGTGTCCTGTGTCAGGGCCTGGAGCGGGAGGGTCACAGGATGGCAGGAAATGTGTGTCTGGGTGAGGATGGATGTGACCCGTGATAAAGTGTCCAAATCCCTTCTCCTATTCCCAACCCCGAATATGCCAGGCTCGGGGAGGGTGTGCGGGGAGGCTGGGAGGCTGGAGAACAGCCCTCCACGGGTCTCAGGCCATGGCGGCACTGGGGAAGCTTTTGGAGAAGGTGGGGGAAAGCGGTGCTGTGGAGAAGAGCAGGTGTGGGTTTGGTGGGAAAGGACCAGGGGCTGGGGGGGAAAGGCAACAGAGAGACTCGAGCTTGAGAGGTGGAGGGGGGCAGTGGGCGGGGCTTGGGCGCGGTGGGCGGGGCTTGGGGCAGGCTGCTTAGTTCAGTGTGGTGGTTTTCCTTCCTTTTTCTCAGATGGCCACAGTGCTGCTCTGGGATCGCTCTACACCTAAGGTCACTTCAAGCCCGGGGACACTAGGCCATCATAGCCGACTCCAGGCCCTGTGCTTCATGTACCTGTCTTCTCTGGAGCTGTATTTCCAAAGGATTTTAAACCTGGAAAGCTAGAACGATCTGGAAAGACCACAAGGGGGTGAGGTTTGTCGTGCCAGCACTGAACTTTCTGCCTGTCTGGCCCTTTAAGTTGTCATCCTTGGGCTGAGAATATGGCCTATGTAATATGGAGGTCAGATCTGGCCAGGGAAAGAGGGCAGAAGCTGACTCCATCTCCATTGTCTCCCCAGCCCCCTCTGCTCAGAGGCCCTGGAAGATTCCCTCGACCTGTGAACAACAGTGCCACCCCCACCTCCACCCCTTGAATCCTCAGGCCAATTTTTGATGGGCGTGCCTGGATTCCTACAGGAAGGGAAGTCCCGTCCCCAGGTAATGGGAGTTCCTGAACCCCAAGAGACAGGGGCCGGCACATGGTCTATAGGTTACTGAACCTGTCTGTCAAGTGCTCGGAACTGGGAGCTTCCTGTGACCCCGCCCCCTGACCTGACCCTATTTAGGGGCAGGCCAGCTCAGGCACCATTACACCATGCCACATGTTCAAGTCTGGTATCTGTCGTCCCCATGGGGTCCCAATTCAGTGCTCCATTGGGGCTGAATTGGTTTGTTGGTACTTGGAAATCCTCCGGAAGTCTCTGTGCCACTGTCCTGTCCTGTGTTATATGGTTTTCTGAAACCTGGGACTGGTCCATCCGGAACTCCCCCAATAAATTCATCTTTTTACTTGAGACTGTCTCTGAGTGGTGGACTCTTGGCGGGATGGGGGATCCTCCCCCCCAGACACCATTACAACCTAGAGTGCTTGCCTCGTATACATGAAGCTCTGGGTTCGATTCCTCAGCACCACACATATAGAAAAAGCCAGAAGTGGAGCTGTGGCTCAAAAGGTAGAGTGCTAGCCTTGAGCAACAAGAAGCCAGGGACAGTGCTCAGGCCCTGAGTTCAAGCCCCAGGACTGGCAAAAACAAAACAAAAAAAAGTGGCATCCTTATGGGTGCTGGTTGCTCATGCCTATAATTCTAACTACTCAGGAGGCTGAGATCTGAGGATCTCAGTTCAAAACCAGCCTGGGTAAGCAAGTCCATTAGACTCCTGAGGCTTAAACTCAGGGCCTAAGCACTGTCCCTGGACTTCTTTTGCTCAAGGCTAGCACTCTACCACTTGAGTCACAGCTCCACTTCTGGCTTTTTTTTTGTGTATGTGGTACTGAGGAATCGACCCCAGGGCTTTGTGTGTACAAGGCAAGCACTCTATCACTAAGCCACATTCCCAGCTCCCATGAGACTCTTATCTCTAATTTTGTTTTTATCTTTTCTTTTTTGGTACTGGGGATCAAACCTGAGATGTTGTGCCACTGAGCTACATCCCAGCCCTCTTATCTCTAATTAACCACCAGAAAACTGGAAATGGCACTGTGGCTCAAAGTGGTCTGGTGCTAACCTTAAGCACAAAATCTCTGTAACAGCACCCAGGCCCTGAGTTCCAGTCACCTCTACCAGGATGGCCACTTTTCTTGTGTACTGTTTTATCCTTGGTACACAGTAAATAGCTACTGAGCAAACGACTCACGATCTGGGATTCCGGTGGTGGTGGGGCAGGCGGGGGGGGGGGGGGGAGCAGCAGTGTCCTGTGTCTTCTGAAAGACCCTATAGGGCAGAGGTGGCCTTCCCTCGGGAGCAGGAGAGAGGCAGATGTCCATGGTGCATCAGAAAGGCTTTGGTCACCCAAGCTGCAGAGAACTTGCAGCTGACACAGCTGAGCCCACTGGGCTTGGAGGTGGACCCACAGATGTTCAAGTGGGACTTCCTTCAGAGGAAACCCGTCGGGTTCTGGGTGCCTCCAGCCCTTGTGTCCCAGAAGCATGCATTTGCAGTGGAGGGGGAAGACTTTTTAATACTGTATAGCCCAGATTGGCCTCAAACACTCTCTCTCTCTCTTTTGTTAGTCATGGAGTTTGAACCCCGGGCCTGGGCTCTGTCCCTGAGCTCTTCAGCTCAAGGCTACGCTTTACCATTTGAGCCACAGAGCCACTTCCAGTTTTCTGAGTGGTTTATTGGAGATAAGAGTCTCATGCAGACTTTTCTGCCCTGGCTGGCTTTGAACCGTGCTCCTCAGCTCTCAGCCTCCTGAGTAGCTAGGATTATAGGCATGAGCCACCAGCGTCCCGCCAATCGTTTTTTATTATTATAATTGCTATTATAAAGGCGAGGTGTGGAGGAGTTACCGTTTTATAAGCCAGGCAGTGAGTACATTTCTTTTTAGACACTGCCACCTTGGCCTCAAACTCGTCATTCTGCCTCTGTCTCCCTAGTGCTGGGCTTTCAGGTGTGTGCTACCCTGTCCAGCCTGACATGGCAGCTCTTGAGTCAGGGTTCAAGTCCTGGGTCCTCCGTTGAGCTGTGTGAACTGAGCATGTCACTCAATGTCTCTAAACGTGTGAGAGCACCCATAATGGGTACTATTAATGGGCCTATCACAAAGGCCGGCCGTAAGTGTCAGATTCAAAGATAACGTTTGTTTAATATTTATCTTGGCATCTGGCACCCAGCCATGCCCAGTAAACATTGGCTATTGTTAACGTGCTGGGGACAGGCCCAGGGACCGCTTCCCAAGGGCTGAGGACGTAGGATGGGTCACAGGCAAAGTAAATCACCAGCCAAAAGGCAGAAAAGTGTGTGGCTCAAAGTTTGTTGCTGTTGTTGTTTGTGGTGGTTGTGGGGCTTGAACTCAGGGCCCGAGTGCTGTCCCCAAGCTTTTTTTTTGCTCAAAGCTAGCACTCTACCACTTTGAGCCATAGCACCACTTCCGGTTTTCTGGTGGTGATTGGTGACAAGAGTCTCATAGAGTTTCCTGCCTGGGCTAGCTTTGACCTGAGAGCCTCAGATCTCAGCCTCCTGAGTAGCTAGAATCACAGGCATGAGCTACCGGTGCCCAACTCGCTTTGTGTATTTAAAGTTGAAGCCCGGTACAGGCGGCTTTTTTGTAATCCTAGCTACTAGGAGGCTGAGCTCTCAGGATCATGATTGGAAGCCTTCCTGGGCAAGAAAGGCTCTGAGACTCTAATCTCCAAGAGATTGCAGAAAAAGCTGCAGGTGGCACTGTGGCTCAAGTGGTAGAGCATTAGGCTTGAGCAAAAAGAAGAGCAGGGACAGCGCCCTGGCCCTGAGTTCAAGCCCCAGTACCAGCACAAAAATAAGATAAAATAAATATCCAAAGTGCACTCTTCTAGCATGATTAAAGTGTTGTATTAGTTTTTTGCATGTCTTCTTTTTTGGTTGCATTGAGGTCAAACTCAGGGCTTTGCACTTGCTAGTTAAGCAATATACCACTGTCCATGCCTGTGGCCCAAAGGTGCTGTTTTAGGAGAGCTACATAGATAGATGTTAGTTAATGTAAATGTTTCTTTCTTTCTTTTTTTTTTTTTTTGCCAGTCCTGGGCCTTGAACCCAGGGCCTGAGCACTGTCCCTGGCTTCTTGTTGCTCAAGGCTAGCACTCTGCCACTTGAGCCATAGCACCACTTCTGGCCATTTTCTATATATGTGGTGCTGGGGAACCGAACCCAGGGCTTTGTGTATTTGAGGCAAGCACTCTTGCCACTAGGCCATATTCCCAGCCCCTGATGTTTCTTAACTGTAGCAGAAACATGGAGAGATCTCTTGGCTGTGAAGCCCCTTCTCTAAACATGGAATTTTAGGGACAGTCTTTGCTCTTCTCTATACAATAACAACCTCCAACAAACTAGCTATCTACATTGTTCAAGTGTCAGTATTTTTACTATTTTAGTCACTTCAGCTATATTAATGAAAGTGGCTCATTGGTGGAAATAGTATATTTGTCAACCGTGACCAGGCTGGCTGGAGGTTTAACATAATGGCTGTTCCTCAGTATCCACGGGGTACTGACCCCAACCTCTCAGATTCCACAAGTCCCCGGTGCTATCTCCCTCTCCCCCAGTGGAACGTGTGTGCTTGTAATTCATGCACACAGTCCTGTCCACGTGGGTTATTTTTAAAGACCCAATAGAATGCAAAAGCAATGTAGACAGTTGTTCTATTGTATTGTATTGTTAGGGGGAATAATGATAAGAAAAAGTAATTTTCCCCTAATATTTGTTGTTTTGTGCCAGTCCTGAGGCTTGAACTCAGGGCCAGGATATTGTCCCAAGAGCTTTTTTGCTCAAGGCTAGTGCTCTACCAGTTGAGCCATAACTCCATTTCTGGTTTGTTTTTTTTTAGTGCATAATCAGAGATAAGCGTTTCCTGCCCAAGCTAACTTGGAATGGCTGTCCTCAGACCTCAGCCTCGCTAGGATTACAGCTGTAACCCACCAGTGGCCATCTTCCTAATTTTATTTATTTTTCTGTGCTCGTTCTGGGGCTTGAACTCAGGGCCAGAGCGTTATCCCCAAGTGTCTTTTCCTCAAGGCTAGTGCTCTACCACCTGAGCCACAGTGCTACTTCCTGCTTTTTCTGACTAGTTTTTTTGGAGACAAGAGTCTCAGGCTGGGCACTAGTGGCTCATACCTTTAATCCTAGCTACTCCGGAGGCTGAGATCTGAGAAATGTGGTTCAAAGCCAGCCTGGGCAGACAAGTCCCCATGAGACTCTTATCTCCAATTAACCACTCAAAAACTGGAAGTGGGGTTGTGGCTCGAAGTGGTAGAGTGCCAGCCTTGAGTAAAATTGGTCAGGGACAGTGCCCAAGCCCTGAGTTTAACCCCACAACTGAATAAATAAGTAGTCTCATGGATTTTCTTGCCTGAGCTGGCTTTGAACCTTGGTCCTCAAATCTCAGCCTCCTGAGTAGCTAGGATCACAGGTGTGAGCCATCAGCACCCAATTCCCTAATATAGATAGATAGCTTTTTTTTTTTTTTTTTTGCCAGTCCTGGGGCTTGAACTCAGGGCCTGGACACTGTCCCTGGCTTTCTTTTTGCTCAAGGCTAGCACTCTGCCACTTGAGCCACAGCGCCACTTCTGGCTTTTTCTGTTTATGTGGTGCCGAGGAATCGAACCCAGGGCTTCCTGCATGCTAAGCAAGCACTGTACTGCTAAGCCACATTCCCAGTCCCAATTTCCTTCCTAATACTTTTGATCCATGATTTGTTCAGTCTGTGGATGCAGGACTCAAACATATGGAATTCTGACTATATGAGTTCTAAAAAATAAATAAATAAAAGGAAGCAGAAGCAGAAAGAACCTTCCATGAAATTAAAAAAATAAAAATAAAAAAGAACCTTCCATGGAGGAAAGCGGTCCCAAACTGCCCCACAGACTGTTGTTTAGCTTCCCCAGGAGCCACTGCCAAACATGTGAGGGCAGGCATGAAGATTGTCGGTAGAACAGGAAAGAACTTCTCACGTGCAGTTGGAGGTAAGGACCAGGCCTCCCCATAACCATCGGCAGCCTCTGCCCCTCCCGAGTCCGTCCGACCCATCTCCAGGTGGCTTCTCCTCTCCCTACCAAGTTCATGACCAGTTCTGGTCCCTGAGGTTCTGCCTTCTGGAAGGACTGTCTCCTCACCAGGTGTTCGCTGTGGGAGGGGCTGGAGCATGGCAACAGTCCATTTGGGGTTCACTCCCCATCTACTAACCCGTCCAGGAACCAGACCCAAAGGTGTCTGCTCCAGCAGCTGGGCATACAAAGCCCTAAGAGGCCACAGGGCTGAGCTGAGGAGGAGATGTGGAGGCAGCAGCGGTGGGTGAGGGTCGGGACGCACCAGGAGGAGACTCACTTGCGCCTTTGCGTCTTCTCAGGACCCTCCTATCCTCACGTGAACCTACGTACGGCACACTGTGCTCTGGGTCCTACCAGTGAGTGAAGCAGCATATACCAAGAGAGGCGAACGCTGCTTCCTCAATTGCTCAGACACCTGCTTCGTGACCAGTGGTAGAGGGCCTGGGATATCATAACTCTAGTCCAGCTGGCTGCCTGTGGCTCGTGCCTGTCCTGGAAACCCAGGAGGCTGAGATTCAAGGACTGCAGTTCAAGGCCAGCCCAGCCAGGAAAGTCCATGAGACTCTTACCTCCAATTAACCACTAGAAAACCCAAAGCGAGGCTGTGGCTCAAGTAGAGCACTAGGCTTGAGCACAAAAGCTCAGAGACATTGCCCAGGCCCTGAGTTTAACTCCCAGGATCAGCACACACAACACAAAAGCTGTGTTGAATAGGTTTTCATGCACTGACATCCCATCTGAGAGGAAGTAGAGACAGGAGAATCAAGGTTCAAGCTGCCCTGAGCCTCAATGTGAAACTCCCCAAAACAGAGCAAAAAGAATGAGAGAGGGCTCAGTGACAGAACCCTGAGTTCAAACCCTGGCACTGTCAAAAACAAAGCAGCAAAAACCAGTGAAAACAGTATTTCCTGACAGTGAATGGTCAGTAGTGTGCTACTTACTCAAGTTTTGCAGAAAAATAACAAGAAGAGATAAGGTGGCCTTTTTTTTTTTTTGCCAGTCCTGAGGCTTGAACTCAGGGCCTGAGCACTGTCCCTGGCTTAGTTTTGCTCAAGGCTAGCACTCTACCACTTGAGCCATAGCACCACTTCCGGCTTTTTCTGTTTGTGTGGTACTGAGGAACCGAATCCACAGCTTCATGCATGATAGGCAATCACTCTACCACTAAGACACATTCCCGGCCCTATGGGCAACCTAGTTAAAAAAAAAATTGGTGCTGGTACTGGAGTTTGAACTCGGGACCTGGGCACATTATCCCTGAGCTCTTTTGCTCAAGGCTAGTACACTATCACTTGAGCCACAGCTCCACTTCCAATTTCTGTGGTAAGAGTCTCATGAACTTTCCTGCCAGGGCTGGCTTTGAACCTCAGATCTCAGCTTACTGAGTAGCGAGGATTCCAGACCTGAGCTACTAAAGTAGCCCATATGAATATGAATAGAGGGCTTCGGAGCCAGATGAGGTGGGAGGTGCCTCCAATCCCAGCACTTGGGAGGCAAAGCCCAGAGGATCAAGAGTTTGAGGCTAGCTTCAATAATGTCAGATCTAATCTCAAAAGCAACATACAACCGAAAGGGCTGGGGCATGACTTCACAGAGCAGTTGCCCGGCATGTGTCAAGCACTGCGTACAAACCCAGGACTTCAAAGGAAGTCACTTCACCACTTCTTCATCTACTTCTTCCCCCAGCCACGAGGCCATTTTCCTGCTGGAAGCTGCTCAAGCCCAAGGGCTGTGTCCACACAGTGAGCCACCCGGAAACCCAGACTGCACCCGAAAGCCAAACTGCGCAAACTGAGCTGGTCAGCCCTGTAAAGGGAATGCCTTGCTCTGTGAATTGTATTGTGTTTTTGTACAGGTAACTCTTATGTGTTTTTGTACAGGTAACTCGTAGGAATGGTTTGCTGTGGCACAAAACAAACAGCTTCTATTTATTTGGTATTCCCTATGTCTCTGTGCCATGTCTCTCTCCTCCAGTCCTTGAAAAATCTGCTCGATTGGAGCCAGCGCTGGCAGCTCCCGCTTGTTATCCCAGCTACTCAGGAGGCAGAGATCTGAGGATCAAAATTCGAAGACAACCCCGGAAGGTAGGAAAATCGGTGAGACACATCAGAAAACCAGAAGTGGAGCTATAGCTGCAAGTGATAGAGTTTTGTTTACAAAAACAAAACAGAACCTAGGTACAGCACCCAGGCCCTGAATTCAAGCCACACACAGACAAAAATACTTAAAAAAAAAAAAAGTGGATTGTATTGGAGGCAGGAACCAGCAGGAAGAGGGAGGTTGGGGAGGGCTAAAGAATATGAATACGTGTATATAAACAGGACAATGAAACCAGTTGAGATTGTTTTAAGAACGGGATTGAGAGTGATGGAGGAGGTTGACAAGGGTACATTGTATACATGTATGGAAATGTTACAATGGAGGACAACTAATACATGCTCATCAAAAATTTAACTTAGAAAACCAAGTGGGGCTGGACAGCAGTGGCTGACTTATATAATCCCAGCCACTGTAGAAGTTGAGATCTTAGGATCACAGTTCAAAGCCAGCCCAGCTAGGAAAGTCTGTGAAACTCAATTCCAGTTCACCAAAAACCTGGAAACGGAGCCTGGAAGTGGAGCCGTAGCTCAAGGGCCACAGAGCTAGCCTGGAGCACCCAAGCTCAGGAACAGTGCCCAGGTCCTGAGTTTAAGACCCAGGACCAGCACACACAGAGAGCCAGTCTATTGGAAATGTGAAAGGAGGACCAGACAGCTGTTAGTACTGGAAATGTGGCTCCGTGATGGAGTGCTTGCCTAGCGTGCACAAGACCTTGGGTTCCATTCTAAGCACCACAAAATCAAAACCAGCGCTCCCTTTTTTTTGGTGGCAGAATAGGATTTGAACTCAGAGCTTTGCACATAGGCACTGGTACTGCTGAGTCATGCCTGGTGGTAGTTACTTGTTCAGGTAGGGGCTCACTTCCTGTCTGGGTAGCACCTGGGGACAGTCTATGTTAGACTTCCTGTCCAGCTAAAACAATAAGTGTGCATCTCTGCACAGTTCTCCAGAGAAGGTGGGGGGTGTCTCAGGAACATTTTCTACCCCACCTAGCCTCAACCCATTATCCTCCCAAATTCGGCCACTAATCGCAGCTGCTAGGTAGGATTATGAGCATGAACCACGAGCTCCAGTAAGTGATCACTTTTGATCACTGATAGAAAATGGTAGAGAACCAATGCAATATTTTGGAAACTGAGGAAATACTACACCCTAATAAATCACCTTAAGGTATATGCCCAAGAGAAACGCTTGGACACATGTACAACAGGAGACATTAACATGAATATTCTTAGAAACAGTTTGAAATAGAAAAAAAAAAAAGCAGGAAATTTGATTCCTTTCCTCAGGGCAAACAGATTAATACACTGAGGTATAGTGACACAACAAAAGAGGATCAAGCAAGGGAAAGTGAATAAAACTGGATTGAATGAACCTTAATAGTGAGTTGAATGCAAAAAGAAAGTATAATGAGAAGACAATAATAAAATACTCTTCATAAAAGTTCAAAGTCAAAGCCAAACAATACATTTTGTTTTGTTTTGCTTTGTTCCGCCAGGGGGCTTTAACTTAGGGCCTGGATGCTGTCTCTGAGCTCAAGTGCACAAGGCTACTGGCTCTACCACTTGTTAGCCAGAGCCCCACTTCTGGTTTTCTGGTGGTTACATTGGAGATAAGACTCTCATGACAGGCTGGCCTTGAACCATGCATGATCCTCAACTCTCAGCCTCCTGAGCAGCAAGGATTACAGGCATGAGCCACCAGAGCCGGGCCAAACAATATGCTTCATAGACATGGAAAGGCGTGTTATTTTTTTTTTTCTCTGAAATACATCATTCCAGCCAGGTGCTGGTGGCTCACGCCTGTAATCCTCGCTACTCAGGAGGCTGAGGTCTGAGGATCAAGGTGTGAAGCCAGCCTTAGCAGGAAATTCTGTAGACCTATGTCCAATTAACCACCCAAAACAAAACAAAAACCCAGTAGTGCGGGTGTGGCTCAAGTGGAGTACCAGCCTTGAGCAAAACAGTTGGGGGGGGGGGGGGGGCCGTGGCCAGGCCCAGAGTACAAGCCCAAGACCAGCCACAACACAAAAACTAACAACAACAAAACTCAACTCTGGCAGGTGGCGCCCTGGGCGGTGGGACAAGGAATACACGGGTGAAGAAATCCTGCAGCTGTAGATGCAAGTGGCTCTACATCCGTCCCTCCGAGGGATGAAGCTCGCGCCCTGCCCTGAGTACGCATGTCAGCTTTAAGAGGAGGATCATGCAGGGATCAGTGATGATCGCGTGTCATTAACTAACCCATCCCGGGGCCCCGAAGCCCGCCTCCCCCCAGCCCGAGCCCGGCGGGGCCGTCGGGGCAGCGGAGGGGGAACTGCGAGGGTGGAGGGCGGCGACTGTTTTCACTTTTCTCTTCTTGTTTTCTCAGGGACCGGGAAAGTCGGAATTTCTCATCTTTTCCAATTCCCACCTCGTTTCCTGGTTCAGGGCGAATTCAGAGAAGCCGAGTCTCCCACGTGGAGACGGCCCCGCGTGGAGGCGTGGGGAGGCGGCCGGGGGCCGGGGCGCCCCAGCCCGGGGCCCCCCGCCCACCCCCCTCCGCGCGCGGGCGGGCGGGCCTCGGCAGCCCGCGGCGATGGCCCCGGAGCGGGGCGGAGCGGGGGGCCCCGGCGGGCTGGGGCGCCTCGCGGGCCGGGAGGCCCGGGTGCCGTCCGGTGGGCGGCCTGGGCGGGCGCGGCCGGCCCGGGCCTTTCCCCGCGCGGGGCGGGCGGCCCTGGCTCCGCTCCAGACCCGGCCCGGGGTGACATCACCACCCTCCTCCGGCCGGCGCGGGCGGGCGGCGGGGCCCCGAAATCCCCTAAAAACAGAGTGAGTCACCGCCGGCCCGCCCTGCAGGCGGGGCGACCCCGAGCGCAGGCTGGGCGGCCGCCGCGCCGGGCGCACCGAGCGGCCTCCAGCGGGAGCGCAGCGGAGCGGCGCGCGCGGGTCCGCGGCCCCCGGCCTCAGGCGCCCGGCGGCGGCGCGCGCGCAGCCCCTCCACGGCCCCGGCGCGGCGCGCGCGCTCCCGCGCTCCCGACCCCCGCGCACGGCGGCTCGGGCCGCGGCGCAGCGCGCAGGCGCGGCCGCATTCCCGGCAGTGACGCGGCGGCGGGCGCGCGCGGCGCATTTCCGCCTCTGGCGAATGGCTTCGCTCTAGCGCGCGCCGCGGGCTCAGCTGCGACCCCGGCCCCGCCCCCGGGACCCCGGCCATGGACGGTGAGGACGCCCTCGGACCCCGCGGGGTGGCCGCGTCCGGGCGGGCGAGGCAGTGGCGGGGGCCCCCCGCACCCCGCCCTCGGCGCCTCGAGGTGCTGCGCAGGGAGCGGCCGGCCGGATGGTGGCGTGGGGCGGGGCGGGCGGCGAGGGTTCTGACTCGGTTTCCCCTCTCGGTGTCAGGGGAGGGAGCGTTGCGCAGTTCCCCCCCCCCCCGGGGTGGGAGTGAGGGGCGGGCCTTGACTCACTTTCCCCCCCTCCGGGGCCCGCGGGGCGGTTGTGTTGTGACTCCGTTTCCTTGTGTGGGGAGAATGTATCTGAGCCTGCTTTGGGGGGGGGGGGGAGTGCCCTCTTTCAGTGTCCCTCGTGGAAGTGGGACGGGCCCTGACTCAGTTTCCTTCTGCAGAGGAAGGATTCCATAACCCTTCTGCTTGGAGCAGCAGGTGCTGCCGCCCCTTAGTTTCAGCGCAGGCAGTGGGGGGCAGGTCCCGAAGTCCGGGGCGGGCGCCCGGAGCCCCTCCCCTCCCCGCCCTGTAAGCACTGACAGTGCCTCCCCCTTCCCTTTCAGACCTGTTCCCCCTCCTCTTCTCCTCGGGTAAGTGGACCGGCCTTTGGTAGTGGTGGCGAGGGAGGAGGGGCTGTTGGGGCTCGGGACCTGACGCGCGCTCGCTGGCCGTGTCTCCAGCAGAGCCCGCCCAGGCTTCTGGCCCCTATGTGGAGATCATGGAGCAGCCCAAGCAGCGGGGCATGCGCTTCCGCTACAAGTGCGAAGGGCGCTCCGCGGGGAGCATCCCTGGCGAGCGGAGCACAGACACCACGAAGACGCACCCCACTATCAAGGTCGGCACTGAACCCCCAGGGATGAGCGGGAGCACCGATGGAGTGGGAGGGACCCCAGGAGCCCCAGCAGACTTGCCTCTCAGGCTGCTTTACCCTCGTGTCAGGGAGCCAGGTTTGGGATTGCTGGCCTTCTAGAATACTCCCTGTACTTTGGACAGATCAATGGCTACACAGGACCAGGGACAGTTCGCATCTCCCTGGTCACCAAGGACCCTCCTCACCGGCCTCATCCCCACGAGCTTGTGGGGAAGGACTGCCACGATGGCTTCTACGAGGCCGAGCTGTGTCCCGATCGCTGCATCCACAGGTGAGAGTCCTGCAGGTCAGTGAGTGGCGGGAGGCAGAGCAGACGGGTAGTCCTTACCAAGTTTCTCCTGCCTTGGCACCAAGTCACATTTCCCTCAGGCTCTGCAAACTGATTTTGTCTTGAAATTGATCTGTTAATAGGTCTATTGAACTAATGGGTTGCCCTGTAACTAATGAACTATTAGTTGACAAGATGAATTACCCAAATAAATAAACAAGATACCTTAAGAGTAATGATTTTTCTGGCCAGTCCTGGGCTTGGACTCAGGGCCTGAGCGCTGTTCCTGGTTTCTTTTTGCTCAAGGCTAGCACCACAGTGCCACTTCTGGCCATTTTCTATGTATGTGGTGCTAGGGAATAGAACCCAGGGCTTCATGAATATGAGGCAAGCACTCCTGGCACTGGGCCATACTCCCAGCCCAAGAGTATTGATTTCTGTAGTGAAAATGAAACGACTGAAAGGGCAACCCCAGGCTAGGGAGCTGGTCTCATCATTTTGGATTGAGAAATCAGGGAAGACCTCTTTCTTCTAAGACTTGGTGGGAAAGCACAGAGAAGCCTGAAGCAGCATTCCAACCTGAAGGAGCAATGGCTGCGCAGTGGGAGGGAGCTTAGTGCAACTAGGGGGTGGGAAAGAAGCCCCTGTGGCCAGGCACGGGGAGGGGGGGTTCTTGCCCCCAGAGGTAAGGAGAGGAAGGCCTCGGAAGGGTCTGGAGTGTCGCAGCGGTGGCCTGCAGGTTGAGGAAGGGCATTCGGCGCCCTGCTGGAGGCCTGGGGCTGATTCTTGGGGGGTACTTCAGTTTCCAGAACCTGGGGATCCAGTGTGTGAAGAAGCGGGACCTGGAACAGGCCATCAGCCAGCGCATCCAGACAAACAACAACCCCTTCCAAGGTGAGGGGCCGGGAAGGAAAGCCGGGGGCCCCGTCACCTGTCACCTCCCCGCTGCCTGCCCGCCGCTCCCCCACTGGCCAGGCCTCACAGTGCCGGTGACATCTCCCTCCCACTCGGGCCACGCGCCCATTTCACCACTGCCACACAGGCCGGAGATGGGCAGTGACTTCCCGGGTCACAGCGGAGTCGGCAGTGGGACCACAGCCTTGTCTCCCTCCTCCTCCTCCTCCTCCCAGGACTGCTGTCACACCCGCCCTCCAACCACCCTCCCTGCCCCTGCTTCTGCCCTCTCTCACCTCCTGGCTCTCATCACCGACTGTCTGTTTCTCTGGCAGTTCCCATCGAAGAGCAGCGTGGGGACTATGACCTGAACGCTGTGCGGCTCTGCTTCCAGGTGACAGTGCGAGATCCGTCCGGCAGGCCCCTCCGCCTGCCGCCTGTCCTCTCTCATCCTATCTTTGACAACCGTGAGTGGCCAGGTCGCCTAGTGAAGGGGAGAGGGTGGATGGCCAGGAGGGAGGGGCCCGGATGGGGGGGCCCGGATGGGGGGCTGTGTAGTCATCCCGCACATTCATCACCTCTTCTGAGCCCCCGGTGCTGGTTGAGACCCAGAAGCGCCCCTCGGAGTAGAGCCCCCTCCCCGCTGTCGGGGGTGTGCCGGGAGTCAGGTGTTTTCCATGTCACGTGCCCAGCGGGTGGCATGGCGGGCTCTGCGCCAGGGACTCTAGGAAGTGGACTCCTGGGAACTGGCCATGCTGGACAGTGACAGTTCATTGACAGAGACGCCCTGGAAGCTCCTAGTGGGCCGGGCTGACACTGAACCGGGAGGACGGATGAAAACAAAAGAGCTCTGGAGTCCCAGAGACAGGAAACCAAGATAAACTGGAGGGCAGGACCTGAGCTTGCTGCCAGGATGGGGCTAAAGCAGATCCCCAGCCGCTGCGGGGGCTGGGTGGAGAAAGCTAGTTCCCGCCACAGGACACCGATGCTTAGATGTCAGTCACTGTGCTGTCCCTCCTGCCTGGAATCCTACTGAGCACTGAACATAGCAGTAAAGTAGTTGCCGAGTTGGTTGGATTCAGGAGCAGCTGGATTAGTGTGACTCTGACCACAGAGGTGAGGTTGGCGAGCGTTGGGCAGCCTTGGCCCTGGGCTGCGCTGCGGTGTCGCCTGCAGGCCACCCTGGGGACTTGTGGTGGCTCAGGGCTTCCTTCCTGGTGGTCACACCCTCAGGGGCCCCCAACACGGCGGAGCTGAAGATCTGCCGCGTGAACCGGAACTCCGGGAGCTGCCTGGGCGGGGATGAGATCTTCCTGCTGTGCGACAAGGTGCAGAAAGGTACACTCAGGGGCCGGGCTGGGCTCCTCGGACTGAGCGGTGCGGGCGAGGCTGAGCAGAGGGGGGCAGTGTCAGGTCTCCGGCTTTCAGGGCTCCCCACTCCCCCGGGGTCTTGGGACCCCAGCTGGGCAGCAGGGCCAAGTCTCTAGAGACAGGCCCTGGAGGTTGGGGGCAGCAGGTTTTGGAGGTTTCGATGCCCTGACCTCCCTGCTGCCTTCTCCCGCAGAGGACATTGAGGTCTACTTCACGGGGCCCGGCTGGGAGGCCCGAGGCTCCTTTTCCCAAGCCGACGTGCACCGGCAGGTGGCCATCGTGTTCCGGACCCCTCCGTACGCAGACCCCGGCCTGCAGGCGCCCGTGCGCGTCTCCATGCAGCTGCGGAGGCCTTCGGACCGGGAGCTCAGCGAGCCCATGGAGTTCCAGTACCTGCCCGACACAGGTACCCTGCGGGGAGGCCGCAGCCGGCCAGCGGGCTGAGCCTGGGGTTCGCACTCTGTAATCATTACCATGTGGGCCATGATGGCGAGGCGCATGCGACAATGAGTTCATTCAACCTCGTGCCCCAGAGTCCCCTGGACACACGGCTCAGCAGGACCCATCGCTGGCCTCGTTTAAGATAGTGACACTCAAAGCTTAGTTAACCACGTCTGCCCCGTTCCAAGAGTCCCAGTAAAATAACTTGAACCTCTCCCTATATTTTTGAGAGCTGAGCCTTGTCCGTGCTCCTTGATCAGTGGGGACGAGACATCTAATTGCAGGTCCCTAGCTCCACAGAGTGGTTACTCTGCTGCGTGTCTTGTCTCTTTCCTCTCTCTCTAGTTTTGTTAGTTTATGCTAATGTAAAGGAATTTCATTGTGCTATTTCCATACATGTATATGATGTACATTGATCAAATTATTTCTACACAATTTTTTTTTGTTGTTTTGTTTTTTGGCCAGTCCTGGGCCTTGGACTCAGGGCCTGAGCACTGTCCCTGGCTTCTTTTTGCTCAAGGCTAGCACTCTGCCACTTGAGTCACAGCACCACTTCTGGCCATTTTCTGTATATGTGGTGCTGGGGAACTGAACCCAGGGCCTCATGTATACGAGGCAAGCACTCTTGCCACTAGGCCATATTCCCAGCCCCCATAATTTTTTTATTATTGGCCATGGGGCTTGGACTCAGGGCCTGGGCGCTGTCCCTGAGCTTATTTGCTCAAAGCTAGTGCTCTACCACTTGGAACCACAGCTCCACTTCTGGTTTTCTGGTGGTTAATTGGAGATAAGAGTCTCATGGACTTTCCTGCCCAGGCTGGCTTTGAACCACAATCTTCATAACTCAGCCTTCTGAGTAGCTAGGATAACAGTGATGAGCCACTGGCACCCGGCTCCATAATTCTTTTTTTGTTTGTTTTTGTTTTTTGTTTTGGCCAGTCCTGGGCTTGGGACTCAGGGCCTGAGCACTGTCCCTGGCTTCTTTTTGCTCAAGGCTAGCACTCTGCCACTTGAGTCACAGCACCACTTCTGGCCATTTTCTGTATATGTGGTGCTGGGGAATTGAACCCAGGGCTTCATGTATATGAGGCAAGCACTCTTGCACTAGGCCGTACTCCCAGCCCCCATAATCCTTATCACCCGTTTTGAAACAGTTTTTAGCCCATACTTAGCTATGAAGTCACAGCTGAGCCTCCTGCCCCTGCCAGGCAGCCCAGCCGTGCTTAGGTGGAGGCTGTATGCGCATGTGTGGCGGCTGGTGAATGCAGGCCCCGTAAGCACAGAGGTGGAAGAGTCAGCTTCCCTGCCCTTCGCCAATCAGTCAGCACACAGACATGCAAATCCCATTCTTAGTTCAAGAATGGAGGACACCTTGGAGGGCTATGCGAGTGTCCTGCGAGTGCACCTGCAGGACCGGAACCCCCGGGGTGGGGGGCGGGTCCCCTAGAGGAAGACCCGGAGGTGCACTTTCCAGGCAGGAGGCTCAGACATCCCTGTGAACGGCTCATACCAGTCCTTCCCAGCCACCCCTGATTCAGGCCCCCAGATCGCGCTTCTCGTGCTGTTACTGTCACTGAAGCGCCACGCCATTAGCAATAGGCAAATGTCCCCCAGAGCCTGGCTCCTGAGCTTGGCTTCCAGGGGATATTCAGCCAAGAAAGCCTTCTCAGACAGCCGTCACGTCTTGAAACTGCCGAGCTTCCGTGCTCTGCACCTCTAGTCCCTGCTCTGGAGTGTGGGCGTCCCGGGGAGCGCTGGGGCCTGGCGGAGGGGAGCCAGCCCCACTCTCCCCATTCTCTCCCCATTCCCCTCCCAGATGATCGCCACCGGATTGAGGAGAAACGCAAAAGGACCTACGAAACCTTCAAGAGCATCATGAAGAAGAGTCCTTTCAACGGTGAGGCGGGGTGGGGCGAGCCCCGGGCAGAGGCCGCCAGCAGGGAGGGGGACGACCTAGCGGCCCAGAGCTGACCCAGCCTCTGCCCTGCAGGACCTGCGGACCCCCGGCCCCCATCCCGGCGCATCGCTGTGCCTTCCCGAAGCGCAGCTTCCGTCCCAAAGCCGGGTAAGGATCGTCTTTCTTCTCACTGGAGCGGTGGCTCAAACTTCCTCAGCTGGAGCGGGGACGCCTTCTGGAAGGGCAGTGAGCAGGCGTCGCTCAGCCACAGGCGGCTAATGGTAGTCAGGTCATGCGGGGAGCCATGCACGCGTGGGTTCCTGGGCCCTGCCACAGAGCTGGAGACTCTGGAGTGTGGCCCAGGACCAGTAGCGTCCTGAGGAGACAAACGAGCATGGAAGGCTGAGGACCACGGCAGCAGTTCAACCCCGAACTGGATTTTTATTTATTTGGGGGTGGGGGAGCTGGTCCAGCAGCTTGATCTCAGGGCCTGGACCCTGTCCCTGAGCTTTTTTGCTCAAGGCTGGTGCTCAGTCACTTGAGCTACAGCTCTACTTCTGGCTTTTTGGTGTTTCATTAGAGACGAATCGCACAGACTTTCATTTCCAGGCTGGCTTTGAACCATGATCCTCGAATTCAGCCTCCTGAGTAGCTAGAATTAGAGGCATGAGCCACCTGGGAGATAACTCTGTGTGTGTGTGTGCCAGTTACAGGGGTTTGAACTCAGGGTCTGGGGGCTGTTCCTTAGCTTTTTCACTTAAGGCTGGTGCTCAGTCACTTGAGCCACAGCTCCACTTCTGGCTTTTTGGTGATTCATCGGAGACAAGAGTTTCATGATCTTTCCTGCCCTAGCTGGCTTTGAACCAAGATCCTCATGTCTCAGCTTTCTGGGTAGCTTGGATTACAGGCATGAGCCACTCCCACCCAGCCTGAATTGTCATCTTTAAGGTACAGATGCTACAGAGACAGAACTGGGATAGCTACTCCAAGCTCTCAAATGAATTAGGAAAGCAAAAGACAAAGTGCTTCTAAAGTAGCAAGGTGTACACGCTCAGTGGGCAAGCACCCACTGCGGGCCGCTGCTCCCTGAATGTGCCATGGGTTTAGCCCCTCTTAGAAGAGAACTTTAAGGAGTTTGTGGGCTTAGGAGGTCAGGGAAGGCTCCAGTAGGAGGGCTGGAAGCAGACCCAGCAGGCCAGGGAAGATGGGTAAGTGGAAGGAGCTAGTCTGTTGGCAGAGATTGCAAAGGGAGGGGTTGATCCTGAGCACTCTTGCGAGGGGCTGGGTCTCTGGTCTCTAGTGCTGCCTCTGACCCCTGTCTCTTTGTCTCTCCTCCAGCCCCCCCGCCTTACACCTTTCCTCCACAGCTCAGCACCATCAACTTCGATGAGTTTTCCCCCTTGCTGTTACCTTCAGGGCAGATCCCAAACCAGGCCTCGGCTTTGGCATCCGCCTCTACTCCAGTCCTGGCCCAGACTATGGTCCCTACACCAGCCATGGCGCCGCCCCTGGGCCAGGCTCCCGCCCCTGTTCCAGGCCTCGCCCCAGGCCCTCCGCAGGCTGTGGCCCCACCTGGCCCAAAAGCCACCCAGGCCGGGGAAGGCACCCTGTCCGAGGCCCTGCTGCAGCTGCAGTTCGATGCTGACGAAGACCTGGGGGCCTTGCTCGGCAACAGCACAGACCCAGCAGTGTTCACAGACCTGGCGTCTGTGGACAACTCTGAGTTTCAGCAGCTGCTGAACCAGGGTCCACCCATGCCCCACCCCGCCGCCGAGCCCATGCTCATGGAGTACCCTGAGGCCATCACTCGCCTGGTAACCGGGTCCCAGAGGCCCCATGATCCAGCTCCCAGCCAACTGGGGGCCTCGGGGCTCCCCAATGGCCTCTCAGGGGACGAAGACTTCACCTCCATTGCGGACATGGACTTCTCAGCCCTTTTGAGTCAGATCAGCTCCTAAGAGGGTGACGCCGGCCCTACCCAGAGCACCAGGTTGCAGGGAACTGAAGCCCTCCCAAAGCACTATGGATTCTGGGGAGTGTGCTCCAACTGCCCTCAACTTCTTTGGGTGATATCTTCTGGGAGTGGCGCATTTTATTCTTTTATTGGCAGTGTCTCTCTCTTTTTTGGAGGTGCTTAAGTAGAAGCATTAACTTCTCTGGAAATGGGGAGGACTCTGTCTCTTTCTCCCCCTGTCTTGATGGTCTGCTCCCTCTCTGTAGGGAACTCCGGAGGCGCCCTTTCCCATCCTCCAGCTTACAGCACTCTCCGAAACAGAGGAGCAGCTAGAACTATGGCCACAAAGCCTTATTATCAAGTGTCTTCCTCACGTCACAAGTTCATTCACACCTTGAGCTAAAATTATGCTCCTATTAGCAGCCCCTGTGTGGCGCTGCGTGACACCAGCGCTTGAAGGGCTGGACTTCCTGCCCTGTAGGTCAGTACCAGCTCTTTCCTTGCCCAGGGAGTTTGGAGACTTCCCTGCTCCCCCTTTTCTCAAGTGCCTTAATAGCAGGGCAAATTGTATGAGAATAGTGGAGGGCAGGCCGGAAGCTCTCCAGCCAAGAAGCAAGTTTTTAACTGAAGATTTAAGCAGTTGGACTCTCGCTCTTTCTATTCTAAACTAATAAATGCGTTGCCAAGCTGGCCAGGGATTTGTGGTCTTTGGGCAAACACTGAGCTCACTCGGCTGATGGTGGCGTGCTGGACACTGGCGATGGAGTTGAGTTCCCGTGCGGGCCACAGGGAGCCTGAGAACCACCCGCAGTTACCAGCCAAGGCCGGGCTCCCGGTGCTGCCTCGGGATGGAGCCTCCACGGAGGCCCCAATCGTTGCAGGTCTTAGGTCAGCCGAGGGCGGATCTCACGGAAAAGCCAGCCAGCTTTTGGAAGCTGTTTTGGGGCAGCCCGAGGGCGATCCAGAACGCTGCACAGAGTTTGGAATTCACTTCTTGGGTGACCAAGGGAGTTTGCTTCTGCTCGGGGAAGGGTTGGTGCGGGGGTGTCTGCTTCCTTCCCCCACCCGAAATTCTGGGAGGAGCGGTGAAATCCCGATCCACGGCCCCCGGAGGCCGCGGCCAAGGCCGGCCAGCGCCTCGGCGCTGAAGTCGCACACAGGACATACTCCCGGCCTTCACCTAGCGCACGCGCCCAAGCGGACTGGCTGCGGAGGGCCGGCCAGCCTTCTCCAGTGCGCCTAGGCCCAGGGGACGTGGGGAGGGGTCTACCGCGCGCGCACTGGCACCGCAAGGGGCGGGGGGTTTACAATGCACATGCGCACTGGCAACGCGGGGGCGGGGCAGGCCCTGCACTGGGGAAAACCCCAGGGCTAAGGCCTGAGCGTTGATTGGCTCCCGGGACATCTGTGGGACTTGCTGCAAAACTTAGCGAGGCCCCTGTGAACCAGACACTGCCTGGAGAAGGAAAAAGGACGGAACCGGAAGGCGCCCAGAGAACCTTTCTGGCGGGAGGGCCGGGCATGAGTCCCGGGGAGGAAGCCTGGGCGGGAGTCTCCACCCCGGGCTGCCCGGAGCGGGCCAGGGCGGGACGGGGCATCTGGGAGGGGAGGGGCCTCTTGGCGGGGCGGGGCCCCTGCGGCTGCAGGGCGGGGCCCTGGGCAGGGGCGGGGCCTCTGGGCGGTGCTTCTGAGCGGGGCGGGGCTTTCGGAGGGGAGGGGCCTCCGGGGGAGGAGCCTCCGCATGGGCGGGGGCGGGGCCTCTTGGGGCGGGGCGGGGCCCCTGCGGCTGCCGGGCTAGTCCCTGAGCGGGGCGGGCGGTTTGTAACCTGGAGCGCGGGGTCCCGGCGGGTGGTGGAGCAAGTGCTGAGCCCAGCCTCCCAGCGGCCAAGAGCCTGGCCCTTCTTGGCGTTCCCAGTGTCCTGCGGTGACCTTGGTGACCCCGGAAGCCCTCTCGTGGTCCTTCCCACACTCCCGGAGTGACCTCATTCTGCTCATGCCTCATCTGGCTCAAATCCCTGTCTCCAGCCCAGATCTCTGGCGGGCTAGCTTTCTGGATACTTCCACCAGAAACCCACCTGGTCCAAACAGCCTCAGCCCTCGCCAGCCCGCCCTTCCTACCTCCTCCCAGGCCACGTCTTCTCATCCTAGTCCCCAACGTGGATGCCACCTCTTCTGCCCCACAACTTGCATCCAGTCCCCTAGGACATACAAGCAAACTTGCCCACTTCTTCCCATTGTGACCAGTGATTTTCTTGTATTTTGTGCCGATACTGGGGCTTGAACCCCGTGCCTGGGCACTGTCCCTAGGCTCTTTGGCTCAAGGCTAGCATTCCATTTCTGGCCTTCTGGTAGTTAACTGGAGAGACAGGTCTTGTGGCTTTCCTGCCTAGGCTGGGTTTGAGTCATGCTCCTCAAATTTCAGCCTTCTGAGTAGCTAGGATTTCAGGTCACTACTACCTCCCGTCCTTCCTGACCTCCCTGCACTCAGGGGACTGTGACATCCAAAGCTCAGGAGTCACAAGGGCTCCAGATCCTCCAGCCCAGGTTGTGCCTTGTTCTGTCAGTGTCCTCTGGAACCCCACTCCCTATAAATAATGTATCAAGCAAGCAGAGGTCTGTGGGCAGTGGTCTGTGCACTCACCCCTAGTGACGAGAACTGTCCACACTGCCCTTGACAGCTGCCCTTGACTGTGGTCCCCATTTGGGAATAGCAGGACCACAGGATCCCTACTATCCCCATCACAAGCCTCTTGATTGAGCTCTGGCTTCTTTGACCCTGGGCTCTGCGCACGTCCAGTCCTCCTTGGATACCTTTGACGTCTCTACCTGGTGAACTCCTTAACCTTCAAAACTCAACCTTCGGGGCTGGGAATGTGGCTTAGTGGTAGAGCGCTTGCCTAACATGCACCAAGCCCTGGGTTCCATTCCTCAGCACCACAAAAACAGAAAAATCTGGAAATGGCGCTGTGGCTCAAGAGGTAGAGCGCTAGCCTTGAGCAAAAAAGCCAGGGGCAGTGCTCAGGTCCTGAGTCCAAGCCCCAGGACTGGAAAAAACAAACCAAAAACACCAAACCCTCCCCCCAACTCAGCCTTCCTATTACCGCTTCTCATGCCCACCAGCTCTGCTACTGAGCCTATACCATCCTGCCAGAACCTAAGTTAACAGGTTCGGTGCCTAGGTCTCAGAATAAGCTTCAGCCAGTCTAGAGCAGGGCCTGGATGAGGCACGTGATTCTGGGCAAGTCAGTACCTTGGCTGGGACTCAGATTACAAAGCAAAGGGTTAGATACAGTCCAAGTCTGAACCTGATGATGCCACTCACAGGAGAGGCCCCGCCTGGTGAACAGGGGTCGCTGAGCCAGTGAGCAGAAAAGGGGGTCCTCTGAGCCACGGGAGAGAGACGCTGCTACCCCCTGAGCTGGGCCCTGCAAGCTGTGGTCAGGTGGCTGGCAGAAGGAATACTGGGTTCAGTGGCTCTCTGTGTAGAGAATGGAGGCTTGGTGGGGTGCCAGCGGCTCTTTAATCCCTAGCTACTCAGGAAGCTGAGATCTGAGGACTGAGGTTTGAAGCCTGTCCTAGAAACAGGAGGCATAGCTAAGCTGTCCTTGACCCCCTTAACCTCATCCTTTCCCTTCTCTGGAGATCCACCCTGTTTTCCCATCTCTGACCTAAGCCCCTCGGTTTGTTTCCAGGGCTGAGAGACCTAGATATGGCCATCTGTTTCTGAAGAAAATCCATGACTTATTTGTGCCAGTCCTGGGGCTTGAACTGAGGATCTGGGCACTGTCCCTCAGAAGCTTTGTCTCAAGGCTAGATAGAGCTTTACCACTTGAGCCTCCTTTCCTGATTTTTTTTTTTTTTTTTGTAGTTCAGTTTAATTTCCCAGACTTTGCTGCCCTGGGCTGGCTTTGAATTGCAGTTCTCAGATCTCAGCCTCCTAAGTAGCTGGGATTACAGGTGTGAGCCACCAGCACCTGGCTTGTGTTTGTCTTCAATCCAAATCTCTTTATCTCCAAGTAACCAGCAGAAAGCTGGAGACAGAGGTGTGACTCAGATGGTAGAGCACCCAGGTCCTGAATTCAGGCACGCACGCGTGCGCACACACACACACACACACACACACACAGAGTTCCAATGGGCTTGAATTAGATGTGGCTCATGGGCAAATCCCCCTAAGTGTCACAAACACAAGAACAAACACAAATAGTGTGGCTTCTTTACTCCCTGATGTCTCCTTTTCTCCACAGAATATTTACAGACAGGGGCAGATGAGGGTACGTCACCCCACATGGGCTGGGACGCGCGGGGGCGTCCTGAGGTCCTGAGGAGGCCGGGCAGGCGGCGGCGGTCGGCCCGGTGGTGGCCGGTCAGGCCCGGTGGTCGGTGGCGGGCGGGCCCAGGCGCTGGGAGGCCAGCAGCAGGCGGGCGGCTGCGCTCTCGGACTCGGCCAGCAGGCGCTGGTTGTTGTGCCGCAGGCTCCTCACCTCCTCCTCCAGGGCGGCCCGGTCCGCCTTCTCCTGGGGGCCCGCGGGCGTTAGAGCGGGGCCCGTCCCCGGTGCCCGGCGGCTCCCGCCCGCCCCGCGCCTCACCTTCTGCAGGTCCTCCTGCAGCTGGCGGAGCAGCGACTCCAGGTGAGAGACCTTGTCCGACAGGCTCCCGGGCGCCGGCCTGCGGGGGACGCGGGGCTCAGCGGGGCTCAGCGGGGCTCCCCGTCCCTGGGTCCTGGGCCTCGGGTGTTTGAAGTGGCCGCACGGGCCGGGATGCGAGGCGCGGGGCGCAGGGGGGGGCGGGCGGGGCGGTGGGGGGGTGCCAGCCGGGGTGCGGGGTACGGGGTGCGGAGGACTGGGGGGAACGAGGGCGGGCGCCTTACTCAGCGTCGGCCTTGGGCGTTCCCGGGGGGTCCCTGCCGTCGGGCTCGTGCTGTCCTGTGGAGCAGGGTGCGGTGTGGGAAGGGCTGAGGGGAGGACGCCCCCCCCGCCCCCCCGCCCCCCCGCCCCCCACCCCCGCTCCGGACCCCGCGCCCCGGCCTCACCCTCGCGGGACAGCGACTCCAGAATGGTGTTGCAGGTGGAGGCGATCTCCGAGATGGACTGCCACTCGTCCTCCAGGGTCTCGCTGCCGGCCTCGGACATGACTGCCGGGGGACAGACGGCTCGGCGGGGGCGCGCGGGGCTCGGCGGGGGCGCGCAGGGCTCAGCAAGGGCTCGGCGGGGGCGTGCGGGGCTCAGCGGGGGCGCGCGGGGCTCAGCGGGGGCGCAGCAGGGGCTCAGCGGGGGCGCGCGGGGCTCGGCGGGGGCTCAGCGGGGGCGCGCGGGGCTCGGCGGGGGCGCGCGGGGCTCAGCAAGGGCTCAGCGGGGGCGCGGCAGGGGCTCGGCGGGGGCGCGCGGGGCTCAGCGGGGGCGCGCGGGGCTCAGCGGGGGCGCGCGGGGCTCAGCGGGGGCGCGCGGGGCTCAGCGGGGGCGCGCGGGGCTCGGCGGGGGCTCAGCGGGGGCGCGGCAGGGGCGCGCGGGGCTCAGCGGGGGCGCGCGGGGCTCAGCGGGGGCGCGCGGGGCTCAGCGGGGGCGCAGCAGGGGCTCAGCGGGGGCGCGCGGGGCTCGGCGGGGGCTCAGCGGGGGCTCGGCGGGGGCGCGCGGGGGCTCGGCGGGGACGCGCGGGGGGGCGGCAGGGGCTCAGCGGGGGCGCGCGGGGGGCGCAGCAGGGGCTCGGCGGGGGCGCGCGGGGCTCGGCGGGGACGCGCGGGGGTTCAGCAAGGGCTCAGCGGGGGCACGCGGGGCTCGGCGGGGGCTCAGCGGGGGCGCAGCAAGGGCTCAGCGGGGGCTCAGCGGGGGCGCAGCAAGGGCTCAGCGGGGGACCCCGGCCGCCGCCCCGCCGCGCCTCTCCCGAGCCCAGGCTCCCAGACTCACTCCTGCTGATGGAGTTGCGCAGGGACAGGGTCCGCGGCAGGAAGGAGGCCCTCAGCTCCGGGGCGGCGCGGCCCCGGTCCCCGTCCTCGCGGCCTCGGGGGCTGCCGGGCTGATCCTGGGGGCCAGGGGTGGCGAATGCCGCGTCACGCCGTCCACAGTCACCCCTGCTGCCGGCCTCCGGAGCCCGGGGGCTCTGCTCACCTTGGGGGGGGGGTGTCCCTGCGGGCGCTGGGGGCTCTGCTCACCTGGGAGGGGGGTGCTCACCTGGGGGGGTCCCTGCGGGCGCTGGGGGCTCTGCTCACCTGGGAGGGGGGTGCTCACCTGGGGGGGTCCCTGCGGGCGCTGGGGGCTCTGCTCACCTGGGAGGGGGGCGTGCTCCTGCCGGCGCTGGGGGCGGGCGCTTTGGCTGTGGCAGCAAGGAGGAGGTCCGGGGTAGTGTTGGGCAGGACTGGAGCCTCATCTGACAGAGAGCTGGGGGAGCGGGGATGGGGGGGAGGGCTCAGGACGCTGTTTTCCCAGGACCGTGTGTCCCCCGGCCTCCCCCCCCCACCCCGGGCAGTGGTGAGAGCGCACCTTCTTGGCGACGATGAGTTCTGGCAGTGCAAGAACTCAGTCCTCTCCTCGGCCAGCTCCCCAGGCCCGGAAGGGCAGCTGCCATCCTGCAGGCGCAGGTGCAGCAGCTGCTTTGCGGTGGGTAGCAGGACCACCTTTGGGGTCTCATCCTGCACGGGCTC
Source organism: Perognathus longimembris pacificus (assembly GCF_023159225.1). Lineage (NCBI taxonomy): Eukaryota > Metazoa > Chordata > Mammalia > Rodentia > Heteromyidae > Perognathus > Perognathus longimembris. The sequence goes on along the minus strand of NC_063173.1, from coordinate 58,400,118 downwards.
GGAGGCCCCCCGCCGGTTGGGCTCCTGCAGAGACAGCTTGTACAGCTCTGAAAAGCTCCTGGGGGTGGGGGTGGGGTGGGGAGACAGCGTCAGGCAGGACTCCCCAGAACCCTAGGGTCCTAGATCACCAGCCCTACCCAAGTTGCTGCCAGAAGCTCATTTCCAGGAGGTGAGCTCCCCAAACTCCTTGACTCCCATGAAAAACGTGTGCCTGGCTACTAGCCATTTTCCAGACCTGGCTTCAACTCCCAGAGCTGGCCCATGTGTCCCGGGGCAAATCATTCTGAGTGCCAGTTTCGGTCTGTGAAGTGGGAATGCCAGTTCTGCTCTGAGCATGCTGTGAGTTTATTTATTGATACTGAGGTTTAAACTCAGGACCTCAAGCTTGCTAGTCAGGTGCTCCGTTGAGCCAGACCTCCAGCCCCATTTTTTGCTGGGTATTTTTGAAGCATATTCCTAGACAGTGATCAGCCTGTTTTTGGTGCTCTGTTGTTGCTGGGATTACACGTGTGCGCAACCTCATCTTCCCCTAATGAGACTCATCAACTTTTCTGCTGGGCCTGGCCTGGGCTAGAATCCTCCCAGTCTTGGCCTCCTTCATGGTTTAGGACATGTGAGAACACCCAGCTATATATGTTAAGAAGGCAGGTCGTGGGCTGGGAATATGACCTAGTGGTAGAGTGTTCGCCTTGTATACATGAAGCCCTGAGTTCGATTCCCCAGCACCACATATATAGAAAATGGCCAGAAGTGGTGCTGTGGCTCAAGTGCTAGAGTGTTAGCCTTGAGCAAAAAGAAGCCAGGGACGGTACTGTGCTCAGGCCCTGAGTTCAAGGCCCAGGACTGGCAAAAAAAAAAAAAAAAAAAAAAGACATGTTATAAACTTCCCTGCTCAGGCTGGTCTCCAAGTGCCATTCTCCCATTCTCAACCTCCTCAGCTAGGATAACCAGTGTGAGCCGCCAGCCCCGGGCTGAGAGTTTAAACAACACCATCACACGCAAACAGTTGAGCATCCAAAAACTGCCTGAGTCAGTTTTAAATAATCCTAGGAACTAAGCTGTTTGATGGTGGTGGTGGTTTGTACTGGGTCTTAAACTCCAGACTTCTTGCTCCTGCTTAGCTTTTTGCTCAAGTCTGGTGTTCTATCACTTGAGACATACCTCCACTTTTGGCTTTTTTTTGGTTGGTCATGGGGCTGGAACTCATGGCCTGGGTGCTGACCCTGAGCGTTTCTGCATAAAGCTAGTGCTCTTACCACTTGAACCACAGCCCCTGCTTAAGGGAGGGGCTTGGTTTTCTAGTGGTTAACTGGAGATAAGAGTCTCACAGACTTTCCTGTCTAGGCTGGCTTTGAACTCTGATCCTCAGGTCTCAGCCTCCAGCTAGGATTACAGGCCTGAGCCAACACATTTTGCCTTTTTGCTGGTTAACTGGAAGTAAGTTTCACAACGGGCTTTTCTGCCCTGGCCGCCTGGGATCCTCAGACCTAAGCCTCCGAGGGTGCTTGGCTGATCCATTTGATGCTTTGACCCGGCCAGCTGCTGGGCACTCCCACCTCCCGCGTCCCCAGCCCTGACCTGCGGGGCCGGCCGCTCTCGTCGGGGGGCAGGACGGTGACGCAGACCTTGGGCGCAGAGCGCAGCAGCTGGGCAGCAGCCTCAGGACCCAGGCTGGGCAGCGTCTGGCCGCACACCCGCAGCAGGCGGGCTCCGGGTCGGAGCCCGGTGGTCTCGGCGAACGTGAAGCGCTCCACGTGCGTGACGAAGCCCTCGGGGTCCACCTCGAAGCCCAGGCGGCCTTGGCCATCGCGGGGCAGGGCCAGCTCGCGGGTCTCGCAGCCGCGGCTCACCAGCTAAGGGACGGGGCAGGACGCGGCGTGGGCTTCCCGGAGGAAGGTGCGGCCCCGGGGCACCAGCACCCCTGGGCTCCGTGCGGGGGACGGGGGGAGGGGGCACAAAGCTTCCGGCACCCGGCGAGGGGCGCTCTAGCTCTAGTCCGCCCACAGCCTAGTCCTTGAGGCTCTGCGATCAGAGGTCGCTCTGCCCAAGGCGGGCGCAGTTCTGCCCAGTTCCCAGCCTGGCTCCGCCCTGGGTCCGGTCGCCCAGCCCCACCGCAGGAGGCGGGGCTCCACGACAGGCCCCGCCCCCGTCAGGCCCCGCCCCATCCTCTCGGCCTGGCCCAGCCCCACCGCAGGAGGCGGGGCTCCACGACAGGCCCCGCCCCGTCCGCTCGGCCTGCCCCCGCCCCACCGCAGGAGGCGGGGCTCCATGACAGGCCCCGCCCCCGTCAGGCCCCGCCCCGTCTGCTCGGCCTGGCCCAGCCCCACCGCAGGAGGCGGGGCTCCACGACAGGCCCCGCCCCTCCCGCTCGGCCCCACGGCAGGAGGCGGGGCCCCATGACAGGTCCCGCCCCGTCCCCTCGGCCTGGCCCAGCCCCACTGCAGGAGGCGGGGCTCCACGACAGACCCCGCCCCCGTCAGGCCCCGCCCCGTCCGCTCGGCCCGGCCCCCGGCAGGCCCCGCCCCCGGCGCGCGAGTCCCTGGCCCGGGCACCCGGTGCGCGCGCGCGTTCCCAGGCCGGCCTCAGTCTCCCTCTCAGGCTCACCTGCAGGCGGGCTACGACCTCGCCGACCGCCTGCCCCGGAGGCCCGTCGAGCCGCAGCGTGATGGCCTCCCCGCGGCCGTGGTACAGGTCCAGCTGCTGCTCCGAGAAGGTCCAGGCCAGCACGTCGCGGCAGGCGCAGTTGAAGACCACACGGCCGTCGCGGGGCGCCACCAGCACCAGCGCCTCGGCGGAGATGCCCAGCAGGCAGGGCACCTCGGCGCCGCCGGGGCTGCCCGCCTCCCCGCCCGCCGCCAGCCGCGCCCCGAGCGCGGCGCGCGCGCCCCAGGCCAGCGCGCCCGCCGCCTGCAGCTCCGCGCCCGGGCTCCGGGGGCAGGCGCGGCGCCGGCCGCCCAGGGAGGGCAGCCCAAAGCGGCACGCGGAGTCCAGCGACGTGGTGGTCACCTCGTTGGCCGCCAGGTCCTGCAAGTACTGCTGGCGCGTGCGCGTGGCCATGGCGTGGAACTGACGGGCGTGGCCGGCCGCCTGCTCGCCGTTGAGCGCCTTGGCCAGCAGGAAGGCCCGGAAGTCCGCGTTGGCTGCGAAGGGGCCGCCGCCCGGGGGCAAAGCGGGCCCAAAGGCCGGCGTGTCCTGCGTGCGGCTCACGGCCACCCTGCGTGGAAGGAGGCCGTGGTGAGGGACGCCCGGGAATCCAGCCATCGATGCGGGGGGGGGGGGGGGATGGGCGGCCACCGGGCACCCACCTGTAGGAGGTGTGCGGGGTGCAGGGCGCGTGCGCGCGCACCACTAAGAACACATGCTGGAAGTGAGAACGGATCGTGGACGGGCAGAAGGGCTTGCTGCCGGGCTCCTGGAACACGATGGTCACGATGTCGTTGCCGATGTGGCGCTTCCTCAGGAGCTGTGGTAGACGGTGGGGGAGGTGGGGGAGGAGCTGCATGTCCCCAAGCCCCTCCCTCGAGCGAGGCAAAGCTTGGGCTCCCGGGGCTCCCCACCCACCCCCCAACGGCCTGAAGGCCTAAGATGCTGTGTGCACACACATCTGGAAGATGCCCCCACTGAGAAAGATTGCCAACGGTCTGCAGAACCCAGGCCACCACCCATATATTGACCCCCACACACATGCAGCACCCTCCACGGCTCCCCAAAAGCCCTCCTTCCCTTCCCCACCCCACCCCCACCCTCACCCAGTCCCCTCACACCTGCTGCTGGTTATTAGGGGTGTAAGGCAGCATGGTTGACACGTGGAACATGATCTCATGGTCCTGGTAGGTGGTGTAGAGGGAGTGCGTGCCGGTGGAATCCGCTTTGGACCGGAAGTTGGGGATACAGAGGGAGATCAAGGGGAGGTGTGGGTGGCTTGGGCCTGCCATCCCCGCCCACAGGGTGAAGGGGGATCAGGACAGGGGTGGGAAGCTAGAATGAAGACAGAAGTGAGAATTGCCTCAGAGGGAGGCAGGGGACCGTGTCCCAGGACAGGACAGGACAGATGTTGGACTGGGCCCTTTGGGAATACTGGGAGAGTGGGTGTCTCTAGAAACAACTCCCAGGGACCCTGAATCCCTTCCATCAGGAAGACAGAGGCGCTCCTCTGGAGCCGGGGCTTCTGGGATGGGAGGGATGGAGTGGGTGGTACTCCCAAGCCACCTGGGCCCAGCTAAGGCATTGGAGGGTAGTCCCAGCCCACAACTGGCCTTTGTACCAGGACTCGCATACTCAGCCTACTCAAGTAAGTCTGCAGCCTTCTGCCCCAGCCCCTGCCCAGTGTAAGAGTGGCAAGGAAGTTGGCCACTCTGCACGGATCTGCCCCGCCCCCCGCGGCCCCCTGAGCCTTACTTTTGGTGTCCAGCTGGGCACGGTAACTCTCAAAGCCCTTGAGTCGCACCACTTCGCCCAGCAAGGTGAGGAACTGCATGAAGGCCGCGCCTGCCTCCTGGTTGTTGTACATTTCCTCCTCGGAGCTCTGGCCCGCCCGGCAGTACAGGATGCCCACTTTGCGCTGGAAGCTCAACTGGGGGAGAAGGGGTGGGGGGGGGGGAGGGAGAAGGCAAAGGCCTCGGTCTCCTTCCAGCATCCTCCCACCATGCCATGAGAAATGAGGGGGCCGGTTCTCCAGTGACGACACAGAAGGAGGTGATGAGCAGAAAAGACTCTGGGCATAACCGTAATCCTAGCTTACACAAGAGGCTGAGATCTCAGGGCCACAGTTCAAAGCCAACCCAAGCAGACACATCCATGAGACTCATCTCCAATTAATCAGCCAAAAGTCAGAAGTGAAAGTATAGGTCGAAAAAGAAAATACAGCTCAAGTGGTAGAGTGCCAGCTTAAAGCAGAAAAGCCAGGCAAGACCATGAGGGCCTGAGTTCAAGCCCCAGTACCAGTGCAGGAAGAAAGGGAGGGAGGGAGGGAGGGAGGGAGGGAGGGAGGGAGGGAGGGAGGGAGGCAAGCACTCTAGCCACTAGGCCATATCCCCAGCCCAGGAAGGAAGGAAGGAAAGAAATGTGCTAACTTCCAATCAATCTCCACATGGTCATCTTCCCCCCTCCCACAGGCCAACAGTCTGGGGACTCTCAAGCTTCCCCACCTCTCAGACAATGACAGGGCACCCGACCCCTGGACTATGACCTTCCCCTTGGCCCTCCAGCCTAGTCACCATGCTGCAGCCAGAGGGCCACTGTGCCTCTCGGATCTGTTGGGAATCCCTTCGTGTCTCCCCTCCCCAGTGCCCGTGGCATCACAGGAAAGCCTGTCCCAAGTCCTTCCCACAAGCCCCCCACCCACCATGAACCGCACGTGGCGGGCATTCAGCCTCTAAGCCGTCACACCTTGTCTGTTCCCTCAGCCCAGAAAGCCTCGCTCAACCTGCCTGCCCAGAAAATACCAGCTCCCGCTGGCCAGCTTGTGCTTCTGCATTTCCTCTGTGGTGAGAAACCTTGGTCAGGAAAGGACTGCTGGGGCCAGGCCCCAGCGGCTCCCGCCTGTGATCCCAGCTACTCAGCAGGCTGAGATCGGAGGATCACGGTGGGGAGCCAGCCCAGGAAGACAAACCTGAGACTCTTATCCCCAGTTAACCAACGAAACACTGAAGTGGAGGTATGACTCAAGTGGTAGAGCACCAGCTTTGAACAGAAAAAAAAACCCAAAAAATCTTGAGGCCCAGAGTTCAAGTTTCAGTACAACACGCACATACACACACACACACACACACACAATCAGTATCACCCTTGTGCTCCACAGACCCCTCACACTCCACCTTCATGGAATCCTGCTCCTGAACTTCAACAGTGTCCTGTGAGTCTCTCTCCCTCACCTAGCTGTGAGCTACTTTAAGAAAACTATCCTGCGGGGCCCTGGTGGCTCATGCCTGTAATCCTAGCTACTCAGGAAGCTGACATCTGAGGATCGGAGTTCAAAGCCAGCCTAGGGCAGGAAAGTCCGTGAGATTCATCTCCCATTAACCACCAGGAAACCGGAAGTGATGCTGTGTGGCTCAAGCGGTAGAGCACTGGCCTTTGAGCTGAAGGGCTTAGGGACAGAGTTCAAGCCCCACAACTAACCTTTCCCCCCCCACCCCCCCAAAAAAGGCATGAAATGTGTATGCTGAGTGGCTAATGGACTGACGAACACAAAGGAAGAGCGTCAGGGACAGTGGGTAGCTTCCAACTCAGGGTTAGGAACCAGTTCCAATTGGCCCAACTCTCCCAAAGCAGAACAGGCAACTCCAGGAAGGAACAAACATCTCATCTTGAGAGAAGACCAAGCAGGGCTGCAAGGCAAATTGGCCAAGAATGATGAAGTAACTGTAAGGGCAGTGGGGTCCGTCAGACCAGGGCTTCTATAATGCTATGGTCTTCAAACTGCAGTCTAAACCAGTAGGCTCGTACTGATACCCCACAATCTCCCTCCTTCCTTCCCTTCCACCCTTCCTTCCTTTCCTTTCTTCCTCCCTCCCTCTCTTCCTCTTTTTTTTTTTTTTGCCAGTCCTGGGGCTTGAACTCAGGGCCTGAGCACTGTCCCTTCTTTTTGCTCAAGGCTAGCACCTCTTAAGCAACAGCACCACTTCTGGCTTTTTCTATATATGTGGTGCTGAGGAATTAAACCCAGGGCTTCATGCATGATAGGCAAGCGCTCTACCGCTAAACCACCTTCCCAGCCCCCTCTTTTTTTAATTTTTATTTAAAAAATTATTTTTTTTTGCTGGTCCTTGGGCTTGAACTCAGGGCCTACCTAGGCTGAACCTCTCTGTGCTCAAGGCTAACACTCTACCACTTGAGCCACAGCGCCATTTCCAGCTTTTTTTTTTTGCCAGTCCTGGGGCTTGGACTCAGGGCCTGAGCATTGTCCCTGGCTTCTTTTTTGCTCAAGGCTAGCACTCTGCCACCTGAGCCACAGCGCCACTTCTGGCCATTTTCTGTATATGTGGTGCTGGGGAATTGAACCCAGGGCCTCATGTATACGAGACAAGCACTCTTGCCACTAGGCCATATCCCCAGCCCCATTTCCAGCTTTTTCTCTTTATATAGTACTGAGGAATCGAATCTAGGGTTTTATGCATGCTAGGCAAGCACTCTACCACTAAGCCACGTTCCCAGCCTCTCTCTCTTTCGTGTGTGTGTGTGTATTTGTGTGTAATACTAAGGCTTGACCTAAGGACACTGTTCAATTGCTTTTTTGGGGGGGGAGGGGGGCTCAAAGCTGGGTGTTTTACCACTTGATATACACCTTCATTTCCAGCTTCTAGTTGGTTATTTGGAGATAAGAGTCTCATGGACTTTTTTGCCCTGGCTTCAGCCTTGCTTTTTGCTGGTTATTTTTGAGATGGAGTCTAGCAAACGTCTCTGCCCAGGCTGACTTTGAACTGCAAGCCTCCAGATCATCAGCCTGCTTACATGACTTGCACTGGGAGCAGGCAAGAATCTGCATTTCTAACAAAAACTCAAGCTAATGTCGAGGCTGTGTTGGTGCAGACCCTACTCTTTTGACAAGCCAGGCTCCAGATGACCTCTGATTTTTCTCTCTGGAACACTGGAGACGAGCCAGCTCTGGGTCGGTGCGCAGTTCATGGCCAAGGTCACGGCTCTCCAGTGCCGGCGAGGCAGGCTGGGCTGGGATGGGGCCCACCTCCAAGGCTGGACCCGCCCTTCCGCCACTCACCACTTGTTCATCCAGTGTCAGCAGCGTGCGTGGCACCTTGGGGGAAGCCGAGCCGAGGCGCAGGCAGGTGGGGCTCAGCCTTGGAGCCACGTGTTCCAGAAGCTTCCTTGGAGATAGGCCCTTTGGGGGCCCGGGTGGCAGTGCGTCCTCGGAGATGGTGCCTCGGAGGGTCCGGAGCTGAGAAGCGGGTGTGAGAGCGCTCAGGACCCGCGCAGAGGGTGGAGGGGGCGACCGCGGCCGGCCCCGGGCTCCCTGCTCACCTGCGTGGTCCGCACGATGATGCGGTAGCTGTGCGCGGTGCCCCCGCCGCCCTCCTTCTCCTCCCGCCGCAGGCTCACGGCCACGGGGCCCAGCACCTCGTCCACGCCGAAGAAGTTCTGGTGCTCTGGAGGGAGGGGCGGGAATGGGTGCTTGTCCCCCCCCCTCCCGCCCTAAAGCCCTGCCACGGGCTTGGCTTGACAGCGTCCACCATGAAGCCCTGCCTGGGAGGACCAATCCCACCAAGCGTGTTCACTGCCTAGGCCACGCCCCCACCACGCCACGCCCACGTCCTGCCTGGGAGGGCCAATCCCACACGTGTATCCACTGCCTAGGCCCCGCCCCCGCCACGCCCACGTCCTGCCTGGGAGGACCAATCCCACCAAGCGTGTTCACTGCCTAGGCCCCCGCCCCCGACACGCCACGCCCACGTCCTGCCTGGGATGACCAATCCCACCACGAGTAGACACTGCCTAGGCCCCCCCCCCCCGTCACGCCCACGTCCTGCCTGGGAGGACCAATCCCACCACGCGTAGACACTGCCTAGGCCCCCCCCCGTCACGCCCATGTCCCACCACGCATGTCCACTGCCTAGGCTCTGCCCCCGCCACGCCCACGTCCTGCCTGGGAGGACCAATCCCACACGGGTATCCACTGCCTAGGCCCCTCCCCCGCCACGCCCACGTCCTGCCTGGGAGGACCAATCCCACCACGCGTAGACACTGCCTAGGCCCCCCCCCCCCCCCCGTCACGCCCATGTCCCACCACAGGTGTCCACTGCCTAGGCACCGCCCCCGCCACGCCCACGTCTTGCCTGGGAGGACCAATCCCGCCCCTGCCACGCCTCCCCCAAAGCTGGGGGTGGGTGGGGAGGGAAGGCCTTTTTCACAGCAATGGCCAGAAGGCTTCTAAATGCAAGGCGGCATTAGGGCACGGAAATGTAGGTAGGAAGTATCCTGCCAGCCAGGAGGGCTGTGAGGACGAGGCCGCCCGGTGGGAGGGACAGGCAGGCAGGACCAGGGTATGGGAACTAGGCCTCCACCTGACGCAGGTGGTTGGAGGTGGGCCTGCAGCTCCCGCGCTCACTTCCCGTTGGTTCTTAGGGCCGCTCTATGGGAAATGGGCGGCCCACACAAGCCCTACTGTGTGCACCACAGGCAAGGGGTCCTCAGCCCCTCCTGCCTCTCCCCTGGCCGGCCGGCCACGCCTTACCTTTGCCGAAGAAGTACTTGCGGTAATATCCAGCGCCCAGGTCGGCGTGCTCCAGGCTGTAGGCTGCGGTTCGGTTCTGTGGCTCCTCCAGGATGGACACGGAAGCATTGGGCAGTGCAGGGGGCACGGGCGGGGGAACCAGACCTCCCAGGCCTAGCTCACCCTCACCCCCAAGCTCACTCACGAAGCCAGGTGCCCCAAGTAGCAGTTCCGAGCTGGCAGCTTGGTTCTCGGCTGAGGCCGGAGTCCCCGAGCTGAGCTCCGAGTGGCTCCCTGTCCCCTGTGGCCGCGGAGCCCAATCGAAGAGCAAACTCTGGACATCATAATGAGCAAACCATCGGGGCTCCAGCACGGGCGGGAAGGTGGGCTCCGGTTTCTCGGCTGGCAGTCCCAGCAGGGCCAGGGGGTCGGTGAAGAGCCGGGTGGGCGTGGCGGCAGGACGGCTGGCCTCTTCGTGGCTGTGGGCCCGGGCCCGGGGGCTGGCTGGCGTGGGAGGCCGGGCCTCGCCAGCATCGCTGCCAGTTCGCAGGAGTGGGCCCCGGGTTGGCCTTGGTTCAAAGGTGTGTGGTGTCAGTGGGGGTCGGGCTGGTTGGCGTAGCTTACGGGCAAAGAGGTCATCAGTGGGTGCAGGGGCCATGCCCCTCCGAGGGCTCCCCACCCCGCCAGCCCACATGGACGTGATCTGCGGGCCTGGCTCTCCGAGGGCCGGGACGCATTGGCAGGCACAGGTGTGTGGCGCCCAGCCGGCAGGCTGAGGTTGCGGCAGCAGATCCTGCCCTGAAGGAAGAGGGGGCTACTCAGATGGGCCTGGGGAGAAAACAGGAACACAGGCCCCCAGCCTGGTCCTCCACCACCCCGCCTGGCTTCCGGCCCCCTCGGAGACCATCAAAGCTGCTTCCGCTTTCCTGGCCACTTCCTTGTCTGCCTAGAGCCGAGGTTTCCAGCCCCCTCCCGGGCTTAGCAGTGAGGGGCAGGAACTGACGCTGGGCTGTGGGGCTTTGGCCTTGAGGACCCTAGAGCCTGGGCAGCACTTCGGCTGCCCAGTTCCTGTCCACACACCTTGGCGGTGGCCTGGGCTCAGCAAGGGTGCTCACTGAAGCCCAACTGGGCAGATAACTCCTTCTGGATGGGACGGGAAACCCATGGGGCCACTGGTGTCTGGGTCCTGCCCTCTTGACAAAGGGAGGACGTCCTGTCCCTGGAGACCTTCCTCCCCGCACCTCCCACTTCCTTCAGGGTCCCCGAGGAGCTGAGCACCCAAGGCCTGCTCTCCGCACCCTGGCTCCTCCACGCAGCCTCAACGCTTCAAGGCGACTAGCTCCCGGGGATGGCTGCAGGGAAGCAGGAACAGCAAGAGGACTTCCTTCAACACAGGAAATGGCCCCAACTCTGGGCCCAGCCCCCTGCCTGGCTTCCACATCCTGAGGAAGGTGCTGGGTCACACCAGCTCGATCATGGTCCGCGGGGCACCCTGGCCGGAGCACAGGCCTGCACTTCCCCTCTCCCAGGTGACTGCCTGTGCTAGGGGCAAGGACCAGGAGAAAGCTGACTGGGACCCTTGGCTAGAACTGGGGTCCGTGAGGATCTCTGCCTGCCTGGTCGGCACCCTGTGCCACAGGAGGCCAAGTTGAGGGCCAGATAAGGAAGCAATTCCGTGTTAGAGCTAGAATTTGAGCCTCGTCCTGTCCCAGTGTGCGTAGGTGTAGGCCAGGTGGGGGTTGGGCCCAGGTTCGTGGCCTCACAGGATGTAAGAGTGAGACATTCAAGGCCCCTGGGGCCTGCTAAGCACGGAAATGGGGGGGGGGGATGGGGACGGGACTAGAGTCAGGTGTAAAGGTAGTGTGAGAACATGACAGTGAACCACGGGTGAACCACAGACGGGTGGGCAGCTAGGGCGGGGGCTGGGGGGGCCCTCAGTGTGGGTGCAGACACGGACTGGTGAGTCTTCATATATTACCCAGTGACATCTCCAGGGGCCGGGCCAGAACTGAGTGAGGGGAGGAGCTAGGTGCACCCCTCAGCGGGGCCTCCAGAACCAAATAAGGGTAAGCCTCCAAAGCTCAGGGGGCCTGCTACCTTGGATTCTCTGAGGACCAGCTCTGATGCTGACCTACAGCCTCTGTTTCCTCATCTCTAAACAAGGGGTTAACTCTTCCTGCTTCTTCCCAAGAAGGCTGAAGCGGGTCACCTGTGTGCAGAGCTCAGTCCCCAGCCCCGAGTGCCAAGCTCTGGACGCATGCAGGCTTGGCACTGGGCTATTGTGTGGCGGTGAGGGTGAGGAAAAGCTCAAGGAGGGTGTCTGCTCAGGCCTTGACCCTGTGGGCTGAGCTCTGTACACGTGTGAGTGAGCTCTGAATGTGTGCAGCCCAGCCCTTGGGCTGCCTCTTGCTGTGGCCTGGTGCCCAGCTCTTGGCCCTGTCTTGAGGGGTGTTCTTGGGCTCTGCCCCCCATCCCACGGCTTCACACAGGGTCCATTGAGGCCAGGACATTCCTTGCAGCCTGTGTCACTGGGGGGGAAGGGGGCTGCCCCGCCCCCACAGATCCGGAAGGCCTGGCTGCCCCAGGAGAAGGCGCTGGAAGCTTCCCAGCACATCTGGAGGTCATGACCCTATTTCTACTGCCAGAGGGCGCGACAGATGTTTCCTTCCAGGCTAGGAGTGTAGGACAGGAGGGGACCAATGTGTGTAAAGGCTAAGGAGGAGGTCTCCCGGGGAGAAGGGGACCCCTAAGAATAGGGGGAGCCCCCCACGCACTCGGCAGCAGAAGCAATTGCCAGCACACCAAGAAAAGCCGGGAGCCGGTGAATGCAGTCAGCTCCCCAGCCGGGCCGGGCTGTCACGCAGGGAAGGGAGTGGGGGAGCCGCCAGCCCGAGCCGGGGATTGGACATGCGGACTCGGGACGGAGCTGCAGCCCGAGGGAGGCAGGGAGGCGCGCGCGGGCGGCAAGGAACCCCCTCCCTCCCGCCACCCACGCCCACAGCCCGGCCCCCTCGTCCCCTGTCTGGCCCGGCCGGTGTACCCCCAGCCCCGGCGCCCGCTGTACCTCCGGGGGTCCCGCCTGGCCGCCACCGCCGCCTCCCGCGCCGGGTCCGGCAGTCTGTCCTCCCGCTGCGGCTCCGGGAGCAGGCTCCGCCCGGGGGCGTGGCCTGGAGGGGCGTGGCCACGCAGGGGGCGTGGTCACCGCGAGCAGTCGGCGGCGGGAAGCACCGCGGGCGGGATTCCGTGCCTGGACCGGGTCATCCCCGCATGGCCTGAGGCCAGGACAGCCACGGGGCCGCCAACCATCCTTCCAACTCGCTGCCACCTGGCAGCGCGGCGGAAGCGAGCGCACGGACGCATGGCCAGGCCAGCGGAGGCCGCCGAGCGTCCAGCCCTCAGCGGGCAGACAGCAGGTGCTCGGGCGCTGGACTGGGCCAACTTCGCGGAGCGCTCACCAAGTGCTGCGTCCTGAGTAACTTCCCAGCACACGCCATCTCTTTCTTTTTCTTGGGGGTGGGAGTGGTCACTGAGGTTAGAACTCAAGGCCTGCTCATCAGGCCTCCTCTAATACTTGAGTCTCACCCCTTCTTCCTCCCCCCCCCCCCCTTTTTTTTCCTAAGTCCTGGGGCTTGAACTGGGGCCTGGGCACTGCCCCTGAAGTGTTTTTTGTTTTGTTTTGTTTAACTACATATATTTCACAGTACACATTTTTATTTGTTTTTTTTTTTTTGGCCAGTCCTGGGGCGTGGACTCAGGGCCTGAGCACTGTCCCTGGCTTCTTTTTGCTCAAGGCTAGCTCTCTTACCACTTGAGCCACAGCACCACTTCTGTTTTTTTTCTATATATGTGGTGCTGAGGAATGGAACCCAGAGCTTCATGTATACGAGACAAGCACTCTACCATTAGGCCATATCCCCAGCCCCCATGGTACATATTTTAACCTTTATCCCTGCGCATTTTTGCTCAAGGTTAGCGCTTGACCACTCTGAGTCACAGCTCCAAATTCCAGTTTTCTGGTGGTTATGTGGAAATAGTCTCAGACTTTCTTAGCTGGGCTGGCTTTGAACCAGGATCCTCAGATCTCAGCTTGCTGAATAGCTGGGATTACAGACAGGTGTGAGCCACTAGTGCCAGATTCCCACTAGTGCAGGTCTTGGGGCCTGAAGCAGCACTGTCGCTGAGCTGTTTTTTTTCTTTTTGCTCAAGGCTTAGTGCTGTTACTTAAGCCACAGCTCTGCTTCTTGCTTTTTGTGGTTAGAGGAATCTCATGAACTTTTCTGCCTGGGCTGGCTTTGAAACCATGACCCCCCCAGCTTTTAGCCTCCTTGGTAGCTAGGATTATAGGCCTAAGCCACAGACACCTGGCTTCCCTGACCTTTTTTTTTTTTGCCAGTCCTGGGGCTTGAACTCAGGGCCTGAGCACTGTCCCTGAGCCTCTCTGTGCTCAAGGTAGCGCTCTACCACTTCAACCACAGCGCCACCCTGGCTGTTTCTGTTTATGTGGTGCTGAGGAATTGAACCCAGGGCTTCATGCACACTAGGCAAGCACTCTACCACTAAGCCACATTCCCAGCCCCCTGGCCCTTTTCGCTTTTTCAGGTAAGGTCTCTAGCTTGGCCCGGGGAGGTCTGTGACTGAGCTCCTCCTACCTCCACTTCCTGAGTACTTAGGATTACAGAAGTGCAACACCTAGCCCAGGCCTGGTTACTCACAGCTGGTACTCTACCACTTGAGTTACATCTGCAGTTTAGCATTTTGCTAGCTAATTGGAGATGGAGTCCTAGATTTTCCTGCCCCAGTTGGGTTCAAACCATGATCTTCCAGGACTCAGCCTCCTCAGTAGCCAGGAGTAAGAATGGGAACCCAGCCTATTTATTGTGTGTACGTGTGCATCCACACTAGGGCTTGAATGCAGGGCCTACCTTTTTTGCTCAAGGCTTTGTATAATTGAGCAACAGCTCCACTTTGGCTCTTTGGTAGTTAATTGGAGATAAGTCTCACAAAGTTTCCTTCCCAGGCTGGCTTTGAACCCTGATCCTCAGATTTCAGCCTCCTGTAGCTAGGAGTGTGCCACCAGTAGCCGGCAAGCCCATTTCTTCTTAAAACACTGTACACAGGTCCTCCTGTCTCCTAAGGCTTGGAACAACTGAGGTTCAGGGAAAGGCTTTAGCCTAGGTCAAGGCAGATAAATGAGGGAGCCACTAGACTTAGAGCCCTTTGAATATACAGGGAAATGGATCCCAGTGATTTACGCTAAGCCTTGCAAGGGGAACAGGCTTGTGGGGAGGGGATCTCTCTCCTCTATGCCCACCTGGATCTGACCTTCATTCCTCGGCCCCCACAGCCTTCTTTCTAACTTGACCACCTCCACCACCCTGCACCCACCCCCTGAGAGAAGAAGAAACTGCGGACCAAAATCAAAAATAGTGTTATTAATTTGGTGTCTCTGAAGCACGGAAAAAAAAAAAAGAAAGAAAGAAAAAAGAAACAAACAAACCAGCCTTGCCCGGTTCCGGGCCCCAGGTCCAGGCAAAGGGGACCAGCCTTCAGGCAGTGCAGGCCCAGGGCACAGTCCGTCCTGGTCACGGGCTCAGAGAGGGACCAGCCCATGGGTTTGGCTCTCGGGGCCCGGCTGGGAGGCTGAGTGCCCCAGCTGAGAGCACCCAGGCCGTGAATTTGGGGGAGCTCAGAGGTCAAGGTCAGAGGGCCGGGCCATTCAGTTCTGGTGCTCTGGCTGAGGCAGACAGAGGTGAGGGTTCAGACTTGGGAGCCAAAGCTGCTCAGTTCTGCGGCCCAGCAGAGGCCGGCGGCAGCGGAGGGCGTCCGAGTCACTGGGTCCCGGGCAGGTCCGGTGGCGCCGGCCACTCAGTACTGGTGCTCCAGCAAGGGCTGCGCGGCGGGGCTCTCGCGCTCCTCGGCGGGGGCCGGCCAGTCGCCCGGGGGCCCGCTGGGCGTCCCGCTCTTGGCATCACTGCTGTCCAAACAAGGAATGTCCTGGGCTGCTCGAGGAGGCGAGGCCTCGGAGCTCACGTCGGGGCTGAGGCTGAGGTCCAGAGGCACCTGGGCGGGAGAAGACCAGTTGGCAGGCGACAGACCCAAGTGTCCTCGGACTCAGTTTTCCCAGACTCCTTACCTGAGACTTGGGGGTGCCTCCTTTGGGGCTCCCTGAGGCTGGCTCCCCATCGGATCCTCCCAGTCCCTTCCGGCCCCCCAGGCTCCACTTCCCATTGGGCCCCTCGGCACTGAGGAGCCCGGGGCCGGGGGGCCGTGAGGGGCGGGGAACCTCGGCGAGAGCGGGGGAGGCGGGCGGCGGTCCGGAGAGCCGAGGGGGCGGCCACTGCAGCAGAGGGGGGGGCCGCCCATCTCCGGAGCTGCTGATGGAGGGCCTGGGCCCCCAGCCAGGGCCCGAGGGGAGGGGCTGCTCCCCGCTGCCTGTGGGAGACAGATAAGCGGGCAGGGACCTGGGCTGGCGTGCGGCCCCGGCCCCCCGAGCCCCGGCCTTGGCCGCTCACCTGCCGCGTTCTCGGGCGTGGGGTGTGCCGCAGGGGGATTATTGCTGAGGGAGGCCAGGCCACTGCCCCCACCGCAGTCAGAGTCGTCCACGTTGCCGCCACTATTGCAACCAGCGCCGCAGCCCTTATGCAGCCTGAGGACGGTGGGGGGGGGGGGGGAAAGGAGTTGGAGGGGCCACGGGGCACAGGTCCCCGGCCCACTGCAAGTCACTTAGGCTCACTGGCCCCCGGGGGCCTCAGCTGAGGCAACTCTGCTGCCTGCTTCTCAGGGCTTTGGGCTTAAGGAGGAAGGAAGGCCATGGCGGTGGGCGCCAGGGGGCCGGGGTGCCCCTGGGGAGGGCCGATCTCAGGCTCAAGCCTTGGATCCAGGATGTTCGCATTCCGTGACCTTGGAATCGCCCTCTCTTCCCTGCACCTGACCCCCGGGGCCCGAGGCCTCCCGCCCGGGGTGGCGGGCAGGGCCGGGCCGGGCAGGGCTCACCTCTCCCAGCTGCGCAGGAGCCAGCGGGCGATGGCACCCAGGCTGACGGGCCCGCCCCACAGCGCCCGCAGCTGGGGGTGGCTGCCGGCCAGCGAGGTGGTGAGGGGCGACACGTAGATGGGGTAGCCGAGGGGCTGGTCGCAGGAGGAGTTGATCATGTTGCGGAGCGCCTGCTTGGCGTTCTGGATGCTGCCCCGCTCGGGGTTGCGGTTGCGCAGGAACACCAGCTCCTGCTGCTGCCCGGCCCACAGGCCGCGCACGCATTCCCGGTTCACCTGTGTGTGTGGGGGGGCGCGGCGGGGGTCAGGACCGGGCGCCGGCGTGGGGTGGGGGGGCGCGGCCAGCGGGACAGGGCGAGCGGGGCAGCCGCACCTTGATGACCCTGAAGCTGAGGTGGCGGCGGTTGAGCATGATGATCTTGTACTCGTCGGACGCGTCGTCCATGACGTGGCGCAGCGCCAGCAGGGAGGGCGTGTTGCTCAGGATGGCGCTGCGCCACGCCGGGTCCCCCTCGTGGGAGATGACCAGCCGCTCCTCGTTGGCTGCGATGGCGTCGTACAGGGCTGCCGGCTCCTCGTACTCATCTGGGGATGTGAAGTGGTCCTGGGGGGAGGGAGGGAGGTCGGAGGTCAAGGACCTTCGCCCTGGGGAGGAGCCTCACCTCCCCCCTTCCCCCAGGGCCTGGGCACCCCTCTCCCCCACCTGGTGAAGCTTGAGGGCCATGCGGACCCCAGGTGCCACTACCCGGTGGAGCAGGTCCATGTCGGCAAAGACCCACTCGTCGCGGGGGGAGGTGATGCGGAAGTCGCCCTTGAACAGGGCGTGCAGGCCGTACAGGAAGGGCTCCAAGCTGCGGGAGGGAGCACGGGTGAGGGGCGCGGGGAGAGCCCGCCTCAGTTTCCCCAGCTTGCCAAGGCGGCTGGTCCCTGCGCATGCTCCTCTGGGGCAGGGAGAGCCATCGAGGTCACCTCACCCCTGCCACGGGGGAGGAGGGGAAAGGCAGGCCGGCGGGCGGGGCGCTCACCTGGCAGACATGCTGTGCGAGGCCGTCCCCAGGGCCCGGCGGCCCAGCACACACAGGCCAAAACACAAGGTGACGAGGGGCGAGTTCCAGTCCTGGTCCACCGGCTGTGACACAGACCACCCCCCAGGCCCAGAGCCCCGCTCAAACTTGGGACTGGGAACCTGGGGCAGCCAGGGAACATCCAAGCGGGAACGGGGAGGGAGGGGGAGGGGGAGCCCGGGATCCCCGCGCCCAGGGTGGGCACGCCCCAGGGCCGTGGCAGCCTGACCTGGCCTCGCCGGGACGCGCAGTACTGGATCCACTCCAGGTGCACGGCGCAGAAGGAGGGCAGGGAGAGGCCGGAGAGGCGCAGGTCGTAGTCCTCGTCCACGCTCAGGGAGAAGGTGGGGTCTGAGTCAGCGTAGCCGGGGGCCCGCACGGGCCTCAGGGCAGCCGCGATGCCCTCGTGGCTCAGCCAGGCCTCCAGCTTGGGGGAGCGGTTGACGTAGTAGATGATGCTCTGGGGAAGAGGGGCAGAGGGTCGGGGGTCAGGAAGGCTGCTGCCTGGGGGCGGGGGGGCGCTCCGGTGCCTCTTGGGAGACTGCCTCTTGCAGCTCTGCCCGGCGCTCTGAAGCCGCACGGGCAAGCGCGCCCCTCCCCTGGGCCGGGGGACCGAGAAAGCCCGCAGAGAGGACCCGAAGGTGCTACGCTACACTGTGGCGGGGGCTCAGGCAGCCTCAGCTCCCCCATTCCTGCCATCGCCACAACACCGGCATCGGTGAGGGGAACTGAGGCCGACGGAGGGCAGAGCGAGCTGGAACTTGAAGGCTCCGTGGAATGTGGGTCTGAGGCCGGAAGGGTCAGGCCGCAGTGGCAGGGCTGCCTGCAGGCCCCAGCCTACGTGCCCCGCATCATAGGTGCCTTAGGCGGACGAAGCGTCACAGTGACAGGGCTGGCCTTGGAACACAGCCCGAGGCGCACACACAGTGCCACCGCTGGGAGCTCCTGACCCACCGCTTAAAAAGGCCTTGTTGGAAACGAGGGTGTAAGATACAAGAAACATATTCACTGCCTTATTATGTAACTGTACCCCCTCTGCACAACACCTTGTCGAGTAAATTTAATTAAAAAAAAAAAAAAAGGCCTTGTTGGGTCCAGTGCCAATGGCACACAGCTGTCATCCTAGCTGTTCAGGAGGCTGAGATCTGAGCACCATGGTTTGAAGCCAGTCTGGCCAGGAAAGTCCATGAGACTCTTAATCTCCAATGCAGCATCAAAAAGCCGGAAGTGGAGCTATGGCTCAAATGCAGAGCAGTAGCCTTGAGCAAAAGAAGCTGAAGGGCAGCACCCAGGCCCTGAGTTAAGCCCCAGGACCAGCCAACAAGTGTGTGTACACACACACACAGCCCTGCTGGTGTTTAAGCAAGGGCTGAGCACAGGGAGCTTTCAGAAGGGCGGCAGCAAGCACAGATGGGATGATTGGGGAGTGTGGGGGCTGGCAGCCAATGAGGGGTTATGGGGATTCTATGTGTCACCAAAGGCTGGAGCCAATGGGGTTGGCCCTCAGGCTGAGTACACAGTGGTATAGCTGTTCATGATCGGGGACACCCAGGCAATAGGCTATCCTGAAGTAGGGGTGGTTGTGGGAGGATGAAGAGGCCAAAATGGCCAAGACAGAAGCTGAGAAAAGCCCAGGCTCCGTGCTCTCTGGGACACCACGGAGTCAAGGGCTGTGTTAGAGGGGCTTCGTCAATCCTTTGCACATGGGGCTGGCATGGCCCCAAACGGCCATGGCGGACGCAGGGTGGGGAGGGTGAGGCTGCTTTACGAGGGAAGAGCCTTCATGCATTAGTGGGTGCAGCCTGGCTTTGGGGCAGCTTCAGGCTACAGACTGGTCTTCCTGCCTAGACAACATCTCTAGGCCTACACAGCATCTCTATCATGTGGGCACCAACGCAAAAAGGAGCACAGAAAAGGAGCACTTTGGGGGCAGAGGAGCTGGTGTGGCCCATGCTACTGCATGGCTACTTCAGCCACCACCACGGACCATGGGGGAAAACGAAGACCAACCATGGTCCATGAGGACATACAGTGCCTCCCGGCAGCGCCCCCTGGCGTCGGCAAAGCCGGACAAGCTACCGGGATGCGATCTAAGGAACACACCGGGCCTCGGGACCACGACCACACTCCTGCAGGAGCAGGTGCCGGGCTGCTTCCCCTGCTGTAACAGGCCCATCACACTGACTCCAGCTCCCCCAAGAGCCACTAACGGGGGGGGGGGCGCTGGGAGTGTGGCCTAGTGGTGCAGTACTTGCCTAGCATGCATAAAGCCCCAGGTTCAATTCCTCAGTACCACATAAATAGAAAAAAAAAAAAAAAAAGCTGAAGTGGTTCTGTGGCTCAAGTGGTTGAGCGCTAGCCTTGAGCAAAAGAAGCTCGGGGACAGTGCCCAGGCCCTGAGTTCAAGCCCCAGGACTGGCAATAAATCAAAAAGAAAAGAAGCTGCAGAGGAAGGGTATGACCCAGTCTGGCCTGCATGGAAGGCTGGAGAGGACATGGCCAGCACTGCCAATGGGCTAGGACCCCCACGCCGCTGCCCTGACCTGCCCACCCCGACCCCACAGGTCCTCCAGACGCCTCTACCCAGTGCGCATGCACACCTCAGTACTGGGGCTTGAACTCAGGGCCTGGGCACAGTTTTTTTCACATGAAGTTGGCACTCTACCCCTTGAGCCACAGCTACATTTTCACCTTTTTTTGGGGGGGGGTAGTTAATTGGGGACAAAAGTCTCCATGCCTGGGCTGGCCTCACACCACAATCCTCAGATCTCCGCCTCGAGGATCTAAGATTCCAGGCGTGAGCCACCAGCACCCGGCGCCAACTCCACTTCTCCCCAGGGTCAGTGGCAAGTTGGCTTTCCACGGGAGTAAAGGTCAGCCTGCCCAGCGCCTGGTGGCTGTGAGTGGGACTTGCGGAAGGCAGTGGGGTGACCAGGGCAAAGCCACCGCTCTGGAGGTGGGGCAAGAAGGTGGACGGAACATTGGCCCTTGGGTGACCTGGACAGTGGCCCGTCAGTAAAGATGGCAGGTGGGTACAGCCTTGCAATCTCTTCCTGGGAACAGAGGAGTGACAGAAGGTACAGGTCCTCGGCATGGTAAACACGTCACGTGGACGAGATGTCCCTGGGGAGGCTGGGGCGACAGGACAGTTGGGGGCTGTATGTACCTAACCCAGAGGGAACTTCAGATAGATGCACCTGAGCTCCCAAAGGTCACCCCTTCCGGCACCACGGAGCCCCCAGATAGATCCTAAGAGGGCATGTGGGGCCTGGAGGGACTGTGAACCTTCCCACAGTACCCTCCATCCTGAGCCCCACAAAGCCTCATCACTCCTGCCCTGTCACAGCCCTGCAAGGTCTTCACTTCCTGAGGGATAAACTGAGGCACGGCAAGGACGTGGGATTCCAGGCTGCTAAGAACCCCTTTCCTCATTAACCTGCACTCCAGGTCTCTTTCCATACCCAATACCCGGCCTCACTACACTCACAGCCCCAACAGGTCTCAGGATGCTGGGGTCCGGCTGGGGGTCCCCGGGCTGAGGAAGCAAAACAGACTCTCGGGGAGGGCGGGCCTGTGTCACAGCCTGTGCTGCTAGGTCCTCCTAATGCTGGGGCTGCAGCCAATCGCCTCCCTCGGTGCCCTTGGGTCCCGCCTGGGGGCTCTGTGCACGAGTTGCCCACTCTCTACCCTCTACCTTGACTCCCCAATCAGAGCCCCCAGGGTCTCTGTTCCTGCTGCCTGGTGGTGGTGGCACAATGCGGGGGGGGGGGTCCCTTAAACTCTTGAGGAGCTTTCCTCCCCTGAGTGAAGACAGGCGCCGGCACCGTAGCGGATGGACAGCGCCTGGGAGCCCTGCGCGGGCGGGGGAGGGGCGGGCTGCGTACCTTGACATAGTAGGTGATGAGGATCTTGCGGAGGTCGAAGACCTGCAGCATGGAGGCGGCGTTGTTGTCGCTGATGCTGTACCCCTCCAGCACGTACTTGCTGGCTGTCACCTCCCAGGCCAGCCAGCGCTGCCCGAAGGCGGCGTTGAAAGACAGCACGCGGGGCAGGTGGCCGGGCTCGCAGCAGCAGCAGCCCTCGTCCTCCTCCACGCCCTCGGTGATGGCCTCCACCTCGCGCTGCTGGCAGTATGTGCCTGCGGAGGGAGGGGGGCCAGTGAGCGAGCGGCCGCCGCGGCCACCCGCCTCCCCGAGCGAGGGCCGCGCACGGCGCCCAAGCCCCGGACCGAGTGGACTTCCGTCAGAGCGCCCGGGAGACACGCGGAGCCCCCCGCACCCCTGCAGCCTCCTCGGAAGCCGGCCTCCGACATGCACCCACGGCTGAAAGCACGCAGCTAGCCCCCCATCCGAGGCCAGGCGTGGTCCCCAGTGTGCCGAGTACCCGGCGTTCTGGCTCCCAGCGTTCAGCACGGCTGTCTGTGGGGTCCCGAGGGGCTCAGAGGCAGCACCCCGAGGGGCGAGTGGCCAGCAGAGGCCAAGCTACCTCACAGAGGAGTCTGGAAAGATTGTCTTGCCCCTGGTGGCAAGGGCGGCCACGGCGGGCTGATCTGGAACGGAGCCCCCACGCACCCCCAGACGCAGTGTCCCCCCCCCCCCCGGCGGCCCTGCAGCTCACCCCGGAACTCAAGGCCGCGCAGCTGGAAGGTGACGAGGCCGTTGCCGACCTCGATGAGGTGCACCAGCGCGTTGAGGTAGTCGGAGGCCAGGACGAAGCAGTCGCCGGGGCCGTAGTTGCCCCAGCGGCCCAGCACCAGGTCCCCACACAGCGTGTGCTGCAGCGAGCGCGTCAAGTGCTCGTAGAAGATGGAGTTGAGGTTGTTGTCATCAGCGCCTAGGACCCGAGCAGAGAAATGGGCAACGTGGCACGGAGCTCTCCAGGGCTGGCTCTGCCCTTTGAGCCCCTGGACGGCTGGGTACGCACCGGGGTTCCTGTCCAGCTGAGTCACCAGGCGGGTGTTGGAATGATCCACACGTTTAGTGCTGTTTAGAGAGAACAACCTGTCAGCGGGGTGACAAGTCCTCTCCGCGCGGTGGGCGGTGCCCTCCACCACAGCCCACTGCAGCGCCCGGAGCCCGGAGGGGGCTCAGCCCGGACACGGCCCCGGGCGGCGGCCGGGCTCTTCCCACGCCTGCCCGCTTCTGAGGCCTTGGCCTGGCCCAGGCTTTGTCCTCACTGGATCGACGGCCTCAGGCACCCTCATCGCAGCCAGCCTCTCACACATCCTTGGGAACCCCGAGCCCCTTCCTGGGCACCATTCCGCCTGGGACCCAGGGTCCCCCCTTCCTGCCCTGCATAGCACCTGCTTGTCTCCGGGGGGACTCACTTGTAGTCGCGCTCCCAGAACTTGAGAGGCCTCGCGTAGGACATGATGAAGACAGCGCTGCCCAGGAGGGGGTTGAGCGGCGTGGAGAACAGCCCTGACAGCAGGGCCTGCACGAACAGCATGGCCGAATCTGGGCGCAAGTCAAGGAGGCAGCAGGGACACAGGACCCCCACCCCCCACCCCGCCTCCTTCCCCACCTCACCCCTACTCCTCCCACCCCACCACCCACAACGGTGCAGCGCTGGGTACGTGGCACGGCGAAGGGCTGGGCAAAGGCATGGAAGGCCGAGCCCCAGGTGATCTGCCAGGGCGCGATGTAGGTCAGCACGAAACGCAGCTTGTACAGCAGGTCCCACAGCTGGCGGGGTCAGCGCAGTCAGCAACCGAAGACACACAGGGTCACTCGTGGGCAGGGCTCCCCCAACCCGCGGGTCCCAGGCCTCCCTGTTCAGGGGCTGCCAGGCCCCAGGCCCTTTCTCTCTGGCTCGGCTTGAGGTACCCAACACCACAAATGACTGAGTTCTGAAATAGGGCTGAGCAGTTGATTCCTAGGATGGGCCTAGGAACTTCTTGCTGCCCCCGTTCCACAGATCAGAAAGCTGGGGCTTAGAGAAGACAGCCAAGGTAAACAACTTGACGGGGTCACCCAGCTGAGGGGGGCAGTGAGGTGGGCCTGGACCGCGGTGCCGAATGTCAAGAGAGCCACAGGCCCTGGGCTCTGACAGGCACGAAGTCTGAAGGCTCAAGAACTTGGGCCAGGCCAGCAGCCAAGAGTCAAGTGCTTGGGTGAGCGAGAAAAAGGCTCAGGCCTGCGTGAGGTCCCAGCCACTGTGGCAGGCCTTCAGTTTGGTGTAAGAAATGGTTCTTGGTTTAAAGTGACCCCCAGGCCCCCCCCCAGGCCCTGGTGGGGGAACCCCACAGCCTGACAGAGCACCCATCCCCAGGCCCTAGGGCTTCTGAAACTGAGCTTGGAGGCTTCCAGAGGACAAGACGGCGTCCTAACCGTGCTACCTGTTTCTGAGGAAGGCAGCTGTGGGGCCAGACAGAGCTGGCTCAGATCGGGCTGAACACTAAGTCTCCGGACAACCTGAGCAATTCCTCCCTTGTTCAGCCTTCACTCTCTGCAAGGAGAGGGTGGAGGAGCGCCTTCCACCGGGAGCTGCTGGAAGGCCCCGAGCCAGGCTGACAGTGGCGGGTGGCAGGGCCCCAGACCCTGGGCTGTCCTCCCCCACCCGGGCAGCAGAGCGCAGCTCTGTTCTGACTGCTCAGCCTGGACTTGAGGCTGCAGCCAGCGGCTCACCTTGCTGCAAAGCAGGGACATGAGGAAGTAGTCGAGCAGAAAGCCCTGGGAGAGGCGCGGGTAGTCGAAGTGGAAGAGCAGGACGGTGAAAGCCAAGGTCAGGTACTGCTGGGGTGGGCAACAGAAGGCCGAGCGCAGCAGCTTCAGCCCTGCCACGGTCATCAGCAGTGCCCGGCAGCTGGGGGTGGAGAGCAGGCAATTCAGAGAGGGGCAGAGCAGGGCACCCCCCCGCCCCCAGTTCTCGCCAACCTGGTCTGAGTACAACCCCAGGCCCCAGTTCTCTGCTGGGCTAGCCAGTTCTTTTGGGCCAGAAATGCCTAGGCTTAGTCCTTCTAGAAGGGCGAAGGGAGACACATCCGCTTGAATGGACAGTGAACAAAGCTGGGGTCCACTGTGGCTTGCTGGGTTTCTGGGCCTCAGTTTCTCCAGATGGGGATCAAAGGGGTCAGAGAGAGATAACACAGTCCTCACTAGAGGCAGAACTTGTCCGGGTGGCTGACGACGGTGTGGGCGTCCACTGTGAGGGCGTTGAGCACCACCGCAGGGTAGAGGAGGTACTTCTCCACACACTGAAGGATGGCGTACAGCTTCTCAAACCACATCACCTGGGCAGCACCTGCAGGGAGAAAGCAGGCCCGTTGGTCCTCACCTGGCCCTCCACCTCCCTGAGGACCAGAGGGGACCTGGAGAGAGAGAGAGCAAACCAGGGCTTGGACGGGCCTGGGTCTCTAGAGACTCTGGCAAGTGGGGAGGGGTTGATCCCGGCAGCTTGGAAGAGGACAGGTGTTCCATGTGCTACTTAGCTCAGCCTGGGATCCAGGCTGCTACTTTGCTCTGTTTTGATACCTGTAGAAACGAAGCCCCCAAGAAACTCTCACATGCCAATGATGGCAGTCAAGGTCACATATAGCCCACAGAAGGGGCCAGGTATGGAGGGACCCTGAGCTGCAGGCCCTTCTGAGGGGTAAAATCTCCTATTGTTTAAGAATAACAATGATGGGCTGGGAAGGTGGCTTACTGGCAGAGTGCTACCTTGCATGCATGAAGCCCTGGGATCCATTCCTCAGTACCACATACACAGAAAAAGCTGGAACCGGCGCTGTGGCTCAAGTGGTAGAGTGCTAGCCTTGAGCAAAAGGAGCTCAGGGACAGTGCCTAGGCCCTGAGTTCAAGCCAAAGCCCCAGGACTGGCAAAAATAAATAAATAAATAATGGCTCATACCTGTAATCTGAGAGACTTAGGATCCAGAGATTGGGAGGACTGCCAAGACCAGTCCAGGCCAAAAAAATAAAACTAAACATATTGGTTGAAACTCATCTCTAGCAATAAAAGCTGGGTCTAGGGGTCCATGCCTGTCATCCCAGATAGGTGGGAATAAGGAATAGGAAGATCATAATGGAAGCCAGCATGAACTCAAGAATGAACAAAGGCAGGCCGGCACCAGTGACTCCAGAGGCTGGCATTCTGGCATCGCAGTTCGAAGCCAGCTGGGTAGAGAAACCCTTCAGACTTATCTCCAACTGACCCGCAGAAAGCCAGAAATGGGAGGCCATTCACCACCCAAGGGAAAAGCCCAAAATTCAAACCTCTGTACCCGCCAACAACCTCACCAAGGAGTGTTATCCTCACATCACAAATGCAGGTGTTTAGATAGAGGCTAACTGTCACAGCCCAGGGACAAGCACCCGGCAGTCCTAGTCCACTAGGTGCCTTTGCAATGCGGGACAAGAGAGTGCTGTAGGGACCTGGAGTTCGCGTCTCCCACCTCCCCGTAGCTGGGTGGGATGAAGGCACAGCAGGGGCTGAGCCAGGCAAGGGGGAAGGGCAGGGCAGCGGTGGGCCGCCGAGCCGAGACCTGCTTGCTCTCCCCCTGTCTTCTGGCCCCACAACTCTCACCAGACGACGCTCCGGCTGAACCTATGGCCAGGCCGAGCAGAGGGTACTGGGGGGGGAGGGGGGGAGTCCCGGCCGCCTCAGCGCGGCACTCACCGCGCACTTCATACTGGCTGTACTCCAGCGGCTTCAGCACGGGCTGCGAGAGGCAGAACCAGGGCAGCTGCTTGCGGAGCTGCGGCAGCAGGTAATGCGTGAAGAAGCCCACAGCTCCAGCCAGGGCGTACAACACGAAACCCAGCACCGACTGCCAGAGGGAGAGGCCAGATCTCAGCCCAGGGCTCCGCCATCGGGCCGCGGCGGGCCGCGGGGGATCCTCCAGTCCAACCGCCAAGGACCCGGCGGGCGGCCTGTGCCACACAAACCTTCAGGGCGATGAAGACGGTGCTGGCGCTGACGGCAAACGTGAGGACGGCGATCACCACGCACATCACCAGGTCGGAGTGCAGGACCTCTCGCTGCAGGACCGGCAAAGACAGCGCGGCTGTGGCCCCCCAGAGCCCGCGCACCCCGCCGGGGCTCAACCCCTGCACCCGCCCCGCCTCCTCACCACCGACTGGCGCATCTTCTCTGGCAGGGGGTCCGGGGGCTCGGCGCGGGCTGTCTCCAGGCTCCGCTCCTCTAGTTCAGGGAAGATCTTGCTCCGAACCAGAGACCTGGGGAGGAGAAAGCCTCGGGGGCTCAGGCGGGGGGGGGGGGGGTCACCCCTCCTTCCCACAGCTTGATTCGTCCATCACAGATTGATCCATCCATCACAGGCTGGTGCACTGCCCCCACCCCCCGTCATGCACAGACACAACCACACCCCCCCCCCCCAGCACGCACACGCGTGCGCAGACAGGCACACGCGGCACCCACCAGAGCACGGTGGGGTCACTGCTCTGCCGGCTCAGGTGGTAGGACAGCGCCACCAGGAGGCCACAGAAGACGGAGAAGAGGACGGGGACGTGCTGCTCTGGCCAAGGAGTCTGGGGAGAGAACCCATGCTGCTCAGGGGGCGCGAGGTAAGCTCTGGGGACAAGGGTGCACCCGTGTGAGAAGCCGCTGCTGAGCTCGTGACACAGCCCTGTCCCCGCCGCCGCCCCCGGACGCCCCGGCAGGCCCGCCGGCCACAAGCCACCCCTACCTTGATGGCTCCGAGGCAGAAGCCATAGAGCAGAGCGGCGGCCAGCAGGCTGCGGGCCAGGCTGAAGACGGCCGTGAGCGGGCTGGTGGCGGCTGTGTTCAGGGAAGGAGAGGGTCAAGCCCAGCTCTCGCCTGCTGGCATCTCCCTCTCATCGGTCCCACTGCCCTTCCAACCATCAGGGCTGGCCTGCGGGGGTACCCCGCCCCCCCAGCCCAGCCCTGAGGCCTTCAGAGCCGATAGCG
The DNA here is from genome assembly GCF_023159225.1 of Perognathus longimembris pacificus. Classification (NCBI taxonomy): domain Eukaryota; kingdom Metazoa; phylum Chordata; class Mammalia; order Rodentia; family Heteromyidae; genus Perognathus; species Perognathus longimembris. The sequence continues at coordinate 58,373,008 of NC_063173.1, read as the reverse complement.
TTCTGAAACCGCTTGCCCGGGGAGAAGAGGGGAGAGACAGTTCCCTGTGCTCATGGCAATGCCACAGACAGAACGGGGGAGCCCTCCTGGTCACTTGCCCACCAACCCGAGCCATCTGTGGGCACCGTACCTGTGCCCCCAAAGCCGTGCATGTCTATCTGCTCCAGCAGGTACATGAGGCAGGTGTTGACCTGGGGCAGGAGGCCCAGAAGGAAGACGAACGGGAAGCACAAGGTGAACACTGGCCGCGAGGGGAAGGAAAGCTGGTTAGCCTGCTGGCCTCCCCCAGACCCGTCCTCCAGGGCCGCGCCCCCGCCTCACCTCTGGCCTGCGCAGACTCACCGGTGGCCACATCCCGGGCGCAGAAGAAGAAAGAGGCGGAGAAGAGTGTGAGGCCGTAGAGGGAGACGGGTGGGAAGGGCTGAGCCGAGCCCAGGGCGTCCAGCAGCCAGATGAGCAGGCAGCAGATGCAGAAGTAGACGGGCCGGCTGTAGGCAATCACCCAGTTGTGGCCCTGGGGAGTTAGATAATGGGGAGCTGGGCTTTCCTAACCCCCACAGCGCGTCCTCAGGCAAGGCCCAGGCCTGGCTGCGGGTCCTCGCTGGAGCAGAGCGGGGGTGGGCTGCTATGGGAGCGATGCCCCCTCCCCCCATCTTCTCCCAGGATCCTCTGGCCAGAGGATCCTCTGCTCCATGTACTCACATGCATGGGAGAGGCCGCGTCAGGCTGCACGCTCTGGAAGAGATAGAGATAGGACCACACAGGGGTCAGTGCCCACAGGAGGGGGAGGCCCCGGAACCTGCTCCCCTCCTGGGCAGTGACGAGGAACCAAGGCAAGGACCATGAAGTGTCCTGAGCCTCCACGTGCTCACTTGCCAGATGGGAGGCCGGCTCCGGGGACCTCGTGTGTCTGATTGCCTTCCCAGCTCATAGCCCTCAGACCTGGGGTGCAGGGGAGGGGAAGGAGCCACGGGGAGCTGGGTCTGACCTTAAGCAGGGAGTACTGGCAGGAGGCGATGACCAGGCAGAACTGGAAGACCCAGATGTCCGTGAAGAAGCCCTTGAGCAGCAGCAGGTAGCCCAGGAAGGCAACCAGGCTGCTTAGCCCGATGCCAAAGATGTTCTCCATCACCCCCCGTGTCCTGCGGAGACAGGCGAGTCAGGGAACGGCCTTTCCTGAAAGACCACCTCTGGGTCTTCGCCCACGCGAGCCTCTGCAGCCCTGAACCTTGCTGAAGTCAGGTCAGACCTGCTCTAGAAAGCCACCCCTTTCCTACCCCTGCGCTCTAATCTCGGCCCCTCTGGCGCTGAGGCCTGAGTGCCACCAGCCCGGGACTCGCCCGTCTCCAGCTCATGTGGACACACGGCCACGTGGGCATACAGCAGCAGGCGTGCCACACGCAGGGCTCCGCTGCGAAGCAGGCCACACCAGCAGACAGCAAATGGCATCTGGCTCCTACACCTGACTTGTCTCGGCCTCTATTTCACCTCTGAGAAATGGGGTAAGATATAAAAGGGTTGAGGTCTTTTTTACAGAACATAGCACTAAACTTTCAAATCAAATCAAACACACACGCACAAAGAAAATAAAGCCAGGCACTGGTGGCTCACACCTGTGATTAGCTAATCCTAGCTACTCGCGAGGCTGAGATCTGAGGATTACACTTCAAAGCCAGCACAGGCAGGAAAGTCCATGAGATTCTTATTTCCAATTAACCCCAGAAAACTGGAAGTGAAACTGTGGCTCAAAGTGGTAGAGAGCTAGCCTTGAGCAAAAGAGCTCGGGGACAGAGCTTAGGCCTTGAGTTCAAGCCTCATAACCAACAGCAACAAAACAGAGTGTAGGAATCAGGTATTTTGAGCAAGGGTTTGGGAGAGGGGGTATACCATACTCCCTACTCTGCCACCCTTTTGTCCTCAGAGAAACCTGGTAGGAACCCCACTCCCCACTTCAGGGACTGGGCGCCGGGGTGTACGTCTGTACATCTGTAACAGCTACAGGAGAGGCATAGGTAGGAGGACTGTGATCTGAAGCTGACCCCAGATAAAAGCTCAAGACCCTAACTGAAACATAACCTAACGCAAAAAAGTGAGGTGTCACTCAGTGATAGAATACCTGCCTCACAAGCAAACGTGAGGCCCTGAAATCATAATACTTCCCCTCCTCACACACAACAAAAGAAAAAAAAAACCATGGTAGACTCTAGCCAGCAGGGAAATCAGGTTCCCGGCCTCTCAACAGGTTCAGAGCCTGGAAGGCCCTGGGACTGCGGCCACGAGACCAAGGCAGGCGAGCACTCACCGGTCCAGCAGGGCCAGCAGGGCGAGCCGCTCATAGCGCACCGAGGTCCAGCGGCCAGGAAAGAGCCAGTACTTGTAGCTGTGCTGGGCGCGGGGCGGTGCCTCCTCCATCAGGGTCTGCTCCTGGGATTCGTGCAGGGAGTCCTGGTCCAGCAGGTCAAACTGCAGTCCCCACAGCCGCGGCCATCAGCCCCGCCACCCCCACGGCCTAGCGCCACCCTTCCCCCAGCACACTGGACGGGATGACCCCGTCTTTCACGCTCCACACCCCCACTTCTAGTGGGCCGTGGCCCGCCGTGACCCACTGTCACCAGCGCTTGCTCTGGGCTCCCAGGGCAGAGCTGAATGGCAGTCACAGACTTCCGTGTCCATCTTCTCCACTCACGCAGAGCGGATTTCACGACCCGGCCTACACACTACTCGCTCCAAGACAGAGCCACTGCTGACACGGACCACCACACCGTGCAGCAAGAGCCTGGCCCTGAACACGGGCCTGAGCACCAGCAGTGCCGGGTCCCAAACTACTCCCGACTCTTCATTCAACAAGCATGCCTGCGGCCCAGCAACGATGAACCTGAGCCGCAGCGCCCCGGCCAAGCAAGCACCAGTGCGGCTTACACCTGGGGTCTAGCCGCTCGCGAGGCCGCGGGCTGGAGGAGCGAGGCCTGCAGTCAGCCCGGGCTGCAAAGCCTATGAGACGCCGCTGCTAAGAACCGGGAAAAATGCCAGCCTGGAGACACAGCTCAAGCGGGAGAGTGCCAGCCCTGAGCAAGAGCGAGGAGGGCTCAAGGCCAAGTTCAAGCCCCAGCCAGGCGCAGCACCTCACGTCTGTCCCCAGCTACTCGGGAGGCAGAAATGAGGAGAGCCCAGGTTCAAGGCAGGGCCACGCAAAAAGGGAGCAAGACCTCATTTCAACAAAGGAGCCGGGCAGTGGGGGCCACGCCTGTGCTCTCAGCCGTGCGGGAGGAGGCTCAGGCGGGAGGATGCGGTCTGAGGCAGAACGTAGGGCCCTATGTAAATACAAAGAAAGCAAAGAAAGGACTGGGCCCATGGTTTAAGCCTGCTCAGTGTGATGCCCTGAATTAAAACCCCACTATTAGAGGATCATGGTTCAAAGCCAGCCCAGGCGGGAAAGGCCGAGAGCCTCTTACCTCCAATTAACCACCGGAAAACTGTAAGTGGCACTATGACTCAAGTGGTAGAGCACTAGCCTTGAACTGAAGAGCTCAGGGACAGTGCCAGGCCCAGAGTTCAAGTCCCACAACCGACAAAAACAAAAAACCAAAAAACAACAAACAGTATAAGCAAACAGTCTAATCCTAACTACTCAAGAGGCTGAGATCTTAAGATCACAGCTTGAAGCCAAGCCTGGGTAGGACGTACATGAAATTCTTATGTCCCGTTAACCAGCAAAAAGCTGGAAGTAGAGGTGTAGCTCAAATGGCAGAGCACTAGCCTGGAGCAAAAAAGTGAAGGGACAGCGTCCAAGCCTTGCGTTCAAGCCCCAGTGCCAGCACAAAAAATAGGCGAAAATATGAAACTAGAGAAATGGCTCCAATCATGCAAGTACCAGCCAAAAGCAAAAAAGATGAGCAAGAACAAGAGGTCCTGAGTTCGAGCACTAGGTACCAGCATAAAGGAACAAACCAATAAAAAGCGAACGTGTGACTTCCTGAACCGTGCAGCTCTGAGGGCTGTGCACCCTCTGCTGGCCACCAGAGGTTGGGATGGGCCGTGAAACCCGAGAGCACTCCCCCAGGGTGCCCTGCGCGCCCCTCCTGACACCTGGGCTAGCCTCGGTCACCTGCTCCCATCCCCACTCCCCACCCCTACCCCGGGCTCGGCCCGTCACAGCCTCTCCTCACCTCTGGGATCTCCAGGGGCACCCGGCGCACCTGCATGCCCTGCAGAACCACCGGCCGGGGCTGCAGCAGGTTCAGACCTCCTGTCGCCTCGGGGACGTCGGCCGAGTGGAAACTAGAGGAGTGGGAGTGGCGGTCCCTGCGGGTACAGCAGCCATGAGGGGCAAGGCCATGGGCAAGCCATAGGGCTGAGGGCCGGGGGCGGGGAGGACGGCGGGCCCCGGCTCCCAGGCCGAGGCTGAGCCTTCTCTCAGCTTCCAGGAAGCCCCCTGCTTGGAGCATCAGGAAGCCAGGAGAACGCTAGCGAGCTGCATCCCGCAGCTCCCCATCCGCCCCTGCTAGGTCTGAGCTGTCCACACCGCACGCTCACAGAGAAAAGGAGGGCTCCAAGCTCGGGGCGCGCCCCAGAAACTCAGCCTGCCGGGCAGCAGCCTACGACCGCCCTACCCCAAACACTCACCACGCTCCGTTGGCTGCCTGCTCTCCCTGCTGCCCCACGGGGTTCTCGTAGCCACCCCCAGCCAGGCCAAAGGTGTAGGACCGCCGCACACCTGGGACAGAGGCATGGGAGACGAGGAGGCGTGTCAGGGACAGGAGCGCCACAGCCCGACCTACGTGAGCATCAAAGCCAGCGAATGAGGAGGAACCCTGGGACCTGTCGCCTGCCACGGCAGCCCAGCCTCTGGGGACTGCGGGCCGAGAGCCTGGGCCCTGTGGTCGGCCCACCCTGGACGAGGCTCTCGGTTCCCTCACCTGCGCTGTCGGCCCGGGGCCAGCAGCACAGGCGAGGCGCCTGCCCGAGGCCGAGGGAGGGAGGGGACCAGCGGGGCAGGTGCTGGGCAGGCTGCCTGGGTGGGGAAGGAGTTCCTGGGCAGATGAGGAAAGGGCTCACCGCTCTCGTCGTAGAAATAGTGCACGGCCCCCTCCGAGGTGTCGTCGAAGGTGCAGGCCTCGTGCACATTGGTGCCGGCCCGGGTAAGCAGCAGCGAGGAGGCGAAGTGCAGGGCGGATGGCAGGGTGAGGGCCCGTGAGTGGGAGGCGGCGCGGCCCCGCTGGGCCTCCTGCAGGCTGCTGGGGAGGGCCGGCTGGGGGTTAGCAGCGGCTACGGCCGGCGGCTCCCTCTGCCCTGCAGCCCGGCGGTGGTACTCACCTGGGCGGCGAGCCCATGACAGAGGCGGGCGGGGTGGGGTTGCTGCCGGCGTTGTGGCGCCTCCGGATGGCCTGCGTCCGCCGCACGTTGCTCGAGTGGTCCCGCTTGCCTGTCTCCTCGGCTGCTGACCAGAGAGAGGCCCCGGGCGTTAGCGACAGAGCCGTGGACAGAACTGGGGGATCGAGCGGGGGCACGTGCTCCAGCGTGGAGCTAAAGGTCAGACCTAGTGCGGCCACCTTCTGGCTTGGGGCCCAGCCAGGTCATCTATAGCCATTCTTGCCTCGGTTTCCTCATTTGGGAATAAGGATGCCACTGATCTGCCCTGCCCCACTGGTGGCCCGGAGGAGGAGCGTGGACGATGAGAGTCCTCGGGAAGCAGAGGCTCGGGTGCTAACCACGGGGGCCTGGAGCCAGGCAGCTGGGCCCTGCTAACCCAAGAAGGGTGGCCCACGCATCAATCAGCAAGCCCACACCCGCGCGCCTCCTGAGCAGGTCTGCTCCGGCCCACGCTCCGCCCAAACCCACGCCCCTCCCCGCCCCGCACCTCTCCTCCGCTCCCACCGCGGGGGCCGGCACTCACCTCCCCCCACCGCACCTTCCTCCTGCAGCTCCCCTCGCCAGCCGGGCTGGTTGGCAGCAGGGCCCCTGCGGGGCTCAGCAGGCACCTCAGCAGGCTCACTGGTCGCCAGTTCCCCTCCTGCCTGGGCCTCCAGCTCGGCCTTGGAGCCCGCCAGGGGGGCCCTCAGGACATCCCCCCCGGCCGCGGCGTCCATGCTCAGCACGCGCGCATGCGTCTTGGCACTGGCAGTACTGGGCGTCCGCTGGGTCCCATAGGGCCGCTTAGGGGGTACGGCGGTGCCTTCCTCAGCCCCATGGGGAGCTCGGCGCTTCCGAGGCCCCCCTGCTGCACCCCGGGAGCTCTCAGGGGAGTAGCAGGAAGTGGAAGAAGAGCTGTCGGTGCTGTAGCGGCGCTGTGATCGCAGACTCGAGGCTGGGCTCAGCTCGCTGCCCTCGCTGGTGTCTTCGTCCTCAAAGAAGCCTGCGCCCTCAAGCAGGGGGCGTCGAGGGGCACGGCTGGGGGGGGAATGTCTTCGTACAGGTGGCCGCCGTTTGCTAGGCCGAAGCAGGGCCAAGTCCTTGGGTCGCACAACCATGAGTGGCTCAGTTGGACCTGGTGGCGTTCCTGCTCCAATGACTGTGTCAAAGGAACGCAGGGTGTCGTCAGAGGGTACCCCAGCATCTGGTGAAGCAGGCAGCTCAGCCTCAGAGGGGGGGTCTGTGTCACTGCCCTCAGGAGCCTGTCCACCAGAGGGGCTATCCAGGTGTGTCGAGTTGGTCTTTTCACTCTTGAAGCTGCTCAGCGTCTCCCTGTCTGTGCCACTGAAGCATGAGTCCGAGGAGCCCGCTTTCTGGGGCATGGGCTCACTCGAGCCCCGCCGGTCCAGGGGCTGGTAACCTCCAGCTCCCCGGCGGTGTTCCCTTCGGCTGCTGGTCCTTACGAGGGCCCGGTCAGGCCGGGTCAGAGTCAGGAAGCTCTTGCTCAGCTCCTGGCTGAGGCTCCCCTTCAGCAAGGGGCTCATGGGAGTGTCCACCACGCTGCTCCCACCCCAGGGAGCTCCACCTCCAGCCAGGGGAGAGCGCTCTGACGAGTCCGTGCTGGGGAAAGAGGGGTCTGGGAGAGCCCCTGGGGGTGTCTGGGGAAGATCGCCAACTGCCAGAAAGAAGGAAGACAAAAAAAAAAAAATGAGACAAGGGCATTTTGCAAGGGAACCTGGTGGCTAGGGAGTCTGTGCAACCTGTGCGTTCCCTGAGCACGGCCGGGGCAGGAACACTGAGGAGGTCCTCTCCAGCAGCATGAAGGGAGCCTCAGGATGCAGCCAAAGTTGGGGTGGTGCAAAGACAAGACAGGTAGCCTTCCACTCACTCAGGCCCCACTCCATTACGCCCACTCACTCAGTTTCTCTTGTGAACTGAGCTTCAACATCTCTCGATCGGCAGAGGTCACGATCACGTTGTTGCTGCCCTGCTCTCGCACCAGCTCCTTGATGTCTGCAACCACGGCACGAGAGGTCATCAGTAGGACCCTAGGGTAGTCTCATCCTATCCCCTTCAACACCACCACGTTCTGGCCCCGAGTGGCAGCCACCTACCTCTGAGGGGCCCAGAGTCTTCCATCTGAGGCAGCAGTTCCTGAGCAGATAGAAAAATGGACACAAAGGAGCAAAAAAAAGGGCGAGAATCGGACTCAGGCCTCCTGCCTCAACGGAGACTGCTTCCCAGGAGAGCAGTGGGAATAGCCAAGGGCTGGGACCACTCACCGAGACCTGGTTGAAGCCAAACACAGAATGCTGGGAACTGCAGCGAACTGGGGGTGTGGAACTCACTTTCCGGAACACTGTCATCTCTACACCAGGGTCCCTGGCAATGGAAAGAGAAGCAACTTTCTCCTGTCTTTATTACTACTTACCATCCTCACCATTCCTTCCTCCCCCAGGGTCCCTTTCCGATCCGAAGACTAGTGTAGGACAAGTGTGCACATTCACTTGGAACCAATGAGCCCCCAGCCTGCTCCACCCTCTAAGGCTCAGGACCAGACACCAACAATCTGGGCTCCCCCAATCCAGCCAGTGCCCCACCCACCTGGGCAGACTGCTGTCCCCCTGGGCAGGCTCCTCCTCCTGTTCTCCCATGGTAGAGTTGCGCTTCTCCACAATTTCGCCCTGGTCGAACATGGCATGCAGCCGATAGTTCACAGTCTTGATGGTAGTGAAGATGGCTGCCACCACCAGGCAGTACACACCAGCCACCACCAAGCTGGGGGGTAAGACCTGGAAGGAGCAATCAGTCAGGTCCCTTCATACACAGTCCAGGTCTCTTGGGGTTTACTTGCCACCACGGTTCTCCCTATGATTCACAAACTCACATGCCACGGGTACAGAGACCCTGAGAGGGGGCTCTGACTTAGGCTCAACGTGGAAAAGAAATTACACGAGGGGCTCAAGGTCACTCAACCCAGGAAGAGTGCGACTGAGGCGTCCTTCCTACACACATCCAAATCCCACAGCGATTCTTCCCTCTCCGCGTCTCAGCAGCCACGACGTGGCTCCCAAACGCTGCCGGCCCTTGCTGACACCCTGGCCCTCCCTGTCCAAGCACGAACTACAGGAGCATCTCACCATGTACAGCAAGAAGGGAAAGATGAGCAGGAAGATCCAGACATAAAGGTGGAAGCAGTTGGAGAAGGTACTTTGATGCGGGTCGAAGAACCAACCGCCGGTGAGCGAGGCCCACACCCCCTGGCGCAGGATCTGCAACACCTGAGACCCCATGGCCCCGCCGCTGCTGCGCGCGTCCTTCTCCCGGGACCCTCATGGGGGCGGACCCCGGCCCATGCCCCGCTTGGTGCCCGAGGGCCCCGGGGCCCGGCCTGGAGCTCACGCCATGGTCTCCCCCCGCGGGGGAAGGGATCGGCGGGGCGCGGGTGCGGGCAGGGGGCGGGGCCGGCCGGGGCAGTCAGCGGGGCGCGGCTCCGGCACAGGGGTGGGGCGGCATCAGGGGCGGGGTCTCGGCCCCCACCCGTGGCTCGGAACCGCTCCGGGGGGCCGAGCCAGTAGGCAGGCGCGGGGCACGGGCCGGGCACCCGTCGGCAACATCCAGAGGTGGGCGTGGAGTGGGTGCTCTCGGAGTGCAGGCGACGGCTCCTTCCTCTCCGGACCGGGGAGAGCCCTAGGACCCTGAGGTCCACTTCCGGGGTAGCAGGTCACTCGCTAGGGGCACAGCGTTCGCCCCGCTTCTGCCGGTGCCGGCCTAAAAGGAAGGCCGGAAGAAGCCGCCAGCCGCCAGCCTGCAATGGCGCATGCGCCCGATAGCCCCAGCGAGGACCCGGAAAAGGAAAACCCGACGGTGGAAGTGCGCACGCGCAGAGCGGGGGGCGGGGGCGACTAGGCGCAGCGGTCTTCTTTAGGCTTGCGCAGTTGGGCCAAGAGAGTTAAAACCTGGGAAGGGCTTGGGCGCATGCGCACACGAAGACCCGGCCACCTGGGGGAGACCACTGGGCAGGACCCGGAGGACAGGTGGCTAGCCATTGGGTAGCCGCGGCGTAATTGGCGCAAAGCGTCTCCAATGAGTAACGGGAGGCGGGGCAAAGGCGGAGGCGTGGGGCCGGCCTTGGACGTCACTGTCGTGGCTCCCACTCGGAGCCCCCTCTATTTCCGGCTTAAGGCCAGACCTAACGAGTAGCAAACGACCCCCTGGACCAGGCAGTAGTAGTCGAATAGCAGCCTGGGATAACGTCGTCTTTCTTAAAGGGACAGGCCAAAGCCAGTGCGGGGTCCACCCTCCCCAGCAGGAGCGAGGGCTACAACGCTAATTCCGAATCCCACACTGAACAAAGTTCTGGACAGCAGTGTCCGATTTCCTCCCACTGGGGAAGAGCCTCGAAGAAGCGGATGGTCTCCCGGGTGAAGTCCCAAGCGCTGGAGGGGGAGTCGGCTCCGTCGGTCCTCCGGCCTCGCCCACCCCGGTCCCGCGGTAGCCGTGCACACAGAGGGCTTCCGGGCCCTGTTCGAAGCTCGGGGACGATGATGGGTCGCACGGTCCCGCAACCTGGTCGCCAAAACCCACGCTCGACTTTGCCACCCTCCCGGGTCCGTCCGGCGGCGGCGGCGGCAGGGACGGCGCGTCCGGGCGGAGACCCGCGCCGGGCCCGCGGAGCACCGAGCCGGCGGCGGGGCGGGCCGCGGGAGGCCGAGCCAGCCTTTCCGGTTTTCCGCCTCGCCGGGCCCGCCTCCCCGGGAACTCCCGGGCCCGGCCGTCCGGAGGGAGCCTCCGGGAGGGGAGCGGCGCGAGCCGCCCGCGTCATCTGATGCTGTTTCCTGCGAGGGAGAGAAGAGCGGAAAAAAGTGAAACTCCACCCTCCACCTCTGCCTCCCGCCCCCGGGGCCAAAGTACAAAGGGAGGAGGAAGAAGGGAACGGGGTCGGAGCCGTCGGGGCCGAGGGCACCGGGGCCTGGCAGAGGTGCCTCCGATCCGCCCCGGGGACTCTTTCTCCGCCCCTGCCTCCCCCCTCCCCCGAGCGCCCGACCGGAGCCCCGGCGCTGCCCCCGGCCGGCCCCACCTTACGCTTGGCGGGCGCCCAGCCCGGGCTCCCAGGACTCCTCCAGAACCGAGGGACGCTCGCCCCGGGAAGCCAGCCATGGTGAGGCGCCGGCGGCCCCCGGGCCCCACCCCTCCGGCCTGACCGCACCGCCCTGGGTGCCCTCCTCCCGAGGCCCGAGATGCGGGGCCCCGGGGGGGCCACACTCCCGGCTCCCCAGAGAGGCGTGGGTCTGGGGCTGAGGGCCGCGACCCGGATGCCCGGGCTCCCGCTCGAGCGCTAGGCGGCCAGCGGGGGTGGGGACCGCGGGCACCGGGAGGAGGACCCCACGCAGTCCGACGACGGCCCCCCGGGGCCATGGAGCCCTTGAAGAACCTCTTCCTCAAGAGCCCCCTGGGGTCCTGGAACGGCGGCGGGGGCGGCGGGGGCGGGGGCGGCGGCCGGCCCGACGGGTCCCCCTCGGCGGCCGCCTATGCCAACCCCGTGTGGACGGCCCTGTTCGACTATGAGCCCAGCGGGCAGGACGAGCTGGCCCTGCGCAAGGGCGACCGTGTGGAGGTGCTGTCCCGGGACGCAGCCATCTCCGGGGACGAGGGCTGGTGGGCGGGCCAGGTGGGCGGCCAGGTGGGCATCTTCCCATCCAACTACGTGTCCCGGGGTGGCGGCCCGCCCCCCTGCGAGGTGGCCAGCTTCCAGGAGCTGCGGCTGGAGGAAGTGATCGGCATCGGGGGCTTCGGCAAGGTGTACCGCGGCAGCTGGCGGGGGGAGCTGGTGGCGGTCAAAGCGGCCCGCCAGGACCCGGACGAGGACATCAGCGTGACGGCCGAGAGCGTTCGCCAGGAGGCCCGGCTTTTTGCCATGTTAGCACACCCCAACATCATTGCCCTCAAAGCCGTGTGTCTGGAGGAGCCCAATCTCTGCCTAGTGATGGAGTATGCGGCCGGAGGGCCCCTCAGTCGGGCCCTGGCGGGGAGGCGTGTGCCCCCACACGTGCTGGTCAACTGGGCCGTGCAGATTGCCCGGGGGATGCACTACCTACACTGCGAGGCCCTGGTACCTGTCATCCACCGCGATCTCAAGTCCAACAACAGTGAGTCTCTCCGGGGTGTGGACGGGAAAGGGGTGCGGAGGAGGCCTGGCCCGGGCACAGGTCTCCGCCGAGCCTAGTCGGGGATCTGCTGGAGGCAAGAGCAGCTGTCTGCGTCAGGGAATCCCAGTTGATTAGGGGTACCAGTGGCCTGGCACTAGCCCCAAAGCAGGAATTCCAGGCACCTGGCAGCAGCCTCCTATCCTAGCAGGACTCCTTGCAACCTGCAGGGAAAGCTGCAGCTTTGGGACACTTAAGTTAACTTAGGAACTCTGTGTGGGCTGTAGGCATACTGCCTATCTGTGCTCACCACCTGGAGGCCGGTGCCCCTCACCTTCCCTCCCTCTGACGTTCACTTTCATGGTCTTGCTGCTCTACAGTCCCTTCCCCTCCCGCATCTTGCCTAATAACCTGCGCTGCCTCTGTAGGGAGCTTCTCCAGGCCTGAGATCTCAGAGGGGAAAGTCCCTCACTTTCAACTGCCCTTTACTGCATGACCTCTACCTGGTTGCGGTTAACTCAAAGTCTCCATATTCATCTCCCTTAAAAGTGAGTGATCAGGAGGACAAAATGGCCTCATGGCCTGGGCAAGTGCTAGTGGAGAGTGCCCAGCCGCCCGTCCATGCCTCAGTCCCGGGCAGGGGCGTTTGAGAGCAGGATTGACTAGGGGGCCCAGCCTGGAATCAGCACTTGGGAGTGTAATGCCTGGAGCGAAGAGAGACTGTCTTTGGCCGTGTTAGGCAGCCCCAGGCTTCCCATCATAGGCCCAAGGCAAGTGAATGACCGGTTCAGAGAACTTTCTGAAGCAGGCTGGCTTCGTGCCAGACCAAGACAGGTCGCATTTAAAGAGGCACATGGTAAGTGTGTCCAGGCAGGGTCTGACCAGAACAGATCTCAGCACCAGGGGGGACACCAGGAGCTGGGTCCCAGAGGAACCCAGAGCACAGCCGGACAGCAGTAGGACATGGAAGGAAAGCCTCTGTGGGCTCACTGGAAAGGCGCAGTGGTTCTTAAGAGATCAGCATGGATATTTTGAGCCTGTGGCTTTGGCTGCCCGTGAACAAGGGGCTAGGGAAAGCAAAGCAAAGTGCTGGGACCCAAGTCCTTGCCCAGGGCGGAGGAGCCAGGGAAGGCCAACTCTAGCAGGGGCGGTCCGTGTGTCTCAGCCTTCCCGTTGTGTGTGCCCTCGCTGTCTAGGGACCCCCATTCTCTGCCCTAGCCTGAGGGGGATTCCCCGAAGGCTGAGGGGGTGGGGGCTCCTGTCTTCTGTTTTTCCTCCCTTCTCTTTCCAGAAAAAAATGGAACAATAGTCCAGGCCCCTGCTCCCCACCCTCCCCACCGCTTCCTGTGTTTCCTGCTGCCCCTGGGCTGGCTTCCTGCCCCAGCTCCAGCCCCTGCTCCCTCCCTAGCCCAGCTGCCTGCTGGGGAGGAAAGAGCTGGGGGTGGAGGGGTTTTGGGAGAGGAAGGAACAGGGATTGCTCCCCCGTGCTCCCCCCCAGTTCCTCTGCTTCCCTTCCCGCGTCTGGGTGGTGGTGAAGGGCAGGCAAGGTGCGTGCCCGTCGCCTCTGAGCCTGGCATCCAAACTCACAGACCCCAATTCTGGGCCCTAGTTGCTGTCTGCAGGATTGGGGTGGGGGGGAGTCCCTAGGCTGGGGGGAGCACAGGCAGGAAACAATGGCGTGATTTTCCTGGACAATGGGGGCCTTGTGAGAGCCTGGCGGGGAGAGGGGGAATTCTCCAGGCCCACGAGTCACAGGACCAACCCGCCAGCCCAGCCTGAGCCTGACCTCCCCCAATTCGCCCCCAAAGGACCCACCCCTCCCCGCTGGAGACCTGGTCCAGAAAGGAGAAGTAGAGACCATGGGAGGGAAGCGGAAGAGGTGTGAGCTGCCCAAGCTACTCCAGAGCCTCACGAGGAGGGCGGGGAGGTCGGCCCAGTCGCTCACAGAGAGTCTGCCTGCTTGCCCCAGCCTGCTAGCCAGCCCATTTCTGGGTGACTCTTTGCCTCCCATGCCTGAGGTCTCTGTCACACAGCACAGCAGTAATTGGGGTTGAAACAAGTTCAAGACCAAGGCCAGCAGCAGGCAGCTTGGAGTAAAAGCAAGAGATACAGAGATGAAATGGAGACTCGACAGGTGCCCCAGGTGGAGGTGGGAAGGGACCAGAAAGGCCACAAATGCAAAGACGTCCTGAGACTTTGGGCTACTTGCTACTCCTCTCTGATCCTCAGATTCCCCAGCTGATAAAGGGGAGAGGGGAGCACATTGCCGGTCTGTGGGATCCCATAGGTAGCACAGCCTAGGGCCTGGGGGCAACCTCTCTGTAGGAGAGAGGGTAATGGGTCTGTGTGCTGTCCCACCCTGCCTAGCTTGTGTGGATCCTCGTGGGTGAGCTTGTGCAGGGCTGACAGCCAGATGGTGCCGAGCCTGCTGTAAAGCTGGCGATGAGGAATGACTGAGGGTAGAGAGAGTGGACCTGCCAGGTGATGAAGGCAGAATCTCTAGGGCAGCTGGCATTCCAAAAGCACCTGTGCGGCTGGGCGCCTGTGACTCCTCTAATCCTAGCTACTCAGGATGGAGGCTGAGATCTGAGGATTGTGGTTTGAAGCCAGTCCTGGCTTGAGAGTCCATGAGACTCTTATCCAGTTAACCACCAAAAAAGCCAGAAGTAGAGCTATGGCTCAAGTGGTCGAGCACTAGCCTTAAGCAAAGACACTCAGGGACAACACCCAGGCCCTGAGTTCAAGCCCTAGTACCCGCACAGAAGAATAAAAAAAAAATTCTGCAAGATGTTAGGCTCCAAGCAAAGGCATGGGTTTAATTTAATGTTTATGGCAACCCTCTGAGGTGGAATCTATTGTCACCTTCAGCCTTTATTGACCATGCAGGACTCAGCCCCAGTCTTGCTCAGTGCAATGAGTGGAGTTTGAGACCATTCTCTGAATTAGGAGAAATTACAGAAGGGTTTGCCAGGCACAAAAACACCACAAAAGCTGTCAAGGGCGTATGGAAAAACCAGGTGGAGCAGCTGAGGAGCAGCTGAACTGGCTCTGATCTGGTCTAGAGCTGTAAGTGTGGAAGATGCCAAGACACCGGTGAGGACGGGTAGCTGGCATCGGGAATAGGCTGAGGCAGACCAGGAGTAACGCACAGAGGCTGACAAGAGACTGGGCTCCTAGGAACACTGGAGTCAGAGGTGAAGTGAGAGGCCCTTCGGGAAACAGAGCCAAGCAGCAGCTGCCTTGCGAGCTGAGGCCAGCAGAGAGGGGCAGGGCCGTAGGGACAGATCCCCCAGTGGGGCCCCAAGGCTTCACTAGGATCCAGACCAAGGTTTGTGGATTCAGGCTCTCAGACACCTGGTCTGCCACCTCCTCTGACAAGTCCTCCCTAACTCACCTAGCTGTGCAGGTGCCCTTCCCCCCGTCAGTCCCGGTGTCACCCCAGGGCAGTACTATCTCCTGTTCAGCAAGCTGAGGGGTGCCCCCTGCCACTTACATGGAAAAATTTCACTTCCCTCCCATAGAAGGGCTCTTCAGATCCTTGATGATTTTTGTCCTCGTTTTATTCCCTACAACTTCTCTCACTTGAGCTGTTTTTGTCCTGGCAAGAAATTTGCAAGTGGCTGCTTCTCCTCCCTGTACCAAGTATGGCGGCCTCATTTGGGTCAAAGCCAGGAGCCCCTGCCAAGTCTGACCATCGACTCCTACATTTGCGGCAGGCTCCTCCTATGTGGCCAAGAACCATCACCCCTCCCTTTCTCTTCACACCCAACTGCCTCAGTAGATATCTTTCGGAGTCTTCCGGTTGGGAATGGCTGCTCTAGCCATCACGTGCTGAGAGTACAGGGCCTGTGGTGCGTGTGTGTGTTTGTGTGTGTGTGTGTGTGTGTGTGTGTACTGGGGCTTAAAGTCAGTGAACTCAGGGCCTGGGTGCTACCTGTTAGCTTTTCTGGTGCTCTACCACTTGAGTCACAGGTCTACTTTTGCCTTCTTGGTGGTTAACTGGAGATAATCTCATGGACTTTCCTGTCCGAGCTGCCTTTGATCTGCAATCCTCAGATCTCAGCCCCCTGAGTAGCTAGGATTAGAAGCGTGAGCTGCCGGAGCTTGGCTTCTACTGGCCTCCTTTGCTCTCCTAGGACTTCCTGCCTGCTCCCTGTCCCCAGGGGGCATTGTGATACACACCCACTGATGCCAGAAACATTGAGAAACAGCTGCATTGCTTTATATATATATATATATATATATATATTTCCATGAAATATTGGAGGAAAGTTAAAACATGAGCTTTGGAGCCTTATAGAATAGATTGGAATCCCTGCTCTATTTGCTTTGTGACTTTGGTAAAACCATTTCCCTGCTGTAGTCCTCAACTGTAAAATAGTACTAATAGCAACCTATCAAATTGATTTATTTTGTAGTACTGAGGTTTTAGCTCGGCCTCACACTCTAGGCAAACAGTCTACCACGTGAACCACCCCTTAGCTCTGTTTCGTTCTAATTATTTTTCAAACAGAGTCTGGAGATTTTTTTCAGGGGCCAACTTGGCCCTCTACCCTCCTACCCATGCCTCTCAAAGAGCTCAGTGATAGGCCTTCACTACCAACCAGCCTCAAATCTATTCTCCCAATCTCTCCAATAGCTAAATTTCAGGCATAAGTTCACTATACCCAGCCTGAAAAGGTGTGTGTGTGTGTGTGTGTGTGTGTGTGTGTGTGTGTGTGTGTGTTGTATCTTGTGTGGTCCTGGGGCTTGAACTCAATGCCTTAATCCTGTCACTGAGCTTTTTTGCTCAAGGCTAGCCCTCTACCACTTGAGCCATAGCTCCACTTCTGGCTTTTTTGATGGTTAATTGGAGGTAAGAGTCTCACAGACTTTCCTTCCCAGCCAGGCTGAGAACCTGGATCCTCAGATCTCAGCCTCCTAAGCAGCTAGGATTACAGGTGTGAGCCACAGGTACTAATTTTAAAAGTTGTTTGTTGTCTTGGTTTTGCTTGTTAGAGTGCTAGGACTGAATGTAAAATATCTGCCCCCCATTAGTCCCTGGATAAATCTGTCCCCAAATGGTTATTTTTGTCTGGTTCTACCTCACACCCCACAAGTCATATCTGTACACCTAGTTGCCTGCCCAGGATATCTGTCAGATGACCGTGTGCTCCAAACTCTTTACCTGTCCCCACATCTAATCCTGGACCCCCAACAATCCTGCCCTTCTTCCCCAGTTCTGCTGCTACAGCCCATTGAGGGTGACGACATGGAGCGTAAGACCCTGAAGATCACTGACTTCGGCCTGGCCCGAGAGTGGCACAAAACCACACAAATGAGTGCTGCGGGCACCTATGCCTGGATGGCTCCTGAGGTCATCAAGGCCTCCACCTTCTCTAAGGGCAGCGATGTCTGGAGGTGCGGCCCCATGGGGACTGGACAGGGTCTGCTGTGGGTGTGCGAAGGGTAGCGGTGGTTGCCTAAGCCCAGAGGCAGGGACTCAGACTGTTTAGTTCCTCCTTGCCTTGGGGTGAAAAGTCAGTAAGTAGGCAGAAGAGGACACCCAGACTCTCTGTCTTACCCACAGCTTTGGGGTGCTTCTCTGGGAACTACTGACTGGGGAGGTGCCCTACCGCGGTATCGACTGCCTTGCGGTGGCCTACGGTGTGGCCGTTAACAAGCTCACATTGCCCATCCCATCCACCTGCCCCGAGCCCTTCGCACAGCTCATGGCCGGTAAGAGGGCAGAGTGGGCAGACGAGGGGCAGAACCTCCCGGCCCGGGACGCCTCCATTCACAACCCCCTCCTTATTCTGCCCTTCGTCCCTGCCGCGCCCCTAGACTGCTGGGCACAGGACCCCCACCGCCGGCCGGACTTCGCCTCCATCCTGCAGCAGCTGGAGGCGCTGGAAGCGCAGGTCCTGCGGGAGATGCCGCGGGACTCCTTCCATTCCATGCAGGAGGGCTGGAAGCGAGAGATCCAGGGCCTCTTCGACGAGCTGCGGGCCAAGGAAAAGGTACGAGGAGCCGGAGGGCCCGGGGATGGGCCCCGCGGGGCCGGGAGTGGAGGCGGGCGCCGGGGTCCGCGCCGGGCTGGCCGGGCTGACCGGGCCGCCTTGGCTGTTCGGGGCTGTCGGGGGCGCAGGAGCTCCTGAGCCGCGAGGAGGAGCTGACACGGGCGGCCCGCGAGCAGCGATCGCAAGCCGAGCAGCTGCGGCGGCGGGAGCACCTGCTGGCCCAGTGGGAGCTGGAGGTGTTCGAGCGCGAGCTGACGCTGCTCCTGCAGCAGGTGGACCGCGAGCGGCCGCACGTGCGCCGCCGCCGGGGCACCTTCAAGCGCAGCAAGCTCCGCGCGCGCGACGGCGGCGAGCGCATCAGCATGCCGCTCGGTAAGGGGCGGGGCCGGCGGCGCCTCCCGGCCATTGGCTGCCGGCGCCGGGGGGGGCGGGGACGCCCGTCCCATTGGTTGTGGTGGGCAGGGGGTGGGCCTCTGCCCGCCTCGCGCGCTGGGATTGGCTGTAGGGTGTTGGTGGGTTGGTCCCGGAGCTGGAGGCTGAGAAGGGGTGGCACCTAGAATGTTTTCCCTGGCTCTGGGGCGGGTTCCGCGGGGAACATTTTCACGTTTTGACCCAGGAGTGGCTGCGATCGGGAATGGGCGGGGATGTTGGCAGCTCTTGTACGGCCGAGGGGGCGGGCCGGCGCCCGGGCACCTCCGACTCCGCCCAGCAAGGCCGAGTGCTTCAGTGCCGCGTGGTTTGGGAAGCCGTGGGGCAGGTCGTCCTGCGCGGTCCCGGGCCGGGTCCTCCCCCGGGCCCTGCAGTTGGGAGGTCTTGGCTCTCCTTCACAGACTTGCACCTGCCCCCCCTTTCCCCTGAACCCCAGATTTCAAGCACCGCATCACTGTGCAGGCGTCACCTGGCCTTGACCGCAGGAGAAACGTCTTCGAGGTCGGGGCTGGGGACTCGCCCACCTTTCCTCGGTTCCGAGCCATACAGCGTAAGAAACCTGGCCTCCCTGGCCCGCTCCTCCCCCAACCCTTTTATCAGACCTCACTCTTGGAAGTGAAGACCACCACCCCCTTTCTCCCTTTTCTAGGCTCCCCACCCCCCGCACACCCTCATCTAGTTCCTCACAGTAATTATGCTAGGTAAATATTATCACTAAGTTCTGTGGAAAAGAAAAGTGAAAACACAACAGGCAGTAGGTGGCTGAGCTAAAATTCAAACTCAGGCAGTTGGCTTTGCTGTGTACTTATTTCTATGTAGTACATATCAGCTGAAAGAGAGATTTCTGCACTGGTTGGTGGGCCTGTAATCTTAGCTACTCAGGAGGCTGAGATCTGAGGATCTCAATTTGAAGTCAGCCTGGGCAGGAAAAGTCCATGAGACTTATCTATGATTAGCCAACAAAAAGCCCAAGTGTAACTGTGGCTCAAGTGGTAGAGCAAAAAAGCTAAGGGACAGCAACCAGTTCCTGAGTTCAAGCCCTACTTCTGCTCCCCCCTCCCCCCCAAAAAAAAGACTAATGAGGTGTTCCACTTTACTCCTGGCCCCGAGACCCAGACCCACCTATCCCCTGCAGGGCCCACATTGAGAATGCTAAGGGGCGCACTCAGCCTGTCCCCATCTTCCAGAGTTGCCTTGGAACCTGACTGTCCTGGTGGGGTGGGGAGAGAGGAGGACGGGATCAGCTCACAGTCTGTGGGGTTCCCTTACAGTGGAGCCTGCAGAGCCAGGCCAGGCGTGGGGCCGCCAATCTCCCAGACGTCTGGAGGACTCGAGCAATGGAGAGCGGCGAGCATGCTGGGCCTGGGGTCCCAGTTCCCCCAAGCCTGGGGAGGCCCAGAATGGGAGGTAAACACCCCCACTCTACCTCAGGATTGTGCTCCTCCCCACAAACCTCAGACTCACCCCCCTCCCCTCCTTTCCTTCTCCAGGAGAAGATCTCGCATGGACGAAGCCACGTGGTACCTGGACTCAGATGATTCATCTTCCTTAGGCTCTCCTTCCACACCCCCCACACTCAACGGTACGTGGCCTTGGCTCCCCTACCAGGATCTTGCTGAGCTTCTTTGGACACTAAGGTAGAGCATGAGAAAGCAGCAGGCAGAGCTGATTGGAGTGACTGGAGAACAGGCTGAAACAGGACAGAGCCAGGCTCACAACAGAATGGACACAGCCCAGGCCTTGGGGTGGGGGGGTGGGGAGAACCCAGAGATTTGTCCCCCTATTCAAGCCTGGCCTTCAAGAGGGCACCAGTGCCTTGCGCTGTAATCTTAGCTCCTCGGAGGGAGTAAGCTCTGGAGGATCAAGGTTTAAAGCCAGAGTAGGCAGAAAAGCCCACAAGACGCCATTTCTAGTGAACTAGTAAAAAATGTCAGACTGGAATAACTCAGAGTGGTAGTGTGCCAGATGTGAGCAAGCAAGCTAAAAGGGAGCAAGAGGCCCTGAGTTCAAGCCCAGGATGGGAACACACACCTGCTTGCCCTGTGGCAGCCCGGCCCCGCCGCAGGCTCTGGGAATGCTCCCTTGGATGCCCCAGAGAAGCAGTGCCCAGAGACCCGAAGGCACCTGCCCATCTGGGATGACACCAGACAAGTGGTTTTCACGGGATGTTTCTCAGATGCCCTTCTTGGGGGCCCATGGCGGAGCAGAGGATCGGAAGGCCCCGCTGAGTCTGGTGGCGCATGCCTGTAATCCCAGCTACGTAGGCGACTGCTATTCTAAGCCAGCCTGATCAGAAAAGTCTATGAAACTCTTTATCTCCAACTAATCAGCAAAA